>NW_022145612.1:10186346-10898013 GCF_000002235.5 Strongylocentrotus purpuratus | reverse complement strand
TACAAGTGCAAAGCTATGTTTACTTAAAATGAATAACATTGCAATAAAATTTTGAGGCTTACAGTAAATGAATGACTACCCAGGTCGTAATGTGTCCATAATCATTGCAACATACTGGTTAGTTCAGAACTGGGCGATTTAATTCTGATCTCCACCACACCGTACCAATGCAAATATTCATATATTCAAATATGATATGCAGCGCTAGGATGGCTAGGCCAGGTTAGGTTTTTAAATGATGCGGGCCTGTTCAAGCTGACTTATTTTTGATCTGTTATTATATTGTTGTATGTTGGAAGCTTGTCGAATAAAAATCAATCAATCAATCAATCAGTAGATTGTATGCATCTAATAATGTTTTAATCTACTTTTGTTTAGATTTTCTTTTCATTTGAATTTCATTGGTTTCATTATTTCATAGAAGTCTACCAGTTTGAGTATTTATGGGTGGAGTTAGCTGTTACACAACTCTGCAAGATGTCTACTGAAGAGAATACGTCGACGTCTGTATCTTACACAAGACTAGTGGCAGATGACGATGTCGAAGATTTTGATGATGCAGCGAAAGTTGATGAAACAAGTAAGTTTTATACTTTCCTCATTCTTTAAATGCATCAGTAAATATTGTGTTAAGACTCTGTACATGTCTGATTCTCTTACAGTAATAAAATATTCTATAAGTATAATCCACAGTACCATAATCTGTATCTACATATTTGATATGTACACCATACTCAACTTGTACATGTAGTTGTATATGAACATGTCCAATATTCTTTAAATTGCATAGACATGAATTTGATTAAATGACTTGACTCTCTTCAGTGTATACAGGCAGCAATCGTTTCAAACCTGGTGCTTGTATTTGTATTGTAATAATCAGTGATACTAATATTCTACTCTGATTTAAAATATATAGATTTACAGAAAGTAGAAATTAAATGGCTTGTAGATTTTGTAAGTGTACACCACATCACCACGTTATTTCATGGAACTAGATACATTTAATAAACTTGCATCTCTGCATGCATTTGGCTGCGCTTTACGAAATCTCACTCCTTCTGTATTCTGTTCTGTAAAGCACATAGAGACATGCAATTGTGTCTTGTACATCCTGTTATGTGCTATTCAACTTTTTGAATTATTATTGTTGTTATTATTACCTTTACCTTTACCGCAAATACTGGAAGAATGCTGAGACAGCAGTCGAGCTTCCAGGTCTATCTTCTTGGTCTATCTTCTTGTACTCATACTCTTTAATAATAATTCTCATTATATACAAGTCAGGGAGGCAGAGGGGCAAGAGGTTGCATCTTGACTGGACAATGTACCATGTACAATGTCCCAGAAGCAAAGAAATTGAAGAAATCAGTTTGAGTATTGAGGGATATGATCTTTTCCTTAACTTGCTTTGTATCCATTTTCTTTCTTTCTTTTTTTTGTTTGCTAGCTTTTCTTCTTTTTTCCATTGAAAAAAAATGAATCAGATTGCCAATATGGAAGTTTAGATTAGACCAAGATACTCTTTTGATAAGGATCGACCCAAGACTAGGTTTCAGTTTTCTCTCTCTCATGCAATCCATTATATATTTTTTGTCATGGTTTCATCATTACTTATTGAGTACATCTATGTATGTGTGTATTTTATGATATTACTCTGCAGGTTTACTTGTAGACCATAGCACGGGAAACGAAGACTCCAACAAAAATGAAAAGGGCATGTATTTTACTCTTCTCCAACCTTACTGCAATAATCTTGATGCACATGTACACTACATGTATGTAGTTTCTTCTTAGCTTTCTCTTTTGGAACTTTCTGCTCAGTATTCACCAGATTTTGGGGGCCTGAGAATTTTTTCCAGATTCATCCACCATAGTAGACAGGGAGACAGAAACTGTGCCATATGGTCTCATCAGTCACTGCATTTTAATTATGATTATTGAAGCTGGAGAAGGTCTCATTAACTCATTTACATAAAGAAAATACAATATCAAGCAGCCATCATACTATCCAGATAAAAATGTGATGAATAAATCAATTTTTCAATGAAAGCTGAAGATTTTTTATACCAGCACCTAATGATGATTGAGCTCATAAAATCAGACAAAAACAGGAATGACAACTTTTTGGTTACAGCTTACAGAAAGGATCAATCTCTCCACTTTAAACAGTAACATGCAAAACGTATATACCGGTAATGATCAGTCATCATCACTGTTCATATTATTGATGTGAGTGGAGAATCTTTTTGTTATGGGTATTAATGGTACCATGTTGTCATTTTGGCTTTTAAAGCTAAGTTCCATATGAACATCTGAATCCACTTGAATAATCACGATACTTTTATAAACGCCAATTTTATGTACATACATTGATTTTCATAGACTCATTAGCTCATCCTTCTGGTAGTACCTTTACCTCTACTTTTACTAATTTTTTTACGATTGTAAGTTCGTATCTTTTCACAATTTGTACATATACCGGTAAGTATTATTCACTTGTGCATTGTACAAATATTGTTGAACACTGTAACATGATACATCCTACCTCATGTTTTGTGTCTTGATCTCTTCTTATTACTTAATTTTCAAATCATGGTTCATATTTTGTAATTTAATTCTGAAGGTAATAGGATGATAACATAACAAAAATAAATGCTTAACTTTACACAGTACACTGTAATATTGCTTCAAGGGAATCTAAATTGCTGTCATGATTCCAACTTCATTTTTATCAAACTTTAACTTTTGAAAGATAGGCCTACATACTGCCCGCATCCCGCTTTTCAGAAGAAATTTAAGAAAAAAAGAGCAGAAAATAAAACAAACAAACAAACAGAGACAAGCACACAACATATTATCAAAGAGCATTCACCTTTTAATCAATGGTTTGTTTTTTTCTTCTCCTTTTGACAAGCTTTCCAGTTTCTCTCTCTACACTTTATAATGCATTTAAATTATTTAGAGAGCTACGTGTACATGTACTGTACATGCATCATTTGACCTCGAGTTGGATAATACATGTATTAGGCATCTAACTGTATACACAATGATAACAGATGGTTTATCTAGGCCTACAATGTATACTATGATCATACATGTATTAATTCATATTGTACAGACCATAGGCTAAGGTTGGAAACTCATAAAGGTATTTGTAGTGGTACTCGTAGCTTGTCAATGTTCCGGTAGGTCACTTCCTAAAGTACACATACTTGTAAATTAGACAAGGTCAGTACACTTTCGGGTAATGAAACTGTTATCAGATTTTTCTCTTTATCAGTCTTAATGATGTTTATCAATTCAGAAATTAGATTGGAATATATGGAAAGGTACTGAAAAAGGGATGTACATTGTTTTGAGTTTAATCCTTTGCATACAAGTACATACTAAACTTTGTAAAAACACATTTTTTTTATATCATATGATGAATTAATATGTAACTGGTACATATACATATGATAGGAAATTTCACAATTTGTTTAGATTTGCAAATCCATAAAGCTCTAAATGTGTATCTTGACCTTGTTTGTAATTACTCTATATTTTCCCCATTTTTTAGTTGCTTCCAAGTTTCTATACCATATCTATTTTCAACATACTCTTTGTTTCAGTCTGACACATAACTCTTTGATACATACATGTAGTTAAACATTGTAAATTATTGCAGTTGCTCTTTCCAGTGTTACATGTAGAAACATTTGTATTCATTTCCTTATCTGTTTTCTCTTTTTTTTAAGGTTTTTTTTTCATCAAAATTTGTGGTAGCCTCCCATAATATAGCCATGTGCCTCTTCCCTTTCACCATTCATCATTTTCTCTCTATCTTGAGATTTAGTGTTCACGTTTTTCAAAGCACATCACAGTGATTTTATCTCATTCCAAGTTTTTTCGATGATTCTCTTGCATTTATGTTATTAATGACTGAATTTTGTTAATTGGAAATACACAATTAGATATTTTATTAATGGCAAGAAAATAATCAAACTTCAAAAGAAAATATAAATATGTACATCTACCTGCTTTTGTTAAGTTGTTGGAATAGGTCATAAAAACAACCAGTTTGTACATTTTTGCTGGAAAAATAGAAGCCAGAATTTGCTTTTACTCAGATTTGTTGTCCTTCTCAAACTGTATGTTTTCTATAGAGGGTTACCACAAGCAGCCATCTTGGAGGACAAAACAAAAGCAAACCTGTGCACTAGACCAGGAAAACAATGACTTTTCGTAGTCTAATGCACAGGTATTTATTGTTAGTCCTCCAATATAGCTGCTTGTGGAAACCCTCTATAGATGCATCTACTATACATGGAACATAAAATGACGGAACTCACATGTATACATGTATACTCGAATGTGTTCATGATTACAGTTCTGTACAAAATCATCTGGGTAGAATAAATCATTTAGATGCAACGTCTTTATGTTCACTTTCCCTCTCCAATTTCTACCATAGAGATATTTATTAGAGAACTGGACATTTGAAATAATGATTAAATATTGTAATGTTTTGTTTGTTTCCGTTATTTTTCAGATTCAACAAACGGTGTTGGGGCAAGTTACAGTGAAGCTGTTGAAGCATCAGGTAAATTTATTTGTTTTCATTATGTGTTCAAATGCTTTAAAGACAAGTTGTAAAAGAAAATCAGCTCAGGCCACAAAAAATATTTGAATGAATGAATAGATACCGGTAGATAGATAGATTAATGAATTAATAATGATTAGGTAAATATATAAATAAATATTTATTAACAAATAAGTGAATACATAAATGAATATACAAATAAATGAAGGAATGAATGAACTAACTATATAAATGAATCAATAAGTGATTGAAAATATAATGGCTCTTCCATTTGTATTTTTTAAAGAAGTGATGCAGGTTAGGTACATGAAGAATAAACATTTGCAATAACATGACTGTATGATGCTTCTTGTTTGATTAGGTTTTGGAAAGTTCCATGCCTTGCTACTGATAGTTTGTGGATGGGCTAACATGAGTGATGCAGTAGAGATCCTTAGTGTATCCTTCCTCCTACCTGACGCCTCTGTAGACATGAATATCAGCAGTGTTGAGAAAGGACTTCTCACGTCTATCATCTTTGTAGGTGAGTACATACAAACTCAAGTTTTTGCCCTGGTAGCCTGGACATCGTTTCATGAAACCATCATAAGTACAACTTCACCGACATCTCATTGAAACACTTATATTCAATACACGCATTTCAATAGGTTGTCGAAGAATTTGTACTGTTTTACGGTTTTGTGAAATACTGTGCAGGTGAGGATTTGTCATGGTTTAGATGCAAACACTCAATGCTCTTGTTTTAATGCTATCAGAAGTTATTCCCCAAGAGTTGATTCCACCCAACAACAACAAAAATAAAAATATCCCTAATCCTTCTCACTGTTTTTATTAATTGTTGGGGGGGGGGGGGGGAGAAGAGAGAGAAAGAAAGGTATATGAGGAACAAGAAAATGACAATTTGATGATATGACTCCCTTCCACACTCTCACACTAATTAACGATCTTGTGAATTTGCATTTAATCAAGTAGGACCTGTCCTACTCCGAAAATGAAACCAGTGTCTTCTCAGTATTTGGACTCCTCCTAAAAGGATACCAATGTCTTCTCACTATTTGGACTCCTCTAAAAATGATACCAGTGTCTCCCCAGTATTTGAACTCCTCCTAAAATGAAACCAGTGTCTCCTTAGTATTTGGACTCCTCCTAAAATGATACCAGTGTTTCCTCACTGTTTGGACCCATGCTGTATTCCTTAAAAATCAACAATAAACTTATGATTTCTCAAAAATGCACCTTAATCTGAAAACTTTCAATGTGAACTATTTGTAGGTATGTTAGTAGGAGGCTACCTGTGGGGCTCCTTAGCAGATGTCCGGGGACGACGTCAGATCCTCATCTACTCCTTGTCCTGCAATGCTTTCTTTGGTGCTGCTTCAAGCGTCTGTCAAAACTTCTGGCTCTTCCTCTTCATGAGATTCCTTAGTGGTGTAGGGTGAGATATGTTATTGCTACTAATATATCAATACTTGTCATTAATTGTCATAAATATAACCCAGTGAGTTAACCCTGTATGTTTAAACATTGAGTGATAGTTGATGCTCTTCCGTCTGTTTGGAGCCAGAAGGGCATTAACTCTATGTTATATGATATGAGTTAACACCCTTTGGACTCCAAATTGATGATTAAATTCATCCATTCAGTTTAGTGAGATAATAAGTTCCTGTATTTTCCTGGCTTTTGCCCTTTCAATTCTATCTAGTTTAGACTGACTAATTGCTTATTACATGTATATGTATTTTTAGTGAAACCATAGTGTAAGTTCACTGTTGAATTAACGATTGTTATCAATGAGAAATGAAAGAGATCATTTATAACTTCATGTACATGAACATTACATCTTTTACATGATATGGATGCTGGGTAGATATGAAGAATAATTCACATGATTGATGTCAGAAATCTGCTTGAGTTCCTAGTCAGGAGCTGAAATTTCAGCTCATTTTATCCTCCTTCTGGGACCTGTTTCACAAAGCCTTTTTTCAATGACAAATGACAAAAATCAGAGACAAATCTGTTGAAAACCAATCAGAAGCAAGGATTTCAGTAGCTTATAACAATAACAACGCCCCCCTGATCTGTATCATAAATGTATTTTTGCTATCAATCAGAGTTGGTGGATCAATCCCAGTCATCTTCTCCTACTTTGGTGAATTCCAACCGAACAACCATCGAGGAAAGATGATCAGCGCCCTCTCTACCTTCTGGATGGCTGGCAATATATTGACTGCTGGCCTCGCTTGGGCTATCATACCCAGGGAGCACTTGGGTTACCACAACCCAGATGGGTTTAGCTATGAGAGCTGGAGAATCTTTGTGGCTGTTTGTTGCATACCTGCTGCATCATCGGTCCTAACATTCCTCCTGATGCCTGAGAGCCCAAAGTTTTTGCTTGAGGTAAAGATTATCAACTGCCAATGTTTCATTAGTTGGTTTTCTTTAGACGATCATGTGCTTTGTTCATATTCATGAAAATGGATTTTAATCTATCATGTGCAGAAAATTAAATGCCATAAAAAAAAGCTTTTCTACTAAAATCTTTTGAAAGTTCTATAGCTTGTGATATAGATTCAAACAGAAATTTGTCTTTAAAAAATAGCTAAGTTCCTTCAGATATATTTGAGTTATATTCTACTTACAGAACAGTAGTACATGTATATTAAATAAAATAGTAATTAAAATAGTAAGTAAAGTATTACATGAGAAACACTTGTACCAAAACACATACATGTGAAGGAAAACATTTTTGAATAGCAAATATACTACTAATTGGTTCTGATAAGATGGGATTGAAACGCTTGAAGAAGACAACGAAAAATGGAGAAAAAGATTTTTTGCATCTACTTGTAAAATAAGTGGTGTACTAGTTGTTGCTTTTTTCTCTCACATAAGTTTCTCTTCTTTCTTTGTTAATAATGATTGTAATGTCTGTTAACTTGTATGATTCCACAGCAAGGAAATGAGGAGAAGTCACTTGACATTATGAAGAAGATCTACTCTTGGAATCATAAGGGTGTCAAAGCCAGTGATTATCCGGTAAGTTTATCAGTATTTTATTTGGGCATGATGTGATAAATCAGATATGTCATCTTGATACTCTATGACCTTTATCGGTTAGACCTTACACTTAAGATTGTCCAGTTATCGTTTGTAATATGGAGACTTTCAATTTGGCCTCCAAAAGAGGGCACTTTGTCCTAACATATATTACAGTTGAATTTATTTTCATTTTAAATTGACTCTTGTCCCGACTACTTTGTATTTGTCCCCTAAATTTTAGCAGAAATTTTGAATTTTATTATTCTGACATGCATTTAAAAAAAGATGCCTTTTTCAGATGAAATGATGTACCCATATGTATGAGTAGTTACTCTAAAAAGAAACAGGTTATTTTTGTTTATTTGTTTAATTTTTTTTTTCTTCTAGTATCTCCCAAGGTTATGATTTATATCTCTTCAGTCAGAATTTCCCTTCTCCTTCCAAGAATTCAGATGCACAAAGCTAGCATAGAAGTAGCCTGTCAAGTATCAATAAAACTCAGTCATGTACATGTAAACGAGTATCATTTCGTTCTGATACAGTGTCAGCCTAATTTTTGCGTTTGGCTTCTGGTTTATTTCAGATTGATTATCTTGTACCATCAAGCAAGGACAAGCAACACACAGCGGATGGTAGGAAGATGACCCTGCGGGTACAGTTTGGTGCCCTTTTCATGGCCACCAAGCAACTTTTTAAGCGCCCTTTGACAGGAATCACAATAGCCATGCTTGTCATAATATTCAATCTTTCATTTGGGTAAGTATTTTCTTGAAATCATTACCAGGAATAGGCCCTTCCGAATATCCTTTCATACATGTAAACCCCAACAAAATTTCATCAGAGTAGCTTGACCACCAAGTACACATTCAGAAGGCCTAATTATTAGCTGCAAATCATCTTCATACGATTTATTAAACTTTGTAGATATGCTTTTTGGTTATTATCAACAGTAATATTAATCACAAGGTCCGCGGTTCGAGTCCCTCCACGGCACTAATGTCCTTTGGCAAGACATTGATCTACATTTGCCACACTCAACCCTGGTGATGTAAATTTGTATCTGGCAGGAATTAATTCTTTGAGATGCTAGAGCACTGTAATGGCAGCACAGCTAAAGCCGGGGTAATAATCTCCAATTTTAGAAGCGCTTAGTGATTGTAATAAGCGCTATATAAAAGCTGAGTATTATTATTATTATTATTATATGCATAATTATAGCTCAACAAAAGCCAAACAATCAAATCCTTCGCATTCTTGTGTTTCTGTTTTTTTTTTTTTACAATAGTGTCACAAGTATACAATAGTGTCACAAATAGTACTAGCTCATGGTAGATAACTCTATATGTCATTTTCTATTGCAGATATTACGGTTTGTTCATGTGGTTCCCTGAGCTCTTCAAGAGAGTAGAGAATGGTGGTTCAGCATGCAGTTATTTCAACGAATCAGCTGTAACCAATTCAACTGTACCAAGTGATCGAATCTATGTGGATGGTTTCTTCACATCCCTCTCCAATCTACCTGGAAATCTCTTGACCATCTTTCTCATGGATAAATTGAGTAGAAAGTTTCTAATAAGTAAGTAGCATTTATTGGAAGATGAAATTATTGATGTACACTGAGAGAAGTATTCTTATTTCAGCTTTAAGAAAAATTTTAAGAGGAGAATACTCATCTTTGCTACTTTGGAATGAAAACAGGATAGCACTGACTGAATGCCCTGCCAGATATAAGGGGGCACGTCTTTCGGATGGTGGCATTAAAGGTCGGTCCCCAGATGTAAATAATCATATCTGATTGATACACATCTGTAAAAACCAAATTATACACACACACACACATACACACACACACACACACACACACTCATATGTTGATATACCAAGCATGCTTACATCATTTCATTTATTTTCTTCTTGTATCTAAATCTCAGCTTCCAGTATGATTGTCTCTGGCATCAGCGTGTTCTTCATATGGTTCCTAAAGACAAGAATCCAGGTACTCATCATGTCTTGCGTGTTTGGCGCCATCTCTGTCATAACATGGAACACTCTCAACGTGGTCGGTGTTGAGCTCTATCCCACCAGCTGCAGGTGGGTTGTCTTAGCGCTCTTAGTTTTTAACAAATGGAACAAGGAAATTGCAAATAATGGAGCAAGGGGGCAATGTGAATGAATCTGTACCATCCTACTGATCCTAGGTGTATTTTGTTATCTGAGCTGACTCCAAACATATCCTGAAATAAGATTGTGTTATTTTTACTTGAATAGTGAGTTCATGTCTATGTACCCAATTTTCTGCTATTGAAATGTGTTCGGAACTTCAGATATGTAACAGTATTGCGAGAAAGCTGATAAATCTTTAATTCAGATCAAGATTGACTTCAATAAGGATTTACTCAAGGATAATCAGGGTTTGACATTGATAATGTTTTTTGTGTTTATGAAGAAATACAATTCTTGTATTGTGAAGATAAATTTATAAGGTTTGTTTTAAGAATGAATCATGTTTGTATGCAGATGCTCGGTCTTCTATAACTGCTTTTGGGTATAAATTGTGCTATTGCAAACAACAGCCAGTTCAGGTATCAACAGATACATTGTAGTTGTTGATGCTTTTTAAAGCCAGTCATGCTAAAACATCAATGTACATATTTAAAAAAATCACATTGATACAAATGTATTCATCGTCTCTGTCTGTTTGTTTGTTTATCTTCTTTACAGGAGTACAGCATTGGGAGTCCAATCAGTGTTTAACAGAATGGGAGCCATATTAGGAAATCTCATGTTTGGTATTCTCATAGATCTGAACTGTTCTGTGCCTATGATATTGATAGCAGTCTTGTTGGCGGTAGGTGGTTTTACGGCATTGACTTTACCAAATACCAGCAAAAAAGAACTCAAGTAGAGACCTCACTGGGGCCATCTTATATTTGGTGTTCTCATAGACTGAGCCATACTTAAGATTCTAAATGCTCTCTTGTTATACATGTAGCTGTAGTTGGGTAACATAATTGACTCTTCCAAAGAAATCGCACAGGAAATGACAACAATTTTGTTCTGTAATATGCAAATTTTAGTAATTAACAAGGCAGTAATTTTGAGTACTGGAATACATGTGCTTCAAAACTCCAAATGCTCATTTTTGGGGTATTACTCTGAGTGAAAAGATAAGACATTTCCTCAATGGGAAAACTCTGAATTTTAGAATTGTCCAAAGAATACTTAGTACTAATGAATGATCAATTTTGTGGTGTGCGACCTGGCAGACTGGCTCTTACTTTTTCTAGGGATTGGAAAGTACTTGAAATGATGATGATGATGATAAGTATAGTAGCTCAGGAAATATGTATTTAGAGGAAAAATACATATGACTATATTAGTTATATTATCAACTTTTTATATTTTGTTACTATTGCTGCTCTGCTTTCTCATGCAATTGTTTATGTTGTAAATATTTATTACTTGGAAATATGTGAAATGAAGACCATGAGTGACTATCACTACCTACAGAGACAAAGGCCCATATTCTTGAGAGCGGCCCAAGTTAAAACGAGTTATTTAATCCACTGAGTTATTAAAAGTCAAGTGTTGACCCTTAAGTTTTATACAAATTACTTTGATTATGTAACGGCATAAATAAACAATGACGTAGCATTTTTCTGATGAAGCCTTATTAGCAAAAATTTGAAGTTACAGAGGTTTAACAGAATCATTTATTTATTTTCAACTTGCTTTGAAGCAGACTACTAATTCACTAATTAAACAATGATTCATTTAAGAAATGATAAGGAGAAAGTAATGTCCTAATTGTTTTTTGTGTTTAAGGTGAAACAGACTACTAATTATCTAATTAAACAATGATTCATTTAAGAAATAATAAGGAGAGATTAATGTCATCATAAGTGTGTATATGTTTTGTGTTTAAGGTAAAAGCAGACTACTAATTCTCTAAGCAAACAATGATTCATTTAAGAAATAATGAGAAAGTAATGTCATCTTAAAGATAAACTGGTAAAAAAAAGAAAAAAGAATTCTCACAGAATCAAACGAAACTTACACTGAATGTTCAAGATTACAAATAAATGTCATGTGCCAAACAATTTTTGGAAGAAAATGTATTCTGGCTGAGTAATGAGCATAGAAAGATAAGGAAATCAAGGTAAGCTAGCCCCGACACCATTTGTGTAGTCCCATTTACATCTTTCTTTGTACAGTGCTTGTTACTTTACCAAGACTGGGCCAAATTTATTATGATTTTGATGACTCCAGAACCTTGCAGTGCACACCAATACTTACATGTTACATGATCAACTTTTTATGATCCATTCCACACCTTTTCTTTCATAATGCAATCACATTACCAGAACTCACCTTTATCTTTAAGTGTTTATGTTTTTATATAATTACAGAATTTTTATGGTGATTTGTAAATGAGGAAGAAGTTGACAGTTAGGACACCATAAATTGCTGGATGAAATATACGCATTTGAGTGAGGTTTAAACCTTGCTTGAAGTTTGGCAGCTTTTGAGAATATGGCTCAAAAAGTCTAGATGATGTATATTGTTATTGGAAAGGTGGATATGATGAGGTTCATGAGATCATTATTGACTTTCATGTAAATAAAATTGATATTTTTTATACATGAATATATATATATATACCGGTATATATAAATAATCATGGCTTTCAATTTATTTTGGATTAAGAAGAATCTGGTTCATAATATTTTTAGAAATGTGTATGATTTTTTCAGGAAGCAAAGATTTTTTTTTAGATGGCAGAGTTATACACGTATAGATTTTTTTAAATGATTTTCTCTAAAGACTCTAGGACAGCGTGCTTTCTATGATAATGTGCTGATAAATGGCATATTAATCACATATTTGGTGTATTATGTGTCATTATGCTAAATGTTACATGTTCTTAAACTATTTTTGTTTTCCTCAACCCATTTTTTTAATACAGTTGAACCACAATGTTGGTAATTTTTATAATTGTTATATAATATATCTTTGATTTCCTTAAGTTTTTGTCATCTAACAAAGCATTCCCATGACTTCAAAGATATATCAAGATTTAGATTTAAATCAGTCAGACCAAGTGTATAGGTGTCATTTGAAATACAATGTTATCCTTTGCAAATCCTCCCACAATTTTTATTTTTATATTAACATTCTTAAACTCATTCATTTATACAACTTTTGAGATATATCAATCTCTGAAATATATAGTTATAACTCTTGTTCACAGATACTGTTGACATTTTAACAGTGATTGTCTTAACATGTTAACTCGTGAGTTACATCTCGATTCTGATGTCTGTGCATTAAGTGTATTTGATAACAAAGATAAAGTGATCAGAAATGTGCAATGAAAAATAATGTTAATATAATAGTTTCTTTATAGCATATACTATATATACGAACTCACTACTAGCAATGAATTTGACATTGATTTGTAAAATTGTGTAAACTTGATAAGTATTATTTCTGAAGAAAATAATGACATGAATCAATCACATCGTTTAAACATGGTTTATTATTTAGAATCTTGGTGTTTCTTTTGTTTTTACTTTGGCTGTTTACAGCTATGAGATTCTTAAATGAAGTTGAAGGCTCTTCTATGAAAAGCCTATACCTGTAGAAGTGTCGTAGTCGAGTGGTTTAAGGTCTTGACTTGAAATTCAAAGGTCGTGGTTCGATCCCCGATACGGCACTAATGTCCTTTGGCAAGGCATTAATCTTCATTTGCCACACTAGACCCAGGTGAGGTAAATGAGTACCTGGCAGGAATTAATTCCTTGAAATGCTGGAGCGCTGTAATGGTAGCTAGGCTAAAGGCAGGGTAATAATTAATGCACCTCGGAATAGAATTTCTAGATAGACGGCACTATAGAAATGCCTATAATTATTATGAATTATTACCTGTAGCTGAAAATAATTATTTTACCTTTTCTATTATCATTCAAATGCATTAAAACATTTTAAAATCATCTCAAGACCTTCATTAATGTATGGTCTGCATGGTATATTACAAATATCATGAAATTTTACCAAAAATTGTGATTGACATTGTTATAATTTTTTACATTTGTAAATTGTGCCTTAAATAATGTTGATGCATTTGAAACATTTTCATGACGTTTCATACATACTTTATGAATAATGGTTGGATGCATTGACATGCTGAATGCATACGTATAAGTATATGATATACCAGTACACTTAACATAAATGCAAACATTTTAGCTATTAAATGATACCTGTTTTATCTTTATTCTATTTGTGCATCCATGCGTGTGTGTGTTTATGTGTGGGTGAGAGAGAGAGAGAGAGAGAGAATATCAAAAGTGGGTTGTGCAAAAGGCAATATTAAACCAGGGACTTGGAATGCACATTTTAGAAATCATCTATCACAACTGTCCTAAAAACCTTGACCCCTTATGAAAATTAGATTTTTAATTAATTCAGTAAATTTTTCCACGAAAGAATTTCGCATTTGTTCTTTACATGGTCATAAGCTTATACTTACACTAAACTTGGTGGTACAGGAAGAATTGAAAGACAAAGTAAATGAGATGGTTCCAGACATGAAAAATATTTCATGTTTTATTATATTATCTCAAAAGTATAAATATTGAATTATCAACATTGTACATGTCCCTTTTTCTTAAAAAAATGACATCGTAATAATAAACACAGTTAAGTACAGAAATATTTCACTTTCGGTCATGATCGTCGCATAAGAGTCTACTTCAACCTACATGAAAAGTGTAGCATGATGCAAACAAAATAATGCCCCATTCATTGATGTTCTACAGAAAGTTCTAATATTTAAAAATATTAGATGACCAACAAAAAATTGTCTATGAAATAAACTATATGCTCACAAAACTCACTGCATGATAAAGAAAATATCTGGGAAAATATTGTATTTCATTATACAAACTAGAAAAGTATTACAGTATACTCAGTATAGGAATTCGAGAGTGAGGGGGAGGGGTAAAATGTGGATAAAGGGTGTGTGAGAGAGAGAGAGAGAGAGAGAGAGAGCGAGCGAGAGAGATAGAGAGAAAGAGACAGACAGACAGACACAGAGAGAGAAAGTGAGAGAAATAGAGAGAGAGAGAGAGAGACAGACAGACCGACACAATCTTATGAAACCAATATAGACAAATTTAAGAGAGACAGCGGAGGATGACAAAGAGAAGTGAACAATTATAAAGACAGACACCGATATTCAGGATGGAATGATAAAATAATAATTCCTTACATTAATGAACTAATAACGAACAAAAAAGATTTGAGAAGATAAGTAGCCTCATGCCGTTGATGATTATCAATATAAAGATAGGAAATAATTATCACCAACACGAATTAATATGAAATATAAATATATTTGACCATACATTTAGCTGAACACTGCTCTATACTTATGATGTGTTTTACTATGGTTTTTATATCCTTACATGATATTGAGGATTTACTTTAACTTAAACATATATAACAAGTCTTATTCATTTGATCAGTGTTAAGCAATTAGCATGAGATAAGTAGTATGGAAATGTTATTCATTCTTTTCTTCTTCTCATTTTTGATTAATCAAGAGTAAAACGCATCTACGTGGCTGGAGCACACACAACATGTCGAAAAGCATATCCGGACAGTTACCCCTGGACATCCACCCCCGGATAACCACCCCCAATCAACTACCCCCTAGGACAACTACCCCCTAGGACAGCTACCCCCTAGGGCAACCACCCTCTAGGACAACTACGCCCGAGACAGCTACCCCGGACAACTACCCCATGATAGTTGTACGGGGGATAGTTGTCCTAGAGGATGGTTGTCGTAGGGGGTATTTGTCTGGGGGTATTTGTCTGGGGGTAGTTGTCCGGGGGTAGATGTCCTAGGGGGTAGTTGTCCGGGTGGTAGTTTTCTGGGGGGTAGTTGTCCCAGGGAGTAGTTGTCCTAGGGGGTAGTTGACTGGGGTGGTTATCCGGGGGTGGATGTCCAGGGGATAGGTGTCCTAGAAAGGTAAAAAAGGGAAAGAAGGCAACATGAAAAGAAGATGATATGACTCCATCCCACACCCTCCCCTAACATGACGGCCTTATTTTCTGGAACGTTTTCCTCCATAGAATCCTTCTCTTAATTTCCTCAGATGGAGGAGAAAATTGTTGTTCATTGCTGATTACGGTTGAAATGTAGCAAAAAGAAGGGTTTATCAACAAGAACTCAACTGATCTGTACTCCGCGATTTGGCGACCCTGTAGCATGGTTTCCTAATTTTTGAGTTCTCATAAATGTGGTCGTCTGAAAGAGATAACATATCTTCGCCCTCGTCGTCTTCATCTTTGAGTTTTGATGGACTTAGAACTGATCCTGCTCTATCTTTAACGATGGGTCTAAGCTGCTGACACGATATCGTTTTAGGATTACTATTTGAGTCAATTCTCGAATCGGGATTATTATTCCGTCTGTTGGTCCCATTCGTTAACGAGCAACCATTGATAAACATATGTTCACTTTCCGATTCTAAACTCTCGGATTTCTCGAGGAGTCTTTGGTGTGGGCCAGTCTTTTTGCTGGCGGGGACGAGTTTCAGTACATCTGGTTTAGGTTTGATTGTTGGTTTCCCGTTTCGCCGGAACGCGGCTTGAAGGATCTCTCGTGCTTCGTTACGACCACGGGTAGCCGCCGCACCGACGACCACGGCTGCGGGCGTGTTCGAGTTCATTGGAAACGGCACCTGCCCAAACGGAAACAATCTCTTGCTGATATTCCTATCTTGCCATTTCGCGACGGAGTCATTCACATAGCCATGTGGAGCATTGTTCAGCGCCCTCATTTGTCGTTGGACCATGTACTGTAATAAAAAACACTCTGGGGACATCTCGAGTGGATCTTCCCCGTTCCCTCCTAAGATTCCATTCTCCCCATCCTGGCCAGTTAGAAACTCGTAAGGATGTGAATAGTCAATGCTATACATGGAGTCTTCGCGGTCTACGTTTAGGTACACATGCGAACCGTCACTGCTGGTTGAAGATTCGAGACTCCTCGAGTCGGCTGGTTCAGGAATGGGAGGATCTCGATGAGGGGGGCTGTGTTTGAATTGCGTGGAGATGCTACCGGCGAATCGGACGTGATGCTTGCTGGCATCTGGTGGTCTTACGGGTAGTGATGGTGATGAAGATGGTGGTGATGATGCTGGTGGTGGTGGTGGCGGTGGTAATAAAGATGGTGGCGGTGTTAATGAGGACTCGTTTGCTGATATGTTGATTTCGGATGCCGTAGTTACTAAAATAGAATGAAAAAAATTGTATATCGTTTGTTAATAATATCGTTAAAGTGAAGTTAGATTTAGAGATAATTACAATATATTAGGATGTTCTGTATTTCTTCATACTTTGGAGTCGTTCGTTTTGTTTCTGTAGAAACTCGTCAATCATTATTTATCTATGGGTGTATGTCCTATACCTAGTGGAATCAGTACCATATACATTCATTTTTATAACTGAAACCAATGTCTTTTAAATTCAAGCTGCATGAAAATTCATCGATAATAAAGTAACGATGATAAAGTATAAATTATAGTTGTACTCGTGTTGATTACCTGTTGTAGGTTGTGTGCTATTGGCCCCCAATTCTGTCTCATCGTCCGAGTCTAATTCCTCACAGTAATCCGAATCGCTGGAAAAGAAGATAAGAAACAGTAAGGATATCAATGAATGAAGATTGGTGAACAGTGAAACAATGTGATTATTCTGAAGTATTGAAAAAAAATAAAGAAAAGAAAGGCAAGTAATTAAAAGAAGAAGGAAATGAAAGAAAGAAAGAAGGAAAGAGAAATAAAGAACAAGGAAAGAAAGAAAGAAAGAAATGCAAAGAAAGGAACGAGTAAAGGCGTTGTCAACGTTTGCCTGGGGGCATCTACTGATGTGTCCAACTTCGTTTGGTGCAGGGGAATCCCCTTAGAGTTTACACAGTGAAGAATATAACAGATAATTAAATACAGTATCAAGAATGTTCTAACCTCTTGTAGGTGGGGAAACTAAACGAGATTAACTACAAAGCTTTTGAACTTTGAACCGTAAGGGAAAACAAATATATGTCTGATGACGAAAGGGAATAAAATAAAAGACCATACAATTAATGTGAGAACATAAAACAGAGAACAAAGTATGTGTGGGAGGAGGTGGAGGCGGAGGGGGTTTCCCCTGATGCTTGACTCACCGTTTGTATTCAATCTTAGACTTATAGCGCCTCCTACGGATGCTACACACCACACAGACGCCCCCGAGTGTTATCCACGTTGTTATGGAAACCACAAATAGGGCGATGACGTAACCTGTAAAGAAACATAAAAGAAGCATACAGTAAAATAAGATTTTTTAAAAAAGGAATAGGCACAATGGATGATTTCGTATTCGATGTTGTTGAACAAAAAATAAGTAGGCCAACCTACAGACAAAGCATTTGGAAGAATAAATATATCAAAGGCAAATGCACCCATCATCATATTCTAAATCAGTTTTCTTTGGAGACACTGATTATGGCGGTAAGCACCACTCCTGGTAGGCCGAGAAATCACTGCGTTTGAAATAATCAAATACAGTATTTCTATATTAATACAATTTCCCCTACTTTATGTGTTGTTGGTATATTTTGTCCGAGTTAACTTGAAACTGATAAACCTTTCCTTTCGATTCCATTTTAGACTCTTTCATTTTTTAACGGATTAAAACCTTACTAGATGTAACATAAGATGTTAATCATATTTCATCATCAGTGAGAATCCATGTAGAGATATTGCGTCGGCAACCATCTGGAATCATGATAATGAAGTTTACATTCAGAATAGTATAGCATGTCTTAACCCATTCTCTTCGTCTCATGTTTGATTAAGTGAATAATCATGAAACTGTATTGATGTGAATTTTCGAACCAATTAAGACCGGAGAGATTTATGTGATGTTGCTAAAATTTGACTTTTTTGTTGTTTTTGTTGTTGTTGACGGTTTATATTTTTATGTTGTTGTTGTTTCTCCTGCATTAATTTTTTGGTGAAAAAGATAAAGGTATTATATTAAATGTTCTTTTTTTGTTACACCGATACCGAATCAATGTGACTTCATGCGGCAATACAACTTCTGACTAACAACTGTTGCATCATGCCTACTTTTCCACTTGGCTTAGATTTTCATTAGAATCCCCCAGATTGCGATATTCCAACGAGAAACCATTTTCAAGGCGTCTCCGTTTCTTCTCGATACATCGAGGGACTTTAAAGAAAACACCACAGTGTAATCTTCACCAGGTAAGTCTTGGATCAATCTGGGTTTACATGTAGATCATCCTCATTAACCTGACAAGTCTACATACCACAGTACATCGGCGTGTCAATTATTCATGACTCAAATGATTAGATCTAGAAAGGACGTGCTCGCGGTGAGTCTAGCACAATTATCAAGATTCTCTATCCCCAGGTATATACATTGTACTTTGATTAGGTTCTGGAATACTTAATTAACAGGGATTAGTGCAGAGATAGTGGCGCCATGGGATATTCTAAATGTCCCCCACGGCAGTGGAGCCTTAAGTTTTCTAGGTACATGCTGCATTATTGTTATTGTCTTTGGTTGCTAGCTGTTAACACTGGTTATTTATCAACAACACGTACGATTTTTCATTAAAATAATTATGTGTCTATTATACATGTAGTGTCTATTTTTATCTAGTGAAAATTTCAAAGAGAATATTTTTTGGTTAATATTAAGCAATTTAAACGAGACTGGGGGGGGGGGCCTGTGGGATAACCAAAAAAAAGGGCAACTTTCGCCAGTTGTCAATGGGGGGGGGGGGGGGGGGAGCACGCATCCTTCTCTCGTACTTGGCGAAGTGATTCAAAGAGATCAAACTTCAAAGAAATCATTAACTTTTTAATGAGCATTTCTTCGTCACAAGAATGTCATAAAATGTTTACAAGGTCCTTCAATGTGTCCTCTTCGTCCTTAACACTCATTTTACAAGTTCCGATGAATTCCTAAGAGAGTTTTTCATAGCTATATACAGGTATAGTCGGTTGATTCATGCATTTAAGTAACTTGGTTTCCATTGATAGATATAATATCCTTGAGGGATTTTCAAGACGGTCAATTTTGTTTTTGTCTCACCCAAACCGCATCATTCTGACGATCTTCCTGGTTCGTGCATTCTATGACACATATCTTGTCATGCCGGGAGCACCAACACTGCTTGTCGGCCAAACCCTTCCTTTAAAGTGCGAGTCAAAATCTAAACCAACATTTCGAATTCCTTAACACGTTCCTTATAAGTACATTTATACAATTGATTTCAAATTGTGATCAATTTTAATGGCTTTCTTATTGTATTAATTTGCTAATTGTTAATCTAAATTATTCGCTTCATAAAAGTAAACATTTGGACATAACTAAAGACATAGGATAATGCTTAAGAGTTTAATTTTCATCATGTTTCCATCAAGCTTATTTCGAGGAGTAATGGTTGTTATATTCAAGCCAGAGGAGGCGCGATAGCTAAGTCGGTAGAGCATTGGTCTCGTAATCCGGTGACCCGGGTTCGAAACCAAGTCGATGCGCTATTGCCCTTTGGTAAGGCATTAATCCTCATTACCAGGTCCTTCGGAGAGGACCTAAAGCCGTCGGCCTTCTTGTTGCTTCCTCACAAGCATTATGCTTTCTTAGCAGTCAGGTAAAATAACCACCACCACACCATTTCTTGATATACAGTATGGGGTCACATTTTCTCAAATTGAATCCGTTTTTCTTCTAACCAACGACAGCAACTTTATAATTACAAAATCTTTAGCTATCAAAGAAACAATGCAAAAAAAGGGGGGGATATGCACAAGAGCCCTTGTGGAATGTACTTTTGATAATCTATGAAAGCATTCTTGGACAATATTATCAATCCTCGTTATCCCCTTTTTAGAAAAGCGATCTCAACAACGGTTTGTAGTTCTTAAAATCCATTGAAGGCCAAAAACTAGTTATGTTTTTTTATATAAAAGTACTGCCCATAATATTATGTGCCCTTTCTCGACTGCTACAATCGTATCAACAATTTTCACTCGGGCATGACTACGTTTATTCTCGATATTCAGTCAAAACTTAACACCAGAATAAACAGAAAGTCAAATATCTCTTGTTATCATAATTGTATTCGTCAAATTTTTTCATCCAGTTTTTTACATTGCATTTATTCTGTTTTTTCCATTCAATTATGTTACAATGGGGCAGTCCACTCTCTGTCATGAACCTAATAATTATATTTAATATCTTGTTTTGTATCTCAGAAACAAGAAACAAATTTTCAAACCATCTCAGAAATAACTCATCATATAGAAATGTGAACAATATCGCCCGACGAAGTGTTGCAGCGGCGCACGAAACATCGTGATCTTTTAGATCCCTTGTTGACATACATTGTGAGACAAACGAATATCACTAGCGATATTATTTTCGATATACATCCGTAATGAGTAATATATTTAATATCTATCATTTTATGGTCAAAGATCTTTAGAAAATTCTAAATATTCATTCCACCCCCGCCCGAAAGTTCGAACCACTCGCCCTTTGCTGTTAGAGGGGTGCACACACGTAAAATAGGTCACCCTCACCTTCACAGTCTGTGTTAATTAAAACTCCGTCTGAAGAAAATAGATCATTGCCCGGTTTCTTTCAAGCATGTGTTTAAAATCAGTGAGTATGAGTTTGCAGGATTGGCGACAAAAGGCTTGTCGATTCTATTTTTTAGTTTCGTGTATACAGTGAGCCTGAGGGAGTTCAACCATAGCCAATTGCAAAGACCTTTTTTTCTCGATCTACTTGAATAATAATACCTAAAACATACCTAGGTTTGAGAATTAGATATATTTTGTTTTTTTGTTGAGGTTTATATGTTTTTTCATCGGATTTTTTATCAATGGAAATGTTGATTCGTTGTGTGTATTATTTGATTAACTTACCGATATAGTATAAGATGTACATGTATTGAATTAAGAGAATCATATCGAATTAACAATAATTACATAACACAAGAAATAGTGTATAAACTTAGCCAAAGAGGGCAGCCCACTCCCTACTTCTATTTTGTTATTTACGCTTGACATGCAATTTGACAGTCAATACTTTAAATACTTTCTCTAATTTTATCTTGCATTGTAATATAAACGTTTCCGGTATACAGTTGTGGCTATATCGTGAAAACAATTTGAATAATGTCGTTTAATAAGCATTGAGTTTAAAATGTCTTACCACTGTTTATCGGCAAATAATCTAATTCATCTCTTCTCTACCCTTGCTTTTTTTCTTCTCTTCTTCTTTTCTTTTTCTTTTGTTTGTTTATTTGTTCTATGTTGGTGTGTTTTTTGTATACTGTTGTACTTGTTATGTGTTTAAATGTTGTGTGGGGCGGGGGTAGTTGGTGTTCTCTATTTTTTTTCTTTTTCTTTTTATTATTTATCTTTTTTAAAATCATAACCCTTCTTTTTTCTCTGAAGGAAATTTAAGATGAAAAACAAAATATTGTGGAAAAGAAAAGAACTAATTTGAAATTTATACGCAAGCTGGTCGAAGAAATAGTACAAACTTTATTTGCGATTTATTCAAAATATGAAAATAAAATTTTGGCTATGTGAATATTTTTCATCTGTACTATGTGTAACTTTATTTGTAACCTTGTATGGAAATGTAAAAGTTCACTTGCAAATTTATTTAAACCTATGTGAGATTATTTTGTTATTTTGTATACAATGTTATAAATTATATACAATTTTCTTTATGAGAGAAATGAATAACAACCTATGAAGAAAAAAAAAAATCAATTTACGAAAAAATAAATAAAGGGTTAACCCATGCCCCCTTAGCATCTAAACTAAAACAAGTGCAATCTTGATGAAATAATCGCCTTTCTTCTTGTTATGACAGTCTTGGTCTATCAAAGTTCATACTACAGGCTTATCGTGAGGATTTAACCGGGGCAGCTAATATTTCGCTGTGTCACAGCAGTGAAGAACATGATTGGGGATTGAAAGAGGTATACAGGTATGGCGGGCGGAACATGCCATATACATGACAACTATACAACTATACATCCATTCGATGGATGTAGGGTTTTAACCAATCAGAACGCAGGAAACTGTACAACTATACAACCATACAACTATACGACTATACGGCTATGCATCCATCGAACGCATGTATAGTTTACAGCGTGCGGGCCGAAGTACCATAATCAACAACTATACAACCATACAACCATACGACTATACGTCTATAAAGCCAGGGGTTACTGCTGCTCGTGCAGTGGTTTCTCTCTCAAAACAACTACTGCTCGCGCAGTGGTTTCTCTCTCCTCACCAAACAACTACTGCTCGTGCAGTGGTTTCTCTTTTCCCCTTTCTCCTCACAAAACAACCACTGCACGAGCAGTATTTGTTTTGTGAGGAGGGGGGGGGGGGGGAGAAACCACTGCACGAGCAGTAGTTGTTTTGTGAGGAGGGGGGGGGGGGGGGGAGAAACCCGCTGCACGAGTAGTAGTTGTTTTGTGAGGAGAAAGGGGGAAAGAGAAACCACTGCACGAGCAGTAGTTGTTTTGAGGAGAGAGGGGGAAGGGGGGGGGGGAAGAGAGAAACCACTGCACGAGCAGTAGTTGTTTTGTGAGGAGAGATCGAGAAACCACTGCACGAGCAGTAGTTGTTTTGAGAGAGAAACCACTGCACGAGCAGTAGTTGTTATGTGAGGAGAGAAACCACTGCACGAGCAGTAGTTGTTTTGTGAGGAGAGAGGGGGAGAGAGAAACCACTGCACGAGCAGTAGTTGTTTTGTGAGGAGAGAGGGGGAGAGAGAAACCACCGCACGAGCAGTAGTTGAAACCCGAGCTTTATAGACGTATAGTCGTATAGTTGTATGGTTGTTGATTATGGCACTTCGGCCCGCACGCCGTAAACTATACATGCGTTCGATGGATGCATAGCCGTATAGTCGTATAGTTGTATGGTTGTATAGTTGTACAGTTTCCTGCGTTCTGATTGGTTAAAACCTTACATCCATCGAATGGATGTATAGTTGTATAGTTGTCATGTATATGGCATGTTCCGCCCGCCATATACAGGGTGTCTTAGCGTTACTCGTAATACCGAAGGGGGAAAGATCTGCCTTTTCTAATTACCGGGCTGCTCTGCCAACAAACGTTAAAGCTCCCTTCAAGTGTTGGTAAACCATCTTAAATCGAATTTGTCAGACTTCTTTGATTTGAAAGTTGATATTAACAGTAAGATAGCTTAACTGTAGACGACTGCCAGAAGCACGTAAGAAAGTATTCCCCCCTTTATTTTTGTAACTCTTTGAATTTGCACTAGATGGATGTCCAATAAACATCATTTCAAAAGCTGTTTCTACAAAAGAGATCTATAGAACGAAAGAAAGGGAAAGAAAGAAAGAAGCAGATATCAAAGTATTACTTCATTATTGAGACTCTTGTATTTCTATCCTATATGAATATGATTGATGGGGGGGGGGGGTTAATCTGGAAATATGTAACTCGACAAAATGTCATCAATTATGTATTCAAAGGCTGTATATATAAAATGGCAGCCATATCAATGCTGTGCGAAGGAGCACTCGCGATTAATTTCGTCATATTCAACCATCTGGATGTTAACATGCAAAACAGACATGAAAAAAAAAACGAAAGAAGGTGTTTTGATAAGATCTTAAAAACACAGTTAACATGCCTTTTTAGTCAATATGACACCCTAGACATAGAGCATATAGAGATCGTCATCAAACTTCTCGACTGTTGTGGGCCCCATAAAATGGTTTACGTTATCGTTGATTCAATGAGGTATGGCGGTACATTACTGCAAGTCATGAACTACAGACGTGTCACACACTATTCACTGAGCGTAGATCAGCTCAAAACTAGGGCGACAAAAAAAAAAGAGCGAAGATTTCCTCCGTAAGTAAAAATCATGGTGGGATTACAAGCTGGATCAATTTCAAAACAAAATTAAAAAAACCACTGCTAAGAACGCTATAGTCCAGTTTAGCGTCGAAAATAAGTTTTGACGAAACATCATAATTTGAGATATGAGTAATAAGTCATTTACTTTCTACAACGGTAAAAGCACAAAACCTAACAAAGTCAATAGATCGAGGTAAATAAAACAGAAAGTATGTGTAACTACATGTACCATGACTGAAGTTACATTGTCTGTAGATTTATTCATGAAATAAAGATCTTTTACATGGTCAAGCTGTCCAGACATTCTTGACCACATGCAGGATAGGCTAATAAAATTGTAGATTATTTGAATACAATTTGACTCTCTTTCAAGGGTAATCTTTAGATATGGAGAACTTGGAAATTACATTTGGAAGAAAAAAACAGAGCCTATGAACTGATCATCATTGTAGTGAGTTAAAGGTTTACTTTGCATCTTAATCCAGTGAAATGGCCATACTCTGGTGGACAGGGTTGGTGTACTTACCAAGTATACTTTTTATAGCATGAATATATTAGGCTTATAGGTACATAGATTCTTTCATTTTTCTTACATACATCATTCATGCGCAGTTCTTTACTTTAGAGTAGATTCCGTTCGCTTCAGTCTGTGAGAAGCCCACGTCACATTATTACCCAAAGTCTCGTCTACCTTTAATTGATTTAATTTCGAAACATTTCCGTCTACAACTCCTGCATGTCTTCAGACTCACCTGGACATTTACACGTTCCTCCATCCAGCGCACAGGTGCATCCTATCTTGCTCAGCACACCACAAGATGAACGGCACATGGCCGTACCGTTACCTGGTGGTAGTCGGTCGTATGGTCGTAGAGGATTGACCATCTCATCGCCATCAGAATCATCCTAAGATATTATGAAGGAAATGGCGTGGACAGGAGTTAAGTAATATTCATGTCATTGCATTGTGATAGATGTCTTGAAGCATTGGGAAAGGTTGATTGGGAATATACAAGGATTTATGTGTACTGTGACATTTTGTAAAGATCTAATAGGAAAGATATTAACTCATTCGTGATCGAGAAAAAAATGACACGACTACTGAAGGGATTGGTTAAATAGAAATAAACAAAATGTGGCATAAAAAAACTGCATATCTTATTCAGGGCACTACAAGATGAACTTCACATAGTTGTACAGTTACATCATCCTGAGATGTGGAAGAAGTGGTGTAACTAAATTTCAAAGTTCACGGTTGAATGCTGACATATTTAGGCGACGGAATAGATATCAATGGGAACATTCGATGTATGTTTGGATGCCCGTTGAACGCGCAATGATGGCAGGATCATCAATGCAGTAGAATTTTTTTATTTTTACGAAGAACTCTTCTGTTCACACTTTAAGTTTATTTAGATAATGAACTGCAGCAAATAAGCTATTACATACATTAATACAGGTTTTATGGAATGACCGTCCCTTTTACTTATTATCTTGCCAAAATAAGAACGCAGTTCCCTCCACTTCACATTAATTGCAAATATCTACAGTAGCTTTTCATTTTCTCGTACATCATTTTATCCCGCCCCCACCCCCCCCCCCCCCCCCACTCCGGGGTCGGAATGACCGCATGCGTGTTACCAAAATGTCCGGTAAAGGGGTACTTTTCACGCACCAAAGTCCGGCTCGTACATACACAAAATTGACTTTACACACCGGACTTAGGTGTTTTCAAAAGGAGGGAACAAAATTATGCGTACCCTAAATAACACTGAGTGGGGGGGGGGGGGGGGGGACGGGCATTTGATATCGGGTTATCAGCACATTCAGTGATAAACTTGGTCGCATAAAGTCTTATTTCATTTGCAATGTGCATCTCACCAGAGACCGACAGCCTAGGCGACCGACAGCCTAGTATACCGACAAGTCAGTCTCCCGAGCTGTCATTCTACTGGGATGTCCCCGACTATTCTATCAAGGAACCCACCTCTGATGAGCTGCATGTCCCAGTGACGTGGTGGCAAGCCTCATGATGACTGCATGCACACAGTCCCTGGCAGTTCACACCATAACGACCCCGTCCACACTTGCGATCACATCTCGGCCCTTGGTAGCCCGGTTCGCAACCGCATGACTGGGTCTGCTCGTCGCAGATCTGACCGCGGTTACACGTGACTTGACCGCAGCGGACGCGGTAGTTCTTAGCTGTGGAGGTCAAGAAAATAGAATAAAGTGTCACGATTATTAGATGTTATACATGACTATATATAACCACAGAATGACATGATATTATAGAACATGATATGAGAAAAAGACGTAAACGATATAATTAGTATTGATTCATAAATAATAATAACAATAAAAAATCAGAATGAATATTTAAGTGACGACTTTAGATATAGATGCACAAACCTAATCTACATCTTTCGAAAGGCGCAGACCAAGAAGTTTTCTAATATTCCAAAAATAAGCTGATTCAGACGATTTTGGGGTAATACAGAGTTCACCTATAGTAAACAATTTTACCGATATATCATAGCTATTGCCCCTTGACAATCCTCGGCGATTTAAGCTCCGAATATATTCGGTTTGCTATATAGAATTGCTCCTCCCAACTCCTCTGTGTGTTCAGAATCAGAATCTATCGATGACAGATCCGACACACTTTTGAAGTTGTGATTCAACTCGGACTCATTGGAAGGGTATTATTCACTAGTGGTTCTTAAATGTGCTGGAAAAAGTTGCGTCGCCATGGCAACTGCAACTCATGTTCCCGCCGCATCCGGCCAGGGCAGCCCAGCGCTTCATTTTTAGCTCCATGTTCATCCGTTCTCGTGTGCTCCCCTATTGGATGCAGGCTGTATCATTCAACAAGTAACTCGATCATTAAAAGTGATGATAATAGATAGTTACTGCGAGAAGGATTTTTTTTTGTCATTGAAAAGTATCAGGTTGCTTTCCGTTTATTCTTCCTTCGCTTTTGTATCTTATTTCTTTTTCAATTTCTCCTTTTTCTATCGTACCCTTCTCTAAAATACTCTTCGTTGTTTCGACACAGGCCTCTTATCGTGTATTTTTTGCTGATTCTTTTCGCATTCTCTTTTCGGTCTTCTGACTCCGAAAAAGAGACATCTGTCTCAGTAGTCTGGTTATAAAATATATAACCCGTTATTTCATACACATAGAACAAAGGTAAATAAACTTGAAATATGACCACAGTCATTTTAAAATTGAGGCGCTATTCAATAATCAGAGAAGATGAAGATGAGCATGCTCAAACAATTCCCATGTTGAAATTCTACTTCTTTCTTGAAATATTTAAGGTTTTATTTATGCGTGTGTTTCCAGTTGTTCTCATTAACTTTTTGATCTCTCCCGATGTCTATATTATATCGCCCTCTTTTAGTTTGGCTGCCTCCATCGACTGTCTTTCTGTCTCTGTCTCTGTCTCTGTCTCCGTCTCTGTATGACTGTCTGTCTGTCTCGGTCTGTCTGCGTGCGTGCGTGTGTGTGTGTGTGTGTGTGTGTGTCTCTCTCTCTCTCTCTCTCTCTCTCTTTCCCTCTCTCTCTCTACTCTCCCTTTCCCTTTCTTTCCCTCTCCCTTTCTCTCTCTCTCTCTTTCTTTCTCTCTCTCAAACTCAAACTCTCTCTCTCTCTCCTTCTCATTATCCACTGCTCTCACTACTCTCGCTCTCTCACTCTGCCTCTCTATTTTCTTTCTTTCCCTCTCTCTTTTCTATTTCGCATCCCTTGGTTTTTTTGCTGCTCCCTTACTCTGTCAGTATATTCTTATTTTGTATCATTCTTTATCCCTAAATCTGTCTCTCCCTCTCTCTGTCTTTGTCTCGCTCTTATATATTCTCTCTACATTACTCCCTCCCTTGCACAACTCACCCTTCACGGAGTATCAAGGGACTGACAGCAAGAACAACATGAAATTATAATGTCTGCCCTAACTCACTAATTTAAGTAATGACTCACGGAGGGATAAATTTAGTATACCCTGCCCCGCTCGTGTCCGCTGATCGAACCCAGTGGAGAAAACTGGAAGGAAGGAGGAATGATTTGAAAGCTAAGGGAAAGCCTGAAGAAGTAGAAATGAAAGAGAGAGAGAGAGAGAGAGAGAGAAAGACAGAGAGAGAGAGAGAGGGGTAGAGAGAGAGAGAGAGATATATAAAGAGAGGGGGAACAGATAGAGACAAACATACAGATACATACAATGACAGAAAAAAAGATGTAGAGAACACAACTCCGGCATTCATGTCGACAAAATAATATTGTATAAATATACTTGTTCGGGATACAAGGAAACCATTTGAAATTCATTCGAACAATTAAGATGTTAGGCTAAGGAAGAGCGATGATTTTTTTAAAAACATTTTCGTAATCGAAGTATTGAAATGCGATAAACACTCCCATTAATCCAGGACACATTTAGTAAGAAATAAGTTGATGTCCGTATTAATCAAATAACTTTTACATCGAGTTTGATACTCCTTTAACTCTTAAAGAAAAGGGAGAATCACTTCTCATCCCCGATTGCTATTTGAGGTAGTGGACTCTCAATTCATCCCTCATGTTCAATAGTTAGCATTCCATTTTAAGAGTATTACGTATACCCTATTTCCAGCGTGTTCTAGTTTATTAATAAAACAAAAACACGATGAAGCCCTCCCCTGACCTCGACCTTCAGGAATTGGGTCCAACTTCCAGACCCGTTGACATTCGATATGACTATGAAAAGCCAAGTTAGATGATTAGGAAGGATGGTCATTATCATCGAGAAAAAGATGGTCAGGAACAGATTTCGAGAGTCATCGACTAAACACAGGCAGAGAAGATAGTTCATCATTAAGTGGCGTCACTGGAATATTTTACGAAATTTTACACAATGTCAGGGTCGGGTAGCGATGCTTTGTACGGCATCAGTGATGTTATCAAAAGAAGGAACATAACTAATGCATTTTAACATGTTTATTGTACGATCATCTCAAGCTCTTTCACAATGATTACTGCAATTTTCTGTAAACAATGTAATTGTTGTCATACATCTTTCGTTAAAAGATTGCAAATTTACAACGACGATGCACAGTGTATAAACGAATATCAAATGATAACAAATGTGTAAATTATAGAATATTTTAGAAACATCTAAAGGTGAGCGGTCAACATGACTGCAACGGGATGGAGAACGTCAAAAATGCAGACCACACTATCATGAAAGACCCCCTTTCCTGTAAACTTCCACCTACTTGTCTACATGCAGCACTTATTACTAAGGTTATTCCTGATAGGATATTGAGAATGACGTCGGAAGGAAGTGGAAGACAGCACACTGACCAGTCTAGATCATGATGAATCTTAAAGAGAAGGTCGCGTTCTGGTAATATGATGATTAACTGGGGAACTTTCGTATTATTTCTGTGTCAGTTTGGAAGGTTACCATACTGTCATGTTCCCTGAAAGCTGCTCTTAAATAGCCCGATTATTCGAAATATGCCAAGAAATAACTGAAAAGACTTTTGTGGACCATGCAACCACTTGTGTGTAGTCTGAAATAGCCAGGCGCGTACGCAGGGGGGAGGGTTTGGGGGGTTACCCCCCCCCCTTTGGTAATTTTATGTATGTAAACCCTCCTAAAAAAAACTAAAACCCCGCCCCTTTTGATTTTTTTTTTTTTTTGTAATAAAAAAAAAAAAAAAAAAAAAAAAATTATGCCCACGGCCGACCTAAAAAAGGTGACCTTACCCCCCCCCCAACTGAGCAAAATGTCAAATTTCCAAATTTCGAGACCAAAAAAAAAAAAAAAAAAGTGTCCTCAAAACTTTTCAGTGTAGAATTATTGTAATTTACTACATAATGTATACTAAAACTTTCCCAGTTGGTTATAGAAAGCTTCTTTCACATACGTAATTGCATGACTAGTTCTCAACTTCATCTTTAATTCTATTATGTGGAAGATTCGGAAAGAAATGGGTTGATGAACAGCTATTATTTTCTTTGAAAAGACGTTCTCCTAATTTCTTAATTTTTGTCATCCTTACAGAGATCATATCAAATATTTTCTACCTCTATTGTCGTAATCACTATCTGCAAGCTGATATTCATTTCCTTTATCATCGTGAACAAAGAACGTTATATAGCCATAATACGCGATATATTTATCGACCATTTGCTTGTCTCCTTTTGATTCTTTCGGTATTTTGATGTTCTTATTTTTCTTCGTCTCATTCTTCTTCTTCCTCTTCCTTTCATTCTTCTTCTTCTTCTTCTTCTTCTTTTTCTTCTTCATCTTCATATTTTTCTCCTCCGTTCTCTTTTTCGAACTCTTGAGTCACCCTCACGTGGTTAACCGATGAACAGTGGCACATCTTGAGTCATCGATCAATTAAAGACGAACAAAGGTAGTTCAGAACGAAGAATTATGACGAGGAAACGTTGGAAATGAGGTATATCTGTGAGAACAACCCATCAAATTTGAGTAATTAAGAATAGAGATTAAACTAAGAATAACAAATATATGAGGCAATATGGTCTCTATAGTATGAGGAAAAGGTCTGAATACATTAAGATATTTGGTGAGAATAATGATCATCTTAATAAGAAATTCAACGAACGTTGATCTATTTTAAATTAAAATACGAATCTTACGAATCTATTAGCTGATACATTTCATATTTTATACAACCTGTTGAATTTAAATTTTATTATCTACGTCCCTATACCTAATGTTTTTTTTTCTTCACGTTAATTGATTGTGTAAGATATATTCGCTGTTAATTGTTTATTTGTTATGTAATCAATTAAGCAAACTTTTAGGAATGCTTTTCTGATAAGAATCAATTTTTTTCTAAAATGTGCAAAAGTTTTAATGATCGTACGGCTTTGGGTATTGTGTGCGTATGTGCGTGTGATTGTGTGCGCGCGTATGCATTCGAGACGCCACTTGAAGAACCTGCTTAACACTCTCTCGTACTTTTAACTGTATGTACCTGCTGGCTTCTCGCGTTGTTATGGCAGCATGTTGTAACTATGTTGTCGAGCTCCCTCGAGTCTGACAAAGCAGTATTGTAACCGTCCATATTTCTCTCCTGCGATGATGGAGAGGGACTAGCACGACCATGAGATCCATGGCGGGTCCAGGGGGTTTCAGAGAGAGAGGTTCACCCTCACCTTCTCGTCCAAACCAAATCTGACATTTACATCGAGTCTATGGAAATGTGGTCTCCCCTTAACAAATTTAGCCCCTAGGAGACATCTTAAAATGTGATATTTTTGTTTGGTCACGCAAATTTTCGGACTTCTACCCCTTCTTGTACCCCCTCCCCTTTCAGAGAATCCTGGATCCGCCACTGGATACTGACAGCATACTCAGCAAAACATGCATTGGGGCCACTGTGATTGGGGCCCTACAACTCTGCTTTAATGTACCGTGGCATTCTCAAAGTCATTGGCTTGTGTTTAAAGATAAAAACACGACCACGCATTCGTGAGCCTGTTATATTATACGCGAACATGAAAATGCTTTTCGCTGCGGGATTTAAATTTCAAGAGTTAAAGTGACTAAGCCTCATTGACAGGTTAAACGCCAAAGGCATTGATTTCTACTATTCGAAATGTAGTGAGGTTGCTGAAAATCCAATCTTTACTACAACTCAAATTATAATGCTAACATGATACGCACAGCTTTTTGTTTGATATTAACACTCTAATACGAATAGCCAGTCCTTCAATTAAATAAAAAATGATAACATTGCTTTAACAAATCATAAAAACTATACTTATATCTAGTATAGCAATATTTAATACCCTGTTGATGGTAGGTTTGAAAGATTTGCTATGAAGTAGTTGTTGCAACGTATATCTGATACTAAAGATGTGTTAAACACTATATGCTTCTGGAATACTTTAAGAGTAAATCACTGTTAGTATTCTGATAAAGGGCTCAATAAAACAATTAGTAAAATAAGCTCAGTATTATTCCTAGCTTTATTATACAAGGTCTAAAATATGTAGCAATTGCATTCATTCTGCTTTTTTATACAGACATCGTTCTTACAAAAAAGGTTGCTCGCGATATCATTACTTCTACTCTCATTACTTTCACTATTTTCAAGATTTAGATCTTATCCGTGGGTACACAGCCTCGAATTTCTAATTCTCTACTAAAAGATATTTATTTTTAAAAAGAAACATTATACACTGTCCTGCTTCTGTTTCTCTAGCCTCATTATCTTTCATCTTCTGCACCCTCTTCTTCTTTCTTTATCGATAAATCATCTCCATTTCTATAATCTCTATGGAGAAACAGCTGTTTCAAACAATTTCTATTTCTCGGAAGAGTATTTGAACATTTTGAGATGGCTTTAAGCGATAAAGTCTGAGGCCTTGTGAGGAGTGCATGAAGCAGAAGCATTATACGTGCAGAATAAGTGATTACGAAGGAATAACAGGAACTCTGGTTTGCAGGGGGTATTTTCCAAAATAGAATGATTAGGGTTAGCAGGTGAAGATACAAAGTATTCATCACAATGATTAATCCTTCAAAATGATATAACACGTGATTTAAAGAATCACATGATTATGACTTGGAGAAGTATGGAGTAAGGTCCGCTATTTACTTGACTTTGAATAAGTCAGTTACATTAGACAAAAAAATACTGAACATATTTCTTTTTTATATGTATTGATTGATTGATTGATTTTTATTAGCCACGCTTCCAACATACAACAATATACAAGAATAAGATATCAAAATTAAGTCAGCTTGAACAGGATAGCCCACGAAAGCTCGAGAGCATATTTCCAGTGGGGTCCCCAACATGCACGTACAAAATTAATAAGTTAAAATAGTAATATTTACAGACAGATAAAAAAAAATATCAACGTATACATTGATCATTTTGATTAAATGATATACCAATTAAGCAGAGAGGGCTTGTCTGTATATAAGTAATCGATTTAGCCTCTTTCGAAATTGAATGTAATCTCCTATACTGATTAATGCAAAATTAATAGTCCCTACATCATAATTTGATATCAGACCTAATTGACGATTGCATCCATACATGACTATCGCTTTTTCCATGGAGTTACTGAAGCTAGTAACTCCATGCTTTTCGAAGCTGGCAGATTTTTTGGGTGTTGTATTAGTGTAGATTACACGCTGATTTATTACTGTTATTTGCATACATTATATTAAATTCACAAATGCTGTCTAGGCGTTACAAATTTCACTGTAACAAACTTTAAGATATAGTGTTGTTTTCTCCAAACATTTAGTTCAAACACGAAAAGCATTTTCATCGTAGATTATAAAGTATCTACCTTAAGTTTGTGCAAAGTTAAATACTCTTTGACAAGGTGCAAATCTTCAACTTCTACATGAAACATCTGGCGGAAATCATGTTGAGCCACTGTCACAAAGCTGAACCAGGGACTTGATAGACGGCAATGTACAGAGTATGTTATCACATTGGGACTATAGAAAGCTATCATTTGATCGTTGAAGCTCTCATGAGTGTCATAAAGAGTGGGAGATAACTTCTCTTCGATAAAATAGAAGGATGGATAAGTATGAAAAGGAACAATCATCGACCAATAGAGATTTGGTTTCAGAATCCATAACAACTAAATATATAAATTCTGCCAAATCTTGGGTGGCCTTTTTTTAAAGTATGTGGTATCGCGTGCATATGGTTTCGTATATACTGTACGTCTATTTAGTTAATATATGTTTATGATAAAAACCTGGGTTAAATTTAAAAAAAGGTATACTGGATTTGAATTTGAAACCATCAGGTAAAGGATTGATACAAGATATTTTGTGACATAATGAATATGATAGAAAATAAAAACATTAATGAGATAAATATGATATGGTTATCTTGAAGGAAGAAAGCGCTTTTAGCATGCATGCAAGAGAAGCCACTTTAATGATAATACACATGTAAACCATTTAAAAGCAGGCCTGACTTTAACAAAATTACCTGATGTTGAACTCGTGATTAGCTCTTCTTTTCTTTCTCCATTTTGCGGAAAACCCCCTTCCTCCCTCTCACTCTTTGAGAATTCTTGTCTCTCGATCGCCTCACCAATGACTATGCGCACACCCGTCAAATAACTCCTCAGGAAATTGTTCTCATAATGCGGGGTATTAATCATAAATGGCGACAAAAATAGACTGGGAGAATTGTACAGGGAGAAGGAGAGAGGGAAAGGGAGAGGGAGAGAGAGGGAGGGAGAGAGAGAGCGAGAGAGAGAGAGAGAGAGAGAGAGAGAGAGAGAGAGAAAGAGAGAGAGATGAGCAGCTTCAACATGACCAAAAATAAGTACCGCATCTCCCAAGGGTCCAGCGTACCCTGTTCATTTTTCCGCAAAATGAATTAAAGGACTTTATAATGGTTCTGAAAAGTCTTTATGAGTGGCTTATCTTTTTCCTAATCTAAGCGAGATATAAAGTAAGATTTAAAGAATTATACTACCTGACTCATTTAAGTATTAGCTGTTCAATGGGCAACAGAGAATCATTAAGCTGTCATGCTATAATTTGGAAGCAATGTTTTAACACGATATATTTTTGCGGTGTGGCACTTTACCCTGCCAATCCGTAGGATGAGATTTTGTGTAAAAAATTATGATTTTATAAGATGTGGCATGCATGGGCATATTATTTTAGGGGGTGTCTAAATCACCATGATCAGACGATAAAGCGACAAACAAAGTTGTTTAAATTGAGCCATTTAATAAGTCATGTTCTACTTATATAACACGTCATTAATTCTTCTATTTTAAAGATGTTTAAATGAGTAGATATTATCACCCAAAGAGGAGGTGTAGGGTTTCCCCTTGAATCATTAAAACACAATGGTGACTCAACTTAAAAGGTCGGATTTCATTAATTACCTCTTTTCTCATCATGCATGTTTCAAAACCAACGGGTTCATCAATCGTCCTACTTTCATAACATGATCAGAAATTGAAATCATGTAAACTGTGTTGCCAAGTTTTTCGATGTATTTGCGTTTCTAAACAGGGGAGTATCCAGCATAGGATAAATCCTATACGTACGACTCAACTAATGGCCCACCTTACACCCGGGTTGCCCAGATACATTCCTCCGCTTGGGAAAGCTCCTGCCCCCTTTTTGAAAATCAATCTCTGGATACGCCGTTATCAAATATAGGGTGTCGAAAATATCAAGCATGTCAAGTAATAACATAAAAACACAGTCAAACTTGCAGAATTTTGTAACAAGTATGAAATATATTATACTTCATACACACACACGCGCACACGCACACATACATACAATATTAGAGGTGATTGATTTATGTTGTTATATTCATATAAAAATTATTTTGTTTTGGTAATTTCTATTTTCTATTATTGATTTTTGTATTTTCAATGAAGTTCTGTGAATGAAGTACAAATACAAATTGCCCTGAGTGTTAATAGATGACGGTCATCCCATTGTTACAGTATTCTCTATACCCTTTAACGTATTATTTGGCATGCAAACGACATGTGCCAATGATTATGTAATTCGGAAGATGATATCATCCCGCCATTACCTGTTCACGTGATGAGGCATGCTTACAAATGGCACCAAAAACCACCTGCCGTGAGTTTTGGTATCAAAATGAACAAAAGATGATGAAAGATTTCTTTCTTATGCATGTCCGTTCCAGATATAAATCATGATTAGTCCATTTATGTTCCCTAATGTCAATGTTAATTAGTCTTTCATACCTGCATCTTAAACTTTTTATATCCCCCTCACTTATGTATTGTCCATCATAACGTTTTATATACCCATCTCGTCTTTATGTAACACTTATGTAAATTTCTTTGGATAAACTGATCGATTCGAGTTTGACTGTACAAAAATGCCGCTCTTTATCCAAATATCACCCCGAAACGCTGAATGCTTGTTGCAGATCTTTATAAATCGACTCGGCTAAAAATGCGGTAACAAGGAAAAAAGTAGAAGGCGCATTGAGTATCCCTGTACAAGTCTTGTCTTTCTCTACATCAGTATACTCCACCCCTTTTACATCTTCTCGCTCCGTAATTATCAATCCTAACATCATACGTTTCGGACTTAACCCCAATTACACCTCCCGACAGCTGTTGAAATATGATGATGAAACTCGATATTATAGCCACAAAGCCGAAATTATTTACTTAAGGCTGAATGTGACGTCACCTATACTGATGACGTCTACGAGTGTACTTTTGATGACCTTGTACTTGAAATTGAGTTTTAGTTTGGCTTTGTCTGCTGACCATTATCAACTGAAGATAAGTCAAATCGTATTCCATTGAGGGCTCACGACAAAGCGATTTTTTTTTCCTTCTAGATTGTTTATTAAACTATTTTAACTGTAGTTTAATGGTTTATAAAGGAATAAATGAAACTTTGTAGAGCCATTGTTGCAGTTGTTCATTCGTGTAGTCCAAATAGAAGCATTAGTCCCAAGCTAACAAGAGATTTAAATGAGCAAAAATGTAGAAATGCAAAAATTGTATAAGCTTATACCTTCGTGATCAGACCGTGCTTTCTCTCTCTCTCTCTCTCTCTCTCTCTTTCGCTCTGTGCCATCAAGTAAGAGAGCAATCTGCTATACATCCTACTAAACATGGTTAACAAGTTAACATATTGCACAAACAAAACTAAATCTCTCCCACTCACCCATATTACAAGTCTTCCTCGGCTTGCCGACGTCACAATACTCCCACGTGATGACGTCAGAATGCGGCCGTGCCTCGACGAAGCACCAGGGCATGGGCCGGTCCGACCACGGGTTGCGGCAGTTGCTCTCACCCCGCGCGAGTATCTGGTCGACCAGCGGAGTGATGACCATCGAGACGTTTAGATAAGGCATGATACGGTGGCTGGACCACGGCACACAGCTGCGACCTCGGATGGTCTTGTTCACGAAGCCGTGGTAGTCCTGGCCCAACCGCATCGAGAAACACTCCTCGTCTACAGAGAATATAATGAAGAAAAGAAATTAAGGGTGGATTGATATAATTGTTCAACATCAAAAGTAGATCGCATTAAACAATCAAACTTAGCACACACGACATACACAGTTGAATGTATGGCTAAACCTTCACAGTCCTCTCGCAATCAGGGCATCACCCATTTTCTTAAAATTTGTTCCTCTTGTGTATCACAGATTCAATGGATTATCTTCTATGCTAATCATAAGCCTATTAAAATGACATCGACATTTCGTTCAGAATTTGTCTATCATTATTATTTATTCATACATTCACAACAGAGAAACTTATGGATATGTATTCTTTTCTCTTAATCAGTTCCTTGTCCACATTCGGCCTTTTGCTGTTACCTTCCAAGTCCCAAAACTAAAACTAAATCCAGAACATCTCGAAGAAAACCATCTCGAAGAAAAAAGCCCAGACACCACAACTCTACTAATGACTAGAATTGTGTTCATTTAACGTGTCGAAAATTGCAATTCAAATGATGTCTGTCTGCTATCTGCCTGTACACGTTCACCATGTTCCATCCTTGTCTCACCTCACTCTTTAGGGTGTCTATACAGGATATTGGATTTCGCTGCCTCTTCATACAGCACTACCACAACTTAATAGCATATGAAATAGGCAATAACTTAATTTAAAGCGAATTCTCGTAGTTTTTTTTCTCACTAAGTTTTGCGAGTCGCTGTATACAAGGATGACGTCATTATGTAGATTATAGTCAAAACGGTTTCCTCAAAAGGTTTAATTGTGTGTGTCTGCCATTATCCAATATATGGTTTACATATAGCATCATCTCAAAATTGTGATATCGTGCAATTGGTTTGAAAGTTTCATCTAAAGATAAATTTGAAGCGAGATTCTAGCACTAGGAACAGTATGATGATGCTGAGTTTCCCCCTAGAAATCGTCTATCATAAGCGTGTTAATTATTCGATAATCATTGTCTGTTAAAATGACTAATTAAATCTGACCGTATTTGGGTTACTAGTAGGCCTATATGAAAATGTTTAAAGAAAATATTCTAAAAATATATCTTGGTTTATCAAGACACTATCAAGCAACTAATTCCATGTTGTATATGAGTCTTTATATGGAGGGACTTTATAACCCCAATATTCTCAATTCAGAGTTCAATTAATGCTGCAGATACAGGATAAGTTTAACTTCAAGAAAACTGAATGAACACAATTATTTAATCAAAAATCAAAAGACATTTCGATATGTCCCGCTTCAAGCTATTACACGTTTCTTATGTAATCTTTTTATCATATTCCTAACACAGGATCTTTACTCTTATTCCTTTACAGCTTCAAGACATGCTGCACAGTGAGTCAATCAAATCCGGGCATCTCAGATCCTCTGATTACGTCATTGACATAACCGCAGTTTCTTGACTAATAGATATTGATGATAACACTTTGCTTACATCCATCCTCTGGGAAACATTCACAGGTCCCGTTCACGGAATGAAACGAGGTTTGATAGTTACAGAATGATTTAGGAACTCTTTTTAAACACTTTTTTTCCCTCGTGTAATATTCCAGTCTCCCATCTCACCATCCACCTACACTTTACTCAGGAAAACATAGAAAAACCTAAAAGGAGTCTATCTTTCCTTTCTTTAGCGGTTAATCTATGTTCGTACAGACTACAAAGCATTTTGACTAGATGACAACAATATCTGAAAAAAGAAAACGTGGAAGACCCAATCATGAATTGTCTTTATGTCTTATCAATGTAATATATCACGTAAATACCACAAATTTTCATTCATAAACGAACAATAAGACGAACCCTATGAACCTTATCATGTTCATGTAATTTGTTCAAATTGGCTACATAAAATACCTCCCATAAAAGGTTCTGGGTTGCTTGGCTTTTATGTTCTTATCATGGATCAGCAAATGTTCAAACTCATCAATCTCATGTTCATCATCGGATGATACACACTTTACAAACTTTCAAAATGAAAAGTCACTCGATGTGGAGGCGTATGAAAAGTTCAACAGTTTATGAAAACACCACCCCTCCCTTTCCTTCACCCCTCCTCTCCATCACGTAGAGAGATATACATGTATGCACGTCCATCTATGAGTAATATTGGTGGTGGGTGTGTGCGTATGTGTGTGTGCGTGTGTGTCCCTGTACGTCGTGTGGGTGTGCGTGTATGGTGATTTTTATGGGACATACAATACCGTCTTGTAATTGCCCATAGCTTTAACGAAAATAGTTGTGATCGTGTTGGTGATCGTCTTTTGAAATATATGGTAAAATTGTTGTGATGATGATTGAATTAAGGCTATTAAAATCATAAGCGTGGCTATTTAAGGGGCGAAAAATAAACCAAGGATTAGCTGTAACAAGTGTTGAAACATTGGATAATCTTTAAGATCACTGTTAATCCACGGATTAAGAAAATGGATCAGGGCGCTACCGAACAGGTACATTCAGATTTCAGCCACTCAACACAATGTCGAGTTTCTCCTTGTAGCTAGAGAGTGAGTCATGGACTTTGTGGTGAGTTCTACAGGCCTTATCCAGGTGAGCTTCATGACAGCATATCGCCTGCGATTCACATTCTTCATGTTCCCATATAACAATGTTAATTTATTTTTTTAACCGTTCACAGGGGCGTAGCCACCAAAACTTTGGATGGGTGTCTGGCAAAATCGTGAAACAAGTCAGCGGGAAAATTTCCAACGATTCATATAGCCATAAAATCGAAGAAAATACATCAATGCTTATATCAGAACAAGGATGAATAGAAATAATTCTTAACTTATCGATTAGACTTAAATCGACTTTGAAGGAGCATTATTCTTTATTGATGCACAATAAACGTAGAGATTATCAGCTTTTTCCCAAAGCAAAGTTTTATTCTGTTCAGAACTTCCCAGGGTATGGTATGTAAACTCATCGCGTATCACTCTCATCATTTCATGTGATTTGAACTGCAGCAAAAAGTTTCACCCTTCTTTACAGCTGAAACACGACAACTACACATCGAATTTAGCCCCAAACTTTACCAAAACACATTGGGAACGAGTATCACTCAGCGCATGATGACGCACTGAATATAAACCCGACGGTTATTTACTTTTTCATCCTACATTTCAGAATGCATTAGAAGGAAGATGCTATCTTTTGGGCTTCAGTCAATTCAATTTGACACCCTCAATTTCTCTTGGGTTGTACTCTTGTCCGAGACATTTCAACAAACAGACAAAGTCACACCTTTCGTGTAAGTCTACAAGATATGTGTGTCTCTTTCTTTCTTCACGTGAAGTTCTTAAAGGATGTAGTTATGCTAACCAATATTTGAATACTAATCATTACCTTTTCAATCACACGTAGATCTTACAGTAGGAAATAAATAGTACGTTCTACTCTCTCAGTAATTCTGTTTTTCGTACAGGTGAGCGTAGACCAAATACAATATGAATCTTGAAAATAATTATTAGGCCTTATTAGGCCTACAATCTTAATATATTATTTTTTTGGAATGATGCTCGAGATTTTAGTATCCTTAAAAGGTTTCAAACTTAATCAATCAATTATTCCCGGTTATTTGGGATAAATTTGCCTTCACACATAATATATAGATTTGTATTGGTAATTTTACATTTAACTACTAAGTAGGCTACTTCGTATGCTCATTGCTCTAAGCATATTGGACACTTGAAACAAAAGTATGATTGAAAGAACGGATCTCACATCGCACTACTTTTCATGCAGTTGGAGAAGGGTTACGTTTATGCCCCTTTCTTCTTACCCCTTAAAGTGTTCAGTCTGTGTCTAAATCTGGAAGCGGGTCCGTCTTATATAGAGCATTAAATTGAATTCATTGCAGTTGATTGGGAGCTATCAACCTCGTCATTGGATTACACGGCCAGCTTGCTGAATGATGATACTACATGATAGAGGAGCTTGAACCCCAGAGAGGGGTAGATAGGGGTCACGTGATGTGCCCCTTCTACAACAGGTGGATAAGAAGAGATCTCTATTATTATACTTTCATTGCCAAGTAAAACAATATGCAAATATAATGACATCTTGGACAACTCTCTCTGAGCAGTCATCCATCTTGGACATAACACAGCTATTATCCAACAATTCCAACATCTGATGATTGTACAACCCTTTCATCATCTTAAAAAACTACCACTGGCAACTGCCATCGAGGTTTACCATTACCATCTTAATCGTTTATAATACCATCTGTTTAAAAAAATACCCCGATAGACCGGCTCCATTGTAACCGTCCAGTGGTAGTTGTCTGGATAGTTACTTCGAGATATAATTTACTTAGCAGAAACGTCGAATTAATGGTTTGATGGTTTGTTTGTGTTACCTGACTGCTATAAAAGCATGCTTATAAGTAAGCAACCAGGAGACCAACTGTTTTAAGTCCTATTCAAGGGACTTGGTTATACGGATAAATGCCTTGCCAAAGGACACTAACCGGCACTACCACATCGATTTGATTTCGAACCCTGGATATAGCCTACCAGTTACGAGACAAGTGCTTTGTGAGTGCGTTCATGTAATAAGTAATGTTTGAATTAGGACAGATTATTAGGAATTAGAAAGTTAGCTCGCTTACCTGGCATGCACTTGTTTTTCTGCAGCTCCCAGCCCTCACAACATGTGTAGAGCGACTCCCGACTGAAATGAAAATATAAAGGAAAGAATATGGATTAATAGATTAATCTATAGAATAAGTTATGAGAGTATGAGTAGTAAATAGGTTTACCCCTGGCAAATTAACATTTTTATTTGGGACTTAATACTTCAACATCAAACTTTCTTACAAAAGTGAAAAATCATTTATCGATCTGTTGAACACATTCACGTATATACTAAAGAATAAAATACTTTCAAAATCTGTTTATGATTATCAGTTTCTGCGACTTTCATAAACTACGTTTACAAGACGGGTATGATTACTAAATAAATGAAGAAGTAATGATACCATGAGCTTACTAGTAAGCTACACTTCGGTATAAATTCATTCAGCTTGATTATAGGTCAAATGCAATGACTGTCGCATCAGCAGATAAAGTTTCAATTGGCAAAATGTGATATGGTGAAAATTTAATCTTTTTTTCAACAATTTTCTTTCTAGAAGATTACAGTTCACTATAAAAAAAAATAGTCTGTCTAGATTACGATTTAACTAATATCAGCATGAACGAAATCTTACGATAAAAAACAAGATGACCAGGGCCTCGTTGCACAAAACTTACCATTGATGGTAACTTTGCCATCAATGGTAACTACCATGAAAACCTTGATTTTGATTGGCTGTTGAGCCCTGTTACCATGGATGGGGGAAATATTTTGTTTCATTCCTACAGAGGGAAGTGACGATTATCAAGCAATTTGCCCCGGAGATATAGTGGAAGACAGTAAATTAATAACATCCTCTTCAAATTAATTTACCGTCTCTGATTACTGTCATCTTAAGAAGCCGCCGTTATTTCATCTTGTCGCAAAACTGATTATATGATGATCACTCATATCATACAGTTTGTTAGTTGAACAAGCATTCGAAATATTCATTGTCTCTTCACAAAGATCTCTATCTGAATCTTTGCTACCGCGCCACACACATTTAGAGTTATTATTTTTTTTTTTTTAATCTACAACCTGTTTAATCCAGATGCACTCTTATCGGTAATTCAAGATTAAAGTCTTTCGGAAAGAAGAGTTTATTTAAGACTTCCGCGAACAGTCACAATGAAACTATAGTTAATCTAATCAATTTTTGGATATAATTTCATCTCCTTTTAATTTTTTCCTTTTTCTATAAGTTATTGCACAAGGAATAACAGGAAATACTGATAATGCTCTCATTTAGTAGAGCTTTCCTTCAGAAAATTAAAATGAAATACGATATCGTACATATTTTAATAACTAAAATCGGATATACATGATTACCACATTTTCCCAAGCTTCCCATTTGACTTTTACTTTTTTTTTTATTCAATACATTCTCCGATGTTATGGAATTGACTTTTTTAAAGGTAAAAGCAATATAGAATTTCAAAAAGGGAAATCTAAGAAAGATTGATAGAAAACTAATGCATTTTATGGAGTTTTGGTTATCTTGCTTGTCGTGAATTAACGGAAATCCTCGAAAAGTTTTTGCCAAAACAATATAAAAGTATTGAGTACATGAACCTAAAAACTGACACAACCTTCTACAACCAATAGATACCTAAACAAACAGAATTACACCAATCATATTATTTGTAAGCTTTACGAAATTTACTCCACCCCGGAAACAAATAATTTCGTGTATTTTTATGATTCTCCTAGAATCAATTTCTAGACAATTACAAACACTGCCAAGTAGTTTGTACACCTGTTGTCTTCAAGCTACTACAGGGGTCGCTATAGTATAGGGTCAAGCGGGGAAACCTTTTCCCCTCGTAGATCTTGGATGCCTGCCATGAGGGGGAAAGGGGTTCAGGTAAGTCCGTCTGTAACAGTGTTTCCACCTTGATGCTTTGTTCATGGTATGGAACCGTGTAGAATTCTTGTTTTGTATTCAGTCTCCAGCATACACGAAAGGAAAAGCATACTTACTGTGACTAAATAGTAATATTCTTGTTGTAGTTCTTGTTTTCCTGTGTATAATCATGCTAGACTGCAGACTGAATGATAATTCTATTTACTATAATCAATATTGCACATGAATTTGAACTAAGTGTCTATGACAAATATTACCACTCTAAAATGGTTTCTTCCAAATGTTTTTTAATTTCTTATTTTATTCTTCAAAGCTTTTTCACAAGATATATTTTCCAATATGAAAACGAGGGTTTCGGAGCCTGCTGCGGAATTTTACATTTTACCAAATGTTCTTGTATTGCTTTATATCTTAATTCATCTTATCTATCTTTATATCCACAATCCCTGTCGTCCAATTACTTCCCCCTTTTGTATGATTTTTCTTTCTTTGGTTTTTATTCTTGCTATAAAATTTACGCCCCTCAAACAACAGTGGAATGCTATTCAACCCGTATACATTCATTCCTCCCTTAAACATCAACATTGCGTCACCAACTATGAATAAAAGCAAAATAACGAAAGTGTATGTTTCTTTCAACTAATTCCGACACGAAACAAACAATGAGCCATTTTTATACAGGATGACAGAATCAAGAGCCGAAAATATCAAAATCCAATGAATCATTGAATACGAATGCTAAAATGGTAACTGTACATCTACCCCCGTTCAAGGTTGACTGGCTATATGTGGACTTAAAGTGGATTTACTCATTTTGAATGAAAAGTTCATGCTTTAAATTGTTGATGACATTATTTTGGAGCCATTTACGGTAAACCGCGGGGCATAAGAGTTACGTGCAGCGATTGTTATGCGTTGGTTAATTACGTCCTTCCGAATTAGCAGGCTGTAATCAGAACATTAAAACCTTAACACATTCATCATGTTCGTTGTGGCGAACAAGTTGGTCACATCTTAACTGTGTATTTGGCAGGATAACTAATCACTTTCGTCCATTGGTAGTATCACAGTCTCCGATAATTACAATAGTAAAACGAATAGAATATCATATATGTAGCAAATGAAAGTTATACACTTGAAACTTAAGAATACGAAAAGTAAATATCTTGACTTAGAGATAACATTTTACACTGAAGAGAGTATCACAGCAAAAGATCATAGTTGGAACATAATCTGAAAGACAGTTTCCCCTCCCAATCCATCTTTAAATATGTATTCTTGATTTTTCTCATTCCATCGTTGCATAACCTTAATAATTTTGTCTATCATCATGATCATTAGAGAATTAGAGATCACTATTAATATTGTGATGTATTTATTTTGAAATTTAAATATTCAGGCTTACTATACACTGCGTATAGGATGAGCTAAATTTAAGAGTGCCACTGCTGCCGCAATCTTCTTTCTATTGCCTCTTATCTTATACCATCCTTTAATTCATACCTTAAGGTGGGTTTCTAGAATACAAGATTGTAAGATTGTAAAGAAGTTTTGGTTTCTACGAGAGGCAGCGCAACTGCACAACTGGTTAATGCACTCTTTCGTACTCCACATTTTGAGCAGAGAAAACTAGTTCACATTGAAACTCGGTCGTTGCACTTTCTTTTCGTCAAAAATATTATGTTTTAATGATTTAGTGAATTATGAATGCAGTTATACTTGGCAACACATTTGCGAATTTACTGATCCGGAATGCAACAAGATACCGATAAAATTAAAGCTTGTTCTCTGATCTCTGTTCCGATTTTGATTCTATCTATAAAGGAATGTATAGGTCTAATTATTCTATCATGTTTTCTATTGTCTTTATAGGCCTCGTCTAAAGGAGAGGGGAAAACAAAAATTACATGTGATATATTCTAAAGCCTCTCAATATTTCATTTCATTTTAACAAAATAGTTATTGGATTTGAAAGCTGATACAATGATATCAACAGAGATTTGAATTTTATTGAAAGTTTCCAAATATGCAGTCTGGAAATATATATATATATATATATATATTTAAAAATCTTACTTCTTCAGAACAGAAGAACTGTCATTTCATGTTATGGATTGACCATTAAACAAACCGTTAGTAAATTTTTTAGAATCCTTGTGAATATAAAATGAATAAATACTATCAAAGCAGCAGGGAGATTTGATTCACTACTCCACAGTTTGCGCACATACTAAATAATGTTCACTTGATTAGAAGTACGTGATTTGGTTAGATAAAACGGAGTGTGAAAATAGGACTTAGTTCACCGACATATATGGTTGCAGTGCAAATTGATTTCAACCATATGATTTGAAGAAATAATTTCATTTTCATCTCTACTTGTGGAATTAAATTAGATCAGACACATTCAAGTTATCATGGTGTTAAAATAAGTAGCTCCGAGATTAATTCTCAATGTATGAAAGCGATGTAACATTTAATCCCCTGTTCCAGGCCACATGGCTTGAAGACTGTTTGGAAGTAAACAACCATGTGTCTTCCTACGCAACCGTGCTAAGTATGTTCTAGATGCCTATCACTACAGGAATACATGCACAAACTAGGGTTTCGATTCTTTCTAAAGTTCAGGTTGTAGTTTTTTAAACTGAGTTATAGTCCTTTCTCTACTGTAAACAAAATTGTTTTTATTAAACATCATACCTGTTCAGCCTCATTCTATAATACCTTTACTATGAATACTGAAAGCAATATTACAATTTCTAGTTCCTCTTTTAATTCCAATTAAACATGTAATGTCAGCATACCTGGTGCAATATGTATAGACCGACTAGTTCTCCCTCCTCTCTTTTTACTACAATGTGGCCTCTACTTTAACTTTTTTTTTTAATTTCGTATACTTATTAGTATCACACTTTTCGATATGCAAGTAAGAATTTAAATTAAATAAGTGTTACAATCATTACCTCTATTGTTTTAATTTTTAAAATCAGATATGCAATTCTGAACACAATAAACTAAATATGCATTATCGACCGAATGTCCTGAGCTATACAGATTTTGTTTAATTCAGCTTTTCAAGAATATTTATTAGAGAGGCCGCTAGAATGACGATGAGTACACAAACAAGTCTCTCCGTTTGGGAGGGGCAATTTCCATGGTCCTGGCTACATCTACAGTCCACTGCGAATTTTCAAACATATCTTTGGAAAATGGGACTCATTTTCATCTTGATCTAGAATTTGCACGTACTTTTGCAGGAAACGTCCGCATCAAAGCATCACACGACACTGTTAAGCGTCACTGAAGATCCCAAGATAGCACTTATTCCCATCACATCTTAGCCCTCCCTCCAGGCCTACCACTCCTGTTATTCGATACCATACCTGTCTGTTTGGGAAGCAGAACGAATTAAAACTCAATTGATACATCCCTTGGTCTCCTGAGAGCTTCCATTGCCATCTATCTAGAGAGGTATCCTTTTATCAAATGATGCATTGCAGCCAGAGGATATGTAGCCGAAAAGTCAAAAGGTGATTTAAGATCAAAGTGAGATTGTCAAGGTCTATACGCTGGCAAAGTTTCCAATCATATAGGTCTCCACCTTTCGCAAAATAATAAGCCATAATATGCTACTTCATATGCGTATACAAATTCATGTAGCCCAATATCATCCATGTGATTTACCTAACGAGCACGCAATTGTGATGGAGAAGTTTAGACATTTTCTATTGTATTCTCATCATAATGCTCTTGTTCATAATCTGAATGAATTAATCACCCCATGCAACATTTCGCTTTCATTTTTTCTTCAACGAGTGTAAATAGCCGAAGTAAAAGTTAGATAAAGATGCAATGCTCATTACGTGTACTGACCATCGAATTGCAAAGATGAAGACGGTGTTCCTCAGCTTTCAAATTATTCAGTGCAAAGGCACAAAACCTTTTCTAAAACACAGTCACATATAGTTTGCCAACATTAGATTTTAATGATTTTCGTTACAAATGTGAGGTAATTCCATCTGTCTAATGTGGTAGATGGTAATTTTTTGTCGATGTGGTTATTATAACATCATTGACTCCGATGTATGCACAATAAACCACCAAAAGATTTCACACACAAGCATGTAATGTTCAATTTACAATGTAGGGCAAGGTTCCTAATGAAGCCATTACTTACAGACATTAACATGACGATTGCAGTTTGTGTAGAATATGTTTTATTTGTACAATTTAGGAATGTAAATTATATTTCTATAAGAGCTATTCGGGTCTGTAACAAAACGTAAATTTTCTCACATGAACAAAGCAATGCCAAGGTTTGACTGGGCTTATTATCTGGATGGCAGCGTATGGTATGCTTCCTTATACTGTCTCGTGTCATGACTATGTCTCTATCACCTTTCATGCACCCCTACCCTTCTTGTACCCCTTCCCTCAATGCACCCCTTCCGATTCCTTCCAGTCTAAAAGTATGGTCACAAAACTGCGTCGTGTACTTAGATATGTGTTAGGTAATTCTCGTCATGACAACGTGTAAATAATACCAATAAGTCAAGTGCGGAACATATATCATTGCGATTAATTAATTTCCATATCTAGTCATTTACCTATCTTATTGTGTTTGTTAACAAATTCCACCTATTCAAATTGTTCATACTGTCTAATGTGATCGCTCAGTCTTTATTTTGTATTTTTTACCGCGGTGACTAATTCGGCACTGAAGCAGACAGATTTTCCCTCTTCCTGTCCGCTGTCACCATTCATTCCCTGAGTAGAAACAAAATGCTGATTGTCCGGAGATATAACGACACCAAGGAAGCGAATTCAAGAAGCAGATCTCAAACGTCTTCTTTTGTTTTAAGTTGTTTTTGTTTATACATCTGTTTTAGGTATAACGAACATTAAATATTAGTCATCAAAGTCTCTATAAAGTCCCACGTAGGCTGGTATCTAATTTTGGACGGTACCTGTCAATTCTTTGTCACATTGATCAAGGTATTATCTCTATGGAAAGACTTATTTCAGCATGTATGACTATTTATATCTCCCTATGGTCCGAAAGTTACTCTCTTTCTTTCCTTGTATATTTCAACTAGCCATATTGTTGGTTTAATCCCATGCTTGTTTATATATCGTTATACAATTGTACTTGAGTACAATTTTCGTCATCAACGTTATCATCTCTGCTATGTATTCAATTTCTTGGTCCTTTAATGAAATATGTTTACTAAGTTTGCTCATATTCTTATTTACAATGGAATTATGTATGAACTGTTTGAAAGATAATCGTATTTCCAATTTTACCTTGTACCTACCTTTTCCTAAAGATGAAAACAACTTTAGCGGCAATTTTCTTTTAAATTCAATCTGCATTTAATATTCGATTATTTATTGATCAACCATTTGACCAGAGCATGAAGGCACTATTCTCTTTTACTTATGAATTATTCCAATCAAATACTTCATTTGCATTGGCGTCACGCTAACCGCAACTAGGACAAGAAGGCCCCTTGAAGATTCCACCTCCACTATTACTCCCTTAAGTCTTTCCAAACTATTGAAAGATGCACAGTTTCTACACCCACGCCCTTTGTTCCTCCCAATTCCGTTTAATTACATTGTCTCAGTTTTGGCTGTGAAGATCTGAGAGGGAAAACAAATCTTCTTTCCTGCGGGAGCACAATCTGGCTGTATTTCAGAAGATTGATCAAAGGATGAATTCGAGGGACTCACCAAAGTTTTCTGATCCTTCTTTTCAAGATGACTACAAAGGCACAAGTTACTTGTGAACAAAATACAATAATTCAATCATACCATTAGGACATGTCTTGTCGACAACCTAAACACAACCGGATGAGTCTGTAAGATGTGATCACTGATTAATGATTCTTTCTGCCTTTGCTACCAATAGACACTGGTCAAAAACTATATCAAGTGAATTCGCTTTGGATGAAAAACTTATGTCGTACGGGGAACATCTTATGGAATCGCCGAAATGGGATAATGGGAATTATGCGCATGAACTGTAAGGATGACGAAGTCTTTCTCATTTGCTCCCAACCACGAGTGTATCTCTACTCGGTTTACTGTAATATAGGTAGCATACTGGACATGAATATGCATATTATGATGTAGCTTTAGACTGGCTAGAATGTGTGTTAACTTCTAGTTCTACGTGCTGCACCCTATAGATTTGAATTGTGCCTTGGATACCCTTCTCTTTCAACAAAAGTATTTGATTTTGGCGATAGCTACATTAAACGCTTCCTGTATGCGTGATGGCTGCAGTTTTTAATACAGAGAGCCAAGGGCATGCCCGAGATATACATCAGAAATTTTCAACAATATACGAACAAAATGAGTTTCCACTGAGTCAGTTCTCTTCACCCACAGTAACTTGGGATGCTGATGCCACAAGATAAAGTTAGCTTCCGGGTGACCCTACACGTCACTTCCGATGCCACTTCAATGTATCGCGTATGGTCTTGGACAACACTTCTGCTAAGGGACACTGTAGGGATAATCTTCTAAGACCATTTGGCTAGACCACTACTTCCATAATAGATTTCACGTGACTACAATCATTTGAAGAATTGTAAATTATAACTATCATCGTTAGATTTGACCACTTTTATGACTCTACATATTTAGGTACATTCCATTTTACCCGATGGTTTGGATCTAATCGTGGCGTAAAAACAGCGCCAAGGCGTATCGACTGACCGATACATAGCAACAAAATTAGCTGCTCAAATGAACTTCAAGAACAAGGCTCCCTATTTAAATTTGAATGACATTTGAATAAATACCACTAAACAGTTCGTATCAATATTATTCTAGGAATGAGGAATAGATGTGCATGGATTTAGAAACAGGACTGGTTACATCGAGTTAAGGATGTTTGTCCTTCAGAGATAAAAAGTAGGCCCCTTTTTCTTCACTTGCAGGGCAGATGACAATCCCGCATGGCCTCTGAAAATAATTATCTTCATGTTCTAGTCGTACACTTATGCATTAACCCCATGGGGGCCAGGAGAAGGAAGAACAAACATATGTTAAATATAGATTTCGTTTATTACTCTCGAAAATTGTATTCATGTCAACCATTTGCAGTATAAATTTGTTTAAGACATCAATTTATATGTCTAAATATGAGTCGTGTTAGAAGCTGGATTAGAGAAAGATGGTAAGGAGCGACTCATTCCATGGATTGGGCAAACTTTGTAGATACACAGGTGGTTGCGTAGCAGTATCATCAAAACGATGATCTCTGGATCATGGCGGCAAAGAGATCGGGGTCTGGCCTTTCCGGTCAAGATCATTTCATATACATTGGTCATCAGTGATTGCGTAATAAAGGTCTCTAATTGCAAAAATATCGTTCTCTAATTGCAAAATGATGGCCTGTGATTCTGTTATCCTGTTCATTTTCCCCAAAACTCAGTTCTGAACCATAAATGTATGTCTTTAACAAAGTTATATACACATCTTATTTCTCAACAAAGTGAAATACAACATTGGCATATCTGAACAAGATAAAAAGAATAACAAGTTAAAAAGAATAAACAAATGCTATAACATCTGATAACATCAGTGATATGATGAAAAATTACTGCATGCCTATGAATATGGTATAAGTTTCTTTAAAAGAAGTTGTTATTGCATGGATAACTTCAAAGCGACCATTAAAATGTTGAGATCTTGTCATGCATCAAGATTCACGCACCTTGGTCTTGTAAATGGTAAGTCTATACGGTCAAACAGACAGGTTGAGTAAACTTTGTTGACGCGCTCAATTTTCCATTCATTGATCTCTATTACACCTTCATTGATGACCACGTAATGAAACGTTCTTGACCGGAAAGAAGCTAGATCTTTTTGGCGCCAAGTGATCATCGTTCTGATGAGCTGTATGAAGGTACAGGTGTTTTAGCTCTTCTAGTCAACCACCTGCCGAAGTGTATTAATAAAGTCCAAGACCGGCACCTTTGAATTGGATTAAGGGCGACAGATGACAACAACCCAGTCACTCAACCACAACATGTCCAATCATGTTGATTACAATCCAGCAACAGGTAGTCATATCTTGTAGAATGTTCTCCTGGATATTATTTTTTTTGCAAAAAAACACATTCATCAAATAATTCCTTGCGAGGGTAGGAAGATTATGATGTCGTCATTGGATTAAGGTGATCATAATATTAGACTATCTTGACAAGAAACGTGGTGGTATATCGTCTGTGGTTAAGTAACATTAGTGATTAATACAGCCATAAATCACGGAAAAATAAATGATGAATGTGCTAAATTTGTCGACGCTAAAATAAGTGTAATACCAAAGTGATTAAAAAGCGTCTAAGTGATTCGAAATTGGGATATTCAGTTCATTTTATCAATTTCATTTTCTTATGGTGAAAATTCGTAATCTCTTTGCAAAAAAATTAATCGGTCAAAACCATTCAAAAAGCTTTCTAAACATGTATTGCTCCATATAGTTATCGAGGAGAAGAAGACAAGAACCTATTAATCTAAATTTTAAAAAATAACAAAAACTGGTATAGATGTAAGCCTATAAAGTCCCTCCAGATTGTTACATTGTTGTTCAGTGTGGCGCATACTTTGGCATAAGTGATTAACTCTTGCGATGATCTTGAAGAGTTCCAAGTGCTCATACCTGTTTGACCGAGGTAGGTCTTTAGCCTTCATCAAACCGTGTTGTCACCTAATGAGGCCCGACGGAAGGATGCACCTCTGATCGCTAAGCTTAGTATCTGTCTCCAAACTGTGCCTGTCTTCATACGATATGACCCTTTCTTCTGGCGCTACTTAAGGTACCCTACTTGTTAACCCTTTACAAGCCCCATATAAGATTTTCTTTTGCAGCACAACTTTATACCGCTACTTTAAATTTTAAAATATCGGTAGTAGTTTACTCGTATTACGATATTTCTTAAATAATGATTCAGCATATGCTGTATATATACACTATAGCCCATATAGTTGGAATAACTTTTCTTACCTCTTTTCAAGAAACGATAGAGACGATATGGTTTATTATTGATGGCTGAAACTTTTATATTCTCACAACTTTGGTGATCGATCTCAATGGCTCTTCAAATTGATCAATAAAGTTCTGAGAAGATTATAAACTTTATCTTTAAAAAATAAACCGTATTGACACAATCATTTCATGAAAAGAGTTTAGAAAAAAAAAGAAAACAAATTCATGGGCGACAGTATATTATATAACTATAGTTCAGGGTCTGAATTAGACAAAAACATGCGATTGCATGGGGGTATTCACAATACATTTGATTAATTCTGTTCTTGCTCAATATTTGTGCTTATTGGCACTCGCGGTAAAGCAGCAAAAGTTCCAGTTGGTAGATTCGGCACACAAACAGGTTGAGATTTGCATTAATGAGGCACACCATCATGGGTTTACTGTATAAAGTCCAAGTACAAGTACAAGTACATGGTATTTGGTTGTCTTGGTGCCCCATGTTTTTTTTTTGTACCTCTTATTGTGGAATTAGGAATATGAATTTACAGTTCATATTTGGTGTGGTCTAAGCTCCAGTAGAGCTATAAACTTCAAACAATGTCGGATATACTAAGAACTTAACTGTGGTCGGTAACTAATGGGACAAATTAGCTTGGACGAACCCATTACTTTGATCCGAAACTCGATTTTGAATATAGAGGAATGGAAAGTGGTGAACAGAAAAATATACATTACATACGATGTATAGTCAGAGTCAATATCCATAAAAATATTATTTTATTGAAAATGCACCAAAAGCAAGTAGAGTTTTTACAAGCAGCCATAGTCCTTATCCTCCATTTATATAAGTCGTAAATTACCAATTTATACATGTCAAAAATCTTGCGAGTTGATAATCCCTTCACAGAGTTTCCATCTTTAAATGACAAAAGTCTTTTTACAGGAAGCGGAAGGCTTTCTTACCGCTATGTGTGAAGGTGTGAAACTGTATTTTGCACCTTCATCCACCTGTATTCACGACAGTACTTTGCCCATGTCGATATACTGTAATTAGCAGAGTGGGTGGGTGGGTATATGTATGTGAGCGTGTGGGTGGGTAAATGTGTGTGAGCGTGTGGGTGGGTAAATGTGTGTGAGCGTGTGGGTGGGTAAATGTGTGTGAGCGTGTGGGTGGGTAAATGTGTGTGAGCGTGTGGGTGGGTAAATGTGTGTGAGCGTGTGGGTGGGTAAATGTGTGTGAGCGTGTGGGTGGGTAAATATGTGTGAGCGTGTATTTATAATGCAATCCATACTCAACGGTTAAGCTTGAAGGAAAGAGGACAGTTTCAAATGACGAGTTCTTGCTCTGCAAATTAAAAATCCCATTTTAATATCTTAAGAAATTTGGTAATGAACATGCATTCCTTTTTAATTTGTTGATACGATGACATTTTCTGTTCATGCTGTATAATAAAGTTAAACGAGTTAGACGAGCAACATATCCCTGGTATAAAAATATAACTCTATAGAAGACAAAAACTTCTTGGAAATTGTCAATGTACAATTTCTTATATTACTAATGTCGTCATTTGGATACTTTGACATTGACGACAAAAGGAAGCGATTTTGTTAACAAAAAGGACTGTAATTTTTTTTTTTAAAGTTGAAGACATTACTCGCTCTATGGCCTACATTTTGGATATTATTTCTGTTGAGAAAAAAATGGTCCGGGGACAAAGTTGGAAGAAAGAAAATCAAATCGTTGTAGATATATCAATAAAAAAGATGCAAATCGATTTGTTTAATAATGTTATCATAACAGTTTACTACTTTTTATTCCAATAAGTACTCGACGGAATTACTTTCAACAATTGCTTATGTAGTAAGGATCGCTTTAACCGAGTGTGACATCCAACATCTGCTATGCGATTGACTAATACGAAAACCTTACATAAACGATAAATCATGATAATTCTATATCAAATACATGTAGCACATTTCTAAAGATTTGAGACTGGTTGACATAGATACACAATGAGGTGGATATAGATGTAAATGTGTAATCAGTAAAGATCATTATAATTTGATTTTGAAACATGTTTAGGAGAAAGCGCATTTCGACAATATGCGTTGTTTTAGTACATAAAATGGCATCTTTTAACTGACAAATGTTGTCTTAAATTAATGTAATAATATGTTCTACTATTCATTCCAATATTAATTTTTTATTTTATTTTATTAAAACAGACGAAAGGAAAAAGGTATCAAATGATCGTCGCTCTTTCTGCAAATCTTCTGCTGAACTTTAGAACAAACTACCTTTAAATGTCAAAAACTGTCAGACTGTTAACCAATTAAAAACTTGTCTTAAGACACATTTATTCAAAATTGCCTTTGATGATTAAATTACTCTGTTCACATTGATATATATTTCATATGTATGGTAATTTGTAGGTTTATTTGCATTTTCTTTTTGTTTTGTTTAATATGTTATTGTTAATCATTGTATTTTGTTCGTTATAGCGCTTAGAGACTTCGGTGGTAAGCGCTTTATAAGCACCGTTTTTATTATTTATTATTATTAAACCGATATTGATCTCTATAAAAACAAAGAAGCTTACAGAACCAACGAATTCGAATAGAAAAATGGGTAGCAATTTAAACAGTATAATTATTTTATATCATATGACATTCATAATAATATTGTTCTCCCCTAGTGCCTCGAAATAGAATTATCTAGATAGATGGCGCTATAGAAATGCCTATTATTATTATTATTATTATTAGGTCTCATGTTCTTGGATTAAAAGAAAATAGAACCTACTGGCTCTCTTGTTCAATTGACGAACTTCAATCACGTTGATATTAGTTAAGCTAAATGTTCTGACTGAAAGGTAGGTCACATGGGTAAGGTCATTGGAGGAGGGTAGTTTGTGAGGGTTACATTAAACTCGACCGGTACTGTTCCCTTCCCCCTCCCCACCTCTTGCTCTCTCTCTCTCTCTCTCTCTCCCTCTCTTCCCCCTCCTCTCTCTCTCTCTCTCTCTCTCTCATGTGAACTCGGTGCCCCTACTTTCAACTCTCCTTGAGACTTCCAATTTTAGACAGCAAGGAAGCGTAGCAGTATGCCTTCACGGGTATCAATTGCAACACGGAAAGGAAGTTTGTTAAAGGAATGCATTATTTCATCGGAAAGGGAAAACGATGATGGAGAGATAATTGTTTATAATTTTGCTGAAGTCAACCCATTTCATTGTCATAATGGTTTAATCTCTTAAAAATATTATTTCGAAAATTATTTTTTAAGTATCTTCTTCCTCTCCTTTCTAAGTATATTGTATCAATAGTTATTTACATTTTGTTCTGATCAAAAATCACCCTGCCCATACTCTCATGGAAATTAATATCAAGATTATCAATCATAATAAACATGCTATTTATTCATTTTATAGGGTTTTCAAACACGTGTATGCTGCAATGAAATGGAATCGAATCGTTTAAATCGAATCTTTCACTTAATGATCAATAGCAATTTTCGATAAATTAAGTCTAATGTAAAAATTGTTCCTCGTTCTGAAAAATAGATATGGGCAAAACCGATGAAACAATACAATAATTCCATTATCACGAATAATGTTTTCCAATTTTTTTAGACGTCTATCTTAAATCTTGGACAGTTATAAGTTGATCAGTGATGAGCTTCGTTGGTGTAAAAGAAGGTTTTTCCTTGAAAATCTGTCTTCGCTATACCATCGAATACTTCATCGTACTTGCAGGAAGATACCGCTTCGCACTAAGCGGAATCAAATGCACCGAACAGGGTGTGATCTACCTTTAATTACAAGAATGGATCATTACCATTCTCCTCGACTGCATTTAGCAACCTGGTGATTGGGTAGGACGGAAAGGACCCCTGCAGGGCCAGAATCCCACCGGGTTTGAAGGTTATTCACGCCTGTATATACGTGAGAACGGTGAGATCGGATTGGATCTAAATAAGGTTGGTCCTTCTTTAAAAGTTAAGTAGACTATATACTGATTATACAAATTTCACTGTGGAAGAAACTGTCTAATAATTCTAGTACTACTCAGTAAGGTTGCATGTAGTTTTGTCCTACATACAAATAAGAGTGGTTTCTAAGGTTTTAAAATAGTCAATATGATATTTCAATATGGATAGAATTAACTTACAATAAAAAAGCATTGTACACAGATATGGGGTTGTAGGATTTGTCCAAAGATTAAAGCAATATTAGCTGTCAAGAATATGAGGGGAATTTCAGATAGTATAGCACTCATGGTACGTTAATAATTAGACATGCTTCCTCACAAAAATACAAATAATAGGAAATTTCACAGATTGTTTTCACCCCCTACAAATTGCTTTGCATTCTAGTTGTCTTCATAATTGATTTAAATCAATAGTGATTTAAAATAATTTAAAATCAAACTAATAATTGTGGTGTTACAGAGCTTGCAGACCCTTGTTCCACGGGCGAGGGCACTGTAATGTTAACCTGTAAATTTATAATTCCAATACACTGAACCAGTTGAAGCAAAATTATAGTGTTGAATCATTAATCATTATTATGATGGGGAATAAACTTTTACCGTGACATGGCTCTCTGTTTATCAGGTTAATGGTGGGCCAAGATGGGGGCAAAAAACAAAGAAGGCTTTTTTCATGGGGTAGTGAATGCTCATATTTTCTATTTGTAACTTTTCAGATTAATTAAATTGGAAAAGAAGTCTTGCTGGGGACGAAATCTTTATGACCACCATAATCTGTAAGTCTTTATCTTCACCTAAATGTGCGCGCGCGTGCGTGTGCGTTTGTGCGTGAGTGTGTGTGCGTGAGTGTGTGTGCGTGTGTTTGTGTGTGTGTGGGAGATGTAGGCGTATGTAGGGGATGGGTAAATGCATGTTTTTACTGAGGTGTGAGATGTGTGGGTACATGTGAGTGTGCGTGTATCCTATTATAACATCACTCATGGTATTATAAAGAAGAGAGAATGTTTACGTTATAAAAATTATTGAAAAGTTTTTTTTTTTTTTAAAGATGCTTATAGCTTTAAACAGCATATATAAGGTTAAAAGCTATATATTTTATGACGTCTTGTGATAGACGAATACAAATATGTTAGTCATTATTATTATTTTTGTTTAATAAAAAATATTTCTTTTAATTGGTGCTGGGTAACATCCTAAATATTAGGATTCATCAAATTTATTTCTCTACATACACCAGCCTGCAGGCTACATTACTTCGAAATCTAATTCTAGGGTCGGACTGATGAAATCGAAACAAGGTACTGACTAATGAAAGAAAGTCAAACATCATTACTGTGGAATGTTGCCAAATTCAGAGTCTTTTTGGCGGAGTAAGAACGAATGATGCAGCTTCAAGATCATGGCGTCGTTTGTGTACAAGTTACCAAGGCAACAGAAATAGCGGTAAGTGCTTAATAACACATGTTGGAAAATGCGTAGTAATGTGCAAGATTGGCAAAAAGTGCTGGGAATGAATACAACATTCATTTCTTATGAAAATGTATGGTCAGTATCTTTCAATGTTACTGATTTAAACACTCTTTAAAAAGAAATTATTCAAATTCGTTGTGCGTTGTACTGATTTAACGAGCTCAGCAATATACTGTTTGTTCGATTTGTGTCATTTTAATGATTGAAAAGGTTCTAAATAATAATAATTTCCAGTGGTAAAAATAAAAGCTATGATATCGTTTGTTCGGTATGGTATACCTAACCGACATGAATTTACTTTTACTAAAGTAAGAGCTCACACCACTCTCACTTCCGACATTGCGCTTACTGCCTGTGTATATCTACTATAATACACACACATGCTATACTTAGAGACTCTTATAAAGGGTAAACATACACCCCTCTCTCTTTCATCTTACCCTCTCAAGGTTTACATGGGGTGCATGTCATTGTACAAATTGGATGAGTAATCGCCCTACTCGTTAAACTTAACCTGTATGTCCGAGTTATAAGATTGGACCTCATGGAGGCTAAGAGAGGCCTGCCTATAGTAGACAGGATATACAGACACGGGAACGAATGATTGCCAAGGCCAGTGTGCTTAAAACACTGCTATTTACACAAGTAGCAAATCTAGGGTTCTTTTTGCTAAGCTGCAGTTTTGGAGAAAGCTCAACGAACGAACAAAAAGAAAGTGATATCGTTGATGAATTTAATACACTCTGACATCACCTTCCTGTGTGCAATGTCAGCTGTCCTTCTCAGTTAATATAACTAATAGCCTTTCTATCTATAGAAAAACAATGCAAAGAATTAACTAAAAACGCATCCTGAGTCCAATCTTCATTGATGTGCTTAGTTTTAGTTGGTAAACGAATCATAACGAGCGAAATATACTTCAAATGCAAACAAAAATGGATCGGAAGAAAACGTTGGCAAGTTAAACAAAAAGTTGTGGCAACAACATCTTGCAAGACATGTGGCTGCGATTTTTTGTAAACATAAATATGAAATGCAGACATGTAGTTCACTACAAGTGATCAGTCTTTGCAGTAGTACTCAACGCTGTGCAAACGAATTTCATCCCCAAATAACTCGATTGCTATAATTACGCTATTATTAACACAATGTCATCTTGCGTACAGACTTCTTAGATTCTACCTTGGGTTAGCTTAGGCGTTGCCATTACGGATTATCTGTCTGATCTTGACAGAATGACATGCTTACCTTGGAGATCGACTTGGTATAATCTGAGGCCTGGTACAATCTGTTGACGAACCTCCGACTGTTTGTTGTCTGTTGTAGATGATGGCACCGGGTCGAGCAATAAACGATGACGACGACGACGACGATGCTAGTTCCATCCGATAGCATATCGACATCCACAGAAGTACTATCCACCTTCCTTGAATTATAGGCGTACCAATTAGATCAGATGCCATTTCAATGGTTATTGTAGATAATTATATCCAATATTCGAATCATCTAGTGGTATTTTATTCCTCAAATGTGCAGTGATATCTTACCCAACACAGGTCTGGATGGCATGGTCATCTTGGGAAAGCTGAAAAATGACAGATCAATCGAATATTATTCTTCGGGAAGTTGGAAACTTCTAGATTGATTGGTTAAATCCTTAAAAAGATGTTACTCGATATACATCAATAATATCCAGAAAGCCTCATTCATGTGGCATAGATGAAATGCTTGAAGCATCTGCTGTACATCATCTTGGCGCCAAAATCTGCATAACTGTGTTGCCAATATTTATTTCCTCGAGATCTTAATGTTATAATCCACAATGCGTAGGCGACACTGTACAGCTGCTGCAGGAGAAAATGTCTTGATGCATTGATCAAGCTGAAGTAGTATCAAAATATCGATGCAATGGAATGGCTCATGTAAGTTCCATTTAAAACTTGTTGAACGTTGTTGAACAGCGCGCTTGTTTCGTTCTCCAACCGATCGTTTAAGTCCTCAGCGTAGGAACCACGCAGAAGCACTCATCGTCAACCCCTGAACTCGACCTCACTCACTCACTTTCACTCTGGCCGAGTTGATGTGTATTCCGTAAACTTGCAAGAAGTGGACTGAGTTCTACATTCGCTAGTCATCTCGGCCGCAGTGGAACACATGCAAGCTGCCAGAGTGATCCTGAGTCATCCAACTTCAACTTCCGTCTGCAGTCGATGAGCGCGTCATACACTCTTTGGTTCTGCACCCGCACTGGGGGTATAAAATCACAGACGGGTTATAAAACAAAACAGATTGATAGATTCTCTTTCTCCCTCTGTGTGTCTCTCTCTCTTTCTTCTTTTCTCTTCTTCCCATTTCTTGTTCTCGTTCTTGGTCTTGTTCTTCTTCTTCAGATCATGTTCAGGTCCTGCAACATATTCTCTTATGACTATTGTTTGAAATATTTCCTCTTCTGTTTTCGCACTTTCCGTTTTTGTCTCTCCCCCTCTCTATATATATCTCTACACACACTCCCTTTCCCTCACTCCCTCTCTCTCTCTCTACCTCCTACTCTCTTTCTTTCTCTCTGACAGACAATTTATCTGGCGATCAAGAAAATAAAAGGTCAGATCTAATGCTCCAAATTCTTCAAGGATGAGCTCCGACTGCAAACAAACTTCTTTCCCTGAAAGCTTAATGTAAACGAAACAAACTTTTCTCCTATTACAAATTTTGATCCAATTGCAGTTTAACTCATGTGTACAGCTACCAGATCTAGATTATTCTTGGAAGAAATGAATATAAACAGATAACGTATATATATAGATTTTTAATATACCTTTTTAAGAACTGATATTCCTATGACAGAGGTCAATCAATAATTTTGCCATTATGGGGAGAAAAAAAAATCTCCATTTTCGTTCGTTTGGAAAAACGTGGGAGTGCCACAAAAATACATTTTGATTAAAAAAAGAATACAATGGAGGAAGAGAACAGTGGATTTAGAAGATCAGGAAGGGAATAATTTTTCACCTCGGGAGGGGCACATTTTTCAACTTCTGCTGCCTAGGGGGAAATGCACTGGGTTCCTAATACAATTACGTAAAGTAATATAATAATTGAATACAATTACTGAAACCTGGAGAAGATCCCCGTGGACATAACAATGTTTTTTACGAAATTGAATGAAAATAGATTTAAAATTTAGTGAATAAATGACACATTGTGACTATTATGAATTTGTAAATGTTTGTTACACTAATAAGGGGGTTACACTAATAATTCTAAACGAAAGTATAGACTTTATATAAGATTAGTGTACATAATTATCTACATTTCAACGAAATTTAAGTAAATATGAAAGCTCTTATCATAATTGTTGGCGTACAGACACATCAATTATTTATGGCACACAGGTTTGTGTATCAAAACATTAATGTTTGCCCAAATTATGACAGTTACCTCTCTAAAAATGACACCGGGATTCGTGTAAACTTTTGACGCAATTGGTGTTAATAAGTAGATGCGTCACAGTCATGTTGTATTCTTTCACCCTTTCTTCACCTTACTGTCACCTTTCTCATAGTAAAGCATGGTAAATAACTCTCTTCGTGAGCTAATCAAAGATCGGAAACGATTGCTTCGCGGTTGCTTAACACATAAATCATCACCGAAACATTAACTTTCTCAGTCATCATCTTTAAATCCAACCTTTCCTCTTTTATTGTTTTAACTTGTCTGGAGGAGGGATATAAAAGAGTAAATGAGAACTCTTTTATAAGGATATATTTTAAAACAGACGAGATTAATCCGCTTTATATGATTTATTACCCGATTAGATTAAGATTACGAAGAAGGGGTTGATTCATATTTATTTTGCCGTCACTCTATAAAAGAAGAGAATGTTTGCCTGGTGTGCTTAATCTCATAGCGACGTAGAGGCTATACGACAGTTGATTAAAACGTAAGTGATCTGCCAAGAAATTTTCCGGAAGGAATAAATTAAGGAAGCACACATTTATATGTTCTCTGTCATTACCCCTCATATCAACATGCCGATATCTGGCACAATAATTTGACATTTGTTCTGAAAAATGGACAGGTAACCATATTATTTACTATTTCTAATATGCGGATGTCATTTTTACTGATAATCGGATGTCATAATATCATAGGGATAGTTTTCTCCTAAAATCATAATTATACTTCTACTTAGGGCTACTTATATTGAACAAATTCTACTGCTATAGGCCGGTACTGCTAATTACGTTCTTCTTCTTCTCCTTCTTCTTCTCCTCCTTCTCCTCCTCCTCCTCCTTCTTCTTCTTCTTCTTCTTCTTCTTCTTCTTCTCCTTTTTCTTCTTTTTGTTGTTGTTGTTCTTCTTCTTCTTCTTCTCCTTCTTCTCCTCCTTCTCTTCTTCTATTTCTTTTATTTTCTTCTTACTTTTAATATAATTTTATTACTACTATACTACTACTATACTACTACTACTACTACTGCTACTACTACTACTACTACTATATACGACGACGACGAATACTACTACTACTACTACTACTACTACTAACTAGTACTACTACTACTACTACCACTACTACTACTACTTCTACTACTACTTCTACTATTACCACTATGTTATAACAATAACCTCAATCAAAATAATTGTATTGTAGTATTGTGGTCTTTGTAATTTTTATTCTCATGCACGCTATTGATAAATCTTCATAAAATGATATAAAAACATGTTTCTCTGTCATACCTAAAATTGAATGCACGGAGTGGGGGTTCTTTTAATTGTCGCAAACTTTTTAACCTTTGGAATATGGCGTCATCTTTCTTAATCGATGTCATCTGTTTACTGACAAAACAATAAAAATAACCTACTTTGGTCAATACTTAAGGGCAGCATGCCAGTAAAACTAATACGTTTGGAAAATTCTCAAAAACGATAAGTATTTCTCAAGAGCGTTGACTCCTGAGCAAATGATAACCTATATGCGGACAAATCACTTAAAGTTTTAGCATGAAATAACTGGATTGCGAGAGTGAATTTTAGAATACCTAAATATGAATTGTATTTGTACAGTAGGTAATAACTCAATTCGCGCGTAAATTGAAGATTATGATATAAGAGAAACAACACAAAATGCGTGTTGGACAACTGCGAATACACATGGAAACAAACGAATATTAAGTGGTTTTAACGAAATGACAATCGGTATATAATTTTAGTTTTAGAAGCCGTTTAATAAGGGGCTTTCACACAATTTTGATCTACTGTGCATACAAAATATAAAAATGAAAGAATATACCATAATGATATTCATAAATGGACTTTTGAATTCTATTCTGAAGATGTTTGAGATACATTTAAATGATTTATCTAAACATCTTCCTAGAACCGCTTAGGTAATATCTTTTATAAATTAAACAAAAAATGCAATTTCATTTCGTTTCCGAAAAAAGAACTATAATTTAACATTGCCTATCTACTATTACATTCATTTGAGAATTATCTAGATTTCTTTGTTTATTTTCAACAAGTCCACATCCGCGCGTGTGACCAATACGGAACCGTCATACACACAGTACGACCGTTCTTATGACGTCACGAAACGTCATATTTTCGTTAACCTTGAAGTTCATTGACACAATGGTGTAGTATCGTGACGTCATGTACACTTCTTGCCAAGTCATAGTGTTTGTAAAGAAACAGAGGGCACAATTTGTACAGAAATGGCTATAAATCAATTTCATAACGAGAAAGGATTATTTCGATCTGTTAACGTCAGTTAAAGTTTAATAATCGAGGTCAACTCGTAGTATCAATATTAGAAAACGTTTAGTCGTTTTATTGAAAGGCGAACAGTATAGAGTACCGAAGTGTGACGTCATACTGGTCTATTTGTCAAGGTTGCTGTTTCCAAACAGTTTTGTGCTAAACAATAGTAAGGTGATCACACCAGTCCAAACACTGAATTGCCCTGCTCCAGCCCGTTGCTTGAATGATTTCGCGGTGAACCTCATGCGCAGTCTCCGTTGTTTAAAACAGTAACCTGGGAGACGAGCGAATATGACGTTAGTACTTCACTTTTGTAGGCTGCCTAATATTTTATCTTTATTTTAAAAAAATTGCCCATTGTTGCTAAAATTCAAAATTTCGACAAAACTAGGTGAAGACGGTATCCCCATGGACAGGTTTACATGCAGAAATGTCATGTCGCACCACTTTGAGGGACATGTCTTGTTTTATTTAAATACGATCAATCTAGTTGTAGCAAATTTCACAGCGTTTTCACATTACTTTTTTCATTTCAAAATGCAAACATACTTTTCTTCGGTTACTCCATCCCTCCTGAAAGTTAAGTGATACCGAAACTTCTTCGACAAATCCGTCATCACTGAGCAAATCTCACTTTGATGTATTTTTAAAGGTTCTTGTCTTCATGGTATTCCAATATACAAGTGCCAATTTGTACGTGTACCTGATAATTATGACACAGCAAAAAAAAAGTCACTTCGTCAAACCTGACAGGTTACTCTTTTACAGGTTTATACACCCTGGATCCGCGGGCTTACCTCTTATATCTGATGATGAACCTAGACAGTCCAAGAGAGATTTCCGCCCAATCTCTATAACGTCCTAACACCCGTAAACATGGGATTTGCAGACGGATCCAGGATCTCAACGGATAAATCGGGGAAAGTCTTGAGCCTAGCTAAACGTGTGTCTTTGAGGGAGTGAGTAAGCTTGGAAAGACGCGAGGCTGAAGAAGAAGAAGGGGAAAAAAGACTGATAAAGTCAACCATTTTACTTGATTTAAGTCAAGAATTTTCCTTAAAGTATGGAAATATCATCATATTATTGTGATTTTCATGCCCTGAAGCAGATGTTAAAGGTAATACAAAGTTTTGGGAAATTTCGAAAATTGGGTGGATAGTAATTCTTTACAATTTTGATATATTTGGATGCCCCTGTGGATGTATTAAGGGCACAACAAAACTTAGCCCCTAAAACAATTCTGCTTTTGAGAAAAATTGAATATAAACATTTACCGGTGCTCCCGGTAAATGTTGATAAATTTCAAATAGCGTCTACGGCCGTACAATGGTAGCTGCGACCATGAAAATCACAGAATATGTAGTTGTGATATATAATTTCCAAACGGGAATAGCAAATTGGTCGATTTTAGTCAAGAAACATTGTTTTATAGCTTAATTAATATCTTGACCTTGAGAGGGAGCCATACAACATGAAGAGCTTATTATTGACAATTTCATAACTTTAGACTCGATTTCAACCGCGACAACGATCACTGAATATTTTAGGATCACATTATGCTTCCAATATGTTCATTTGAACCAAATCCATGACCCCATACCAAAACTTTGTATTACCTTTAAGTGAAGAAATTAATGTGAACTTTTGTGTTTATTTTCATTATTATTTTATTTTCATTATTATTGTTTATATTATAATAATTAGGCAACACTGAAAGACAAACAAGTGCAAGCTATAGAATCAGTATATTTAAAGGCCTGCTGTACTAGTTTAGCCAGAAGGGATTAGACCACACAGCGAGGTCACTGACAGGTGGCTATCTCATCAACTCAGCTCTCGATTAACATAAGAAAAAGAGGATCATGGGGGACCAACAGGCACCGATTGGGGAAGTTTTCTATATAGAGGGAGCAAGTAGCTACAAGTAGGACAGTGTGGTTCAACTTCTATCTATATGAAAGGGTAGTTTGGTGTAAAGATACCATGTCCCTTTTGCAGCCAACATCAAATTCTGTATATAGAACCTTGCGAAAATTATGAATATGTCGTGTATGTGCTATCTGTAAAATTTAAACGTTAGCAGTGTCCTAGTATTTAAATAATGCAAGGAAACCCGTTTACTTTCTAGACTTCTCTGTCAGTGACTGACTGACATCTGTTTTCTTTTGTAATAATATACATAAAATGAGCTGTAACAGGTACATGAGCATTTGCCTACATCAATAACACACTATGGCCAAAATTCAAATGATTTAATCGTTGTGCTGTACAAAACGTACGACCATTCGGTACAAGGTTCTGAAAATCAGACTATTAATTAGGTGATTGCAATCACTTATGTCGATCCGAGAACAGTTTACTAATGGTCGTTATTTCCCACAAAAAGCAATTTTCAAACGTTTTAAGGAAAGTTCTAAATAAGTATCTTTAAAATGCCGTTAGAATATAACCTTTTCATTTTGTTGACCTGCCAATGGTACATAGTACCTCGAACTCTGTAATACATTATAAAGATTGCACCAATAAATACAGTGCTCTTTATATTTTGTATAATTACACATTCTTATTTAATTTTAATTTACTTAATTCAAAAAATTACTCTGCATTGCAGAGTCTGCAATGCAAAATGCATAGGCGTCTTACCATGCTCCATTTCGGCAATGATTAGACAAGATAATTGGAGAATACCGCGATGACTGTATCTCATCTTGACTTCCTTCCAACTCAAGATTGTCCACCTATGAACCCCATCTTACAACAAATTCAAATAGATATCCACCTGTCGGCTGGTCAATCTGAATCTCGTTTGCTTGCCAAACTCACGGGCAAGCACAAGTAAACGCAGTAGCAGATCTCGGAATCTCTGACGGGTCATAATTCCTCAACTTATCTGATATAAAGCAGAGAGAGGGAGAGAGAGAGAGACAAAGAGAGGGAGAGAGAGATAGGGGGGGGGGAGAAAAAAAAGAAGAGGGAAAGAAAAATCTCACATTTTGGGAGTGCTCGCTCTTTTCCAAAATTGCTTAAATTTGGGGAAAGATCGAGCATTCCCAAAATGAAAAATTTAAAAAGAAAGAAAATAGATACGAAAACGGTCAGAAAAAAAGTTTATCAAATTTTCAGGTGCTTGTTTAGTCTAAAATTTCTGACAGGGGCACGCAGGAGAGGGGTGCACATATCATGTTTGTGTCCAATTCGGATTTTTCGGAGTGTATATATGGACACTGTACTCTCCATTATGATCCCAACCTCCATCCCTAACAAGTCAACGTAGTGGCTTCCGCCAGCTAGTCCGATCGGTGCGGGCAGCAAGCGAACCTATATAGGCCTACTTTCTGAACTAGAATCGTGAGACAGCAATAAATCTTCCAAGACAAGATGAGTGAAAGTTAACTACCATGACAGGACAGAGCATGTCATTGTAATTTGATTGACCAATAAAGGGATAACAGATGTCGACCGCGTTAAGAATGACCGTTGACATATTTTCGAGATTATGCGACTATAATCCAAAAACGTCACTTGACATTGGTTGAGGAAAGTCAAGTGTGCTCACAAATTATTGATGACCTGTTTGACTATATTTGTTAAATATTTTGTTTTATAGAAGTTATGATTCCCACTTATAGGTACATATAGTCAGTATGAAATTGGTAAAGACTCTGATAAGACCAGAATCTGATAATAAGACCGGCAAAAACTGGGAGCCCCCCCCCCCCCATCCTGTTTCTCCGTACCCCACTCCCTTGCAAGCTCAGTGAACGCCATAGATAAAGCCCCCCCCCCCCCCCCCTTGTGAAGGAACAGCTCTTTACTACGATGAATATGCATGATAATACCTTATTAGTTTTAAAAAGTCAACTTTCCGAAATCGTCTCTATTTTGCCCCTGAAAAAGTTTAGTCTGTTCCTCCCTTTCTCTCCTCTTTAAAAATATATCATCATTACCTCTATCAAACTCTAAATCCCTGATGCTCTCTTCCCTTTTACCTCTTTTTCACCCAACAAATTTGTAATATTAATGTACCTGGGTTGAGAAAGAGAGAGGGAGGGAGAGAGAGAGAGAGAGAACGTTAAATGACTTGTCTCATCGTGGCTTGAGTCATCAGATCAAAAAAGAAAGTGGTGGGGTATTGAAGACAAATCTGCAAGCCACAAATCTCATAACTATATAGCAGTTAATTGCAACGACATTCTCGAGACAGATGTTTCTGTACGCAGACTTTACAGAGATGAAAATCTTCATTTGTTGACATGGGCAATTGATATTTCTCTTTTGTGAAATCCTGTATGGACAATGGAACCCCCCCCCCCCCCCCCCCCCCGAGCATGGTTCTCCAAATGTTTAGAATGAAGAATCATAAAATAAACCCTAGGCAAAACATATATCGGAAGAAAAAAAGAATAGTTGCAAAGGAGGAACAACGCCCTTTTCTCTTTATTTGTCTTCTCTGACCTATACACTTATCAAAGGATACATCCTTATGTAGCATCAGCTCTTGCTACTTCCTTTAAATGTCCCCTTTGGTATTCTTAGTCAAGCACTATGTGTTTATACTGATCATAGATGGACTTTAAAAAAAGTATTAAGAATCAAGATAAACCCTAGGCAAAATGTGTGTAAAGAAGGAAGAATAGTGGCATGCACGTTTTAATGCGATGACATACTCCATTAGAAGATGTGGTTAACAGATCTAGATCATGTTCAATTCTATTAGTTGTGTTCTATACTTTGTCTTCAAATTGAATTTTGGTGGTTTGACTCTTAGTCTAGCTCTTAGTCTGCTATGAGAAAGAAATACATTTAAGCTAGGTGAAGCATTACAAAAATGACAGCAATATCACAGGAGGTAACAAAGACATTGGAATAGAGATGTTGGGCATTTAGGATTTTAAAGATAAAGTTGAGTTCTGGTCTTGCAATTGCATTGTAAAAGAAACAGTGTGGAATTGATCAGAAAAAGTATTGGTGTGTACTGCAAGGTTCTGGAATCATCAAAATGATAAGAAATTCGGCCCAAGTACACAGAAAGATGTATATGGGACTACACAAACATGTGGCATAAAAATGTGGTCATTTTAAAACTGTTACATGTCAAATTAGAATATGAAGGCATTTGAAGAGCTACGTTTTGCAGGAAATATTTTTTTTATTCTTCCGCACCTGCATAAATTAAACAATTAAAACGCTCACAAATCATTTTCCACCTCATCCCAGAACTCAACCTTCTCTTTAAATAACAGAGATTTATCAAAGAGTGACTACTTTGATGATTTAACTCGGTGGAGATATTTCATTTTCAAAAACTGAGTCTTGTGTACTTTCATGTTGCTAATGCTGCCTTTCAGGAATTCTCCATATTTCTAATGATAATGGAACAAGAAGAATGTATGTATCATCTTGCTCTTACTAAAAACATTCTCAAATATGATTTAAAACAAATAAGAGTTGAATCAACATAATCTATGATGGGAAAGTACATGTATTGTCATTAAAAAAAAGAGAAAATAAACAAAATGATAATTTCAAAGTCAATTTAATCTTTCTTCGCAAGATATACACAGGCCATTTCCCTTCAATAGATTAAACATTTAAATCAAACTTAATAACAAATACAAATACAAGACAAGAACGGTCTTGTTTACCTTCAATATAATATCTAAATCATCAGATGGTATCTCTACTTGTTTTGAATGGTCATAATCTGCTAATCATACCTTGGAGTGATATGATGTGACTTCATGTCTACTCAGTGCCAGAAAGGCATTAACTCTGTCTTGAAGCATATGAGTTAACGACCTTCTGGCTCCAGACGACTTCTATGTCAGCAGTTCTTGCCCTTCATGACTAATCCCCACCCTAAAATAAATGACAATGCACTTTATGGTAACAACCGAGTGACTTCTCATTTGGCAACGGGATCCGACCATCACCTTGTGTACTGAATTAGCTTCATCAGAAGGGGGCCAGGCCATGTACATTCTTATTATTTAACTAATAAAGCATGCCAATAAATGAAATGTGATTTAAACAAAATGCAGAAATATCTCCCCAACAGAATACAAATCTGAGTCTATGACCTCTTAACCCTCTTTGGTCAATTAATGGGACAAATAGTGGACTGTCGCCTTGATTTTTGTGACACATATAAAACGTAATATTCCACAGAATGTTACATTCTAGGGATTCATGAGGCAGGGAATGAAGAGTTAACTTATTAAAACTTAAAAATAAACAAATTGGGGTGGTAGTCTATGAAACATTATGTTACAGTAAAATCAAATCATATGCAACAGCTTAAGGCATGTGTAAGGTAAAAGATTTAAGGGCTGAATTTATTTTTTAAAAGGGAAACTCCAGAGTATGTACCATGCTACATGTATTTCACTAATCACTACTATTGTATAATGCTGCTTCGAAATTGTTGATTTGTGAAGTCCAAAGATGAAAGCTCATTATAGAGAGTAATAATAAAAAGATGCACTTTAGAGTAGACATACAACACAAAATGTCCACTGTATATTTATATATACTGTACCATTTATAAGCCTCTCTCATCTTCAACACCACTGCATAAAATATACACTATTTGTCATGACCTATTAAAGCAACATATGTCTTGATTTTCAACAGAGTTCCCTTTCATATTGTTGTAATGGCAACCAAAGTCTGTACATTTCAGAAACTCTACACATACATGTATTTTGAATATTCATGTGAATTCATATTTTCAAAACTTAAATTACGATACTCAAGAGCAGAACAAGTTGGCATATTATGACTTGCTGAAAGCTTGAACAAAGTTTTGAGAAATGTAAAATAGCCAATACACATCTAATCTCTACAATCAAATATTTTTTTATTCAGAAATGAACCGATTAAAATTGTCATTTACCTAGTAGTTTTATTCCCAGGATTACAATCGGCAAAATGTTGAAACAAAGCACACATATATGGTGCTCAACCAATCAGCAATTTGTGATGAAAATGAATTATTGCACCATTAAAATACGTGCTTACAGTATTCTTTTTTTTAATAAACATATTAATAAATCTTTGGGTTTATATGAATGTGGCTTAAGCACGGTATATTACTGGAAATTATTTTCAATTTATTTCAGGCTACATTTGCTGGGTAGAGTTTCCATTCCACGTGTTATTTTCATCATCATCTTCTTGTTGTGTGTTTAACCGATGAACATTGCCCTCTTGGCGAGAAAAGTTATCAGCATTACTTCCAGAAGCTGGTGTTCTCCTCCTCGCGTATGAACTGTAGGAAATAAAGGTAAATTATCAAAACAGAGAACATTAATATTAAGGGTAGACTAGCTGTACATGGTCAATGAATTGATTCCTAAATGTTGGCATACATCGTAAGTTATAATGCAATTAATCAAAAGTTGGTATTCTTGACTTATCATGTACGTGGCCTGTTGTGGACACCAATTCACTCATTTATTGAAATGTTTCTATTATTTAATCTGTAGAAGTTTAAGGGACAAACATCAAATGATAGAGAGAAAGCATGTTGTTTCATCATCAACATACCTGTATCCCTAAAAACAAGTTGGAATTTAAAAGATCCTACTGGAAAATAAGCACAGGGTTCATAGTTAACTAATTTAAAACACTTAATCAAATCATTTCCTACCACCAGCCAAAAAAATAGGTGCATTATTTAAATTATTCTTTAAATTTTGATATCAAATATACCACAAAAAGCACCAATCTTTTTTTCTTTTCAATCCTCTGTATTAAACAAAGGAATCACATGCCTCAAACAAGATACAAAAGGAGAACTACTGATAATGCTTCTAAATTTTGGAGAATCCCCTGCTATCTTGTATAATCTAGACAAGGTACAGACCAAGATATATAATAATGATAATAATATTCAGTTCTTGTATAGCGCATAATACATTATGAATTAACATCTCTATGCGCTTCCAAAGAGCTTTGGAAATTATTACCCTAGCTTTAGCTCTGGCAGTATCAGCGCACAGTGCATTTCAAGGAATAATCCTACCAGGTACCCATTTACTTCACTTAGGTTGAGTGTGGCAAATGTAAATTAATGTCTTGTCAAAGGACATTAGTGCCACAGGCTTTCTAAAAAGCTGACATTTTTGGGGGTAGAATGAGTTACTTTTTGAGAGCGAACACTAAAATATATTTTGCTATGAATGCTTCGCATTTCAAGTCAGTATGCTATATTATAAACATCAGTGTTAATATTACTTCTGTATAGAGAAGTAGCGAGTTTAAATACTCTCTATTAAAATGATAGTAAAAACGAACTGTGGGTAGACAAGTCAACCAATCTATAAGCCAGACATGGAACCCACGTTTGATTCTCTGTTCTATGCGGTGTTTCTTTATTATCCTTCATTACCTTAACCTTTGACCCATAGAACATAATGTAAAGTGTTTGTGTCATTTTTAAAATTTACTAGCTGTACACAAATAATGTCATAGGTGATTGGGACCGTTATTCTTTTAAGAGATTTACCTTTTTGGTCTAGCACCTGCGCCTCTACTACTCCTATCTCCAGCGGGGGATTCCGGCCCGACGGGGCTCTGTGAGGGTGACGGGCTAGGCTGGGGGCTGGAGGTTGACTCCGGAGAACCAAAGATGACGTTGTAGATGATGTTGTAGACGAATAGGAATGGAGCGAGGACCCAGGAGACGAGGCCACCGTCACTGGATGCAGATACCTGGGACCTGGACTGGCCCGATGTTGTAGGTGTTAATCTCCCCTGGAAAAAAGTAGAATGCACAAGATCAATAATGGATAACACTCCTTAGTTATGAAACATGTTAGCGGTATAACATATGTCAATGTCATTTGTATATCACTTATTTTCAAACGGATGTTAGTAAACCCAGACTACATGTATGATGGTAATAATAATACTCAGTTTTTTGTATAGCGCTTATTAGAATCATTAAGCGCTTCCAAACTAGGAGATTATTACCCCGGCTTTAGCTGTGCTGCCATTGCGGCGCTCTAGCATTTCAAAGAATTAATTCCTGCCAGCTACCCATTTTCATCACCTGGGTTGAGTGTGGCAAATGTAGATCAATGTCTTGCCAAAGGACCTTAGATGATGCTCTAGAATAATAGATGTATGTCTATCATCATCATCTATACGGGAGTGTAGGATATCCTGTAGGTCTCCCGGTCAGATCACTTGGTACATTAGTAAAGGTCTATAAATCAGTGCATGCGTGGATGTCAGACTATGCTATTACAAAGTTATTATTACTATTACTCTCCTTCTGTTTAACTAGTATGATCCATAAAGAAGTTGGATAAAGAATGAAGTTGTGTATTACAATCAAAATGATATTTAACTATATAGCATAAAACTGATTCAGAAATGTTATAAATTCTACACAAAATTAAATAACAAAATTTCAAAATATTTTAAGATTCCAACCATGGTGCAATGTTGGCTCAATTCAACTGAACATTGAGAACGTCACCATTCTTCCATGGAGTCATTGACTCATTGGTGATAAGTACCATGACCTCAAATTATTTCAAATACAATTATAGGAAGGAAAAAATTCATGACAGATGAAGTAAAAAAAAACTCACTGGCAGTACAACTATTGCTGCTCTAGGAGCTAGACCAAGATCAAGGAACGTTGTCTGCATGTCGTTGGGTCCAAAGTTCCTCCTTGGGTATGTCACTGATAGAGTAAACTCAGGCAGGGCTGCTCCAACATTCTACATACAGAGACCGTTACAACAATTATTTATTCATGTAACCATATATATTTAAAGCAGGCTCACCAATTCAAGATTCATGTTTTGTTGTAATAAAAAAAAATTAAAAAATGTAAGTGATGTAAAATTTAATATTTAAAAAAAAAGGATTGTAAAATAAAGAGTGCATTGTACATTTGTACATTGTGAAATTATCATTATCCTGCGAACACATGCAAATAATAACTAACAAATACAAACTAAATGAAACTGTTCTATAATGGATAAGCATGGCTCGTGAAAGATACAACTTTCATGCATATTTGCCTTGATCATATATTACGTAGTTTGCCACTATAAAATATAAAGAATAAACAACAAATTATTCACTTTGTCAAGATTTCAAACCGAGTGATTTTTTTCTTCTTCAAGGTCAAGTGTACAAACATCGTTAACACTAGATTGTGACCATGTTTTTGTATATGCTATCTCTTACTCAATGACCCAAGTGTAGTAGGTCATTAAGAAATGACCCAAGTCTTGAATTTTAAAATGTATGAATACCTGTTTGATATAATCTTGAGCTTCTTGAAGGGGTGCTTTGGAATCAAACTGATTGGTCATAGTGGAACCATCTGGTAGTCGGAACTGTATCATGGCTGTATCCCTATGGCAACAAGGAATAATAACATAAGATCACAGATGTTGTGAGAGAATGAACATGCTATATCTTTAAATATTTTGAATTAACCAATTGACCATGGATACTGGGTGGTTCCTACATTAAGCCTTTGAAGAAGAAGGAGAAGAAAAAGAAGAAGAAGAAAAAAAAGAAGAAGAAGAAGGAAAAAGAAGAAGAAAAAGAAGAAGAAGAAAAAGAAGAAGAAGAAAAAGAAGAAGAAGAAAAGTAAGAAGAAAAAGAAAAATAATAATAAGAAAACTTACAGCTTAGCAGCTTCCTTTTGGGCCTGTGTTGCTTTCAATGTTTCTTCCTTCTCCTTCTGAGCTTGCATCTTCTGCTGTTCTCTCTTCTCTTTCTCTGTTCTGAATCTAGCCTCTTTCTCTGCCTTATCTCTTGCTAGCTGCTGGAGAACCTATACAACATGTATAGAAAGAAGTGATGAACATCAATATTACATTGTGGATTTAGAAATAGTGACATTAAAACAACAAAGCACTTGTACAGTAAATCTTTAAGGTCAAAATACGACTACTGTTTGATTTGTTTTCAAGATCTTACTTGGAGTTACCCGCAAATTACAGTCAAAAATTGATTTAGATGAATCAATTTCTAAATAGGGTTTTCTAAACAAACAGAAGTAAAAAAAATCATCAAAAATTGATTTAGACGAATAAATTTCTAAATAGGGTTTACTCCGCAAACAGAAGTCACAAATCATCTATTCAACAAAACATTTACTCATTGACATTTACACATATAATGATACACGATTATCAAAGCCCATGAATTTTATCAACCCTGTTCCTTTCTTGATACTTTTGATAGGTTTGCAATTCTTCTTACAATTTGTTGATTGACCAATTATTTATTTTACCTGTTTGCTTAGATGTCTCAGAAATTCCTATACACTTCTTCTGAATCTGAGGCTTATGTGACTAGGGAATTTGAGGATAAATGCAGGGATGCCAACCTTTCAGAGCACAAATCAGTAACCATAAGGCTCAAAATCAGTAATTTGGGGAATAAATCAGTAATTTCCTATGCGGCGCCATGAATCTTAAAAGAATGGCGGACGCATGCGCGCATGATTATCTGAAATTTGTTGTGATTTTACTCCCACAAAGTTGCTAAATATTGATTTTCAGTTCATCACAACACATAAGTTTTCAATGAAAAATTGGCTTCTATTAAGAGAATACTTGATAATTTTCCATCTTTCTCATGCAGCGAGTGCTGGATGGCCACCATACTGTACAGCACTTGCTACGATAGATCCCTATGCGCAAAAAAAAAAAAAAAAAAAAAAAAAACGTAATTTTTAGTCAACATTCCGTACTGCCGTAATGGTCGTTAATTTCCATACCAATTACGGGAAATCCGTACTAGTTGGCATCTCTGTAAATGCCCCATTCACCTCCTCTACAACATTTTTGTGAGGCACCCCTCCTACTTTCAGGGTAATGAGATGGGCTGCATTTATTACTGTCAGATACTGATCCAATTTCTAACCTTTTCCCTGGCTAATTTGTCATCAAGGCGTTCCTTGCGAAGATCATCTGCTGCCTTTCTGGCCTGTAGCTCAGTTCGGCCTTGATCAGCCTTCTGAATTTCTTGTCCTACCTTGCGTCGTTCAAGCTCCTTTTGCTTCTCAGCCTAGATGGATAGAGGATAAAGCAAAGCATTTGGAATGTACACAAATATTTATTTTAAAAAATGATTCAAGATAAACTAGATGGAACTTCGACTGCGCGCAGTCGAAATGATGCCTCCGTCATAGAGCAATTTTACAAACCAAAACAGAAGAAATTGTTCAAATTCAAGTTCAATTGTAATCCATTAACAGGTTCTCAGAATATCGTGATTACAAGCAATTTCTCATATACATATATGACCCTTTGATCTTTGACCACATGACCCTAACATCTACTCAGTTCATTGGCTCTGCAAGATGTCCCGAGTTAAATAGTAATCCATCTGTCAGTTCTAATGAGAATGCGTTCACAAGCTATTTTTGCATACATAATGAGCCCATGACCTTTGACCTTTGACCTCATGACCCAAGAATCTACTCAGTTCATTGGCTCTGCAAGATACATACATGATCTAAGTTTGGGAGGAATCCATCAATCTGTTCTAATGATAATGCGATCACAAGCTATTTTTGCATGCATAATGAGCCACATGACCTTTGACCTTGACCTCATGACCCCAAAATTTAATCAGTTCATCGGCTCTGCAAGTAACATACATGGCCTAAGTTTGGCAGGAATCCATCAATCGGTTCTTGAGATAACGCGATCACGAGCTGTTTCAGCATACATAATGAGCCCTATGACCTTTGACCTTTGACCTCGTGACCCCAAAATCTAATCAGTTCATCGTCTCTGCAAGATACATACATGACCTAAGTTTGGCAGGAATCCATCAATCGGTTCTTCAGATAACGCGATCACGAGCTGTTTTTGCATACATAATGAGCCCTTTGACCTTTGACCTCGTGACCCCAAAATCTATTCAGTTCATCGGCTCTGCAAGATACATACAATCATACATTACCAAAGTTTGGCAGGAATCCATCAATCGGTTCTTCAGATAACGCGATCACAAGAACGGGACGTACGTACGTACGTACGGATGGACGGACAACCCGAAAACATAATGCCTCCGGCTACTTCGTAACGGAGGCATAAAAATTCCTGTCCTCACTGAGGTAGGAATATGTTAATAAGCAGTGTTACAGAACGTAATTGTATGTTTTCTTTATGAAAATTTGTCAACAATGCTGAATTTTCTTAGACTAGATTTTTGAATAAAATGAAATAAGTGAATGTTTTATTGAAATTTTTGTGCCAGATATTTACCCTCCCACTAACAAATAACCCTTTGAATAAATTAAAAACTCTGTTCCTCTGAAATGCGCTTGCATTTACATCATACTAATATTTTCTATCCATCCCTTTTACCTCTTTCCTCTGCTGTTCCTTCTTCCGATGAACCTCCTCCATCTTCTGTCTCATCCTGGCTGCTCTTTCTTGAGCACTCTCCTTCTGACTACCAGATGAGGATGATGAGGCTGCTGCAGATGATACCTGTTCATATGTGTACAAGGAATGTGAAATAAGTGATCTAAGATCCATCATCACATTGTGCCTAGCTGCTACATGTATTTAAAATAGATTTTCTTTTTCTTTTTTTTTCCATCTTTTTATTTTCAGACAGCTTATTGTTTGGGGCTTTGTATGCGCAATCCTCCAGTGACAGTGGCTCTGTGGACAATTTGTTATCCTAGTGGAATTCCTAGCTTGAACCCTGGACATGACACTACATCTAACTTTATAAGATGATGACGTGGATCCTAATCAAATGATTGGTTGAAAGAGTACACGTGACCAGGCATTTATTTTGCCTAACGCGTAATTTGGATAATGACCGGTCATTAGTAAAATCATGTTATAAAACAAATAAACCATAATCATATAAAACAAATAATACACATCATTTTGTTCAGGTATAAGTAAAATTACCCACACTCAGTACCTTCAAAACAGTTGAAACACCCTTGGCTACCGCCTCGGGCGTGTTAGACTGTTCCAAAGGTACGTTGTGAGAGTATTTCTTATTATAAGATGATGACGTGGATCCTAATCAAATGATTGGTTGAAAGCGTACACGTGACCAGGCATTTATCTTGCCTAACGCGTAATCGCGCGTAATTTGGGTAGTATAATAGTATAGTATAATAGTTTATTGTCCTTTTCAGGAAATTTGTTTTCCACTGGTTACAGAGTATTGCGATACAGATATATAAATGAAATATTACATGACAGTGATAAACATACACATATTATAAACATACAATAGATGAGGTAATATATATGTAAGCTACGGTATATATCGTCCCTGTTTTCACGAAGTGACGGTAGTGAGGAAAATCGCACATATTTTCACTTTTGATTTTTTTGCATTTTTGGACATCATTCACTAATACCTTGAACCTCACAAAATTTCAGATCATAATAATGTCTAATTATGTCACTATGACGATGACGTAAACAATAAAATACCTAGCAAAAGGATTTTCTGTTTTCACGAAGTGACGGCCAAGTACGCGCTTAACAGCCGTCAATTCGTGAAAACATCGCTTGCTCTTTTCCTGCTTTTAATGTTTTCACGAAGTGACGGTAGTGAAAATTTCGCAGTTTGGAACAGTCACAGACCATGAAAAGGTGAGTTTTTAATTTTTTTTTTTAGGTAAATTAATATGATACACTCTTTTGATTGATTCTGATTCTTTGTAAGCCATAAAAATATGTCCATGAGCACAGAAATGTGTGAAAAATACACCGCCGTTCCACATATCGCCCCATATACTTGTTTTCATGTAAGTGAATAAGGGAGTGAAGTATCATGTGATCCAAAACTAAAAAGATCAACTTATGTCTTAACAAATATACATCTAGACTAAATAAATTAGGTGGAGAGTCTTTCTTATTTAGCTCCACACCAAATATTAATGCTATAGATCTCTCCGGAGATCTCTAAGGTTCTTTTTATATCTGCTTAAGTTATAAATTTGAACAAAGTTTTACAGAAAGTTAGAAAATAGAATCTATTCTAGAGACCAGAGTTTTACTTTTATTTTTTCAGTAATTTACTATTTAGCTAATTATAAATTTGATTTAGAGTCTAGAAGTCTAGTTACTCTAGAATCATCATTTTATAATTATCAGTTTATGTCAGCCACTACTCATCGATCTAGAATCTAGAGATGAGTAGATCAGGATCTAGACCAGACTGAGACCTTTCTTGTAAGGCGTGCCTGGGGTTTAAGAAACTTCAGGGCTCCAAGCCCAAGGCCAACATCAACATTGCCAAGGGCAAAGGGAGTTTCGAAAATTGTCATCATGCGGAGTTGAGATGACCTGGGATGTAGCCCGTCCTGGTTAACTGTAAGGGAATTCAATGATTTGCCTTTCATGCAAAGAAGGACATGAATGAACATTTAATTAAAAATTGAAAATTAGATACGGTCCTGCCCTGAAAATGAGTAAATGGCACCATCCGAAAAAGGAATACTTTTGTTTTGAGACTGAAGTAATCATGAGTAGTCTACCCAGGGTATGTGAGTTAAAAACACCTCCCTGGTCTACCTTTTGGGGAACAATGTCCACATGTTTAGCTTAGTTTCTCTCATTATCTGTACTCTGTGTCTGTTATATTCAAAGGCAGCACTTTAGTACCCTTGGTCCCTCACCCTATACAAAAATTTGTTCAAACAATTGTTCTTGATACCAGCAAATGTTGCCCAACTCCACTTCATATTTTAAAGAATTTTCCAAGCAAGCACCATACCATACCAGATAGTGTACATGTCTCACTACACTTCAGTGGTAATGAAATTATGATGATGTTTTTGCTTTCACTTAGTTTCAGATGCAGTAGATACAATTTTCACTTGTATGAAGGAAGCACTGGGAAAGTACATCTACTTTTCAAGAATGCCACAGGCCAGAAAAAAATCCAGGTGAGAATAGTTTCATGATCTGTTCAAGAAAATCACACTTTAGCAGCAAAGTACTAAGCACACTCACTGCGTATGTGCATTGGGGTGGTTGTGTTTGGTAGGGACAATTGGAAAATTCTATTTTGGGGTAATAGGGGCAATTGAAAACTTCTGTTTGGGGTCAGTTATGCCGAGTAATTAATTTGATGTACAAAAGATAATATTGGATTCATTTCCTTACCTCTGCTTGCAAATAAATGAAAGAAAATAACTTGTAATTATTTCTTTCGTTCTACAAAATTAGATTGGATACGGGGACCGACATGCTGGTAAGATGGGTCCTTGATAATTCACTGAACACAGAGCTGCAGAATGTGACTTGGCATAGTGACCTAAGAGTGGGAGCGGTATGGAACCGTTGAAGCAATTCACTGAACACGTACAGTCAGAGCTGCATGTGTGACTTGGCATGGTGACCCTTAAAGTCTCCTGACGGCTCCGATTGCGATTCTGATGATGACCCATTGTCTATGCTTCTGAGCGAGTCAAAAGGTATCTTCTCTCCTTCTTGATTGTTTCCCAATAGTTAAAATTTTAGATATTCTTAATTGCTTTTAATGCTTAGGTCCCTTTGTTAAGGGAATGAGTGGTCCTATCGAGGTCAGCATCTAATTTTTTTTTAAATCCTTAACAAAAATTGCCAATACTAAGGTGATACCAAATTAAGTATTTAATTCATTAAGAGCCTCTCTAAAAGTTGGTACCAAAACTACACAAAATAATTTCGCCCAATCATAATGCACTGTAAAGTTTCCCTTTCATAATTGAAATTCTGATAATGGTTTTCTATTGATCGGTCTTTCTCTTATTTCATTTTGCTTTCACGCAGTCTAGATAAAGGATCTTCGCTGCTTCAACCACTATTGCTTGGGTGACATACGTGTGAAGAAATTTGAAGAACTGTTGTTGAAGAGCATGCTTGAGAAACTAGAATCAATTACATGATTGTTTTGACAATGCTTCAATGTTTCAATACCTCAATCTCTCTTTTATACTGTTTTATTTTAAACATTTGAAATATCATAAACAAAGCAACTCTACTCATAATTGTAATTGTGTGTTGTAATCGCAATGAAATGGATTGATTATACAAATCAATGAATTGATTTAAAGCAAACTGGTAACATTGTCCATGATTTCTGAAACAATGAACTGAATAGTTGTACAGGTGTCAGTTTTCTGTTACAGTATTGCAATGAACTCCTGCATACATAAATCTTTATTATTCAAATGTATAGCTCAGAAAAGCTATTTATCAGGTATACCTACCTCAATCAGTAATGCATATTAGAGTTTTCGGCTCCATGAATCCTCATATCGTATCTTTGTATTGAAGAATTTGTTTATCTATTTTCTTTAAATTTTTGTATTCACAGGGGTTGATGCCTTCATTAGAACATGAATATAAGTTACATTTCCACAATTGATTTTTCTTTCAAAACACAATGTTACTAGTTCACATTTAATGCTTTTATTTTTTACTTCTATAGTCATTCTCATCATAATTGTATTTGGTACTTCAAACTATCTTATAATCATACAATATAATGTTGCTGTTTTGAATTTTATCTGTTTGATGAGAAATGAAATTGTTTAGTGAAATTGATATTTCCATGTTTATCATGCATTGTTCAGCTGATAATTGTTTAGTCAGAGATTACGTGTTTGCCTGGGTGAAGACAACCTTTTAGCATGGGTAAACTTTGAAGCGTTTGAGACTGTTTACTAAATTTTATTGAAATACCCTAGAAAGAGATTGTGTAAACTGACTTGCTTCTGAAACTCTACTCACAAGATATTAATGAAAAACAGTAATGAACAAAAAAGTAATGATGATGATTATATTAGTCATATTTCCCATTGAAAAAACTGTGCCATCTTTTTTTTCAAGAACTGCCTCGTTTACGATCAAAATGTAAACCTTTCAGCCAGAACAGGATAACCATGGCGTGCAAGAAAGAGACTATACCACACAGTACTGTTTTGAATACCTCTTTTGTCTTCAGGTAAACAAATCTGTGCAGATGACCCTTTAAAAAAAAAGAGTTTATTTAGCAACCAGTATATTTCAGCATGCTAATGATGTAAAATTTCTTATTCATTTTGTTTTGGAATGGTATTTTGAATATAGATTTATTTCTTTGTTGACTTCATCATTCATGTAGTACATGTATGTCAAGCATTTTGTATGTCACATGTGGCATTTATTTGCTATGATTGCTGAATAAACATGATAACCAGGACATGTATGAAGAATAAGTTAAAGAGTGACATTTTAGCATATTTAGTACTGTATAATGTGCTAAATAACCTTTGTATTCCGTGGCTGTATACCTGATGGGTCATTTCCACAAATCCCTAAATGTACATTTCAAAATGCAATATAGTATTGATGATAATTGATGATGATATGTTTGGTATGAATTATTTAATATTTTTAATTTATTCTCCATTTGCCACTTGCTGTTCTGGTTCCAAATGTTTGAATTAAAACTGCTCAGTCGAAATTCATTTTCTGTGTTTATATTGCAGAGTTGAGTAGTTAACTACAGATTATGGTCAATGATCAATACTGAATCTTTTTCCTTCATTCAAAAATATTTCTTAACACATTTGCTTTATTTCCTATGTGAAAAAATATATTTAGCAAGGCCCCTCTCTAAAATTTTAGAAATTCTTCATAGTAATAGAGTAGCAAAAGCCCTAATATCACCCGCATGAATTTCAACAAGAAATGGCAGAATTTGTGTGATATTAAGAGGAGATGGAGGGGGTGAAGAGAGAGAGAGGGAGAGAGAGAGAGAGAGAGAGAGATAGGGAGACTAATTGAACGTGTTCTTAAGTGGAAAGTATATAGTAACTTTAGTGCAATCTTTAGTTCCTACTACATACAATATACCTGATAATTAAACCTCAAAGAATATTAAATACATATCCATTTTTAGCTTTAGATTAAAGAGAATAGCTTATTAATCATTTTAAAAGCACTTTGTGCCAATATCCATCTGTGCTATTGATAGTTAATTTATTGTGAGCCGTAGCTTCGTGAACAAAAACTGACATCATACATCTAACATCATAATTATACAAAGAAGAAAAGGTGCTCTTATTTTATCCATACATCTATTAAACAAATAATTTTACCGTATTTCAGTGTCTATCTCATGAAATTGCTTCACACAATAAAAATCCCATATGTTTTATACGCGCTCGGCTACGAGCCGTCACTTCGTGAAAACAAAATACAAGCGTTCTATATGATTTGTGTTTTCACGAAATGACGGTTAAGTTAAAAGTTCATACAGAGACATTCAGTTTATTCTTATCAATAAAAAAAAAACAGCTACCAAACGAGGAAAATGTACTCTATCTCTCAGTTCGCATTATTTTATCTGTACATCAATTAAACAAAACATAATGCCGTTTTTAGTGTCCATTTCGAGAATTCCATCCACAAGGGAAAAGTCCAATACGTTTTACGCGCGCGGCTACGTACCGTCACTTCGTGAAAACAAAATCAAAGCGTTCTATGCAATTTGTGTTTTCACGAAATGACGGATGTGTTAACAGTCCACACAGAGAAATGAAAAAGCAGCTACAGAAAGAGGAAAATGTACTCTTTCTCACAGTTCGAATTATTTTATCTGTACATCAATTAAACAAAACGTTTTGCCGTATTTAGTGTCCATTTCGAGAATTCCATCCACGAGAGAAAAATCCCATATGTTTTACGCGCGCGGCTACGTACCGTCACTTCGTGAAAACAAAATCACAGCGCGTCCTTGAATTTCGTGTTTTCACGAAGTGACGGTAATGTTTACAGCTCATTTCCTCAAAAAATATAAGAAATTATGGAAATATTTAAAGATAGAACTAAACATTGAGATATTTTCAATCCCAGGATATAAAATTTATTTGCCTTTGATAAATTACAGAGGTTGAGATTATGGCTCGAACCTTTGAAAGCGATTTATTCAAAACCAACTTTCTTTTAGTTGCGCGCTCTACCGTCACTTCGTGAAAACAGGGACGATATGGTGGTTAAAGAGGTAATATCAGATTCCATTTTACAAAATATGAAGCTGAATTATTTAATATCAATGATTATTTCATAGTAAATCTTAAAATGATAATAAATACATAAATCATTTTTATTGTCATTTGTATTATTGTTTTATTATTATTATTATTATTATTATTATTATTATTATTATCATTATTATTATTATTATTATTATCGATTACCATTTTGAGTATAATTATTACGGGCATCGTTTTTATTGTTAAGTTTATTGATGACACATAGATGGTGGTTACTGGCTCGAACGGTAATTGATAGTTGGATGCAATATTCATGGCATATATTTGAAATTTATATTATATTACATTTATATTAATACATTGACATGGTAAGTTCATAGTAATCAAACACGTTTTGCTTTGGAATTGAAAAGATGAATGGAGTCGGGGATAAAGGATCTTCGGAAACGTGCACGTTGAGTTCGTGGTGTGCACAGGCATATTCCAGATCTGTTATAATTGAAATGCTCATTCAGTGGGTGCGAGGGGTCATGCATTATTTGTTTTACTTTAGAGAGGGCATTTTTCTGATACAGATCTTCTATGGGTGTTAGATCGGCTCCTGTGATACGTTTTGCTGCCTTTCTGGGACGTTCGAGTAGTTTCTTGGCAACAATTTTAGCGTTTGCATAATAGCAAATTAGGTTGAAGGTTAGGACACTCTGAATTAGGGACTTAAAGAACAGTTCTATCAACTTACTATCTACTCTTAAGTTTTTCATTACCCTAATAAAGTATAGTCTCTGGTTGGCTTTCTTTTGGATGTCTACAATGTTCTTAGTCCAATCAAGTGACTTTGAGATAGTAGTACCTAAATACCTGTACTCTGTAACTTGTTCTACAGGAGAATCATTTATCAAAATCGGAGTATGATCGAAGGGGTTTCGACGAAAATCAATTATGATCTCTTTTGTTTTAGTTACGTTTAGTATTAGGGAGTGGTCATTGCACCATTTAACAAACTCATCTATGACCTTAACGTATGGGTCTGCATCTTCAGAAAGATAACCTGTGATGACAGTATCATCCGCATATTTGATGATGCTGCACTCTCCTACATTACATAGACAGTCACTTGTGTAGAGGGAGAAGAGCGCAGGGGAGATGACACAGCCCTGGGGCGCCCCTGTATTCACAATTCTTGGACAGGATAAGGCGTTTCCTAAGACCACTCTCTGTGGTCTGTCACTTAAGAAACTCTGTATCCACAGACTTAACTGGGGTGGGACTTCCATATCAATGAGTTTGTTTATCAGAAGGTGGGGAATAATAGTGTTGAAAGCACTAGAAAAATCCACGAAAGTGGATCTTACGTAGGTCTTAGCCTTGTCTAAATGGGCATATACCTTATGTAGGTATGTTAATGACCGGTCATTATCAAAATCATGTTAGAAAACACCATTTTATAAAACAAATAAAACATAATCTTATAAAACAAATAATACACATAATTTTGTTCGGGCATTAGTAAAATTACCCACAATTGGTACCGTCCAAACAGTCCAAACACCCTCGGCTATCGCCTCGGGCGTGTAAGATTGTTCCAAAGGTACCTTGTGAGGGTATTTCTTACTAATGCCCTCACTGCTGTCTATTATTTGTATACTAACTCTACATTTGCCTAAATACAGCCTGGAGCAGATGGTGCAGGATCAATGTTTGATCACTGGTTCCGTGTGTGGTATAATTATACAGTGTACTTCTGAAATAATATCATTTGGCATTTTCTCACACAAAATTAACTGGGAAGGCAGATCGCATTACTCACAAACTCTTATAACAAATAACAAGGAAGTATTTCATATTACATTCACAGTCTCGGAACATGACGATGGACTATAAATAACACTGTATCTGTCTAGAAAAAGAGGATGTGTTTCAATACACATCTTGGCAGAAATCCAGCACAATGTATCTGAAATCCTTGTTACAATTTGCTTATTCTGAGTAATTACAAGAATAAGGTCTAAACATGATCGCACAGATTTTCAAGAAATAAAGCAATTTGAATAGCTTATATTGCATAACATCAACATAATTCCTGTCTAGGCAATTCAATAGGATATTTGAAATAGGGCCTAATTTGAAATTTCCCTTGAGTTTATTCCTCATAAGTCTTTGCAATGGTGTTGAGGTACAAACCTCTGGTGTGCTACTTGGTTGCACAGGAGTGACTGCAGCAACTTGTGGTGCGGTGGCAGGTTGCTCAGCAGGTGGTGATGCAGACTGGGCCTGTTTCATTGTCTATAAATAACATACAATTATTACAAAATGAATGAAAAAAGGGGATTCTCATCTTTCAGTTCAAGAACTAATATTAGAAATGTAGCCCTCACTTCAATAAACGTGTTTACAAATGTACTTAACTGTAATTTATGGATGATTCTTACCCATTTGAACCCATCTATTTGAGATTGCATATTAAAGGTTTAAATATCTGTTATTCACCTTCTGAAACAGAAAGCATTCATATCGAGCAACCTTAGCCATAAAATAACTTGTTTACTCATGTATTCAAATGTGCACAATTTCTAACAATCTTAAAGTTTACCAATCACTTGAAAAAAATACTTGTATCTAGGTAAAATGTATAAAATACACATTTCAAAACATTTTTTGAAAAGATAATCTAAGCTGACATTACAGTATATAGGTAAACAGGTTAGGAGTATGAAGAAAATGAAGGATAAAGCAGAACCCAAGTCTGACTTGGGTTCCAAGCGCGCCCCATACTTTGCTAGTGCCCACGCGGGCATTAAGCAGTAAACAGTCAACTGGGAGTGTATCAAAGCTGCCATATATCCCTTTGTAGAAGAAATATTTGAAGCAAATAGTTTGACTGGAGTATATATACATGGAACCCTTTACTTCAAGATCAAGAGCAATACAATATTTTGGTGATTGATAGGGTACACTTGGCTTTTATGAATAAAATAATTGTGAGTGTCCCCATCCAATGTCAATAACTAATTTGTAAGAAATTAAATTAAGGGGGGGGGTTCAAATTATCATTGCTCCATCCAGGAACCAAACGTTACAGTTTCCTCTTAAATCTTGCTGCAAAAATAAGCCAGTAGAATAAAATATATTTTGCAAAGACATTAACTTGGCTTATTAAAGATGTTGAGACTTGTTTTATATTCTTACCTCATGGACTTTCTTGATTTTCTGCACTAAGTCTGAAGATGTAGCGAACCCTGCAATGCTCTCAATCAAAACTCCAGTCTCACCGGCGATGAGATAAACGCAGGGAACACAAATAACAGGATCTTGATGCAAGTATACAAGGTTAAGGAATTTGTTTCTTCAATATACATGTACCTCCAGCAAAAGCAAAATGATTATAAGCAGCCTTATTATTAGGAACATAGCTTCATGTTAAGCAAATATTAATATACTACGAGGGTAATGGTGCAAACTATCATCGCCGAGGTGATCTCGGGGCTACATGTACTATCTTCCCGAGCCGCAAGGCGAGGGAAGATGGTAGCCCCGAGATCACCGAGGCGATGATAGTTTGTATCCATTGCCCGAGTAAAGGAGGTTAATATTTGTTTTATATCCCACATCGGCAATAAGGTCTATTTAAAGTGAATTTTACATAATTGAAACAACTGATTTTGCAGACAGTTTAGCTTCAGCTAGATTTTACAAAGCACAACATGCGTACATGTAATAAAGTCGATGCGCGCTCATTTGACATTGACATTGACTTTGACATTTCGCGTAACCTACTTTGCTATGCTTATTCAATGCGCAAGTCGTGCAAGTGGGGCAGCAGCAAAAAATTCCTTTACAAAAAGACCTATCTCAGGTAGATAGTACTTATCTATACCTTTTTCGTGCTCTGTACAATCACAATGCAAACAACTATACATGAGGGATATAATATTTTATATCCCTCATGTATAGTTTTTTTGCATTGGGATTATTTGTACAGAGCACGAAAAAGGAATAATTTCACTATCGATTTTGAGAGAGTGAGAACATTTACTATTTGGAGTAGTATAGTAAATTCCGGAATCCACTTTTTCCACCGATCACCGATATTTCTGGGATTGATATCTAATTTTTTATTTTTGGGAGAGCAACGAGCGCGCAAGCTAAGTCTCCAGCATGAAGTTTCTGCAGTGCAGCCGGTAAAGTGCAGTGTGCAAAGCCATCGGGAGAGTTCTGGCGCGGCGTGCGCGTAGGATAGCGCATTGAGAAAAGCAGCTGGAAAAAACGTAGTTCGACAAATTGGCTACCGACTATCCCCGTTTTCACCTGTTAAATGTGGAAGAATTGTTGAAATTTAACGAAGGAATTGACAGCAGAAACACGCAGAAACAGATCAGGTACGGACTTTCTATGTTTCAGGATTTTTTCAAGGAAATAAAAGCCGATTTTGATGATGATGTTGTTGATAACGAAACGGTATAACGAAGCCCTAGACCTCCTTCACTCGCACTCGCAGTTCTACCTTATTATGCTGGAGCTCAGAATCAAAACGGTGAATACTAGAAAACAATGCAGGCTTTGTAATACTTTCTTTGTAAAAGTGAGCTGCTCATGAGGGATATAAAACAGATATACAATGGCTTTCTTGGCTCTAGCAAACTATGAGCATTCAGAGGCATAAATATTAACTTCTCCTCGAGACAAATTTATATCAAATTTACTATATCCTCAGGAAGCCTCAGGTATACTAAATTTGATATAAATTTACTCTCGGGAAAGTTACTATTTATGCTTCTTCATTAGCTCATAGTTTTTGCTAGACCCTCGAAAGGTATTGTATATTTGTATACTATACATCATATTTAACTTGTTTACTAAGAAGTTTTTAAAAGATCATAAAGAAAAGGCATAACTTTTCATCTACATCTAGTATAACAGGTCAATAATTTTTTAACCGTGATTGTCATCTGCTGATTCTAAATTCATGTTGAAGCTTTAATTGGCACAATATAGATTTAAAGGATACAATATACAGAAAACTGCTTGCACTCCTCACTGCAAAGAAAAACATTCATAAGACAAATATTAAACAATAAAATAGCAATTTGCACTCAAACATAAATACATTACTACCATTATAAGCAATTGATAGCCTGGTAGAATTTTGTTTTAATATATATGAAATGGTCTAAACTCTTTTTTATAAAGTTGAAAAAATACATCCTGAAGGATAATTTGAACATTAATAAATTTGCATTCACAATAATCTGATACAAAAAACAAACAAAAATAACAAAACCATGAGATTTGTTTATATATTTTGTTTACGGTTACCATGCATTACATTGAGCATAAGAGAGGGAGAGGAGATAATCTGGGAGAGTGGCATTTACATGTACTATGGATTCAACAGTTGGTAGAAAACATTTGATGGGAGTAAAAACTTCATGAGAGGCATACACTGTACCTATCTGCTTGGAGTCTCAGGACAACAATCCCTGCTTCTTGACAGCTTTTGTCTACAGTTTCTTCCTCCCACGTTGCATCCATTTTCTCTGAGTCCTCATTTGATCCTGTAAAATGTACGAAGGAGATATGTTAATAAATGGGCCATTGTAGGAGTGCCTTCATAATTTGTATATATGAGAAGGGTTTTTTTTTTCTCAAGTTGTGATCAATCAAACACAAATTGGCAACTCTGTGAATTATCTTTCAATGTCCTCCCCCATTCCCTCTGTACAGAAAGCTTCATTTACGGTAGAGGCACACAGATACATGTAGCAGAAATACAGGAGAGTATTTCTTATTTGGGAAACTGTCTCCAATCTCTAAGACTTTTGTCAAGAATTTTGATTGCCTATTAGGGAGACAGTCTCCCATTTGGAGAAAAAAATTCCCTTTATTTAAATGAAAATTTGCTAGACACAGAGAAGTTGGCTCAAAATATAAATATGATGAGCAGATTCCTCATGAAAAGTTACCCATATTGAGAATCTAATTTAAAAGTAACCATCTAATTTTGTTTTCATTTTTGTTTTTGTATGATCCACACACAAAAACAATGGGCTCCTTGGCTCCTTGCGCTTGCCTCGGAGTCAACAAATTGCCTTGGTGTTGATGTTTTTTTTTTTGTGTGTGTAATTTAAGTCTTCAATATGGGAGACAGTCTCTCAAAATCGGCTGTGCACCTCTACTGAAAAGAGCAGAACATGAGGTTGGATTAGTAAATCTTGAGCAAAATCTAATAAAAAATAAGGAAGTTATGAATGTTATAAGATGTAATCAACCTAAAACAAATAAGGAAGTTATGATTTTATTTTTTCCAAGTTGTAACTTGTAATCAATCTATAAAAAAATATCATGCACTTGAAGGAAGATGACGTTATTCATTGACAAATTTGACAGTAACACTAACAGTTTAAAATATGGCTGCAAGAATTTCAACACGGAGCTCAGTTTCGAAAAAGATCATTTGGAAAAAAGACCCTTAAACTCATCATACAGTCAATCTGGTAAGTGCAACCGATGCATAGTAGCCTAGGCCTAATATTCGAGAATAAATGTCTCTGATATGAATCCGCTAAAATTTAGTATTTTTGGCAGAGTTTGGTGACCAGATCTTGCCACCACAGTTTTCGCAGGAGACACAGTAAGGAGTAAGGTCGGCTTCTCTTCTGTCTACATTTCAAGAGCATGAAGAGAGAAGCCGACCCTACCCACTCCAGCAAAGCATAGAGAGTCAATGCTATTGCGTATTGACCTCTAGCACTGCATACATGCTGTGAGGCAGGGACCTAGAAGTCTATACACAAATATACACACCACACAATATCGCATAGACTGTACACAATCATGTCGAAGCAGCTGTAAGCAAAGTTTGACACCAGACTTACAATTTGAATTTTTAAATTATTCTTTTTAACATCAGTAAGTTGAAAAAAATGTATTTTACTGCTATTTAGGTGTCATCAATTATCACTAGAGTACCGATTTTTAGTGAAATCAGTCGAGTTTTGTACAGTGGTGTTTGAAATGTTGAGAATCAAAAGCACAGCTTTTACTACACAGCCAGGATAGTGATGCTCCTATGTGTGACCCTACCCAAATAATTAAGAGGCTAACGAACGAAAGAGACAGAAATTTTCGGTTTATAGGTATGGTTGCCAATTATTAACATGATTAAAGCCAAGGCTAGGTGATGTCAATATCATAATTCATGATCATGGCCATGATAGCCGCGCAGACCCTACAGCTACAACCGTTCTGCCCTGGTCCGGCGGCCGCAGGCAATGCCAACGGCATCATCATCGGTGGCCGCGCCGCGATCCCCGAGAAGGGTGACATTGCGAATTGAGTGACCCAAGCTTACCTCTAATGTAAACCATAAATACACTTCTCTGTTGTCTGGCCTGAGCAACGGCATTTGAAATTTGTCCTTCAAACCACTTCATGATGGTTTCCTGCTGTGGTTTGGTATGAGAAGAGCAAGTATTCGGTTGTTATCTTGTAATTTCTCTCAGAAAATCGGCATGAAATGACCAAAAGAACTAACGACACGTAAATAATAGAAGTGGATTAAGCCGTTTTCATTTAATCTTTTAATAATAAAATGAACGCCGGGCAAAAAATGAGAGTCGCAAGTTATGCCAAAACTGGGGATCATGATCAGCCTATATTGTAATTGTTTCCCATTCCCAATGGTAACTTGAAACGAAATGAATAGTAATCTATAAGTATAATGAACAGACTATATTAATACCCATATTGATTGCCTGCATAGGTGTGCAGAAGAAAAAAGTGCAGCCCCTAAATTTTTTCCAAATTTATATGTCAAAATTATGGATTCTGCTGATCTCAATAAGTCTAGTTGCAAGGTTTTTTTCATTACCTATTTATAATCTTTTGATTTTCAAAATGGTCCAAATAACGTAAATGTGACTTATTTTCACTTGAGCCATCATAAAATATTATATTGTCATTTAGAAATGCATGAAAACGGTCCAAGAGTGCCGCCCTGCCAGATGCCCTGTTGAAGAATTTCCCATTAAAAAAAAAATACAACTCTCCTTCTTTCTTGACTTTTTTGTTTGAAATTGTCTTCCAATTGTATGAAGTACAACACTTGTCTCTAATTCCCCCTTCAGTTAATGTAATGATAGGGCATCTCCGACCCCTGAAGTGATAAATGGCCATGGTAAGCTCCTTGGGTATGCATGAGTTAATACGTTATAATTAAGCCTGATTTTTGTTGTTGTAACTTTGACCTATCTGCTTAATAATTAAATTATTAGAGAAATAAGACGATTCGTTGTACTGTTTTCGACTCTTAAGCCTTGTCTAAATTCAGTTTACCCCTCCCGCGCAAAGCGCGGAAACTTTGACGTTTCATAACATTATTAGAGAAAGAAGACGATTCGTTGTACTGTTTTCGACTCTTAATCCTTGCTGGATGCAGTCAGTTTCCCTCCTTCTGCGCGAAGCGCGGAAGCTTTGATGTTTCATTAAATTATAAGAGAAAGAAGACGATTCGTTGTACCGACTCTTAATCACTCTGTCTGAATTTTCTAAAATGTTTTCTTTGACCGATAAAAATTCATAGTTCGTAGGGGGGGGGGGGAATATTGCCGGCCGACCGACATATTACATCTCACCGACTTCAAACTTCTGCATTAAAAAAAAAGTACACGACTCAACACGAGGATCGAGCAAGAATTCCGACACAGCGGACCCGACACAGCAACATAATTATCTATATATGCGTATCTTTCTTGCCCCATCGACGCGGTGACTCCACCCCCCTCTCTCTTACTCACATCCCTCTTCTCTCAGGCCCTTACCCCCTCCCTCTCTCTCCTCTCCTTAATCTCCCGTTTCTTTTGACAAAAGAAACGGGAGATTCTTCCTTTTCTTTACTTTCTTTCCTTTCCTTTGTTTCCTCTCCTTCCTCTTTTTCTTTTTTCTTATTCTTTCTTCTCTTCTCTATCCTTCCTTTCCCTTTCTTTTTTCCTATTTTTCTTTCCCTTTTATTTTCACCTCCCCATTTTCCCGACAGCAGCGCAATTTTACCGACAAAAAGGTGGAGGGGGGGGGGTGTCGCACCGTCCACACCCCCTTTAGAGACGCCCCTGGTTGTTATCCCCATTATTCTTTTTAAAGAAATACGGATTCCTCTTGCTCTCCCACCTCTCTTCTATTGTTGTTTAATGTTCTATTTCATTTTTTCCTTTCACCTTTAACTTACAAAAATTCTCTCTTTCCCCCTCTTTCATCTATTCTCTATGTTCTTCATTTTTTTTTGTTGGGGGGGGGGGGGGGCTACACGCCTGCAAGAGGGACCCCATATTATGCACACTGCAAAAATGCGTGCCCCCGCCCCTTTCCCGGTAAAAACTTCTTTCTTTCTTTTTTTTCCCTCCTCATTATTCTCTTTTCCCCCTTTCTTCTTTTTCCGCCTTTTGTCTCCTCTCTCTTCCCCCTTTCTTCCTGTTCCCCCTCATTTCTCCTCTCATCTTTTCTTTCCTCCCTCTTTTCTTCTTCTTTCTCCCTTCTCTTTTCTTCTTCTTTCTCCCTTCTCTTTTCTTTCTTTTTCCCCTACTTTTTCTCTTTTTTTTTTTACCGGGGGGGGGCACGTTCCCCCTGTGCCCCCTGAATCCGCCACCGTTTTCTGAGGTGCAAAAGAGTGCTTAAGGAAATACATGGTCTAGGACCATAATAGGTAGAATGTTCATAAAATTGAATAAAAACCCAAACGTCTTTAATCGAGGTTAATATGAATGATACACAATCCATTAAAAGCCGCACCTGTCTGGGGTCGGGATTAATGCATTGGCCACTGCATGCATGCGCTAAGGCTAAGCCGCTATGCACACACAATATATCACATATCGGGACATGGATTGTTCGATCAAGAAGCAATCAGTTAGGCCTACTAGTTAGCTCAACTCACACAGTCACACAGTAGGCTAGCACTAGCAGATTAACAGGTGAGATTCTTGCTGTGAGTTCAACATTTCCTTAAATTTCTTAATGTAGTTTACAGACCTGATATTGTTCTACTTTGAATGTTAATGATTATGGTGACCAGATCAGAATCTGGACAATTATTTAATCTACCACGCAAGTATTTTATAAAACTATTTTTTTTAGATCTAGATCTAGATGTAACTTAGATTCTAACGTTAGATCTAGATCTAGCTAAATCTGAGACTGAATTTTCTGTCTCTTTCGTTCGTTAAGCCTCTTATTTGGGTAGGGTCGGTTCTCTCTTTAGAGAGAGAGTCGACCCTACACAAATAGTCTAGACGGAAAATTCGGTCTAGCTAAAATTAAAATCTTAGACCGAATTTTTCTGTCTCTTTCGTTCGTTGGCCTCTCTCTCGAGACGACCCTACCCAAATCAGAGGCTAACGAACGAAAGAGACAAAAAAATTCGGTCTAGTTAAATGTAGGCCTAGACGATCTAGATCTAGTCTAGACCAATATTCTAGCTCCTCTGACCGCCTCTAAATCTATTAATCTAGCAAACCAATCGTAGTCATTTCCAGTGGCAGTACAGACTAGATCTAGGTCTAGATCTAGACTCTATATGGGGAATGTCAACAAATGTCAGTTTAATTAAAGACCCATACCAGACGGTTAATTCTGTCTAGATCTATGCTAACTAGATTCTATACTAATTATTACTTAAAACTAGAATTTACAAAAACTATTTCCTGTCGTGCATTGTGTGTCTGCATGCATGTTTGCGGCTGTGCTAGACCGAAAATTTCTGTCTCTTTCGTTCGTTAGCCTTTTATTTGGGTAGGGTCTGCTCCTCTACCCTAAGTAAGAGTATGAGTAAGAGGCTAATTACGAAACAAAGAGACAGACATTTTTGGTCAATGACTGCATGCTTCAACATTTAAGTCTAACATCGAGATCTATAATTCTAAATTAGTCAATTAGAGCCTTAAAAATAATCTATTTTATACACAGATGTTGTGACTAGCTTTAGGCCTGACAGCTAGGTACATGTAGGTAGATCTAATTGTGTTTTCTATACTTGGGTCTAGACATCTAGACTAGTGTAAATAAAGTATTTCTTGTTATATTTACTCAATTACTGTGCAAGGTGTTGTAACATGGAGTATTAGGCGAAATCATTTTAATTTTCATGTTTAGCATCCACGCCCACTTTATTTTCTGTGGTCACCTGCTTTTTTATATTTGTTAATAATACAAAAATTTAAAAAGATGGCAGCCATCTTGAAAAATAGCCTGAAAAAAAAAGGGCCGCCTTCCTTTTTGAAAAAGGCAGTTCGCTAAAACATTTTTTTGTGTGTGCCTTTTATGAGAGAAAGCAAGATTAAATGTAAAAATACATGTCTGACTGTATTCCAACACAGGAAATGATAGAGTAAAAGATGGAAGAAGTATAGGTCTAGTGACACATAAAAATACAGAAATAAAAGATGAAAGAAGGATAAAAATAAATGACATCAAAGGAAAGGAAGATAATTGTTAAAAGAAGAGAATGGAGAAATACCAAGGGAATAAGGAAAGATTAGGCTTAAAGGAGAAGAAAATAAGGAAAGATATATAATATAATAGGAAGAAAAGAAATACATATAAACTGTAGGAAAAGTTGAAGAAGAAATGAAGTATAAAAACAAATAATGTAGAATGGAAGAAGAAAACGCTAAATAGGATTTAACACAAAAGTGACATGAGGAAAGACCGAAAGAAATGATCAAATAATAAAAATAACGAATCACAAGGAAATGATAGAAGAAACAATGAAAAGAGGGGAAAAAGAGTTGTACTAAAAAATTCATAGAAGATAGAAAAAGGACTCAATATGGGCTTTGGACGTGTAATTTGCATCACTGATAGTGATGGGCCTAGGTGTTAAGCTAGTATTTCAACTAAATTATGTGCACTAAACAAAGTTTACTCATTTGAATCTGCCAACTTTTTATTTATGTTGTTAAAGGAACTCTTTACAAAAAATTAAACCCCCACCCCTCCCCACTTTCCATTTTGAGATTCTGAATAATGCAATCAATTCAAGTAATGGCATCTGCCTACTGTATACATGTAATTTTAGACCATGCATATGATCTTTAACACACCACTATAGGAAACTTCCAAGGAAGTGCATGTTATCCAGATGGCCTTCTTTCTTTATACATGTTCACTGTAACACTGTCAAACCAATCTGTCTTAAAGACCACTGCAGGAAGACAGCTGTCTCTGTAGGCATGTTGTCTTCTGGAGCCCGACCTGTTCATGTTAATGCAGGTTTCAATGAGAATGTATGTGTTTCAGGGGAAACAACAACAAAATGCTATTTTGTTAATGTAGTCTTTATGGACAGGCGATCTTTCTGCATGTACACTGTATACCTGTACATGTACTGTACGTGCAGAGACGCCAAGTTCAAAGATCGGCAATGCGTGACATTTTCATGATTCGGAACGCGAGTGCGCGTGCGAGGGTATAACACATGTATAAGGTATAGCATTTTTTCAAAATCTAGCGCGCGCGTCGTGCGTAAGAGAATTTTGAGACCATGGAAATGCGTGATGTCACGCCTAATGCATGATACTTGGTAGCTCTGTACATGTCCAGTTTGTGTTCAGTTAAGTAAAGTGACATGAAGATAAAATTGTGAGAAAGGTTTTTTTGTTATTCCTAACTTTTTCTTATTCATATTCTTATTTCTTATATCTCTTTGGAGTGACTTTGCTTTTTGTCAACCAAATTGTTAAAAGGCACCTGTTGATGAAATAACTCCTTCCTTTCCTTTTAAATTTCTTTTGTAGACTAACTTTACCATTTGTTTATTTGTTCTTGTAAAGGACTGCTTCCAGTGCATTACGTCATTTGTGTGACTCGCCGCCACCGGCCATGTGCACAGAGTAAACCAGCGGTGAAGCAGGAAGGAAACCATCAACAATAATTTCCAGAGCCCTTGTTTTCCAACAGACGCTCATGTGATCATTTTAAATGGTCTTTAGAACCACCAGTCTTTTGTAGTGCTCAGTCGTACATGAATACATGCACTGGGACTAAAGAGCTCTGCATTCTGCATCTACAGGGATGTCCATAAACACTGTAAGTACATCAATCTAGATTCTACCTTTTTCTAGTTTTGGGGATTTTAAAGGAATAATCATTCAATATACCTTTGTTTATAGGGGTCAGTAATTTATGGAGAATATTATATTCATGTATGCATGTCCTCTTGGAAATAGGAATTATAACATGTATCATGTATGCAGCCTGAATAGACACTCCACATGCACTAAAAATATCTTTTCAGTTGTGATTTATTTGTATTATATTGTTTTGTAATTGATATGAGCACATATTCATGTGCATGGATTCTTTTCTGTAATTGATATACGGAAGTATCATGTTCAGCATGCACGGTTGAGTGGATTGCAATGGTACATTTGGGTTATGGCTGCTATTAATAAAGAGAGTTACATGTACATGTGCACGGCTCATTAATTGAATTATCGTACAGCATAATATGAATGTTTAATAGTTTAACTGAATGGGACAGGAATTTGTGCATGTAAAAGTAATGGTCTAGGTATTGGTCATCTTGTATTCATTAAACAATTATATTCATTTAAACAAATGTACAGATACAGTGCATCAACGTGGAGGCTTTTTTCAGGAAATAAATTCCTAGGCTTCGGTGATACAAATAGTCCCATTGTATTTGTGATGTAATATGTGTTTTCCCTCCACTCACACACAGTCTGGTAATCGTCCTATGCTTGATGTTGCAGCTCCTTCAAACAATGCAAGTTGCATCTTATTCTTCCTACAGTACTTCATTGCTTTCCTTTCCATTCCATCCATATCAAACTAACTACGTACATGTAATACAGGAATATGGTGTGTCTTGTGTGCAATACTAACATTAAATGTATTACCGGAGTGTTGGCTCAGTCAGTAGAGCGTCCGCCGCACAACCGGGAGGTCGTGGGTTCGAACCCCGGCCGCGTCATACCAAAAGACGTTAAAAGATGGGAGTTGTTGCTACCTTGTTAGGCGTTCAACAGTAAGGGATAGAGCAACGTCGATCTGGCGCTGCTCAGTGGCTGCCGGGCTCACGATCAATTGGGCAAAAAGAATTTCCGTTTCGGTTTAATAAAATTTGGAGTGGACTATTAGGCTATCATTATTATCATTATTATTATTATTATTAATTTGCATGTACAATTTACATGTCAATGTATTAATTAGCAACTTGATAGTCAGGATCTTGAAATTTCGTAATAGCGATTGAAGTGATTTAGGGGAATCTTTATTCTGCCAGATGAAAACAAAAACCTATAAAGCAGTGTGTCTCTAAACTTAAAGGGATCCGGTAACTTTGTCTCAGATTCTGAAACAAAATCCTGGATTTAGCTCATGCTGCAATGATAATTATAAACCTTTAGGTCAGTCAGGAACCCCGTGACCTTTCCAAGCCATCGCCTGTCTGATTATCAAGATATTTATTATTGGAAATCAAAACCAAATTTTGTGGTTTGCCTGTCTGATTATCAAGATATTTATGATTGGAAATCAAAACCAAATTTTGCGGTTTCTTAACGGGGTTTTTCATAACACTACAGTCTCAGACACTGATAACACTAGGGCCATGCATCTCAGATTTAACATTGTTTAAGAAACAATGCCTTTAAGGGAAGTCCAACCCTATAACAGCAAACTACTCTAAAAGAAAGTAGAAAAATCAGAGAAGCAGACTGGTGAAAGTTTGAACGAAAAGAACGAAATTGTTGTAAAGTTATCAAACGTAAGTTATCTGCGACTACATCGCAATCCAGTAACCAGATTGGCTGATTTGAGATTCGCATATACCGGTAGCTTTAGTGATCTCATATTTCAAACACCCATTACTGTCTTATTATTGGTCCGATTTATTTCAATGTTTCGCCATTCTGTTCCTCTTATTCTTCTGCTTTATACGAACGAAATTATTACAGAGGTCGGATTGCCCTTCAAAAACCAACCCATTGCCTACAGGTTACAGTAACTTAGTGGCTGGAGCTCTGTATTAAGCCTTTAGAGATGGGAGAATTCAGTAGCCTAAACAAGGGCTCCATGCCAACAGGTGCCCAGGACACATGGGTGCCCTAAATGTCAGTTTGGACCCCCAAAATTATTTTAAAAATACGCAGATCTCGTGCATATATATATATATATATATATTCTAAAAAGTTGAATCTGGACTCCCTTCCTCAAAAGTTAGTGTAGAGCCATGCCTTAGGTTAAATTAAGAGTTAAATATTTTGTTTTGTTTTATATTGTAGAAAAAGAATAAGTCTGAAATATGTATTGCTTATAAGGCATGAAACCATAGTCATGTGACATGAAGAGATGATGTATTTTTGTTAGCCTGAAGTGTTGTACAACTTTATGTTTTGTGGAAAAAAGAAATTCTACATTACTGTTTCTCCAACTGAATTACGTATACATTATATATTTTTAAGGATGGTTGAAGCATTTCATAATTTCAATAAGGTTTGCTTACTAAAAACTTGCAGTGTATATACAGGTGTATGAGACATTAAAAACTAGAGCAAGCAAGACTATTTGCTAATAAAGATATTTATAAAAGAAAAATCTCCCATTTGTGAGTTGACATTGATTTTGGTGTCATGCCTACTGTAATATGACTATGATTCATAATAACATACATTTTTCTTTCATATTTGATGCTGAAATTGAGTGACCAAAATTTCCAGGAACATCCAATTTTGTTGGTTTCTGTTTTGTTTTTGTTTGTTTGTTGAAAGACTAATGAATGATCATGACTGAATAATAATTTATAGTACATGACTACATGTACGCCTTTAAAGCTCCTATTATGGATTTGCAAGTCCTCAAAAACTTATAAATCTAAATATGTATTTGTAGCAGCAAGATGAGTTTATTATCAAATAATCAAAAGTATGTGCACAATTTCAGATCAACAGACAAGCTTTCTCTCTGTGAGTGATAATTGAAGCCCTCATTTTGTACATAACAAATGGGGTGAATAAAACACCGACAGTTGCAAAATTCAAAGTTGAAAGGAAACGTGACTGCATAATAATGAATATTTTGCCACCATGTATGAAAGTTTTCATTTATGATATTTTTTAAACAACATTTGGTCCCTCTTTACAAGTTTTGATATTTTCACCTTGCAAATCACTGCCATGCCCATTAAAGCCAGACACAAAAGTTGTTGATTTTGAGATACCGTAATTTTTTTCAAAATCATAGGCGACCTTTGCCTCTTAAATCTGATCCTTGCTGGAGTATTGACAAAAGAAGATAGATCAGCATGACTGTCCAATTAATTATATCATATGCTATAATTAACAAAGTTCATTGACACAATGTACATGTACTACACATGTACAAAAACATTTACATCTATAATTCACCAAAATGAAAGCATGGGACATTGCATGAATATTTTGAGGTGAAGGTTTCTGTTAGGGGCAGATATCAGTTTCAAATGGAAACTGCTAGAAAATTCAAAAAAAGAATTTTGATAGAGAAAATATTCAATTCAGACACAAGAAAAGAAAGATGGATTTGGTGATTGTGTAATGTTGGAACTGACTAACTTGCTCTAGTAGTAGTGAGCTTGTCAAATGTTTACTTATCCATAAAGTGCTGCACAGATTGTCTTTTGTATTTTTACCTCATTTTTAGTTTAAGTTTAAGTTCAAGTGACCAAGCACTTGATATTAATGTAGTTTCTATTTGCATTCAACAGTTCATAAGCTTCTGCTTTTAATTACTCCCATTTCCTTCTGCAAGTTCTGTTATTACTACATTTATATACTTGGAATTTGTAGATAGAGTTTGGCCAACTTGGTTTCAGTTGGATACAACGTGGCATCAAATCTTTTGTTTTGGGCTTGCCAAACAAAGCAGTATTCGCCAACTGTGCCCAATTCTAACCAGATAGGCCAAGCTCTCCTATCCAGTGGCACTAGGGCTAATCAGACAATCGACTAAATATGAATTAAAAATACCCTAAATAATCTCAAGCAATTTGAAAGTTTTAATAAACTTTTGGATGATTCACCAAATGTGCCCAAATTATAAGCAGATAGGCCAAGCTCTCATACATGTAGTCAATAGGGACTTTTAGATTTGCGTGGACTGATACGTGTGGCGTCCATTCAAGGCAGTGCATTAAAAGGACGTCGACCGTAGCAATCCACATTGTCTTCGTGCAAATCTAAAAGTCCCTAATGGCACTTAGGCTAAACAGACAATTGACTAGAGATGAAGTACAAATACCCTTAATAAACCCAAGCAATTTTATAGTTTGAATGAACTTATAGTCTTTTAGATAAAAACATTTCACCTTGGAGGAGGAGGGATCATGGACTTTGGATGTCTTGTACAAAAACAAATAACACACTTCATGCTGACTTGCTCGATGCATGAACAAAGTTCAGCCTGGCTGAAAGCTCCAAATCAGCTCTAAAAAAAAAAATCCTGTACGCACTGCAGTTCATTTCAAAGATACACATATTGTATGTTAGGTCTACATCATACATGCCTTGATTGGATTATTATTGTGCATATTCATCTGTTATTGAAATTCATGTAAAATGTAGGCCTGTTTTGTAGTTGCAAATGGCCCAACTTCCTCATGGACATGCTGTAAGTATTTAATCATTCAGTAACAATTTCCTTTGTATTTCATTTCCTTGTGTATGTAGTAATACTATGATGATGATGTAGTGTTTCTATCATAAAGGGATTAATGCATTATGTTTCTTTCATTTTTATATTAACCCAATCCTCATCTGTTAGTTTAAAAGTATATTCTGTGTGATGTTGCTGTTGTTTCATTCATATTATCCTTCATATAACTATGTTTGATTTATAAAAAAACATTCTGCTAACATGAATAATGCTTCTCATGTCTCACCTTCTTAATATTAAATTTGTTTCTACATGAATGTAGTATATTAGAAGACATACCTTGAAAATTGTTACTTTAGTTGTAATGATTTACATGTACATGGAACATTTGCGATGACTGAAGATGTGCAATATGTAATTAGTGAAGCTTTAAAACAAATTAATGGTCAGAATTGACTTGGTGACCATGATCTTGCATGAACTTGAACAGTATTGAACTATAAACAGTAAGCTCTCCCTTTTGCTTCATATATCATGTCTTATTTCCCTTAATTCACTCAAATGAAATCATTACATCATTGACATGCATTGACCTTTTGACCTTATGATGTTATTATCACACAGTACATCATGCCGAGGGGGGATGAGGAGAGAGAGCGGGAAGCTCGGGCTGCCGCTCAACTGATATACAGCAATGCCTCCAACGATTCTCCTATCATCCGATCACCCACGCAGGCCAATGGAACTCACCCACCAATCTCGGAGAATCAGTTACCCTCAGTGCAAACCAGCTTCTCTGCAGTTCGCAGGGTCTTCTGCCTACTTGCGACCTTTGACCTGTTGCTGACAGCTGTTCTGTGGTTTATATTCATCCAGGTTAGTAAAATGGGAACAGCGGCAAACACCCTACCACACAAGTTACCCTAACAACACTGACCTTGATTCTAGGTCCCTAACCCAACCCCTTCACCTTAACCTTAACACGAACCCTAACCGCAACCCCAACTCACCCTAAAACCTAGTAACCATAACCTTTACCCAAACCATAACCGTAACCATAACCCTTACCCTCACATCAGTTAGTAAACCAAACAGATGCATGTCAGGGTATTCTGCACTTAAGCAATCAAACTTTTACTAGGGAATTTTAGAGGAAAGAACAGAAATTGTTATTTTCTTTTGATATGAGTTTGTATGAAATAAGTCCCTCTAGTGATGAACAATCAAAATTCATTTACCAACTTCATAAATAGAAGTATCGGAGGTGAGGAAAAGATTGAATATATGTCTTGCATAATGATATATGAATGTATGGTACTGTAAAGAATAATCCTCCTATTTCCCATTTCACAGCTTGTTGGTCTTGGGGTGAAAGATGGCTTTTCCTGTCAAATCCAGAAGTATGACTTCCACTATTCGTTGTTTGACATTGTTGCCATGGCCTTCTTCCGTTTTGCTGTTCTCCTCCTTGCGTATGCCCTCTTCAAGAGCAAGCACTGGATCTTTGCTGCAGTAAGATCTCATTTTCTCATTTTTTACACAGGGGAGACTGGGTTAGTGGCTCTTTCACGCATGATGCAGGAAACCAAGGTGGGGTTTTATGTGTAAATGAATAGCAGGTGGGGATGAAAAGCATGTTACCCCAACATGTATGTTATCATAAAAAAGAGGGGAATGCTGTGGTGTATGCCGTCATATGTGAAAGAGCCTTAAAGGGATCTGGTAACTTTGTCTCAGATTCTGAAACAAAATCCTGGATTTAGCTCATGCTGCAGTGATTATTATAAACCTTTAGGTCAGTCAGGAACTCCATAACTTTTACAAGCCGATCGCCTGTCTGATTATCAAGATATTAAAGATTGGAATTACAAATTTTGAAAATCGTTCACCAAACGGTTTTCATAACACTACAGTCTATTGGGGAAAACGAGTGTGGTAAAACCAGTCACTCAAAGATTTTTACTCTTTTGAGGCACTTCTTGATCATTTTGAAGCGTGATTTTTTTTTTTAGGTCTTCAATATTACACCATATCACAGACACTGGTAACACGTAGGGCCGTGCATCTCAGATTTAACATTGTTAAAAGATGCCTTTAATTGTTACCCTGATCAATTTGATTATAGCTTTGTCTTTGAGATATTCATCCTGTGCATTAAAAGCTGACATTTCTCCCCCACTAAATCTGGAATATCAGCCTTTTATACTTGAATTTGTGGGGGAGGGTGGGGGGGGGGGGGGTGCAAGGGACCACATTTTGTAACCTGAAAGTATTATAACTACAGATACTCTTGTGTGACCCACTTTATCAAAGAGCATTTGGCCTTTGTTGTGCTTATCTTGTCTGCCACACTGCACATATACCATTTACATGTACAAGCACTTTGTTTAATACAGACATCAGTATGTGTCTCCTTTCTATGACCATCTTTGTTTAGGTTAGGAACACATGGAAATTTCTGATCACTTTGATCACTTTACCCCTTTTCTTGAGCATTTTGACCAGAAGTAAGGTGTGACCTGAAAGAAAAAGGAAAAATTTCAGTTATTTTGTCCTGCAAAATGTATGTTCCTATCCAATCAATGATTAAGATGTTTTATTCCCTCCCTATATTTCTAGATAACAACAACTGCTACCACTGGATTAATAGTGGCCAAGATTTTCCTGTACTCATTAACGGTAAGAATTTATGTTTTAGGTTACTGTCCAGGTGATTATCTTTGCATGAATGTTAAAGGTAGTGTATTCTTTTTGCAGGAATTATGAATATATAAAGTACCGGTATGTCCTATCTGTGAAGTTTAAACGTTAGCAGTGTCCTAGTATTCCAATAATGCAAGGAAACCGGTTTACTTTCTAGACTTCACTGTCAGACACTATCGAGCGACTGACTGACTTCTTTTTTTATTTGGTAATCACATACATAAAATGAGCTGTAAAAAGTACATGAGCATTTGTCTACATCAATATTTGCACACCACAAAATGTACAACCATTCGGTACAACGGTATGAAAATCAGACTATTTAATTAAACGACCACAATCGCTAAATTCGATTCGAGAACTAGCAGTCATTATTTTTCCACAAAAAAGCTCTTTTGCTTTGGGGGAAGTTCTAAATTAGTATGATCTTTCCTAGTGCTGTAAGTCAGACGCTATGTTCGTGTTCGGTTCGGTTCGGCAGAGTTCGGCAATTTTTCACCCGAACTTGGTTCGGTTCGGGGTTCGGTAATATAATAGCGAGCAGCGTTATAGCCACGGCGGTTGGCACTGGGCGGGCCGGCTAGCCTGCCGGGCCCGACCAGCACGGAGGACTTTTGCACACTGCTTCCGACCAGCACGAATTTCACATTCAAAAACTGCTCTAAACGTAATTATTTGTGAAGAAAAGTACTACTTAAATTCGCATTTCCGTCTTGAATCGTGTTTTATTTTCAATTTTAAAAGAATCATGTTTTCAATTTGTCGATAAATGATATTTTTTAAAGATTTTCCGAGACGGTTGTTGTCTAATCATTGCTAATGTTAGAGTCATGAAAAATGCCATCTTGAATAGCAAATCAGGCTCATCAATAACTGTTTTTTATAAGTTTTTATTTTCAATAGGAAAAATATAAAATCCCTATTTTTCCTGAATAAATAAATACTATAATATATATTTACTAGCAGGACCCGCGGAAATCCGCGGGATTCTAGAGGGGGGCGGGGGTGTAAATAGATATATAGAGATCGTCAAGAACTTTATTTGCCATTCAGGCCATTAAAAAAATATACATGTTTAGTGTCCCCGCCCGCTTCCTTTTTGGGGGCCGCCTCTTATTTTTTTTTTGTTGAATTTTGAGAGAGAGAGAGAGAAAAAAAAACAGCGTCCCCATTTGCTTCCTTTTTGGGGGCCGCCTCCTATTTTTTTTTTTTTTTTTTTTTTTTTTTTTGAAAGAAAAAAAACATGAAGAGCACTGCTAAAATTTCTGATTTAAAAAAAAAAAAAAAAAAAAAAAAAATTGTCGGCCGCCATCTTGAAAAATAGCCCGAATGTCAGGGAAAATGTACGGAGAGCCATTTTGAAAGAAAAAAAAGAAGAAAAAGGGCCTCCTCCTTCCCATTTTTCGAAAAACAGGACGCTAAACATGTTTTTGTCTCGCCTGCGTAGCAAAAAGCGAGACATAGGCGCCGCTTTTCCGGTGACGGCGGCGGCGACGGCGACGGCGACGGCGACGGCGACGGCGACGGCGTCAACATCAAAAACTTAACCTAAGGTTAAGTTTTTGAATTTTTGGTATAATTTTTAAAGTATAAGTTCTTAGTCAATTAAACTTTGACTATAGGGTAATCAAGTATCCCCAATCATGTGAGTAGAATTTCAGATCACAAAGTCAAGGTCAAAGGTCATTTCAGGTCAACAGACTTGGACTATGTTGTAGCATCATCATCGAAAACTTAACCTAAGGTTAAGTTTTTGAATTTTTGATATAATTTTGAAAGTATAAGTTCTTAGTCAATGAAACTTGGACTATAGGGTTATCAAGTCTCCCCAATCATGTGAGTAGAATTTCAGGTCACTAAGTTAAGGTCAAAGGCCATTTAAGGTCAACAAACTTAGACTTTGTTGTGGCATCAACATTAAGATTTTCAAAATGCTTCTTCTTCGTTATTTTTCAACCGATTTTGATTCTGATTGTTTCATATGATAGGGCTAGGAGGGAATTTAAAATTTCTTCACAGAATCTTGAAATTCATTATCTATGCTAATTTATGCAAATTTATTCGAAATCACAAAAAAGGCTTCTTCTCCTTCATTTCTCGACCGATTTTGATTTGGTTTGCTTTATATATCGTAGAGCTAACTTTGGTACACTAAACTTCTACACCAAATTTTGAAATTGTTCTCCATTAATTAATAATGATAATTTATGCAAATTTATTCCAAAAATAACAAAAATTGCTTCTTTTCCCTCATTTCTTGACCGATTTTGCCTTATCTGGTAGAGCTAAATTTGGAACAATAAACTTCTACACAGAATTGTGAGATTTTGCTCCATTGATTATTTATGGTACTTTATGCAAATGAAATGAAATTATATCCCTTCCAGGGCATCAAATTTCTATTTTTTGACCAGTTCAAAAGTGTACCACATAAAATTTACGATATTTGTTGTTGTGAGATGCGGATGAGCGCTACGTCAATGACGTTCTGGTTTATCATATTGAATTGCGTTATGCAGGCGAGACCGCCGAGAGCGTTTCCCTTGTTTTAAAATTTAGCCTTATATAAAAAAAAAAAAAACGATCCAACTGTACCGGTAGTTATTCTTTAAGCCACTGGAACTGCGTAGAGTTCCGTAGTGTGGCGTACCGACTACGCAGAAATTAGGCTGCGTATTAATGGGAAAATTGTCCCTGTGTAGGTTATGCGTAAGCTGGCGTACAGGTTTGCTTATGGTTGCTTACTGGAAAGCTTTTACTGCTTTGTCGATCTGGCGTAGGGTATAGTTTACTGTTGCGTAGTCATGTAGCGTAGTGTTGCGTAAACAGGCGTACTTTCTGCGTCAAGTTTCTACGTCGAAAGTACGCGAAAAAAATTAAACATGTTGAATTGTTTTCGTTCATCTTGCGTACCCCTTCCCGTCCCTCAGCATATAGTAACGTAGGCCAGCGAAGTTGGTACGCAACACTACGCAACTCTACGTATTAACCCCACGCCAATTAGTGACCCGCAAGTGTCACAAATAAAGTATTAAAAATATGCTCATCTGACCCTAATTAAACGCCTAAACCCCCCCGAGCTTTCGGGGGTTTATGGCCCCTTGAAACCCGTGGACCCCACGCCTATATTATATATACACTCAACTCAGGACCCGCGGAAATCCGCGGGATTCTAGAGGGGGCTCCATTTCAAATTTTTGGGAAATTTTCGGGGGCTACTTTTTCAACTTTCGGGGGCTCTTTTTTCTGGGGCTACTTTTTCATTAATTCATCAAAGGATAGGCCTACACTTTGTTGAGATTTGTTTAGTAGGCTAAGGTTTCAGGCTTCCTACTTCATAATTGCCTATTTTTAAAAAAACAACATTTTTCTAGTTCAATAATTAAGTTTTCATGCATTGATTTGATGCAAGAACTGTAACATAATAGACCCTAGATTGTGATTATTTCTGACCATGAATTTCGATAATCATTTTTCAAAGTAAAATTTTCACAAGAAAATCAGACAGAAGTTTAAAAACGTAGACATTAGTAATACTTTTACTAATTCTAAGCTCAGGTTTCGTAAATCTATTCACGAAACTATATTGAAATCGCGGCAATAATGATGCAAACCAACAGATAACAATTTCAAAGTGTCAAATCTCTTCGACTCAAGCTCAGCTCAGCTGAACTCACACACACTCCAGGAAGCTCAACACCGGCGCCGCAGGCGTCGGACGCCTGCGGAGCGCGGTGCCTGTGTTGGAGCTTCCTGCAAGCTCATCTCAACTCTCACACACTGCACAGCAGCACTGCACTGTGTGTTGACTGAAGGCAGCTTGCGACTAAACTGTCAGTCCAATGGTTTTCTTGTGAAAACTTTCCTTTAGAAAATGATAATCAAAATTTAGTATACATGGCCGTAATAATCACAAAATAAGCTTTGATTTCATACCTCCATTCACGAAAACTATATAAAAATCGCGGCAATAATGATGGAAATAGGTCTCTAAGTTTGGACGTGGACGGGAAGCTTCGTGTGTATCTCTGTGGCTTGTGCAGCTACTACAAAGGATATCCTATAGAAAGATGCTTTACTCGGGTAAGCCCGACCCTGTGCATCGTCCATTTAACACGCAACTTAATGTGAGTGGATGGTCATCGGTCGTGTGTCTACGGATGCAATGTTGAATATCCATGAGGTATCTCTGTCGTCACGCATATCCTGCATTATGCATATCGCGTCTGTTTTCGCCCTGGACGTCGACACGGAGGAGGACCTCGGGCGGAGTATAGCCAATTCCACAGAGTAGACTCTCCCGCGGACGACGGCACCGGGCACGGGTACCCCGAGGGCAGGGTTCAGGAGGAGATAGCTGCACCAACTTGGGTCGGCGATCTCATTAAAAAACAATAGAATACAAAGGCCGGCGGAGACGTCATGCCCCCCCGCGGAGCCTTAGCGTATTACTATTATAGATTTCATTATTTATATTGCAAAATTTGTCCGATATTGTTACAATTAAAATATTATTTTTTTGTTGAATGGGCTTGAGCTGAACATGTTTTGATCACGCACATGTATTCTTGTTTATGGCTTGCGATCGCGACGTAGCGTGGTCAGGATTTGGGATTTGAATGGCGCCAGTGAAGTCGCGCCCACCACTGGATAGGCATAAATCACAAAGGCGGAAAATGGGAAAAAAGTAAATATAAAATGAGCAATCATGACATGAAAATTAGGTACAAAATGACAAGTTTATTAGCTTGCAAAAATGTTTACATTTTTCTGCCGAACATCCGAACCAAGCCTTTGCGTTCGGTTCGGTTCGATTTGGTTCGGAAGTGCCATTTTCGGCGAACTTCCGTTCGGTTCGGCGGTTCGGCTACAGCACTAATCTTTCCTTTTGCCGTTGGAATTTCACCTTTTCATTTTTTGGGACTGCCAATGGGACATAGTACCTTTAAGATGGCTTTACCATCCCTTCTTTGAAAATATGTCTTTGCAATAACCTCATATCTGATTATTAAATATTGAAGTCAGGATTAAGAAAGTTCTCATCATCGCCTTCAGCATGGGAAAAATTATTTGTTGGATCTCATGTCAGTGAGATGCATGCATAAACTCTTTTTTTTCTCATACACAAAGTGACTAAAATATCCCTTTTATGACTGAGCAGTGTTTATCCCAGTTGGATGACTAATAGAATAATTTGTGAAGCACAATTTTACATACATATGTTATATCAACTTTTAATTTGTCGGCTGTCAACCAATTCTACATGATTACTAAGGTTGAAACACCCTTGCTAACACTTCCTTTTGTCCCCCTTTTTCAACAATTTGATTCAATCTTCCTGCAGGACACGACCGGTTTTCCCTCGGGTTGTGCTCCAAAGACATCGTCTAATTCATCGTCTAATACATTCATGGCTATTGTAATGCTGCTCACTAGCCTGCTATTAGCCTGGCTTGAGCTATGGGTCTTGGACTTCCAAGTTATACCGAAGGAAAAGAAACTATTAGAGGAAGGTAAGACATATTGAGAGGCTCAATTGCTTTGAAGCTTTATAGAAATGGGAGTTCTCCATGTTTATAGCTGTGTCACAATGGTTGCTAAAGTCTATGGAAGCTGCACCGAGGGAGGAATGAAGGGATGGAGGTAGAGCAACCGATCTCCCAGTGGTTGCCAAGTCTATGGGAGCTGCACTGAGGGAGGTAGAGAGGGAGGGAGAGAGGTAGAGAGGGAGGTAGAGCAAGCGATCTCCCAGTGGTTGCCAAGTCTATGGAAGCTGGACCAAGGGAGGAATGGAGAAGGGGAAGATAGAGAGGGAGGTAGAGCAACCGTTCTCACAGTGGTTGCCAAGTCTACGGAATCTGGACCGAGGGAGGGAGGTAGAGAGGGAGGTAGAGCAACTGATCTCACAGTGGTTGTCTATGGCAGCTGCGCCGAGGGAGGAATGGAGAGGGGAAGATAGAGAGGGAGGTAGAGCAACCGTTCTCACAGTGGTTGCCAAGTCTACGGAATCTGGACCGAGGGAGGGAGGTAGAGAGGGAGGTAGAGCAACCGATCTCACAGTGGTTGTCTATGGCAGGTGCGCCGAGGGAGGAATGGAGGGGGGAAGATAGAGAGGGAGGTAGAGCAACCGTTCTCACAGTGCTTGCCAAGTCTATGGAAGCTGGACCGAGGGAGGGAGGTAGAGCAACCGATCTCACAGTGGTTGCTAAGTTTATAGAAGCTGCGCCGAGGGAGGAATGGAGGGAGGGATGGACCGAGGGAGGTAGAGCAACCGATCTCACAATGGTTGCCAAGTCTACGGGAGCTGCACCGAGGGAGGGATGGAGGGAGGGAGGTAGAGCAACCGATCTCTTCATAACTAGAAGATCAGTTCCATTAATTTCTTTTTTCTTTAATCATTGTTTAAGTAAGATCGTTTGTAAATACAGATAGTTTGATGGATTTGTATTATTGCATTATTCATCTCTCACCTCATGTTTATCACCTGCAGCCTTGATGGCGCACTCTTTAGAGACGGATGAAAGGCGCCCTCTGTTGGATAACTCCATCGACAGAAGGTATGATCTTCCAGGAGGACAGGCCTTCTACTCACCCTATGATTCACCCAGAGGTATGTCTTCTTTCTAGTTCTCTCTTCTCATTTTTTTCATGCATTTGTGTGTGCGTTTCCTCAGGAAAGTATAGTGAACGGTCAGGCTGAGAAGATCAGAAGTTTTGTTGCATGTCTAAATCTCATGGAATTTTATCTGGTGAAGTTACAAGCTTGTAAATTTTAGTCTAATTATAGTCACTGTAAGGTTCACGAAGAGGTTGCCATCATTCCATTCTTCTCTTGCTCTCTTTCCTATTTATTTTTATGTGTTTTCTCTGCGAACCGTAATGAGGGTGTTGATGAGAAGATTAGAGGTTTTAATGCTGGACCATATTTCATGAAAAAGCATGTAGTGGATATTAAAAGCAGTCACTGTATATCAGAATTTTATTATTAGGGTTATATTCAGCTCCTAATTTTGTGAGCATTCTGTGCATTATTGAAAACACTCTGAAAGACTTTCCATCATTAAAGTATGTTCAAGTTTATTTGGTCTTTTTAGACAGTTCTTAAAATTCCAGAATTTGATTTTTATGCCTCAGTTACGAAGTAGCCGGAGGCATTTTGTTTTCGGGTTGTCCGTCCGTACGTACGTCTGTACGTATGTCCCATTCTCGTGATCGCGTTATCTCAAGAACCGACTGATGGATTCCTACCAAACTTTGGTCATGTATGTAACTTGCAGAGCCAATGAACTGATTAGATTTTGGGGTCACGAGGTCAAAGGTCACAGGGGGTCATTATGTACGCAAAAATTGCTTGTGATCACGTTATCTCAAGAACCGTCTGATGGATTCCTACCAAACTTTGGTCATGTATGTAAATTGCAGAGCCAATGAATAGATTAGATTTTGGGGCCATGAGGTCAAAGGTCAGGGCTCATTATGTATGCAAAAATAGCTTGTGATCACATTATCATTAGAACAGATGGACAGATTACCATGAAACTCAGGACATGTATGTATCTTGCATTTGGGTTCATGAGGTCAAAGATCAAAGGGTCATACATGTATATGAGAAATAGCTTGTAATCACGATATTCTGAGAACCTGTTAATGGATTACAACCAAACTTGAACTTGAAAAATTTCTTCCGTAAAATTGCTCTATGACGGAGGCATCACTGCGCGCAGTCGAAGTTTCATCTAGTTTTATTTTATTTCAGTAATGCTATGATGTGTTTATCATACTGTTTCTGTTAATGGGCAATATTTTGTATCTCAGTATGGTTTGGAGTGTGAATATAATCATTTAAAAGTTCTATAACATGGTCAGCAAAATGACTGTAAAACTAGAAAATCTTACAGCATAAAACTTTGCCAAATCACAAGTATTTCATATTGTGATTGAATCTAGTTTTAATTTTAGCCACATGAGCCGCCCACAAAACTTATGAAAGTTACATGCCTGTATAATTTGTATATTTAAAATAATATGCTATTATGCTTTTTGTTTGTACGCATCAGGTTCCGATACAGAGTCTATAACAAGTGAGCTATCAGGTTCCAGTTTTAAATCATCAAGAACAGCAGACTTTCAGTCTCTACCAAACAGTCAACGGGGAAGTACTATAGATCTAGCAGCATCAGTTGATGTAAGTTATATTATCAGCTCATTTTCTTGTGTCTAGTTTGGAAGAGCACCTTTGGTTCTTCAAGGTTAATAGCATTTAGTTAAAACCCATTAAAAGCTATTTTAAGAGATCGTCTCTGTTTGTAAAATGGTAGTTTCGTAGTAGTTTTTATGCAACAATATTGAAAGTAGCCAGAAGCAAGTTGTGTCTAGTGCACCTCTTGTTCACAATCATTAAAGTTGTTTAAAGCCTACAAGAATTTTTTTTTCACTCAATGAAAAAAAGAGTTTTGCAGAATATCTTGATGTAATTTTGACAGTTTCTGATGACCCTCAAGGGCCTTGAGTTAATAACAAAAACAAACAGAAAACAAAAAAATTAAACCCATAAAAACCCCAGAATCACATAGAAACTTATACAAGTAAACCCCCGCGACCCCAACAAAAACTTTGGTTTACAATTTTCTCATTAAATTCAATGAAAGAGCAAACATTTTACTTGACCGTACTTACCAGTAAAACAATTTTCTGAAATTTTACTGGCACGGGGCCAACGAGCCAGTGGTCGTGTCGAGTTTTCGTGAAAATCTGAATTTTTAGGATACTCAGTCTGTTTTTTTGTGTCAAGAGGTTGGCATCTCTGGTTCAAAGAGGGACATATAATTACCTACAACCTCATTAACAAGTACCTCAGAGAGGATTTAAAGCCGTCGGCCCCCTTGCTGCTTACTTATTTAAAGCATACGCATGCTTTCTGAGCAGTCAGGTAAAATAAACCATCAAACCTAACTAGATTTGTGAAGTACAGTACATGTATATGAGAAATCTTAATTTTTTGTTTAAATGTACGCAAACCTCTTGGACACCCCATCATACAGTGTAGGTATTTGAAAGTTCTAATACAGTTTGTGTTTATTCAAGCCTACTAAAAACACTGGTGGAGCCAAAAGTGGGTAGATATAGCTGATCTCGTACCTGATTGCTAAAATCTTATTATATTTGTATTGATGAAATGGAGCCTCGTAAATAATCTGGACTTTGGATGTTATATTACGCGTTGTCTTCATTTAGAAAGGATATGGATTACATGCTCATGCACGCGTCAGATTATGCATAACATGAAAGTGTAAATTGGAGTCATATGATTTGGTACACTGACTCATTGTCACAAGTTATTATGCCTCCGTTACGAAGTAGCCGGAGGCATTATGTTTTCGGGTTGTCCGTCCGTCCGTACGTCCGTACGTACGTACGTCCGTACGTCCCGTTCTCGTGATCGCGTTATCTGAAGAACCGATTGATGGATTCCTGCCAAACTTTGGTCATGTATGTATCTTGCAGAGCCGATGAACTGATTAGATTTTGGGGTCACAAGGTCAAAGGTCAAAGGTCACAGGGCTCATTATGTATGCAAAAACAGCTCGTGATCGCATTATCATTAGAACAGATTGATGGATTCCTCCCAAACTTAGATCATGTATGTATCTTGCAGAGCCAATGAACTGAGTAGATTCTTGGGTCATGAGGTCAAAGGTCAAAGGTCATGGGCTCATTATGTATGCAAAAATAGCTTGTGAATGCATTCTCATTAGAACTGACAGATGGATTACTATTTAACTCGGGACATCTTGCAGAGCCAATGAACTGAGTAGATGTTAGGGTCATGTGGTCAAAGATCAAAGGGTCATATATGTATATGAGAAATTGCTTGTAATCACGATATTCTGAGAACCTGTTAATGAATTACAATTGAACTTGAATTTGAACAATTTCTTCTGTTTTGATTTGTAAAATTGCTCTATGACGGAGGCATCATTTCGACTGCGCGCAGTCGAAGTTCCATCTAGTTATATATGACACTTATTGGAAATGCGAAATGAAATGAAAGTGTCTTAGAAACTTTTTGTTATGATAGTGCATTTCATTAATGTTTTGGGGCAGGTCCAAACTATTTGGATTGTGACATAGGGGACATTCAGGGACTTTAAACAAGAAATAACAACAGATGAAATTATTTATATGGCTATCTTTTGGTATGAGTTTGTGGTTAGTTTTAGTTCTGACCAATTCTTTAATTAATTTTTAATAATTAATTAAAGAATTGGTCAGAACTAAAACTTTCAACAAATGAACTAGCCCATAATAGCCACAGACTCATACCAAAAGATAGCCATATGAATAATTTCATCTGTTGTTATTCTTGTTTAAAGTCTCTGAATGTCCCGTACGTCACAATCCAAATAGCTTGGACCTGTCCTTTTATGTTCAATCATGGATAGTAGAAAAGATATTGATATCACATGATTTGGTACCAAAGTGAATGTTCAGGTTTCATGTATCATGCATGTGCTTGGGAATTCAATAAAAAATCACAATTTTATGGATGCACAGTAGCAGTGACAAAGCCTTGTATGTGTAGCTCACAGAACTTTTAAAATTCTAAATTGTAGGTTATACTACAGAGTTCATCAAACTATCTTTCCATGCATGTGTAGGGTTTCAGTAAACTAAATTCAATTACTGGCAGTTAACTAAATTCAAAATCCACCTGCAAATATTACTTGTTTACTTACATTCAAAATGGATAATCAAAGTGACTTATGAGCAGGAAGATCAATACATCTGTACATATATGGAAGTAAACACCAGGTTAAAGTTCATGGAGGCTGTAATATGAAACTAATTTTTCCCCTTTATACTCTTTTAATCCATAAACATTAGGTTATCTTGTATAAATATTGTGGGGCCTGGGAATTTTTTTATGTATTGAAACGATATACTGTATGTATTTTATGGGTGATTTGTGTCCTTAAGCCTGTGTGTCATCATTATGTCATATCATTTGCTAACTGAAACTGTGATAAAAGGCTATAAAAGGAAAGTGAGAAGACAGGTACCGGTATATTTGTCATCAACGATGTCAAAGGTAATAAAGAGTTTATGCAGGTTTCCCATAGACCCACATTGCACATATGGAGGTATACATATATTTAGAAAGATATTTGTAATTTTATTATGATTTTTTTTGTTTATTGTATGAAAGAAAACAAAAATTGAGTTTAGAAATAGAAATTTATATGCACTTTCATCATAAATTGAGAAAATTTTGTTCCAAGTATTCTGTAATGACCATTAAACTCATCATGTTAAATGAAGCATGCTACGGACGCTTAGCGAGGTTCATTTGAAACCAGTCGGTACAATAGTAACCTATCTGAAGAAAAAAATATGAACATAGCTAGTACAGGAGGGATAGCTTATACATGTGCATTCATGTGTGCTTGCTCAAAGGTCAAATAGTTTCCTCCCACAAACAAACTTTATGGGAGGGAACTTTTCAATGTTCCATGAACTTGGTTTTTGAGTGGGCATGCGCATGTTTAATATCTACTCTACTGCTTATCGATATGAAATAAATAAACAATACAATCTATTAATAACACTGTTATTGAACGAAGAATTGAGATAGTCTCATATTGTTAAATTGTTACGACTGCAGAATTAAGAATATTAGGAGTCAAATTAGTAACTAAATGATTGTAATTCACAGGAGCAAGAATACATCCAGAAGGCCAAGGATGCGCTGGTCCAACTGCAAGGTATCCTTGACAACACAGAGATATGGAAGAAAGAGTGCAGTGAAGGAGATGCAACAGTTTACTGTGGAACCTACCCAGGGATAACTCAGAGATTATACAAGTTAGATGTGAGTTTGACATGCAGTTTCAGTTTCAGTTTCAAGTTTATTGATACAAATCCACGAGGTTAGATTATCATCAGACACGAACAACAGTACATTAGGACAAAATACATACCGGTACATTGTTATACAATACATACATTGGTTCAGAATACACGGATATCAGATACATGATTGTAAGCACTTGTGATACACCAAAGCTTCATGACTGTAATTGGCAGGGATAAAGTTAGACAGGAGCTTTCAGGAAATTTTAAGAAAAGAAATATTTTTGTGACTTTGTATATTGTTTTATGAGCCTGAAGGTCAAAACGATGTATACAAAATATATTTGGGTTTATAATAAATAATTTGGTCTTAAAAACCCAGGGGTAGCTGCATTAGTATTAATACTGCTCTTCATGCGGGCCCTGTAATTATTATCACCCCAGCAACTACCTGGTACCCATTTACACCTGGGTGGAGAGTGGCAAATGTGGAGAAATGTCTTGCCAAAGGACATTAGTGCCGGGCTGGGATTCGAACCCTCAACCCTTAGATTAAGAGTCAATTTAATAAATCGATCACTATACTGCAACACTTCCACAGCTCCATGTCCTCCTGGCTTACAACAGTCAAAATTATATTGTTGTTGTAATATGACAAACAAAATTGTGTAAAATGATGGATCATTTCATTTATTTCTTTGGAGACCTCCAATTTACTTCAATCTTGTTAATTTTTTATTTCTATTTTTGTTTTATGGACATTTATTTATTCATTTTCAGTGTACTCCGTGTATCTACTCCTAATTTTCTTTGTTTTTTGTTGTTTTGTTCAGGCAATTCTTCCTGTATTACCGGAAGTAATAGTTGAAGTAATATGGGATAACATTGACGAATCAGCATCATGGAATTCAGCGTTATTAGAAGCTAAGCGAGTCCAAGACATCAACCCGTTTGTTGACATCCTATACAGCGTATCAGCCCCTGGAGGCAAAGGTGTATTCAGCAGCAGGTAGGAAGTCAAGTGTAGACAGAAGGAAAGCCTTGTTCATATGGTTGTACGATACTTTCTCCTGCAACCATGGCTATGCATCAATTTCCTACATTATCAAATTTCTTAACCTGGACCCTGGAACCTATATTATACCTAACCTGAAACTAGAGCGCTATAATGGCAGCACAGCTAAAGCCGGGGTAATAATATCCAAGTTTTATGTCATGCGCAGTTGAGTATATACATATAGAAACTGCGCATTATAAATTTACAATTATTATTATTATTAATTGCAACCCTAACTCTAACCCTAACTCTAACCTTAACCCTAACCTTAACCCTAACCTTAACCCTCTACCTTTGAAAAAAGTAAATCCTGAGCAATTGTGGCAGGAGTAACTGTGGGGTCACCATTCATACCCATTGACCACCTTATAAAATTGTTGTAGCAAAGTAAAAACCATTTTAAGTGTAAATGAACGTCAAAGTGGGTGATGGAATGGGATTTAGGGTTATTAGAAGCAGAAAGAGTCCAAGACATAAACCCCTTTTTAGACATTGTATGCATCATATCGGGGGCCCTGGAGGTAAAGGTGTATAGTAGAAGAAAGGAAGATACATCACCATGTACTCCAGTTATTGATGATCATATCATTTAGTTTAAGATTTCATCATTTTTGAGTTCACAATCTTCTGATCATATGCAGACAATACACCGGTACTTGATTTTTCTCTCTGCAGTTAAGCTTGTAACATTATTTTTTTTTTCTTTTCTGAATTGTCCATTGTTTTAAATGATACTAACATCTAGAAAACAACAAAATCTGTACTCTAAGGGAATGGATTTAAATGTCAGGTCTACTACTTAATGGAAAAAAAGGCCAAGAAATCATTGAATTGAAAGGGCTTGGACCCTATGCAGCAATTCTATCATCCAGCCATATATGGTCCATGTTTATACAGTCATGATAAAATGGGAAAAAATGCACAAAATTAGCATGTACCCCAGTCTTCCTGTTCTGTTTCAAGTTCCATGTGTGGTATTCAGTGGCCCCTTGTTGGATGTTGGGCTGCTGTAGGTATTTGATAATCCAATGAGATTTATTCACAATTAACGTATTCTTGCAATATGAGGTAACTTAAATGCAGTGCACGCACGGAAAGACCCGTCCTGAAAGCAAACTGCATAACTGTTGAAAAACGTAATTTTTTCACAAAGAGGTACACATGTAGAACCACCTCATAAGGATATGGAGCAGATAACAAATAAGTCAGTAAGTACATAGCATATACAGTGCATATCCATCGCTTCCAAATAGGGACTTTTGTGTGACTATGAAGTGTGACATCATGATCCTGCAATTTATTCAAATCATATGATCAGTTCATATGGAATCACCGTTTTCTCTCTTAACAGGGACTTTGTAACAGTACGGTTGTGTGAGCAGCGAGGCGATCGTTACGTGTCTAGCGCCATAGCTGTAAAGCATCCGGACAAACCACCGGTACCGCAGCATGTCAGGGGTGAGATCGGAGTAAGCGGATGGGTGGTAGAACCTGCACAGGATAGGCCGGGCCACTGCAGATATATCTGGATAATCAACTCGGATATAAAACTAAAGGTAATCTAGCCCAGCTAACCCAGTCACTGACATCAAGGCCTTTGGGAATATTGTTGGGTCGGGGCAATTAACTCACATTTTCCCCTTTCACAACTTAAAATTATATTAATATAATAAGAAAATCAAGACGATTGGTTACCTTTGATCCGAATTTGTGGTTTATTATACTCAACTCCATCAACCCCTTCGAATTAGCATATTCTGTATGATTTGCATATTCACTTCAAGTGATCTATGTGATGAAGTTAATGCAATTGAGATTAGAATATACTTTTTTTGGTGGACAGTTGCTAAAATCGATTTTGATTTATCATTATTGATTTACCAATAGAAGCCAATATGTTCATGTAGTGTGTTTAGCCTGATGCACATGAGATGTTGATCCAATAACGCCAATTTTTTTAAACAGATTGTTCAATTCATACCGTTCATGCCACAGCAAGCAGTGAACAAGAAGCCAGACAGATAATGCCAGCTGTGCGCAGAGTTGTTACAAAAATGTTCAGTATACCTACATTTGTTTGTGTAGATTCTTACGCCGATTTTCCGTTGATTTTTGGATTTTGGACAAATCTGGAACCCTGTGCTATGCCATTGCACCTTACTTCAAGGGGTTGCATGTAAGGGCTACGGAGTGTGTCTAGACCTGCAATATGCCTAAAGGTCCTTGAATGGTGCATTACAGTGGATACACAATCCACAGCGCCATTTACCGACACCCGTGTTTAGTTGATTTCATGTGATGCATTATGGGAAATGTCGACAAAAATATCAGCTGTGGCATTACCCTATGAGATATGGGGATCTAATTAGAATTTTTAGTGGAGAAGGTTTGAATAGCTTACAAGGGGTAAAATTTTGGATCAATTTTAAAAATGTCAGTATCATTGACCTGACTCACAACGTTTTGGCCATCTTCGCCACTTTTTGCCAAAAGTGACCATAACATGGGTAATATTCTAATCAGCAAAGGAGATTTGATGGGCCTGTTCTATATAAATATGTGCCTTGGTGCCAGAAAAGGTGATCAAGTTAACCCCCTTCAAGAACAATGTAGTCCTTTTAATCACTTTTTTGGCGAAAGTCGACCATTTGTATTATTTTCGGTCAAAATCAGGCCCAAATTTTCGTTCAGAATCAATTAGTGGTGGGGTTTTGACGTCCAAAATCAATCTAAAAATGTGTGCTGATATCAGAATATCCCATTGAATGAATAGTACACAATTTGCACCACTTTGGTAAATTTGATCGGGAGCTAGCATTTTGCTGCGCTGCACTGGTTGAAAGATGTCGACCTGCAAGTTGTAAAATTTGCCTGTCGCGTCTTGCCGGTGGGGACGCTGTCAATTGTGAATCCTACATTGAATTGACAGCCCCATATTGAAATCAGACGTAATACTCACCTACAGATGCTGGGAGAAAATTAAAGGGTGTTGCTCTAATTGGCTCAGAGCAGAACTTGAAATATTTTATTCTTGTAATGTAATATAAGTACAGTATAACCTTTATATATAGAATGTTTAAAGAAGACAAAAATATATGTCTTAACATGGGTAAGTGGTTGTTACATACAGGTTTCTTTAGTACAAGATTTAAATGAGAAAAACTGATAAAGGGAATCAAAAGGGAAACAAAAGGGGTTTTGTAGATCGATGGTCTTCTATGCTGTTTTTCTATTCAGGTGTGTGTTAAAGCAGATTTGACTACTATGTCATACATTTCCTACCACATCTTTATTTGTACTTTTGAATAATCAGGGTGGATTTAGTTCATTCTCTGAGAAACATGTTTCCGAGCTCTCTTGATACTTGATACTTGATACTTGATGAGGTAATCCCTAAAGCAGCTTTTCCAAGCTATACTGGGATGGGATGTGTTGTGACAGCAGGTGAAGGTGCAGACAACAGAAAGGTGTACAATTTCTATATACAATAAAACAGTGGCGTGCAAGTAAAAATCATGATGCTATATAGTTTACAGCATTCTGGAACCTACAGGAACCTACCAAAACTCAAGATTACATTTTTAAAGTGGTGGTTAACTTTTTGTCCACTCAGTACATGTATATGTACATGATGTATGTGATAAGACTCACACTTGTATAGGCATAAATAGTCACACCTGTACTCTCTTTTGTTGGTGCCTTGATATCAGTCAAAGAAGAGCTGTTTTATAAGGAAGGCAGGTTTGATCTAGAAACCTGGCTCACTTCCAGAGTTCTACATCAGACCTTCAAGTAATCATGAGGGATTATGAGACAGGTGAAGTCACGGAAATGGTTAGGTTCGCACGACAATCTGTTAACTTTAACTTTAAGTCATGGCTTTAAACTTTTATAGATATGTTGTAGTTAGGGATCTTGTAGACACACTCATGGTCATTAAACTGTAAGTTTACTAGAAGTTATTAACCACAAGATATATTAAGGTTAGGGCAATAACTACGAGAAGAGAAGGGGGGGGGGGAGCGAGTGGGGGAGTCCTCGCTTAAAGTTATGTGCTGTGTGTGGATGCAAATGACTTAAAGGCTATGCCAGCTTGAAGTTGAAATGAATGCTTGTCCGGCTTGTAATTCAACTATGACAGTTCAGTGTAAACATAGCTATAATGATTAAGATAGATCAGATGCCATGTTGAGTATCATAAGAACGCTTGAGTGGGATATCAGTCTGCTTCTAATTTCATATCACTCTCGACCTGTATGCGTTATACCCTAATGATCAGTGCACAGAAGGGATCGTCAAGGGCAAGGCTGTTTATTTGTAATTTGGTTTATCAGCTTGGAAACCCAGAATATACAAGAGTCTATTTAGTATGTCATGATCATAAAATGATGTGAATGATATATTTAGGATGGATTCACACATAAAACTAAACCTCTCACAATCGTGGTAACCCGAAATAAATAGAGTGAAATTAGAATTGGTGATCACATTTTGTATGTTTCAAAGTTTGTCAACATCAATTTTTGTTTTCTTCATGAGATTTCCTTCTGCAAAATATATATTGATCAATTCCATGCAAAGCTTTGGTGACCTTGAGATATCCTTGGATCATGAATGAGGGAACATGAATTATGGTACATCATTAATTGCTAGTGACAGGCCAATTTCCGTATGCACGATGTGTTACTAAAATAATTCATGTATAGCGTGAGAACATTCTCGTCCATTTTCATCAAGTGACCTGTTGACATGCAGTGTGGACTACACGAGTATAAGCATGGTATTTTGTAAATTCAAAGTGGACTGTATGTGTGCATATATCTCATGGGCATCATCATGTCAAATGTATTGTCTTGTAGTACAATGGAATAATTGTAAAGTTGAATTAAAAGTCATATTTATTTATGATAGTAAAATAACTGCATATCAAGGGAAATTGGTTTTTAAAAAACCTGCAAATTATTTGTTTATTACATGTAGGCATTCTTTCTTCTTCTTTCTTTTTTATTTATATAAAAAATTGAATACATACTTAACCAAACATTGGGAGAATCACATACTCTGATGCACATACATCGGACTGCATGTTTTATTCATGGGCTAATCTTCCTTTCTTGATAACTTTCATATCAAATGCATTTTCTATCAAGTTGGTACAACAGATTTTATAATTCTAATTGAATTCCAGGATTTTGTTATTGTTTGTCATAACCAGATCTCAAGGTTACCAAGAGTAGCTATTTAATAAATGGGATTCATGCCTGAAATTGATGGACGGTTATGCCTATTAAAATAAACTTAAAATAATTTTAGACTGTGTGAATAACACTCTACATGTTTGAGGATTTCGTTAATGAACAGACTAATTTCATTTTCTAAGAAGTTTACTGATCATGTTTGGGAAAGTAATTATGACAGCAATTTCACTTCCTGCCATGTTATGACCTTTCAGTGTTTCTTGCCAAGTACTCCCCCATCTTGGTGTACCGTATGTATCTCTTTTGCTGCAGTAAGAATTTAAAAATAAACAGAACATATATAAGTTACATGTTTATGAACAAAAAGTAAAATTTCACCACAAACAATGGATCATACGTGCATCATAATATAACACAGAAATAATTTTCCCAGTCACCGCTCTTAGCAGATATTCTTATGCTGAAAGGGGTCATGCATGTTCTGCAAAAATGTGATTCTCCAGACACAAGCTCAGGACCTTGTATTCTACTCCTGCCACTTACACATGTCACATGTAAAAACTCGTATCCAGACACCTATCCTCTGGACATCCACCTCAGTGGCGGATCCAGGGGGGGGGGGGGGGGGGCAGGCCCCCCCCCCTGGAAAAAAAATGTGTATTTTTACATTTGTTAACGTTAATTTTACCTTGTTTTGGAGATGACCCCCCCCCCCCTTGAATGCCAAGGGGGAGGGTGCAATTTTTCAAATTACTGAGGGCCAAACAAAAAAAAATCAGTGCTCCCTTGATGTGTTTAACACATCGTACACAACATATTAATATTGGTAGTGAATGTTATAATACTGGACCCAGATCTAAGTAGCCTCGTCTCATTTTGTCTCACATGTGTGTATGTCTATAGGTTTGGACACCACAGACTGTCATGGATCCAGTGATGGGCGGAGTTATTATTAGTTCTTACCGGGATCTCCTCAACCACCTGACGCAGCAACGAGGCACTGCCTCGTCATGACGACGGTGAGACGGAGCACAAGCGTGTTATAATGTCACCTGGATGCCAGCCAATGACCAAATCGGACGTCAGTACTCTTGGATGAATGAAGATCCTTTCTCCCCTATTTTTGTTATGTAATGGTTACTGTAGACATGTTTCATTTGTCACAATGTGAATATTCTTTGGAGGGAGGGGAGTTTGATAAGTGAGCACATTATGATGTGTTCATGGCATGTGCACTTTGGTTAAGTTGTAAACAGAGTACTATTGAACAGAGCTACATGTAGTAATATTCAAATGTAGTTCTAGGGATGAAACTCTTCCATCATGGTTAGTAACCTGTCTATAGAAGTGGTTATCATGTCTATGCAATAGAGCATACCTTGATCCAAGGACTGCTGGAAGAAAGGGGGGTGGGGGGTGGTATAAAATTACCCATGTCGTAATGCTGGTAGAAAATGTCAAAGCTGTCATGAAAAGTAAAGTGTTGTGGTGAAGGAGGTCTTTCAAAGAAGGGGCGGGGGAGGAAGGGAGGGGAAATACAGATTTGCCAAGAGGGGGAAGGCACAATTGCATATCTGTTCATAAATCTTGACACTTGAATACCCCCTCCCCCTGAAAAAAAGGGGAGGGGGAGACAAATCAGATCTGCTGATATTTGCTTTTTGAAATAATGTGTTCTCGAAAATTCTTCTCTTGTTGGGGACTTATTTGTAATATGCTACATTTTAAAACTTTTATATATTGTATAAGGATTGAAGCTTTGATAAAGAAGGGTGCAATTTTTTTAGTAATAAATTTGAGCATTGCTCTCTAAACAGAGCAGTAGATTTTTATTTTATTTCATAAAATGCTACCAAAGTAATGCAATTTAGTAGATGTTACAGAAAAGAGGTAGCATGTGTAGTTTTTAAGTTTTAAATACTTCCAGACAATCCCCAAACTGAATGGCAATTGACAAATGTTTGACCATCAGGGGTAAATTTTCTGTTTATTTTCAGTGTTGCCAGTGTAACCGGGGTATGAAGAATTGTGTCTGAGAAACCTAACTCTAACCATAAACCTAACTCTAACCTTATGAATTGAACATCCATATACATAAATTCTATTGGTGGGGTAATCAGAAAGTAAACATAAATAATACTTGTATGTGATATATTTTAGAAATTGAGTTTTGTGACACATCCAAAATGGCATCCTTTAGTGCTCAGAAAATTAGCAGCTAGGTTCAGTCTGCAAGTAAACATCTGAGGAAGGTTTCTGGACTATAGACACCGAAACGCTTGTAATTAAAATCTAGGTGTGTCGTAGAACTCTTTCTAAATTATCCAAACCGTCCTGGCGAAATTGTTTAGTAAAATGTGAAATAGATTCCCGCTATTTGTGAGATTACTAGCTATATCATATCAATTTATTTGCGTTTTTTACATCACAATAATGGCTTCCTTTCATATTTCATTAGGTTAGGAAGCACCAAGTTATTTTGAAATATTATACTTTCTTAACCATTCCAAAACATTTATACAGACCATACAAGACTGAAGTATGATCTTTTATACCATTCTATTCTAATTCCAATTCTATTTGCCCAATCAGGCGCGTACGCAGGGGGGGGGGGGTGTTTGGGGGTTAAACCCCCCCTCCCCCTTGGGTATTTTCATGTGTATAAACCCCCCTAAAAAAAAATTAAAAAAATTATTCCCATGGCTGACCTAAAAAAAGGCGACCTTACCCCCCCCCCCCCCCCCCCCCCCAACGGAGCAAAATGTCAAATTTTCAAATTTGATATCTACTTATCTAAATTATTCCTACCCTTACCAAGTTTCGTAATCTTATAGAAGTATGTGATTTATCCTGATTCATATTTTTTGAGAATGTGACATATTAACGCTTTCATCTAAAAGTATACAACAAAGGCCCTGATTCAGCCAGTCCACCTTTCATTCTTGAATTACAAAAAAACAAATATATAAATCCGAGAAATTACAAGGAGTATGAATAAATCAGTTGTTAACTGTAGTGTACTATAGTGTATAATGTTAGGCTTTATTTTGTGTATTTGTGAAGCTGGAGTTTTCCCTTTCTACATGTTTAAATATTGGGCTGTGTGAGAAATTTTTGAAAAATATATCCTCTTCATCACATTTCTTATTAACAGTGCAATTGATCCATGAATGCTATGAGGTAGGATATATCATCATTTTCTACTTGAAGCCTTTGTAATATTCTATTGTACTGTCTCATAAATACCTTCTTAATGCAAGATTGTACATGTCAAACTGAAATTCACCATGAACTTTGTACTTACAATGTAGGATGATTTAAGCAGTGATGGTTGTACATGTATATTACAATATCAAACAACTGTAATGTTAAGGAAAATAATGTAATGAATTGTGATCAATGCTGTGATCAATTGTTAGGTATGTCAGTCAGAAGTGACATTTTTCAGAAGATGATTTATATTGGAATTTCGGTACCGAGTATATTTTTTATTGTACCATGCTAGTGAATAGATGTGAGTATTTATGCAATTTTATGTAAAATTTTGAAATTTTCTTTTAGTCATGAATCGACTAAGATTTCATGAAGGCTTCTTTTTAAAAAAATGTCTTTTTTAACTAACAGAACTATGTGTTTTCATATTGAAAGCACATTTTACTTATCGTAAGATACTTCTTATCATGTTCATGTCAAAACTATTACTCAAAATTCCTATTGTAAATGTTACATTATTGCTCTTTGCATTTTTGCAATATGATATGTTTTATATATTGTATACTTCTTTCATACGAGAAACATTTTGATAAACATAGCTCCTTGTACGCTTTTTTGTCCTGCATACGTATGTTTAAAGTGCCATTACGTCTTCTCCTTCTACCTATATCTACTTTAGAGTAATGATCAACTCCATCTACAAGCTCTTTAGCTCCGTCTCTTTCAGTTTTATTATTATTGTTATCATCATTACTTCCTTTTCCTCACCCTTTTTTTGATTTCCTTTCTTGTCTCCCTTTTATTCATGAGAAAACAAATGCATTTATTTATACTATGTGATACAAAGAATTGCATCAAGCAGAGAGTTAATTTTTCCTTGAGAAAAAGTGGAACAATGTTTCTCAGTTCTAATTTAGCCGAAACTGTGAATGTAAGTTTCACATTCTGAAATTTCTTCTAATGACATTCTTAAAAGTTTTATTGATTTCTTTAAAGTATATATCCAGTATATGATGATTTTCATTGTATGTGTTTGTCAAAATTGAGTGAGTGCTTGAAATTTGTAAATAAAAGATATTCTTTCCTATAATATAAATGTTTTCTCAATCGTCTATGAGCACAGTTGCACGTGAAGAGATTAAGAACAGTTATTTGTTGATCATGAGTAGCAAGGAGCTATGAATCTATAAAAAAAAAAATCACTCTATTTAATACAGTAAGAGTGAAATTAGCTTCAATTCAAACCAGAAATTTTAAACAAAAAGTTGCAAAGGAAATGATGGTTATTACTTGACTTTTTTCTGAACTCGGGCGTTCCTGTTTTCTTGTGGTGTGTGTGTGTGGGTAGGTGTGTGTGCGTGTGTAATGCATATGTAATGCGTGTGTAGGGGGTGGTTAGGGGGAAATATGCCACCAGTATGACTAAGCGACAATGTTTAAACCCTTTGGTGAGACTGTTAAAATCTCATCCTTTTATTTTGCCGCCATTCTCTCTCTTCTTTGCCGACATCGAATAGAGATTTCAAGACAGCATTGTGAATTGTGGGCGATTATTGCCTACACAGTGAGGGATACCGCTTCCGAGACAGGGAGAGAGAGAGAGAGAGAGAGAGAGAGAGAGAGAGAGAGAGAGAGAGAGAGAGAGAGTTTGGTAACATTTAAGGTTTGAAACAATACCGCAGTAATACCACATTTAAATCATCCTTATTATCTTGTGAAATATAACATGTTTCGCAAGTTTGTCTTCATTTATTCTAGCCACAAACGCATTTAACCCTAACCGTAAATTCTGATTATTGCTTGATTTATGCTGCTAGACGATGACTACGATAGAGCGCATAATACGATGCTAATTCCAACTAATTTGCAACACGGATCACCGTGATGCTGCAATCAGTCCCCCTACTCCGAAGTTGATCAATACCATAATTCTACCTATAAACCCCTCATTACAACCGCTCTTATCTGATTCCTATTTTCCCGTCGTCACCGTGTGTAGCCATCAGCATCCTCAATGCCGGCATCTTTTTTTCCAATTTCATCCCGTAATTTGTGACATCGTCGGTTTCTCGAAATGAGCCTTAGATTGTGATAGAACTTCTCTCATCAGATATAAGAGGTGATTTTAAGATTGGGCTAATCCTTTTATCCCCTCATTTCCATTCTAATTACTCCGAGTCGTCCGTGAAAATGCTGAAAAATTGTATTACAGATGTATTATTTCGTGAAGCAATTTGGCGAATTATTGGGTGTGAAGGGGGGGGGGGGGTGGGGGTGGCCGAAAGATGGGAGCAAACCATTTGAACTCGATTGATCGTTGAACAATCGTGTTTGACCCTTTATCACGATCACCACGATTACCACGAACGAATGCCGAGAAAGTGATGAAAATGAAAACTGGAGGTAAACGTAACGAAGCGATTAATCGACGGGAAAGGCGCTGCTTTTTGTAAAGATGGGGGTAACTTGGTGTGAATTTGTGTTCACTGTTTTCATTTTTTTTTTATTTAGGTGTCTTTTTTTTAATTTGTTTATTTTTACTCTCTTTTTTGACATTTTGTTTTGTAGTGACAATGTCGTCTGGCAACCAAAAATATACAAAATAACATAGGCCTATATAATATACAAACAGACCACTTCGCTGCCGAGTATGTCGTGGCGGTTGCCAGAATACTGGTAATTTGACAATTCTTTGATGAGGAGCTGCATCCCCCTACCCCACTCCCACCTCTTAAGCAAATGGGAACAACGTAATTGGCCTGCAATGTATACCGTTTAGCTGGACAAACAAGAACCATAGAAAACCATATAGGCTTTCTTGGTTGACCATCGTCCATTATTCTTTTGGAGCAATCAAGATGATTTAAGGTTACAACACCGGGTTGATTTACCGCCATGCTTTTCTTTTCCAATTATCATATTCATTCAATCATTAAGTACGCGATATTGTCAATGTGTCACTTCTCTATCTCGTGGAAGTCCAAAGAAGCTGTTTCATGCCAACGTTTTAACACCATATCCTTTTACTCCCTCGAGAAGAAGTCATTAATCAGCTATGAGATAGCCGAAGTTTAAGCCCTCTTCGTCTATACCAGCGCTGTCCACATTGCCGAGGTTTTCAAATGCCACAAAAAGCATCCAGGGGTGCAGAGACATAGATATCAAAGTGCGAACCTAGTCCCTCATCTTGTTAGCTGCGCACAACACACATCAGAACATTGATGTTATCGTATCAATTAGCGCGAAATAGCCCTGCATGGTGACAATGTGCAAGTGTTAGAGACTGTTCTCCCTTTGTCACTTTCCACTTTCTTCTTGCTCTATCATCAGCTCCAGAATATGACACCGCTTTTTACTTTCAGGGTTGAAATGTTATCATGGTCGTATTATACGTGAACTTGAATGCATAATTTATAATCGGAGGGGGGATCTTTCCCGCGGTCTATACGTTGAGGGATTATCGGGTATCTTACCCAGCTATCGTGTATTATCTGATATATAATCTCTACCCTTAAAATGACTCTGTAATATTCTCTTTTATGTTCCTACAAAACTTGAACACTTTGTCGAGTACCGCCGTTGCATATCATTTTCAGACTACTCATTACCAAGACAAGCTTATTTGCTTGTAATTCCTAATTGAGTTTCACCGCAATGCGCAAGTGGGATGCGAGATGTCTTATTTTCATCCTTTTTCTCTCTTTTTTTGGCGGGAATATCGCGACTGATGTCTGGAGGAAAGTATCGTTGCATCTAAAGAGAACGAGGATAAACATCTGACTGCTATGCTTTTTTCTTCTTTGATAATGTTCTAGCCTTTGATTTTTAGGTTTATGATGTTGGTGTATTCGATTTCATTACAAGTTTGTTCTGCATATCTCAACAATCATGGGCAACATTTTTGCTAATGTAACGATCGACTTACTCTTTTGTAATGATGTCGTACGTGTAACATTATTGTTTGATCCATCATCAAACGTCGTTTTGACCACGAGTTTTAATGTTACATGTTAAAGGGAGCCATTTAAAAAATAAATCTATTCAGTTAAAGGAGTTTGAATGAATTTACATGAGTAAATATGTAATGTATCTATTTAGTATTATACGGCTCATTTTAATTCTAATGATGAACTGGTCTGTAACAAGTCCATTTAAACATTCATGCTTTCAATTCTTGTAAATATGCCAGCGATAGCAGACAAATAAAAGAAACAAAATGGTCAAAAGTTTGACATAAATTGGACTCATAATAAGAGAATTATGCGTGTGTGTATTATGAAATCACTACAGCTATACGAATCTTAAATTGGCAATTTTGTCAGTGGATCGTGACGTAGTCATGTACAACTCTCCTATTTGTGGTGTACGTACAAAGATGTCCATAATTTCTGTTTTTCTTCCAATACCTTATCCCTTTGGGCGATACTCAAAATATATTATTGATAGCATGTTTTTATAGGTCCTCTAAAGAGTATATGGTCCCCCCCTCTCTCTCTCTCTCTCTCTCTCTCTCTCTCTCTCTCTCTTCTGTAACTTTGGGGACGTTTTTCGACTTGTAATGTTTGTCAGATAGTTTTATTCATGGTTTTACTTTGGGAGAAGGTTCCTTTCTTTTCCATATATTCACAGGGGCGAAGACAAATTATCACTCTTACAGGTCCGAGGGAAACGCCGCGAACTCAACTTCCAACATCTATAGACCGCCACCAACAGTCTGATATTCCAAGACATTCTCTGAAAGATAGAATTGCCCGTAATGTCACGTGACTTTGTTTCAGAAGACTTCTTTTCATGTATTCAGAATACTTGATATGAATATAAATAAATAGAAATAGAGTACATGGAAGAAATCAATTATGTAGATGAAATGAATTAAGTGCTTTAGGAAATCTGACAAACATAACATTATGAATTTATCTGATGGCTAAAAATGCTTTCTCATTAATGGGATATTAACCATATTGATCCTCTTTTCTAGAGCACGTTTTACTTATTCATTCTGTATACATTAGTAATACATATTTAGACGTTGGAAAGCTGGAATGACGTGCATGCATAATTCATTCATTGAACATTGAAAAGGAAATCGGAGGGAGTGCCTAAAAAACTTTCACTATAATATGTAACTGTGTTTTGGATAACGAATGTTGGTATTGGTGGTGGTGGTGACGTTGTTCCTGGTGATTATGGTTGTATAATGCTGAATATATTGATACGAATTCCGATAAGTATTACAAGGACGTAGCTAAATTATGAAAGCAATATGCAAACGATTCATGTCTTTAAAAAAAAAGCTATTACATTCTTTGCTACAAAATGCACCAAGCACCATTAAACCAATACAACAGTCATAATAATCTTTATCTGATCATTATACAGAATCTAAAAATCCATTTGATTATAGTGACAACGGATTACCCATCTTGCGCTCCTTTTGAGCACAAAACTACTGTGTGCCCGAGTGATGATACTCTAAGAGGGAGAGAATCGACATGAGCACTTCTCACTCGAACAACAAGAAACATCTTCGGTATCAGTGAAACTGCAAACAGCTACCAAAATCATTAAGAAGAACCGAATTGATTCTAGTGGCAAAAATATTCTCCTCCTTACACCACTTTAGAGCACAATATTGGTGTTTGAGTGTTGAGACTAAGAAGAAACGGAAGAGATGAGCACTTCTCACTCAAACAAGAAGTGTCATCTTTGGAATCGGCGGAGACCTTGACCATGGCATGTTTCGAGGACGTCTATTAGTAAGATATCACAATCATGATGGCGCAGATAGTGTCCCCCTCGAGATGCGACGTGATAGGTGATCTCTGCTCTTGCTCCTATAGCTCGTCGCTGCATAATGATCACATTAACTTGTTTGTGATCAGATCCATGCTGAGTTTCGGAGAGAAAAGCGAGACGCTAGGTAGATTTATTTCTTAAATGATTGTTGCAAATGACCATGTGTTCACAGGGTCACGAAATGTATACATTTAAGGAATGCAAATAATGTCATCGGTCTATAATATTTCGCTTATAATTATATTCAAATTAAATTTGTTCAGATAGCGTCACCGTCGGGGGTAAACGAGAGAAGGGTACTCTCTATTCCCCCTCCTCCGTCCCGACCGCATTCTCTCTCTCCCTCCACCTCTCTTGTTCCTCGGCTGTCGCTGCATTAATAATCATAGAAATGGATTCAATAAGCAAACGACACTGTATTTCGACTTTAAAAACAACGAGATTGTTGCAAATGGCAAGTTATGTTCAGAGGGTGACGAAAGGTGACGAATATTGAAAATCTTAGGAAACGGCATGTCTTTCTTGAACTGGCTGAGACACTGCCCCCCCCCCCCCCCCGAACAGGATTGTCTACTATTCTCTCGCTCCTCGTCACTGCATAAAAATCACATTTGGCTGATATTTATAGTAAATGCAATAAGGTTTTGCTGTACAGTATAAACTATTTAGACTTGCTCCAAAATGGTCTACTGTGTCCAGTGGTGACGAAATTGATTAATTAAGAAAACGAAATGTTTTGTTCAATATGTATCAAACTAGCTCATACCGTCACCCGATGTTCTTTTGACTTCTCTGTTGTTGATGAATATAAATCATTGTCTTAGATTTAGAAAAATTAGTGACAAGCCGTAAACAGGCAAAATGAATTTGACCTTGAAAACATAATTGTTGCAAATGATCTATTGTTATTTGAGTGTGACGAAAATTGATATTATGAGAAATTGAAATGTTTTTTTTATAAAAATCATATCAACTAGCTCAGATACCGTCCACCAGGCCAAGTGTTATATCCACCCTCTCCCCCCTCCCCAACACTCGTCGCTGCATGATATTTAGTTGAGATTTAGAAAGAAACGGTGTAACTTAAATTGTAAACTTTGGAACATGTTGAACACAATATGATTGTTACACTTAACTTATACAGGGTTACGAAAATTGATATTTTGGTTTATGAAATTACACACTAAAAATGAGAGAGGAATGGGGGGGGGGGTTAAGAAAGGGCAAGGACAAAGTGTGTTGATCATATTTTATGTGAAGATGGTGTAAATGATCTGACAGAAAATGCTTATCGGAAGAAAAAATGAACGGAATTAATCATGTTAATTGATCTTGCATCCTCCGTTTTATAATCCAATTAACAGTTTTCATCACAGTGCGCTTTTGCTGCATTAATGCTCTCATAATTCCTGAGAAGCATTCAGACTTCCTCTTCTTTCTCCGGGGTTCTTCATTCCATGCGACATCGATGTGATAAATCTCTTTACCTTCTGTTCCTTTCTCGATCTAGGAGGGTGACGAATTAAGAAGCAAAAACTGGTAAACCGATTGCGGTGCTTCCGTGCTTGCGTATGTCACTTCATATATCGGCGATGACTTGATTATAAACGTGAACTTGTGGATGTTATAATAGTTCGAGGTTCAGACGATCAGGGCCTAAGCATGATCTATTTGGATGGGTAGACTTGTGAACGAACACGAGCTCAAATTGCATTGGCATTTCAAAGAGAATATGTACTGTTTTCACTGTGGAAGATTTGAAGAAAACTTCAGTTGTTGGATGATATTTGTACTTTTCTAAATTAAAAAAAACATACCTTTTAACCCGATCATTAGCAGGGCTGGTGAATTTCGGTTTAAAATGAAAGTGTGCACCAAAGAAAAATATATCATGATATGAATATATTGTATTGTAAATATACAATAATTCATATAAGAATGGAATATACTGTCATTCTAACTGGGAGACTTAATGAAAATTTTGCAACCGAGTGACGTAATCGAGTGATGAAAATGTTGACAACTAACGTGTACGCAACACCTAAGTGTAAACGGGAACCATCAACCTTGAAACTTAATTTTAGAAATTGTATGAAAAAAATACACTTCTATTTTTTTTCTCTCAATGAATTCACAGTTTTTTAAACAATGATCTGCATTGAATGTTTACTAAAATTATGATAATCATTGTATAATGCTCTCAAAACATGTAGAGCCTGTGTTATATATTGCTGGTAACTTCTTGGTTATATATGTGAAAACTAGAGTCGGTCGGGAATAACACGTCACTCATACAAACGAGACCAACCAAAGACCCACAATGGACCGGACAAAAATCACATAACCCCCAAATGGCTAGGAGGTCGGGTTGTAGTCTGATTTGAGTTGCTTTCGTGTGTTTAATGATATCTTTGTCACACCGCCAAACTGCCTGCAGAACGACCCCAAACCGACCTATTTAATGACATGCCTCGTAATGTATTTTTGTTATAGGTATGTTGTCAGTCTCGTGTCGGTCTCGTTCGTGTGGCTAAGGTATGATGTTTAAGTTGATAGCATAACGAAAGGGCATTCAAAAGGGGGGAACCTGTTACAGTGGACACCTCTACAAAAATACGGGTGGTCAGTTATACCCGCTCTCTTAGATCGGGTCACGACATGCATACGTGGTATCCAAATCTGTTTCTTCAGGAAAGCTAGCCATGATCCATCTATTTATTGGTTCTGATGATACAGGGTTCATGAGTCACTGCATGGAGGTGCTGGGAATCACCTGTTAAGGAATCCACGTCACAAAATGACTCATTTCATGCATCATCCAACCTTTATATTATGTAAACTAAAATGTATCTAGCAAGGCAATGTGATTGCAGGGTGATATAAGTGGGTAGTATTAACAAGCATACATTGGGCTTTCCAACAAACACAATCGTATTGACTTTCGAGAAACCAACTTGAATTAATTTCCAGGACCCTATTGTATTGTTTGTAGAAATAATAATGGTCAGATTGCGAAGCATATCACTCTGATATATTTCAATATATAGGTGACACTTGTTTCTATTCAAATTGCTTTAGGTGGATTTATTGAAAGCCTTAGCGATCCATTTAACAATATTTTTCGATGGGATTATATAATTGAAGAAGGGCTTGCACAGGTAGTGGAGTGGGGTGTGGGCGGACGTGTCACACGATTACACCTCCCCCCTTCCCCATGAATTCACATACCCATCTTTATCAAGCTGATGTGACGTCACTGAAATGATGATACAAAACAAAAATTAAAAAAAGTCTATATCGTGTTGAAGTAGCACCATTATTTTGGTTGTTTATTTGTTCGTGTTTTTTTTATACATGAAACTGTTAACACTCCTTGTTTAAGTTACACACTTATATTTACAATACTCTGACAGGATGAGAAAGAAAACAACATTCCAAGTGAGAATTGCTTCCACTCTTTACAAATATATAATTACGTGGTCAAACTGGCCAGTATGTCTGTACAATAATGGGTTGAGAAATTGTATTGTCTATTTCAATTCTTGGAGATGTGGGGCGCTTCTTCAAGTAAAGCACTTTTTGTTTGTAATTATGACTAGTTTGTGTATAATATGTGGCAACCTGCCATTTTTGTGTTATATTGTTATGCCTACTTTCCATAATCCATCCAAACGATTCATTATCAAGCAATTATATATAGATGGGGAACGTAAGCGGTGAGATACATTAAAAACCATGTCCGTTTGACTTATAAATCTAATTGGAACGCTTAAATTGGAGGTGATAAATCCACAATTTATATATCGATGTGAAATCGAATATCAGCGCTTAACCTTTAGATTGTCTGCATCGTCCCTTTGTGAACCCGTTGTTTGTCTCTTGAAATACTCTCAAACTCTAGATCAGGTGTTCGGTATGGATCTAGGGCATGTTATCGTGTTATAGCATTACGGAATAAGATCTTAAACGTGAGTATCACCCTGCAGCTTTCTAAAACTCTAGTAACCGATGCACAACACCTGCTTGAGAATAAGATAAGGATCTCTAAAGTCCAAGCTACCATATTAACGTCCTCTTTATCTATACTTAAAATCTACCCTTTCTTTGTTCACCAATCCTGTTCCGATACATCAGTGCCATTTTGTTAGAATAATATACAAAACGGTCCCCATTGTATTTTTGGAACAATATTTAGACTCTTTTAGCGCCAATTTGAATACCTAGTATTACTCTTATTATTGTGACGTATGGCCGTTGAATTAGTGAGATTTCATAACATAAGGTACCTTCTGACAAGAAGATTCTGCAGTTGTGCTTTTGACCTACTTTTAAACAACAAACTAAAAAATAATCGAATACAGCGTGAATCTAGAACGAACGTCAGATATGATGTAATAAACTTTGAACTTACATATAATATCATAGGTAAATATTGCACGTTTTCCTGTGGTAAGTGATAAGTATTTGGTGAAATACTTTTCCCTGAAAATTGTCTTTAAATATTCTCTAAATTAATATTTTTAATATGGATGGATGTCGTTATACCGTAAGAAAGAGTAAACAACTAAAACACCAAAAAGGTCGTTCATTAGTGCATAACGTCTGCATAATATGAGAGCAATGTAAATTGGTGTTTTTCTTTCCATAATAGAACATGCACAAGGAAGAAAACGAACCATATTTCAATCTCCATGCAGTTGAACGAGGCTGATTCCAATATTCAAAAGAATTGTTTAAGTGTGTTTTTGCATATAAAAAATCACACAGCTCTTGATACCTTAATTGCTTTTATATCACGGATCTGCACTAATCATTTATATCGACGATGGGTTAATCTGGCACCCCAAAGTGTTGTATAAGTCCATGACAAAAGCATACAATTGTTTTCCTATTTTTCTGCAAATCATCATAATTATGCGACGATAAAATCATATTCAAACGTAAAGTTAGCACATTCTTATTGTATAATCCATATAAGTTCTTGAAAACTGTTGGAAAAAGGAAATGAAGAATATTCTTTTGAGATTAATCAAATTTCTTGTCTGATTATCGGTGATCCACCTGTAGCTTTTAATAAAATCGCAAACGTGAATTATTCATATTCTTTGAACCGAATCAAAATCATTATGATCAAACGGTACGATATAATATTGTGTGACTAATGTTCAAATACAGAATAAGTTTTCTTCTAAGCAGTCTCGTTTACATTGTAAATAGTTGTTTCCTTCTTCGCGTCAAATATTTACTAGAATTTTTTTTAAACGTTCCCATGGCCCTATCTATGCGTACTAAAATCAAACGAATTAAAAAATATCTTAGCTGATTATCTTCCGCCCTGCTCAAACATTTTACCCCGCAATACATACATTATAATGCATAAACGATGTTTAAAAAACAAAAGGACCACTTGACACTAAGTACTTCATATCTTAGCTCTTGAATGAAGAAAAACATAAGCCTTCATATCGTAGCTCTTGAATGAAAAAAAATTAAGCCATGCCTATCTGCTTGTTGTTTTTTGTATGTGCAGGTGCGATGATATATAAAGAAGATGTAGTAAAACTACAGGACTTAGTGGAACGACATTCGTTTGTCACAGCTAACGTACTACACAACACACTTGGAGGAGGGGGAGGGGAGACTGTAGATTGAAACGTCTCATCTCAAAGTGAAAACATGTAATACAAGAATGAAGACGACACATAACTACGATGAAAAGTTTTACGTGATGCTATTTCTCAATGCTGCTAATCCTTCACTGTGTGTCTGTCCTAGAGTTCCTAACGATGGGTTATGAGCGAGAGAGTGGTGATGTTGCGAGGCTTGTCCCATTGGCTCCACCATCCTCGGTCTACACTGCTCTTGCGATCTCACAGCAAATCGGTTCACATGGACCGGAATAGGAACAACCAACTTGGAGTTTCCACCGCCGCTACCACCTCCACCGCCCCCGCCGCTGCCTCCATTCCCTCCACGGTGCCCACCCCCTAGGATAGACGAGTGCGTTTTCAGTCGCTTCCACTTGGCGCGGCGGTTCTGGAACCATATCTTGACCTGGACCTCGCTCAATTGCAGAAAGCGTGCGATGTGTGCGCGTTCGCTCAGCGTCAGATATTTCTTGCCGATGAATTCCTTTTCCAGAGCCAGCAACTGATCGCTCGTGAATGCCGTCCGTCGTCGTCTGCTCTTGTTGCTTCCGTTTGTCCCGTTGCTTAGGTTGTTGGCGTCGCCATTCTCTTTTCCGCCGAGTTCACCCACCGACTTCCTACCGCAGTCTTCGGGTGAGGAAGCTTCGCTGTCGTGAAGAAGATCGTCGTCGTTATCATCAAGACCATCGTGGCCTTCGTGACGATCACTGGGACTCTTGTCTGTCGAAGACAACGAAAGAAAAACATAAAGATTAAGTTTTGTTTTAAATAGATATATTGCAAATGATGACAAAGTGAAAGTCAGAGTAAATGTCAAACCTCTGTCTTCTCTACTTCACAAGCAAGCACATGGAAATGGAAATGGTCAGACTTGACGAAAAGACATAGTGAAGAGAACTGAAAGGGTCTATGAAAGATAAAAAAGGAGAGAAGAGTGAGAGAAAAAAGATAGAACAAGACAGAATATACCAATTGGTCACTAGTTTAAAAAGTAAATAGAAGGTCAACACCAGTTGGACACTATAAAAGAAGGTACAAAAGGAGGTCATGTACATGAGATGGAAGGAAGGTAGAATATGCGACATCGAAAGACCGAGACGAAATATGAGGGATAGAAATGAGAGTGGGAATTAGCGTGTATAGGCTAATCCTCCTTGGGCTTCGTCATTATACTCATCATGAGATCAAAGCAAACCGACCCGCGTCCACCTGTACGTTCATTTAAGCCATACCGTAATGACACTTCAATCTGAAAACTCGGCAATAACTACAGTCCTATTACTCCAAATGCAAAATGATCTACTCAGTATTCCGTTTCGTCCAGTTCAAATCAGTTTTGGTCGGTCGGCCATTTCCCAGCTTTGTTCCCTTGAACATCGTATTTTCTCAGCATAGCACTGGGATAATACCAGTATTAGTGATACGTCTGGTATAAGACCAGTTACCCTAAGCCGCAATATCATACGACCTAAATTACTGGGATTAAGGATCAGAGCATGCGGCTTGTGAGGAATCCCTTCGGCAAGAGCTAGTATATCACACAATCTTAGACGGCCTTTCATGGCAATCTTGTGAGATAGCTTGCATGTCAATACATTCTTGTATTGGATGTTAGGAAGGGGTAAGGAAAATGCTGGAAGATGGCGCCAATTTGGCTAAGCTCATCAAACGAAGTTTGAAGCAGGCAGCCGACATACCACCTGGTAGCATCCATTTCGTTTCTCTGGCTGTCTCTAAGTAATCTCGTTCCATTTTGCAAGGATTTAGTTATCGATTGAGAGAAGGGATTCGATGTGAATTGCAGCAATTTGTTTCGGAACAGATTTACGAGAACCGAACGCAGTATAGTAATTCGCAACGTATGAAAATGGTAATATCGTAAGGAGTTGAATTTCGAGTAGAGGCACGTTCACATCCGAATAACAAGCATCAGTCCTCGATAGAATATACTATTAAACATAGTTTTTTAGTCTCGAGGGCGACTTTCATATTCTCACCAAAACATGATGCTTCTTATATTAAAAAAAAAAAAGAGTTTACTAGAATGTTTTAACATCTTACCTAGATATGAAACAAAATCCTGTGGCCTAGTATTGTGCATTACTGGTAAAACAAATATGTTACAGTAAACTAGCTAAGAATTAGTCCAGTACCTAATTTCATAGTTTGAAATCTGTACTTTGCGTGCCAATGAAGGTCTTCAACATAAAAACTACACACATCTATTAAAATCAGCAAGTGTCTAATAAAGACATGAATTTATAACATTTATTAGACAATTTTGATGCTAGACTATGAATGCTGTACTGATATTCTGACCGTATGTTGTTTGTTTGCTAGAAATTCACAGATTAAAATATATAAAGAAAAATAAATATTGTGATACCACATTCGTGTTGATAGTAATACTAAAAGTGGTGTCAGGAGTGGGGTTCCCCATTCTTTTAATTTTGTACTGATAATGCACGTTATTGCTGCTGCTGCTCCAGTGCACATAATTTTTACCCTATAGGGTTTAGCTCCGACATTCATGGTAAAAGCAAATGTGTCTCCATGTATTACACACCCGGATCATGTAGATTAAGTATTGTAATCTTAGACGAATGCCGTTCCAGGGCCGTAATACTGGACCGGAACAAGAAGTGTTTTAATATGACCTTAATCGGAAGTCATGAACACTAAACACTTTAATTCATATACCAGTCTTTCCATTTCCATTAACTGTAAAATCTTTTGCAGGTTGTTTGTTTTCCTTCCTTTATTAAAGTACTCTCAATTTCTATTAACTGTAATTTTGTTTGCTGGTCGGTTGTAAATCCTCTACTAATACTACGAAGTTATAACTTTCCAATATAACTATTGACCCCAGTATCAACGAAGATTTAAAAAAAAAACTTCTCATTTTTCGACTTATTTTATGGCAGTTTTCTTTCCTCTTCCATTAAATGTAATTTTTTTGCAATTGTATTTGTTTTACATCTAATCTAATTCGATATCATTATGGAAACGCAATAATAGCTTTTTGATAAGCCTACATGTATATTCACATTATCAAAGACAAAACGCATTGCCTACCTTTCTTACGACTGCTTTATACCAGTTCTTTCCTTTCCAATAGTTGTTAAAGTATTTGAAGATTGTTTATTTGTTTTTACCTTCTAATCGACCTCACTCTGCTAACGAAATAATTAGTTTTCAATGAATATATTTATCACAATATTTACAAAGATAATAATGTTTTGCTACTCTTGTATCCCTTTCCTTCCTAGTGCCCCTCATCTTGAAAAACTGACACTTACGCACCATTATAGAGCCTCATATCATAATTCGTATTATCAAAAAGATAAATATTTGATGGGAACACGGAGAGCGTTATAATCTTCTTAAAGTATACGGCGGGTTAAGCCACGCAAAACAAACACCAAAGTAGGTTTGAGCCCAGTTCTTTTCCATTGCATCCACGATTCGGTTTTAGTGGTGGGGACCAGGGGGGACCTCCTTAACCCTAATCCCTCTTCATCTCTCTTTCATCCTAAACAGATGCTGAAATAGATATAGCCTTGGAAATTAATAGTCGCTCTACCATCAAAAGGACTAAAAGAAAATTTCTTAACGAAGGAAAAAGGGGAGTATTTTATTACGAAATCCCTGAGTTAGAGATACCCTGTTCAGCCTTGTTATGCGGCTGTGGGCCTGGGATATCTATATGGCTAAGAGCAGGAGGGGCTGCTAGCATTCTCTCTATACCGCGTCGGCCTCTCCTCTCCCTCCACACCGCTCGCTGGTATTTTCACAAGCCGTTGCTGGAGGGGGCCGGCAACCATCGGCAGAGCGACTGTATCAGTCGGCTGGGGGAAGAAAACAAGCCCTTTTGTTGGCGGGGGTATCATTGGCGATAACAAAACCCCGTCCAAACAAAAACGACAAAGCGAGCTTGGCCTAATGCCGAGACCCGGGGGAGAGGGTACATATGATATGTAGAAGCATGTGTGCCATCATGATAGGTGTACAGTTGGGGTAGATCAACGACAAAACCGTGTTATTAACCGTGCTAATGCTAGACAAATGTTATCACCATTTATCAACCATTTGCTTCCACGATCATCACGATCCTACCCATTGTTAGTATTTCTTGACAAGGACAAAAAAAAAAGAACCCGAACTTCAGTAAAACTTTGTCCTCCAGTGAAATGGGGGTGTCATTCCTCTCTCTCTTTCTCTCGATTTACCAGCCGATTCATTAACGTCAAGATGATTGATGATGGAAATCAATAAAATAGATTTCATATCCTCCCTAAAAATGGATGTCCTTATTTTCACTTCTTTCCCTGCATACTTACATAATTGAAAAGACTGTATACTTCATCACGCAAATAACGCTCATATATTTAAAGAATACCAGATAATAGAAAAGTAATAATTGAACCAGGTTTGAAAAGAATTCTGAATGACATTCTACTGATGAATTAATCACTTCACTTCGTTTAATTTCGCATTAGGTGACTTACGCATCTATTACTCTTAGGTATGAAATGACAACATCTACATTAAGGTGTCACAAACTTCGTTGTATGAAAATGATAAATGCAAGCTGCACATAACATTGTAATTAAATGATAACTATCTTCACAGAAACTCTTTATGCTTGTATTCTCAGTATTCAGTAAGCAACCGTTCTTTTCAACGACATTCCAGTAGTAACCATTTTAACAAGAGATGCAATGAGTATCAAGGCTCTTTCTGCAAATATGATTTCATCCTTCTGATAATTTCATCAACCGCGCCAAACATGGATGGTAGAGATATTACTCCACCACTGTCATGTCTGAGTCAGAGTTGTTACGAAGAAAACTGGTTTATGCGGTTTGGATCTTTAAGCATGCAGCCATCAATTTCTGTGCGGTTCTAAAAAGTTCCTTAATATTTATGGAACGCACACTTATTAACCGAATATGAAACATGGAAGACTGCTCGTTCCTGGCGCTGCAGAACCCCCAATTAAATCGATTTTCTACAACACGTTCAGAATGCGTCATTTCATGAAATGTAAAAATATTTTCATACAAGTGAGCAACTTTCCTATTGATATGTTTACTAAAGAACGTAAATCATTTTTCGATCATTACCCATATCCTTTTCATCCCCCTCCAGAGTTGGTCATGTATTTACAAAATGAATTATTGCGTATAACGAGCATCGTCATATTCGCATGTGAATATAGAAAAATGATGATGATGATGATGATGATGATTCATCACAGCATGTGTATGGCGCCATATAAATAAACTGAATTCAATGTAGATGACTGAGAAGAAACATCAACAGCAAGCCAAAGAAGAGAAGAAAAATACGAATTGAATACTCCGACACTTAGCGACGAAAACGTTGTCCATCAACTGATGCAGGGAGAGAGTAAAATGAAGTAAAGCAGAATAAACATGATGATCGCGACTTCATCAAAATAATGGGGTGGGGAAGCGATGGGAAAATCTGGTAAAGGGACGAATGGCGAATGAAATAAGTGATTAAAGAATAAAGAAGATTTTGGATGTAGATATAGCTTAAGATTCAAGTGATGAGACGAATGAATATGAATTAATATATCGAAGTAAATACAAGTTTTTTTATTGTAAAGATAAAAGGCTGACGAATAGGACAGATAGAGAGAGAGAGAGAGTGTGTGTGTGTGTGTGGGTGTATGTGTGTTGTGTGCGCGCGCGCGTGTGTGTTGTGAGTGTATTTGAAAGCGAAAAAGAGCGAGACAGTGAGACGGTTAGACAGAGAGAGAGAGAGAGAGAGAAAACAGAGACACAAAATTTAAACAATGATTAACATCATTTTACCAGGCGGAACAAGGAGCAGCAAAAATGGTAGTAGTTGTAATAAGACCGGTATTACAGGTGGTGGTGGTGGTGGTGGTAGCAGATCAGTAGCAGATCATTCAATTGTCATCGTTTTATATCGGTAGAGAATAAACTTTGAATGTAAATCCTGTTACAGCACACCAGTCAGATATCAAAGGCTAAGTAGCTCTTATAATATCACACTTACTATTCCGGCAAGGTACACAAACCTGCAGACGATACTATCATTTCGATTTTTGTTAAACAGGAAATTGCATGATTGTAATTTAATCACGGCATGTAAATCTATTTGTAGCAGTACTGGTCTTATCTATAAGGGTTCTCCTCAACTTTTGAGCGTTCAAACAGTATAAATTCTGTCGTTTGTGCATACGAGCTCACATTCCCATCATCAAATCTGAAATATTCGTCGAAATATCGACCACTCTATTACCACTATTATTGTTCCGCGTGATTACAATCTAGTCATTGCATGTCAATATATATGTATCACAACTGTTTTTATTAAACATAATTTTATCAGCTCTTGATCTTTCAAACCGTATAATCTCTCTCTTACATAATACACACGAGCTCACAACAATTTTATAAAACCAGAAACATTCGTCGAAGAAAAAAAACATCTCAATTACTACCAGTGTAATGTTTGTCATCAAAAGCGGTGTGTACTCGTACCGATGTGCAAATCGTAAACAGGGCTCTAATTTACTGGGAGTTACCAAAATAGATGTAACAGAGGGGAGTAATAGACCATCGCCATTAGTGCGAGTAATTAGCGGCTCACACGGTGTGACCTTCCTAATGACGCATGCATGCACGCGCCAAGATGGAGTTGCCTGTGCTTCATGTGATGGATAGCTTTTGCAGATTTTTCGTCTCCCCGCGTATATAGACTCGTTCGAATATGTGATATAATGTGTCTGGTATACCGCATAACATTATATGGAAGGGTGAAAGTGGCGACCAAACCAAGCACTTGATTTATTTTCAGTAGTATTCATTTTGAAGTAACATTTTAGAGCACGGTTAACAATCTACTATAAAGACATAAATCTACATTATTTCGATTCGTTTGTTCCCTTGTCCTCAAAATGCCCGAATGGTTGATCCCTCTCTCAAGTATATCAACCACTTCAACCTGAATTATTGAAAATACTCCTGAGAAAGGTAATCGTTTTTGTTACCTTCATTATTTAATACCATAACATTTTGCCAGTTGTTTAACTTTCTCATTTGCATTTTTCTTCTAATTTTCTAATGAAATATTCTGTTTTAAACACGTCCTATACGGGGTCCTATGGCAGTATAGGCCTCTCTGATTATCGACATATCCTTAAGTATAAGACTCCTCACTTTTTCACAATGAATATCATATAATTATGTGTTGTAAACATCATTAATAGCTTGTCGAAAGTCGAAAAAAGGTGACCTAAAATATCACAGACTAGATTCGGCATGAAAAACCCTCGCTCTGCTAAATGAATTAACTCAATCAGTGTAATGCGGTAAAACGATCTTACGCAAGGTGCAAATACATTACGCATTCGTTTATGGAGAAAAGGATAATGTAATCAGGCTGTTTGCAGTGTAATATTCTCATTAGCATCCATTTCGATATACATAATTATGGTTATACATCCTCATAAGCTGATGTAATGTAATTGCATGTGATCGTCGTAATGAATTAATTGGGCGGTTTGTTTCTAGCGGATCGACTAATTGCTATTGCGATAGGTTCAATATTTTCGCGCGCGTAAATCATCGAGTGCTGAGTGTTCGGTCGTCCTTGAGTGTTGAAATAATTAGAGCACCAAAATACTACTTGAGAAAGAAGAAATGCAGATAAATTAAGATGAATTAAGATGTGACGGTTGGCGGCCTATATTAGTATTTAATTGTCTTAATTGATTATAAGTTTCATGGAGACCTGATGTACGCGTAAAGAGCTTTTTTTAATAGGAATATTAAAGGTGATAGGAATTCAGAAAGAGAGAGAGAGAGAGAGAGAGAGAGAGAGAGAGATCCAATTCTACCAATAAACGATATTATGAGCTATAATATGAAAATCATATGAATATTAAGTTAATGAAGTAACTTATGTACTTGCGGCTATAGATAACACGGCATAAACACATGATACAGTATAAATCAGTGCCCGTCAATGTCAATAGAAATTTGCACATATATCTTTGGTTTTTAGAGCATTCCATCCTTTCTTATTCAACATTTATATGTAATTTACAAGATAAATAATGTAATCCCTTTCTTATTTATTCACATAATACTGAATAAGAGTGGTGACGAATGTGCTGCTATATAGCGTATGATATTCTCTTGATCCGAATAACGTCACTCTAGGTAGAACAATGATGTGAAGGGGGGTCTTAAACATGTTCGGAGAATCATGAACTGAATAATAGAAATGCATTTTGAAATTAAAGGAATTACGAAAATTGTGTAATATTTGTTATTATTGGATACCTATCAATCATAAATTAGAATAAATGCCAAATACAGGTGCACTAAACAAAGGAAGGGTGTATGAAATTACAAAAAACATTTAACCAAAATATCTTAGTCTGAGGTGTGAAAAATAGCTTTAAAAATGAAACATAAACGGAAAGGGAAAATTGTAATAAATTTAAAATAAAACCTATACAAAATAATGGGGGACAGAGGACCCCCCCCCCCCAAAAAAAAAAAAAAAAAAAAAAAAAAAGAAGACAGAAGTGCCAATAGAGAGTGTTAAAGAGAGAGAGAGAGAGGGTATGAGGGGACATAAATACGGACAAAGGAGAGAGAGAGAGAGAGAGAGAAAGAATGAGATAGAGAGAGAGAGAGAGAGAATAAGAATTGATTGAAATATCATGGATGAAATTGGAAATATGTATTCAAATAGCAGGCCTAGTTTAAATAATCAGACAGTTTACAGAGTTAAAATTAAATTGCATCATCAAAACAACTGAAACGAAATAGAATTCAATATAAATGCACTTTAAAATGATCATCGATGAAGTATTGCTGTGTTTTTTTGACTATCTGCTCCTTGAATCATAAGTGATTTATAGTTATGGAATACATTTCCTGAAAACTGTCTGATGCGGGTAGACTTTAAGACGCAGACGAGATGGCAGACGTGTCACGACATTTAGCCGCGTGATATTATGGCACAATAATTGATTTTTCTGAGGAAGGGAGTTTATAGATTTGCGCCTATTTCTCGCACTCGTTATTTTCTTGTCTCTCAGAGCTATATGATTGACTAAATGCCCAGAGGTAAATATAATAATATCCTTGTCATTAACACTTGGCAAGCAGTAAGCGGTAGAAAGGGGAAAAGGAAAATGACACGCGTATTTGTAGAGGCGTCTGACATAAACGATTTGCAAAGCGTCTGATGAACACACATAGATTAAAGGAGACTTCCTTCGACGATTTGTATAAATGCACAGTTCAACAAAGTTCACGTTTTCAGTTTATAATTATATTTCAAAATCGATTAAAGTCTGATAGGAGTGAGATAAATTCCTGGTGACTAAGTTGGGGACGAATTAACACGAGATGTAAAAGCGAAAAAGCTTGTAATGAAATTTGTATAATTTGTATAATTTGTTTAATTTGGAATTATATTTCACTCTCTAGAAAAAACAAAAATAATGGAAGAGCAGAACCAAATGGAAAGTGATAAAACCGGAGGCATCAACGTATTAAGTAAAAGTACATCTGTTTTCAATTAATTAGGACAATTAATTGCTATGTCAATTTCATATGATTAAAAAAAAGACATTTTAGCTATTACACATTATATCACATGTGCACAGAAACAAGGTGGAACTTGTCACTCTATTATATAAATTCTGCATCATTTGTTTCTATAATGTAAGACCAATTTTATAAAATAATTAACATAAATCTATGATTTGACAGAATTATTAATTACTTGCTAGGTTTTCTTCTAAGATTCCGCGAGTAAACTTATTACAAGTTAATTCAGTGATGGTCAAAAAGGAGGAATTAAGCGAGCGCAATAGAACTCAAATATTTGGCCAGACGCAAGACCTGTATCGATTTCAAAAGCGACCGCCCAAGTTCAAATATTATTGATGTAAAGTATCAACTGTAAATCTGCACGAGGGCCACCATTTCATTGAAATTGTGAAAACGCATGTTAAATGTCGAGGAAATTTCTCATTTCCATTCATGCTTCCCCTTGCGACATGTCTTTGGCAACGCGATAGGCACTTGCATTTACATTTTATGAAGATTAAATCTCGCTACAATGTGACGAGGAGACTGCTAGACCAGATTTAAGATGCTAGATCCTAAGACTTTCCTTCCATAAGGCGTTCCAAAAACATAGTTTCCTTGGATTCCAATCGTGCCAGAAATGCAGTTAGCCGACTTTGTGGGTGAGAAGAAGGAAAGAAGGAAATCAGATCCGTTCACTGAAGAAACAAAAAAGGAAAAAACTCCATGTGCTATTTTTATATTGAAGCACATTTTTTGCTTTTTCCGAAGGCAAATACAAAATCCAATATTTGTACAAGGATTTGGACAATCAGTTAGGACCCACGCAAATATGTTGTTACTTTTAGAACTAAACGGGAGCACAAATCACCATGAGGACGTTCTACAAGTCTGCAGAATCCAAAGGGCCTTTACACGAACTACAGTACTTGATAATATTAATAATTGCGCAATACCAGACTCTTTGTACCCAATAATAAGAAATGTCTATGATAATATACATCCATCTAAGTTGTTAAATAAGTATTATATGTTATGACAAGATGTTGAATAGTAAATAGTATATATTTTTAAAACTATCCAAAGCATAGTATTCCATCGTAACAATCACTGTGTAGCAGCAGAGCTTTCTTTGATTTTCTCATCTTAATTTTGTCGTTAAAACTAAAACCATTTCAGCACTGTTTACACTTTATGTTTGTTGCTTGGTTTCATTTTCTTCTATTTTCAAAACTAATTTCATGTATGATTACATTCGTTATTCAATACCTGAGTTGTTGGTGTTCTGCTGTAAAACTGACTCATGTTCACAGAATTCCTTCAATTATTTTGAATCTGACGTTGAAATGCGTTCTCTCTCTCTCTCTCTCTCTAAACCCCCACCACAACCCTTCTTAGAATTTAACGCATATTGTCACAGACAAAGCAATCTGGTATACGAACACCAGAACTTGGTGTTAGGGAACTTTGATTTTATGTCAGCGGGGCCATGTTACGCTCTGGTCGGCGCCATTTTAGGACGACAGGCTCTATGGCTGCAGACGACATACGACGTTGGGACCTCGGCTACTTCCCGCCTGATCGGAAATCTATTCGATCTGTCGCCTCAATATATTGATTAAAGAAATCTTCATTAAGTGCGCCAGCAACGCGGGGTTAATCACGCGATTTCATAAGACGCGGTAGCTGGTGGAATCAGTGTGGAAAGGGTTAACAAGAAGGTTTTGTATAAGATGGGATGTTGTCAGACGAAAACAGGAGAACCTGACGATTAGAATCTCAACAAGGAATTTGTTTTCGATGCACCCCGATGGCGCGCGAATTTTAATAAATATCCCACGTGGTTGGCATTTTTAATGAAGATAGATCGCCTGATGAGTTTTAAACGACTCTCTTATTAGAGGGTGATTACGGCCTCACTTGACTGGGAACGATTTGCAGAGCATGGAAAAAAAACTTTGTCGTGCGCGAGATGAGAATATAATTACGTTCTGATGCAATTATGTATCCTCCCAAAAAGAACTAGAAACAACACCCCTTGTGTAATAACAACGCAAGGTATTATCTGACTTAGCCCTGTTCAAAATTCCAACAATATTCGAACGTTTGTAATTTACTTAATTAAATGTGCAATAATAATAAGTATCATGTGATCAAAAAAACCTAAGGCGAATCTATTTGGTGTTTCACCTTGACTCACATTGTGAAAGACACCCCCCCCCCCCCCCCATCTAGGAGAGATAATTAGAGCAAGAAACATCATGGGCGACGTTAAGTATTCTGTTTAGCCCGATTTGTGGTGTGTTTTCTCCTCCCTCTCGTTGTAAAAAATACAAAAGAAACAGTTCATGCAAAAGAAAAGAAATATTAGTACAAGTTTTATTTTTTAACGAACTGTCGAGAATGTACGGCAATATGTTTTAACAGTGGAAAAGGCAATCAACAAATAACAGTCTGCTTTCTTTCCAGTTTTACCTAATCTATATTTTTAACCTGAGCAGCAGACATTTATTTTATTACTCTTCCTTCGAATTAAGTTTGGTGGAGTATATGCCTGGGACATCCTCTTTTTTCTATCACATGAAACATTAAAATCAGGCAAGGCAGTAAAAAGCATAGCTGATAAACTTGGCAGCAAAACTGGAAGCGTATGTTTCATTAAAGTGGTTAGATTCTATCAACAAAGAATGTCCTAGCCCGTAGTCTGGTGTATGCTTGTATTATTAGACTTGATGGTCAAAAAATTTATGAAACAAGTTCTGTAATTATAACCGGTTTTAAAGATGAAAACAAACAAACAAAATAAACGAACAGCGGTCTTTTTTCTAATCAAAGACAATCGTAAAGACAATAATTATGACCTTATTAGCTTTTAGTTTCAGTTTAACTTAACAATGAATAATAATTGAGTTGAACCACAACATTTCGAGTATGTAATGTGGAGTCCATATTTAATTTCAACGTAAATATATACTTCTAAAGACATGGAAGCCCATTCATCATACGGGTATGAAACATGAGGAGGAAAATGAAATTTGAAAAACACCAAAACGTGCGCAGACGAGGCAGAAAAGCTCTGTTTTCGAATCTACGCCCGCGTGCAAAGTTCTTTTCCCGCCTTCAGTCGTCATCATAATTGTCTCGTTTTCCTGTCGATGATCCATCGGCGGTAAGAAGAGATAGCTGCTTCGTTTCATATATCCTAACATATAATTCTAGAAGGTTATCGTATTTCTGAACAAAACACAACACCGTGAAACAGTTCTGAAAGCGAATGCACGTGTAAAACGCACGTAATATCCACAATCTTGACAATTCTACACGTATATGGACTTACAAAGTACTGTCCTCGGTTCAAAATCTGTTTTCACTTGTTGTGAAGTATGTCTTACCTCCTTTTGAAAAGAAAATAATATTGTATATATATATATATATATATATATATATGCAATATATTCTTATGTTAATTTGAATAATAGAGATGAAATTTAAGTTATTTCAAAATGGTAAAATAAACTAGAGCTATATATTATGTGTGAATGGTAAGTTATACATTCTAGAATACATGGCAATACTGCGTTGTAAATAAGTTTTCATTCTGAGAGTAGGACTGTAAAAAATGAGAAAAAGGTAAGTCGTGGCTTATATACCAAGCCGCATGGAAAGTACTGGGCAAAAGACCAAAAACAAATCGTATACTTATTGAGAATGAAAATAAATACAATTCAAATACAAGCAAAATGGTTGACTAATCATAGTAAGGGTGTGGTCCATTTCAATAATCAAAGGCGGTTTCAATCGAACTAATCACCTTGCAAATTGGACAAAATTATTATTCATATATTCATATTCCTCTTTAAGCCTTTAAATTCCTCATTAGACTCATATGCTTATAAAATAAGCCTAAAGTTAATTGATTGTCAGAGGTAAAAAAAAAAACCCTTACACGTTCCCTTTTATTATATGCCTGCATTTAATTTTCTGCTGATATTCCGAAGAAGCCTAATGAGATCCACACGAATACCAGCAAAATGAGAATGGTAAAGATGAAATTAATAGAAACATAAATAAAAAATAATAACAAAGATAGGTTGGATATGAAGAAAAACGATGATAAAATGTATTAAGGGCGCCAACCAAAGCGGACTTCAGGAAAAGATCAAGAGGAAACGTTTATAGAATAGTGATACTAGAAAAGACAGAGGAAAAAAAACCAATGTGAAAAAAGACAGTATATGGTCAGGAGCTTATTAGAATCGGAGACGGTTAACCATGTGATTACAGATGCTTTTCTTCATTTTTTGTGACTCCTTGCACAAACGCTAGTCAATGAAAATGTACAAGGCGACAAAGTTCAGGCTTCTGTTTTCTCCATCGCCATTCGTTCCCCCCGCTTGCCAACCGACAAACCTTCTCTATACAACAAGCGGCAACTACACTCGCCAACGCGCGTCCTCAACTCGACTCTAATTTTCAACAGATTTGGATCGTCTAGGGACTCCTCTGTACTCCTAAAAAAAACATGTCTACAGCAAGAGGTGATGAGGGCGGCTTGTTTTAAAGTCGAGATCACGATTATTTGTTTAATAAAGGATATGTTATAATGATAACTGAAGGATAACGGTATACGGCAATAAGATACAGTTTTACGAAATAGTTCAAGAAAGTCTTAAATATTGATAGTAACGTGTGGTTAAAAGCAGATTCAAGCAAAGGTACGAAGTCAACATACTATGTCCAAATTACATGTATAAAAGATAGACATTGAACGCTTATAACGATTGGCCCGTTTCCCTTTTAATTTATTCCATGCAACAGAGAAGAAATACAGTTAGGGTCTATTTATATGAATATTCCTCTTTGTTCAACAGAATGGCAACTCAGAAACTGTTAAAAACGAAACGCGAAGAAAACCTCCCCCTCTATTAAGTATTCAACCATACCAAAAATGAACTATTTTTTCCAAAGGATTGTTATAGTCTAAACTGCATGTTGAACGTGTACGGAAACGAAACTCTGGCTTTAGAGGCAAAGAGGAGTTTGCTCGATTGAATTGTACTTCAGGCTATTAATTAGCTATCTGAATTCTCTAGAAATATCAGCATAACTGTTTTGATTCTCTCTATCAAAATTCTGTATTTTGTTCTATATTATTGCAGTAAAGTCACCAAGATTGCGAAAGATATACCCATGATACTCAAAAGTCCATCTCCAATCTATTATGTTCGTCAGATATCAATATCACAAACGTTTAATTTTCACCCAATAAATGCTAAAGTCGGCAGCCAATTCTGATCATGAGTTTGTGTAGAAGGTAGCCATAGACGTTCATTGATATAATTGCATTATGATCTGACCACAAAGTCTGTCTATTCTTTATAAAGGCACAAGATGGCGTCGAAACCAGCTTGAACTAATGATCTCTTACATTTCTCGTCAACGACTACAACTCGCCGTCACGCTTACGGGCATGATATGTATACTGTGTATTCTTGCCTTTAGTTGCATAGTTCAGAGAGGGAAAAACAAGATGAGAAAACATAGCTGACAGTGTTTTTTCTTCGTTTGTCTTATTTTGATCTTCCCTTGAGGGTTATTGATATTATTTAATAATTGTGCGATATCCATAGCGCGTCATTGACCAATCGCGTTGATATTACTGGGACAGGAACGAGCAGCCTACGGGCAGCTTTGGCGAGCGATACACGTTGTCTCTCGTTCATTGGACAGACTGTCGAGGACGAGAAGTGCACTGACTGCTAAGCGGATTTTTTTTCTTCTTTTCGACTGTCTTCTATTTCTCCTTCAACTAACAAACGATTACCACGTAAATTCAGAAAGACGCAACACTCTCGAACACCTTTCCCTAAAACCTCTTCTTCTCGGTAATAGCACATGATGAGAAAAGAAAATTGACTCTTTGAGGCTCGTTTATTAAACTTTCATCCCTCCATTCCTTTTCATCCGTCTTGTCCGCCATCGGGTGAGGAGGAATCCTTCTATTTGACAAGTTTAACAGCGCTCGAGCAAACCCCAATACAAACAAATGAAGAATTTCATAGCCGGGTCGGGCCAGAGAGGCCCAATCATGGCCATACTTATTGACCACTGATCGCTGATTCATCACTTCTAACATCGACGATATCAGATCAAAGATCCTCCTTGCCGATTTATATGGTCCCTCTGAATGAATGAAACTGATTCATGCATCGAGACAACTGACAGCTGGTAAAAGAAAGATAAACTATTAATACTCTGAAAACATTTCAACCTAAACGACGACAAGCAACCCCTCATCCTTAACGATATTGCTATAATTATGAAGATCATATTCATGAGAAACTTACATACGTTTGCGTACAATTAAAACCAATCCGATTTATGTGTGAATAATATTCAAATATGATCAAAATAGACAACCGTGAAAAACTTTCGTAGGATAAAATTCAGAAAAAGTGCAAATTTTACTAAAAATGATGTTACTGTCAAAGCAAAAAAAAAATGCCAAAGAAAAGACATTTATTTTGATGGATATCATAACTCTAAATGAATTCATTTTCATACAAACTGCGAATACAATATACTAATGACATTATTAGCATTTTTTTTTTAAGGCAAGTCATGATTTTTTTTTTACTACACTAGCAGAAATAATTTTGTTTCATCTTGTAGATAAATGCCCTTAGATATATTGCACACAAAAATATATCAAATGTATAATCTATTTAAATGTTTATATTTCATCATTAATATACTATGGATGAACTTGATATCTCAAACAAATTATTAAAAAAGGGCTACAAATCCTGGATTTTTTTTTTTCTTCAGTTTACTGCTGTGGTAATTATCAAAAAGCTGATCTGTTCGAAACGAGGGCAATACAATGAAAGGGTTTAATTCTTGAAAAAAAAACTTTTAGAGATACATTAACTAATACAAAGATTTGAAAATATATATTTTGTTTAGGTATAGGCAAAAGAATATTCGTTATTTGTAACACCAACAAAATACCCGTTATTGTATTGGCAAATTATTCGAAATGTGCGTTCATGTGTGCGTGTGTGCGTGCGTGTGTAATGTGTGTGTGCTTTTGTAAGAGATCAATGCCTCAGTAACTAACATACTTATCAATACGCCCGAAAAGGCCGTAATAAAGCATCAATTTTTCTTAATTATGATATCATATTTCGTTCATTGAGTAATATATTTTTTTACAAAACGAAAAGTTCATTGAATTCACTCCAAGATTTAAATTTAATAATGTTTTTCTTTTAAACTAAATAACCTAAATGTATTGTAGGAAAGCTGGGAAAGGTTGTCCACAGCTAGGCAACATCTTCAAAGTAAATTTAGCTTTATTTTTCTAGGATCATTTTGTTCAATCATTATAAGTTTGAATAAGTTTAAATCTCAAGCATATTTGATTTCATTGGCATCTTAAAATTTACAAATCGTTTTGGGGGTATTTATCAGAATAAACTTGGAATTAATAGGGTTTTGAAAGCTGTATGCATCATCTGGAATAAAGAATTGATGCAGCACACAGAAAGTTCTACGCTGTTTATCTTGGGCAAAAGTTTAGTATAAGACAATGTAGTATTTTTGTCCTACACAGAAAGTTACTATCCTTATAAGCAATGGCAATTTTGTTAGTGTTATCCATATTTAAAACCCATTTTTAAAGTTTTAACAATAATTTTTAAATGTAAAAAAAATTGTTAGAAAAAGTTAAGGATAGAAATTTAAATATAATTGTAGTACTTAAAATTATAAAATGATTTATGAATTTAAAAATGTCACTATGTAATGAAGAAAAAAGTATTTAAGACAACGCAACTGTCTTTTATCGTGAATAATTCATTAAAAATAAATTTAAGACGTTTATGATTCTAATCATCAACAAAAACATTCATAATATAAAACAATCTTTAAAATACATTAAAAGTGCATTATATAAATGAAAGTAAAAAGATGTGTATGTTAGATTGAAATGCATTTCATCTTTAAAGTATGGTTACCCATTTTGATAAAATAACGTATGATATTATGTAGGATTATGATGCGATACCACTATAAGTTGGTATACCTATATCCATTAACCATTCATCCATTAACCAATGTTCAGTTTTGTAACATGTTTAGAATTTGTAAAATAATCCAGTGACAATAACATACTTGAATATAATTAATATTAACATTTGATGTGAATGAATTATTACATATATTATTTTGATGGAATGCGATTTATACCTGACAATATAAAGACATATAAACTGTGTCTCTGTTGAGTATTGTATTTTATTTGATGCGCGGGAAGAAAATAAACAATGTAACGAGAAGCAGACGTTTGGAACAGAATCAGACAGGCAATTGGGTGAGGTAGTGAGGAAAAACCTCGCACACGTTAAAAAAGACCCATCTCTTCCCTCTTCTTCACCCTACTCTCATTCGCTCCAATCTGTAATGGACACTCGGAACTTAATCCCGCTGATAATTGCTTGTATGGATTAAAAGGCTAACGTTTTTACCAGCACGATCAATCAGGAGATGAAGTAACAGGAATAATCACCTCTATCTAGTTTTCTATCCCTTTCCTCTCGTTCTCTTCCCATCTCTCCATCTCACCCAAGGTTTCGTTTCGCTTCATGCTATTGACAAGACAAGTCTCGCCGTTCCGCGCTTTGACAAGCTGTTCTTGTCCGTAGTCGAGATTTTACAAGTACGCGCACGTGGAAGGTGTTGGCAAGGGGGGGGGGGGGGGTCTTGTCATACCTTTAAGGTTGTAACTAAGGCAATTATGCGGGAAATAATTGAAGGCCTTATAGCCTGCGGGGTTGGGGCACAGAGATGTCGTAAGGTCCAATCCACAAGAAGTGTGGATTCTCAGAAGATCGAGCTTTTCATCCGTCTTCAGTATGTCACGACGCCACGGTGATGACCCCTTGTATTCTCGCCAGAGTTCATAGCAGATTGAACGTGTACTACTCATCCCCAAACTTTTCGTCTTCCAATTTATCGATTTGTACTTTCAAAAAACAAAAACAACATTTCTATCAGGGAAAACTATTCCTTGATTAAAGTTTTCATATGAAATTACATTGTCTTTGAGATGATGTAAGAAGAATTTTACTGAGTAGTACAAAAATTGTCACCAAAGTGAAGCGACTGATACGTAAATTGCAAAGGACATGAAAACATAGTTGTACGCCAGTTTTGTGTCTTGATCTACAAATCGCATTTAACACCCTGTAATGTACATCCAGGACTGAATAAAGATGACTTATTTTAACATATATAGGCCTAATATATCACTGAAAGACTCTCGGTGGGTTACAATCTAAATCGAAAATTATTTACAGATCGGAAGGATAACGAACGTAAAAAATATGTCTTAAAACGGGGTGGGTTTTTTAATCTGCCTTTCCCTATCAGTTCTGATGAATACTCATTCGATGAGTTTATATGACAACGATTTGCTCATATTAAATTATTAAAACAGATTCAGCATTTTGTGAGGTTGACAAACAAATTCCAGATGTGAAAATCTGAAAGATTCATGAAAAGGGTGGACAATGTATATCTATTTTATGATTAAATTAAATTTTATGAAAACGTATCATACAAAGATTTAAAAAAAAACCTAATTAAACCTTCATGTAGTAACAGAACCCTAAATGTTAAAAAAAAAATAGGATACAATCAAATTCCAATTTATCTTATCTGAATAATCCAAATGATTTATACAACTATATAGAACCAAAGAATATTATGAAAACAAAACACACAAAACAAACAAAAATATAAAAGACACTATCATTCTTTTAATTTAATTTTCTATTCAATATCATTCTAAAAACATGTTTTTTTTTTAAATCAAAATTTGTTTTCTTTGACATTATTCATTTCAGTGAGAAAAAAGAGTTTTCTTTATATCTTTTACCCAATTGCATGAGCCAAAGTAATATCGTTTGATATGGTTCATTATCTAAAACCACAAGAAACACTAAAACTCGAACGAATCCCAAACTGTCACACGTCTAGAAATGATTTTACGGATCGTAGACCATGGGATTGGTGCAGTGATTAATGTTGGCTGCAAATGGCGCCGTTAATTTCTGATGCCATCTGATAATTAAGCTATCTACCCCATTACAAGTTATCGCGCACTGAAATGAGACCTCATTTGTCAACAGCATGTTAAACGGGTTATTCAGGGAATCACATATTAGAGAAAAGTTTGGTATAGTTGTATGTCAAAATGTCAATAATATAATTGTTTGAATATATGTCCATTAAGGTAGCGTTCAAACCTAACTTCTCTTATTCCCATTGCTATTTTATTATCAACCATGTTTCTTCATCAACTATATTTCCTTCTTTCTTTCTTTCTCTCTTTTTCCTATATTTTTTGTTCCTTCTTCTTTTGTTCTTCTTTTTCTTTATTTTATCATATCAATTTCACCGGTGAATGCCTGTTATATTCTATAATTACCCATTTTACATTGTACTATTTCCATGTATTGTATATGTTGCAGTTTTATATGTAAACTCAAGTTGTGTCAGCTTTTAAGCTGTGACTTTGAATTTTAATCAATAAACCTTGTCAATTCAATTCAATTCAATGTATATCCCAAAGACATCCTATTCGGATTGCTCTAACAAAGTGTCATTGCAGTGTTTGCACATGTCAATATATGATGCACAAGGCTAATACCCATTTTTTTTTTTTTTTTTTTTTGCGATCAACTTAGAAACTGATGAAATACAATCTTAAATGGAGGTTAACTCCTAACATATATGGTTAAAATTGCCAAACATAAAGGCAAATAATGTGCCCGGTTAAATTCAACTAATTACATGCCTAACTTTGAATATGTTCTGCCAAATCACAATCATCGTTAACCACAAGTACATGTACAAAGTGAGCTAAAATCACCTGAATTCGCCATAATATAATTGCCACAAAAAAATCGGACTCATTATCCTCGTGTCGGAGAATTCTAACCAGCATTTTCTTTTACATCATACGGGTATGTATTGTCCATCCAAGCTTGGGCATTTTGATGGACGCCACTTACTAGAAAAATCTAATTCCCATCGTCACCATCTCAATGGAATGCTAACATCGCCACCAAAACACTACTAATACGTGTACAAGAACAGGCCCCGCCTTTTAAGCTATGCTTTTATATAAGACATTTCAAACTCATGACACTCACTGTCACATCGGTGTTTACTTCTCAGAAATTTGTTTTCTCTCTCTCTCTCTCTCTCTCTATTTTCCTAGACTATGGAATTCACACATCGTGGCATTTCTAAGAGCATAATTATGAGGGGAATCAGGGGATTACTTGTTCTTATCTTCAACAAAGAGTGTGACATCTACACCCTATTGAGTAAGAGGTACGAGTGCGTTTGTACCCCCAGTTCGCTTTTACTCAATCCAGTCATTTCATAGTTATTGTAACAGAGCCGTTCCAGGGCGCAATTTGCGTCCTTAGTCCCTCCAGTACAATTTTTGGTGTTTTATCGCCGGGGCTCAATCCGCTACAATAGTATCATGAGAGTGAGTTAATCAGATCAATTATGGCTTCTTCTTTCTGTTGAGTGCGATAATCATCGGTATATCCATTTTATGTGTTGGACTGAGAGTAATAATAATAGTGGGAAAAGCCCATAAAGAATAGCATTTAAGCTGGTTGAGAATAAAGGGTGGATTGTTGGGGGAGCGAGTATGAGCCGCTAAGGAGACCGGCTGCTTGTAAACTTCGTTTGTGGAGAGAGCTGGTCGCTCCATGCACCGCTTGGAAAGGAAAAAAAACCTTCTCTTTGCTTTGTACTTCCCGCTCTTTCTTGCTTTCACTGTCATTTTCACTACTCTCTCTGTTTGGGGAACAATACTTCTGTAATAACCCTTTAGTGTTGCGTCTTTATCCAGCTTTTTAGAATGAATTGTGGCGGTGTGGTTTTCTTAAAACGAGGAAAAATCGATCGGCAGGACATTGACGCCTGAATAATTGTTGTAGCAAAGGCGTTTTAGGACCTTCTTTACCTTTTCTACAAAACCAAAAATCGGTAAAGAAACATTGTAGCAACCACTCCGACATAAAAACAGCTAGATACCCTGCACTTTAGTACATTAACTGTTTTGTAATAATATCCCTAAGCTATCAAACATTTTCGGTCCGGATATTTAGACCATAGGGAAGCAAAAACATTAAGAACTTCTGGGAAGTTAAAGAGCAACACTATGCATTTCAATACATTTATTCCAGTCACTCTACCTGATGTATCACCCCGGCACTAAATGAGGAACAGGATTAGAAACCGGGTTATTTTCATAAGGATATAAAACATTTTGTTGTATAAATATTGAAAATATATAATATAATTACGTTTCCAACTTAAGTCAATGAGTATGGCTTGGAGGTAAATAATGAGATGAAAAGAATATTAACTGTACATAATAACAAGCAGAAATTCTATATCAAGATAATGGCAGGTACTGCCTTTATAAGCATTTTCAAATAGCCTCGAGATAGTCAGATCACTGCTGTATTACGAGAATTGCATCTACTTCGCTTTTTACTCCCGGTGAGCTCTGTTCAATGCGGAAGAGTATAGGAATAAAAAAAGGAAATGGAGGTAGCCAAACATCGCCAAAAGTGCCGCTTTTTACCCAAAGCCCTCTACAGAAAAACCTGCGGTTTGATGCATTTGGACATTGTGAATGAGAACATAGTTTGTTTTTACAGGAAAGCTTACAGTGGTGATCAAACTGCTGATTTCTTGTTGAGTCCCATAATGCAAGGTGAACCCCGTGATTTAGAGCGAAACGTTTGCAGATTTGCCAATGATGCCGCGTAATAAAGCGTGTCGCTCGCGCTCGAGCGAGACGAGACGCGCTGGGGTTTAGGGCAAAGTATTGGAGAGCAAAGCATTTGGACAAGTTTTATGACTTGGATTAAGAAGACAGGGAAACCCTGTCGAAGGAAACAAATGCTTTCCAAGTGATGAATTAAATTCTTTCCGATGTAGCCCTGATGAAGACGAATCCCTCCCCTCAGATTAAGTTTAGCGCACGGTAGCTTGACTGTTTAAGGTTTGTTTCGATATACCACATTCCCTGTTAGATGTAGCCGTTTGAGATGATTACCCAACTTGCGTTGCTATCATTACGACTGTTCCGTTTGATTTAGCAGTGAGTATACTTACTAAAACTTGATTGGGGCTAGAAAAAAAGATCAAAGTGTAAATAAAACCCGACCCTGCAAGGTATAGTCCCTTACACTTCAACCAATCTGACGTAAAGTAGGCCCGGCGCCATACAGCCCCTCTCATCAAGAACTCGTGGACCTTATTTAAATAAATCCCAGGTTTGTTTTAATATTATAACCCCCGAAATCGAATAGAGACAGAAACCCCATATGTATCAATTTATATTGTGGTTTGTGCAATAACGGTTACTCTTTTGGCTCTGTAGTTTTTCAATTTTAAGCCTCTATAGATATTATCTATGATGTCAACTTAGCAAAAAGTATGTACCTTAAAAAATCATGGTTGTCGTCAATTTTGTTTCTTACCTTGATTATTTTTCTATTGTGAACACGGAGATAGAAGAGTGTCAAAAATAATACATAATAAAAAAGGTTATTAATAATAAAAGTAATTCTTATCGAACTATTAGCTCCTTGCATCTCGACTATAGACCTCTTCAAAACAAGTGGTAAACTCTTTGCAGGATTGCAGTCAACATTCAGGACTAAATGAAAATCATTGGTTGGGATAACAATCATGATTGTGCATGGCTATATGCTTAATGTGTATGCCTTTATTTTAAACAATATTTGTTTTAATCAATCGATCTGCTTTTTATTAATGTAACCGTATAGACTAAAAACTGGATATCAACAAAGAATAAAACCAAATCCCTCTTTCGTTAAAGATACTGAATTGTGGTCATTCGCACCGGCCGGCGATGCCGAAAGTCGAAAACGAAAAAACCACAAAGACGATTTCTCGATTTCATAACGGGCAAACAAACGAACGCGGAACGTTTACAAATCAGTGGGTAGAGAAAGAGAGAAGAATCTGCAATGCTGTGGTGTACTATATCGGTGAGGAAAAGGAATTGATTTGTCGGTAGGCGGTGTCTGATTACTAAGTACATTCCGATTGGGGAGAAAAACGGTCAATATTAAATCGCAGTTCTCCCCTCTGAATCATGTCAACCTAGGTTTGTTGTCCCCCTTTTATATTTAAAGAGGGTTTTATTGTGGAGAATAAGTGTAAAAGTTTGACAGATTTGGGTTGGCGTTACTCACAAATTTGATCTATTTGTCTTCCAAAGTTGACTCATGCGCATGGGTATACCCCATGATCAGTCAATGTTCTTTCTTCATAACAATGTTTGCAATTTCATTCCCTTTTTCTTTTCCTTAACCAATTTTTTTTTTTTTTATTACTTTGATAGGATGTGCTTTGCATGGTCCTGTTGCATAAAACTTACCATTGATGGTAACTTTGCCATCAATGGTAACCACAATGGCAACATCACTGAACAGAGAATTAAATCAAGGTTTCCATGGAAGTTACCTTAGATGGCAAAAGTTACTTTCAATGGTAAGTTTTATGAAAGGAGGCCCAGGTTTAATATCTTCAGACTATTAACTATATCAACTATGTAATTTGCCCCTTCGTTATCGTATATTTTTAACGTTTATCAATTTTCTTGTTCCAGGCGATTAATTTGCAAGGGGGATTTTATGAAAACATGTCTACGAATAACAAAAACTGGAAAAGTATAAACAACTATTCTTTTCTTCTTTGGTGTTATTCGTTAATAATTTTTTTTAAATGTCCGAATAAGGGCAGGAATGAGAAAAATTATTACTATAATTTTTGGGGGAAGGCATTTTACTTTATTTATTGTTAACATTTCACAGACTTTAGTTTCAAATTTGAGTGGTTGTTTCGTCTTCAGGGTCGCCTACTTAAAACTCAAAACAAAATAAACCAATACACATGGAGGTTAAAAAATGAAACGAATACATTTTTCAATATGAAAAAAATTAAAAGGAGAATCCAATCAATGCATATTCTGTTTTTATTTCTGAGTTTTCGATTAATGCCAGGCGATGATCTTTTCTGCACATTTTGCATAGATATTTCCATACATTTGTCTTTTACTGGAATAGAAGTGGAGAATGTTATAATGTTGCCTACAACTGAATATCATATTTCTTTCTAACGTCTGTCAAAGCATGTATCGTATCGCTATGACCAAAATCAACCATGTACGCATTATAAGCTTCTTCACATTGCGAATAAAACGGTAGTCTATACGAAGCCAATGGACTATGTTCAATTCACAGAGTAGAATATTCCCCACATGCATGGGTAACACCTCGGGTCGCCACCGCTGGAGCTGTGGGATCAAAAGCCACTCTCCCCCGGTGGTGAGGTGAGTAGGTGGTGGAAAGCAACGTCCAACGTCCTTGTTCATTATCAATTCTCATTCATTTAACGACTTACTCATGAATAAGACTGAACTTTGATGTAAACTATATCACGTGTCTAATGTTTGTGTTAAATTTGTTATTTACATTGACCTCCTGGTGTACGCCAAAATATATATGTCTAATAATATATTATTAGGTGTTTTACAGATGCTTTTTTTTAATTCTTGACTCGGACTTTCCGTTAAGTTTGTAAAGAATATCTTTGTTGTTTCTTCTCTATATAAAATCTATATTTTCTTCAGATACATAAAAAAAAAACAATGCTTATAAATATTATCTCACATCAAAAAGAATTACAAACAAATTTGGTAATGCTCAATGGTGACGGTATGCATGTGGCCACTTTCCATTAAGAATTAGCAAGATTGATATAATTTCGTCACCCAGCTTATATAGCCCACATATTTATTATAGAGAATCTAAAAATCACTACCTTTTAGAGCAATATGTACACAAAATAACAATATTCGACAAAGAAACAAAGGATATCGGCCATCTGTGGCGCCTTTATAGACTTGGTCACGATGGATGGCGTTTTGTTTATGTGTGTGTGTTCGTGTGTGTGTGTGTTTGCGCGTGCGCTCATAGTGGTGGTGGGTGGGGTCGTACAGCCTTAGCAACACTGACCGGAGATGACCTCCGGCCAAATTCCTCAGCTTGACCAACTTGGAAGTGCAACCTCTCTGTTTCGGAGGTAAGGAGAGGAGCTGATTTGCATTTTGGGTTGGGTTTTTTCTTCTTCACGCGATCGAACATTTCTTTATCCTGTTTATGTGACTGAACTGGTAATGTTAGTCTGATCGAGGAGATTTCAAATCTCTTTGGTCTGATTTGATTTGATTTGACTCTGATTTTAAAGTCGTCTGTAAGTTATCAATAAAAGTTGCGATTCAGTAAAAACCATACAGCTTGATATAATATAACCTCAATGTACCTGAAATGATTTGTTGCATTTTCTGTGAGCACTGTTTGACTTGAAAAAAAAGGAACACATAAACAACGTTGAAAATATCATGTGAGTTAACATTATAAGCCATAACGTAAGCCAATGTTGACAATATAGTATAACTTAGAGTGAAAACAAGATAAGAGGTACAGGCGGAATTCTGCACTCAATATACAGACATGCTATTTGTATTTGAACCACGACACGTTACATTGGGAATATAATGAATCTGAGTGAAAAAGCGGAACCGTTTTGTAATTACGCGTTAAGAGAGGAGAGTTACAAGCTATGCTCTGCATACTAAATTTATATCTACCAATACACAGTCAAGTTGTAGAAAAGAAAGAAAGATTGGACGTGTATGGTGGACAAGAGGATAGAGATTATTGGAGAGAAGGAGAGAGAGGTACGAGGAAGATACGAAAAAAGGGAGAAAGAGAGGGGGAGAAAGGGGGAGTGGGGGAGATCAGGAGCGAAAGATATAGCAATGGAGAGAGAGCGGAGAGAGATTATTTTAAGACTTTTAATTTGCTTATCAAATTTCATTTTATCAAATTTAATACTAGTTTACGAACCGCTATCATGAGCTTTGCATTTTTTATAAATCTTGATCTTAATTGAATCCCGAACTTGTCACAAGGACGGATCATGGTAATCCTGATGTTGTCCATATGAAAATGCATTGATTGCCTCATATCCCTTCCGGGTCTTGCTTTATTGGGCTTAAGATAAAGTTAAGTATAGATTGTGGTAGATTTTCTGGTAATACAACTCTGTTGTGTTTTGGAGAGAGATCAGAAAAAAGTAAAACAAGATGAGAAGAGATACAATACAGCATTTATGAGCAACACATTTTAAATTTAAACAGTTTATTTTATTTTTATTGAAGGGGCCACAGACTAACGGTACAGAAAAAGATTTGTAGCAATACATTGTGATCTCAAATGATAATTACTACGTGTTAATTTTCGTTTCAGAGAGAGGGAGAGGGAGAGAGAGGGAGAGAGAGGGAGAGAGAGAGAGAGAGAGAGAGAGGACAACAAAGCACATCATTTCAATGTTAGTGCATGTGATGTGCTAAATGTACAATAATACATACATGTGCTATCATCATGATCTTAAAGTATTTGCAGTTTGACTGAGTTAGATCATTCCGTTTTTAAATACTTGTAAGAAGTATCATAATGGTCAGCTTTGAGCTATACAAGTCATGTCCTATAAAACTGGGCCGAAATTCCTGATCTTAAATGGGATAACAATAGTGAGTTTAAAGTACACAATGTCGGTGAGATTTTGTTTGTGTTGTTGTATACGAAAACAATTGTAAAGTTTTAAAAATTATGGACAAATTAATTTTTGTCGATGGAAATACAAGACAGTATGTCGAGATTTTTGTTTTCATGTGCGAGTTCCATCAAGATCGTGGTCGTTTAAGATATGGTCAAAATACATTCACCTTGTTTCGTTTTTTAAAACAAACTAAGAAATAAAGTTGTGAGTCGAGTATGTTGGAACTGCGAAATGTATGTAAAGATTATTGATTTCTCAGATTGACACAAGATAGAAAATAAATACAATTGTCTATTACAAACTCGGAATGCAGATCACTTTATCATTGTAGAACAACATTCAATGATAACAAGTTTACATAATTATATATTTTGTATCATTTCAGAAGATAGATTCGAATATTCACCCCTGAAATATTAATCTATCAATGAACATGTACAATAAAACCTCTATCCAGTTTGCGATGCATCACGTTTATTTCATAGTAATCAAAGTACTTACCCCGATGTGGATTATCTGAAATCTAATCGTAAAATCCCTGGGTTCATGTGGTCAAAAGGGAGTTTGTTGTCGGGGTTAGCACCGTGATATCACAGTTTGTGAAGAAGATAATTTTATGTACGATAAATAGTGCATTTACAGTGTAATTTTAATGAAAAGAGACAAGCTGTTTCTTTCTATATTTTACCTCTGTCACTATCTTCAAAATACGTATTCAATCATATTCAAGTTCACACTCGTCACAACATACGAGAAAGAAGTTTTATTGTTATATTACAACTACAGAGTATTGTTATTCATGCCAATAACGGAGCCCTTTAGAAGGATTAAAACGAAAGTTCAGTCTATGAATATTTTTATTTCATTTCTGTCTGACGGTAACCTCTTACAAATTTTGCTCTCTCACAATTAACAGATATTATTTTATGGACAATCTTTTGATGCCAGCACACTTGACAGTGATCATTTTGTCAAGTTATAGATGAGTGTAGGCTATATTTCTGACCACTTTAAAGGATAAACAACATGACATCACTTTTGGATATCGTTCATGCAAATTTATTATTATTTTGGAATACCTTAAGTTCGACATTCTGGCCAAAAACAAATGATTTAATAATCACGTTAAAATTTACCCATTTATAACAAAATACAGACTTCAGACGACGTGGTATAGGTTACGACTCATGTTGCTTTTACATTTTCTGCGTTACATCAATATCTCTATAGCAATGTCCTAATGTTTTCTCTATTTTATGACATATTCTGTTTTTAATCGTGCCTATAATAGGAATCGAAAGATGCGTATGATAGCCAACGATTGCTTCGAAAAATGCTACATGTATTTTATACCAAAAAGTATATGAGGAGAAAGTTATCAAGTAAATAGTGAAAAACTTATCACTCGCAATGAATGCGATTGTGGTTATTTGATTACAGTGTTGCATATTTATCCTTATTATCATCTTTCTATTTTCTTTTAAGTGGCCATGATGGTTTTGAAAAGTATTTTTGTTTTACTTATAAAGATCTTTATCTTACCTGTTGGACTGTGAGTTTGGCCACAATAGTTAGCATTCGGAGATTGAAGAGACTCTACGTATTCTCGATGTCCTCCTCCTCCTCCTCCTCGTAGCAAAGGAGACGATGTCGAGTCGTGACCGTTAGGAACCCTGGGAGAGATTGCACTAGTTATTCCCGGCTCTAGACAAGGTCCATAAGAGTTCCATCGAGGTATATTAAGATCTGTAACACCTACCAGTCCCTGTCTTGAGTTCGATAAAAGACCAATGTTTCTGTTGAGCTCTGGGACATCCCCCGTGCACTGGCGAGAGTACGAATTTGACGGGTGATGAGCGGTAAAAGAAGCAGTTTCCCCGCCGGCGCTCCCCGGTGGGTTATTCAATGCACACTGAGATCCCGCTGATGCTGGAAGCACGGGCATTTCGATGCCCCCTCCTCCTCCTCGTCCGGCGCATGTTGACCGGGGCGGCGGCAAGGCAAGTGATCCCGCATAGCTGACGGGTTGGCACGTCGTGGCGGTGGCGTAGGGCAAGGGTAACGCTGCTGGTGGATATCCCGCTGCGCACATCATAGCCGAGGTGGTGACGGCGGCTGGATGCGGGTAGGGTTGGGGGTGGTGGTGGGACAGACCCGCTGTCAGCGACGCGATCGAAAAAGCCGAAGCTACTCCGGCTGGCTGCATGACCGCCAAATTTCGCTTCCAAAAAAACACTGAGATCGGTATGTTCTCGCAATTCTCCTCGGTACTGGTGAAGAAAAAAGAAATACAAAAGATCTCTTTGATATCCTCAGGAACAAGATGAAAATAAAATTATAACTATTTGCCGGAGGCTAATATTTTCATACTGGGTGTGATAAGGTACAAAATAGTAGGGATTAGGGCACCAGCTTAGTGCCTTTATAACATGCCACAGAAAATGGGTCAGATAATCTTCGAAGCAGCCTCGGAAAATTAGTTCTGAAAACACGTTTTTGAGAAACAAACTCAAAGAGTTCCTGGATGAAGCACGTTGCTTTTTGTTGACTCTGGTAAGGAGTGAAAAGAGAAACATAACAACGTGCGCTGAGCAAGAGGTGAAGTCCCTCACCCGAAGTCTTTCACTAAGGACGCACTTCATTTGAGTTCTACCTGCCACCGATGTGTCGGGCTCTCTGATTGGCCAAGCATCGCATTTAGGACAATGGCTTTCTTAGCATGTTTTCTAAGCTTGTCTCTCATTGGTAGGATCGAGTATGAACCTTGATGACGTGTTCGTTTGTCATCTTTCTTTATTGTCTTTCTTTCATTCTTGTAGTGTGCTCTTATCTTACTCATCTTGCGCATATTTAAGAAAGAAAGAGTGTCTCGATTAATTCGACATCCAAACCTTTACGTGTTCACTTTATTTTTTTTAAAGGATGTGCACGGACTCACTGAAAACGGCTGTTTTGACCTATTGAGAATAAATTGAGAATAAATAAATACAAGATGCATCTTATTTTCAATCAAACATAATTCATAACTTCATTTATCTCCCTTTCTAGTTTTCAGTAACGAATGTACGGATTTCTACAGGTGAAAATGTTCTTTTGAAAAACTTAAATTTAAAACTTAAATTTAAAACTTGTATTCTATAAAATATTGAGTACATGCATTTATTTAAAAGAACCATTTGTATTTTGGTGTCTTGAAATTGGAATGGGCAGGTCATGTGTTGGTATTGACGATAAAACAGATGACGTTGATACAATAATATTATTATCTGTCCAAAATCAAATCTAGAATCGACAAAATAAGCTTACAATGAACAAGGTTCCACATTTCCCAATGTAGATTTTCAACCCTAAGCTACAATTTGAAGGCAAACCGTGTTTTAAATCCAATACTGTACAGATGTCGAATTTGGTTGTCGATCATTCAGAACAAAATATAGCAGAACAAAAGAGTGCAGAACTGATGTATGTCTTTATGGGACGGTTATATTTCATGACATGGGTTATTTGTTGACTAATGTTGCGTTATCTTCTGACACTGGTCAGTGAATTCACAAAATCTCTCATAATCTGGGCTTACACAAGTCATGCATGCATGTCTCTGATCTGAGTAAGATTCGATACGAATGGTTAACGACTGAGAACGAAGGAACATATAAGATTAGAAGACAATAGTTGATATTGATAAGCATGGGTTTTCTTTTCTCGGTTAGTCTTTTAAGTCACTTGTATCTATCCGTTGAAGTACCACATTACAGAATTGAGGAAATTTGTATCAGTACTCTGTTTACTTCCAAGCTGTAGATCGGGATTTCAAACAATGTTTGCCAGAGCAACATGCCTTATTTAGAAACAGTTATTATAGAAATACATAATGAAATTTAGTAGTTTGGTTCTTATCATTTTAGATAAACATCTTGTTTGCCATATTCCGATATCTTTATAGTTACTATGCTGATGGTAGGTGTATATTCTCGAAAATACAAAATCCTGATGATAAAAATACGAAGTAAGGCTCTCTTGGTATTATGAATCACTGTATTGACTGTATTATTCACACCCTATTGCGTCGTGCAAAATTTCAGTTTCAAGTTTTATTTCTGCATTTTCCATAAACAATATCAAAAATAACTAAGAATCCATTTTAGCAATATAATGATAAGTAATACATGTAGTAATTCACAAATAAATAAATATAAATAATCAATAGTACAATTAATCGTATTTGAAAAGGAAGAAAAGGGGGAGAATGCAGAAGACCGATATCGTAAGCAGAGCTTGAAATGATACCGGCCTTACAAAAGGAGGAGAGGAGACAGGAAGAAAGAGCGGGTGAAGAGAGTGCTGTGCCAGGGTCAAAAGAAACATTTGGTTTGTACACATTATCTACAAAATCGTGATTGTGAATGAGGTTATATTTATCTGGGAAACAAAATAAATATGTACAAATTTAAAAATTAAGCATTATTTTTTGCCAAAACTGAATTTTGTAATCTGAAAACATTAAACGAGTTATATCGAAATGGTTCTATTTTAACTTGAGAAAACTGTAATTATGATTTCTGCTGAATCCTACAGGATAATGAATTTAGTTTTAAAAATCATCTTAATAGTCTTTTTATGATCGTATCACTAGGGATATAGCAAGCATCTTGTCAATTTTTCCCACGATGACAATGAATTCGAATTCAAATTTCAAAGTCCCCTTCCTCATAGGGCTAAATTTGCAGAAAATATGAACTACACATTGTAGTCAAACTGATTCTAGGCCTATGTAATAGTAGTAAAAGGGCAATGACATACACGATCGAGGTAGGTGGTAAACTTTAATGACAGAGATAGTCTTCAAATTGCCAATATAGTTCTCCCCTTAAAATTGTGTTTAATCATAATTGGAAAACCTTTTTCTCGCTCTGTCTCCTTTGCATTTAAGTTAGGGTTTCGTTTTGTTCCGTCCCATAATGCCGAAAATCACTGGGCGGACCTTTTGTCGTCTTTGCCGAGCTCAGCAAAGAGAAATAGATCGCTTTTGAGAACCCATAAATCAGGATTTGGGAGAGAGATTATCGCTTTCCAATTTCATCTTAGGAGGGAGAGTGTGATCAGCAGTTCCACGCCTTTACGAAATGCAATTCAGCCTTCATTTATTATCTTCTTGGTCGAGGGGCAGAGCATTGTGATGGGAGATCATTCGTTTCGGTGCAGCGAATAAATACACGGCCTGAACTCAAATTGGGCCCCTTTCACAACAGACTCTTTAGCTGGTATACCACAGTAGTGTCAGAGATGTAACATAGGACTCTTATGATGGTTGACTATTCTGATATTTTAACGCAGATATTCTTCCTATAAAATTGTCTGTCTTGGGGAAAAAAGGTGATCCTTTAAAACTCATTTACATCGACATTAGTTCTTAAAATGTCCTAATATGAAACAGATACGACTTTGGTTCATGTCTAAACTCTTAGAAATAAACTGTTAAAAACGTCAGTCGCAGGTATAAAGTCAATATTACGAAAGTAAGTGTTTAAAGGCTATATTTTATTTTATTTCGACATCGGATCTATGCATATTCCCGGTAAACATGCCGCAATTACCAATTTTTAAAGTAATATTTAATGTTATGTATACAACGTTCTCTCGTCATGCTCGCCTTATTTTCTCGTATGACTTGGTGCATTTTCCCCTTAAAAAACGATCCCTCTTGGCACAAAAACTAATTTGGTTTTGTGGGGTTTCATTCCTGCACTTTCAACCGATGACATTTCACACAAAAGACGACAAATCAAAGTGAAATTTGATACTCCCCGCTCTACAAAAGCAAGAAAAGAGGTGTCAAATAAAAAGAGAGTATACCCATAGAACCGGCCATTTACATCACTTCGCAAAGCTTGCCTCATTAAAAGGCAATCATCGTCTGAAAGTTGAGTACTTTTCGATTTGTTGTTAGAGTTATTTATCTTAGCTCGATTTCGAGACGTTGCACCTTCTAAATTTGCTGATCTCTATAGCGGGGTGATCCACCCCGTCTATTTGCAGCCCGTTACCCCCGTCAAGCAGTTGAAGGTTATCTCAATATTTCTTCTCCAATCAACCTGGTACAAAAGAAAAGACGGGCCGGACCTTAATCATTAATAATTACCCGCCGTTTTTTGTGCAATTCGATTACCCACGTGTTACATGTTATTTGGAAGCCATGTTGATGCAAGGTGTAATTCTTACGACAGACTCTGCGTGATCGAGGATCGAGTGTCGCTCTTTCTTGCGTAATATTTTTTACTTCGTAATTGCCTAGCGATTTTGACAACAATAGTTTAAAGGTTCAATTTATAAAAAATACCATGCTTATATATCTTTTATCCCAACTTGCGTTTATTCCTTGTCGACTATTAATACTGTAAGATTACGAATAAGTTTCATTTTCTATGTTATATTGTAAATGTAATTTGAGATTAATTTTATGTAGGTATTCTTTCATGTTTTGGAAATAAAATAATGTGAATTAAATTGAATTGAAAGGTACTATATAATAATTTTGAATTGAAATTTTAAAAAATATCAATTTTATACACAAATTCAACATAACATTCTTGAAGAAATCAGAATTATAATCAGTATGCAGATTAAAATAAAATTATTTTTTCTTCTAAGTGTATAACGAAAACCCATAATAGTAATGATATAAATTATATACAAATGTCATGGTTATGAAAAACAGTTCCCCTGTTTTCAATTCTGAAGTCTATGTAGTCTAAGGAGTTGTTTTCGCTAAAACATAACTCAAAACAAGTTCACTAGAAGTATCAATACATCCTTGCAATGATGCAATAAAATAAATTCTCTGTTCATGTTTCTTCCTCAGGCTGGCGTCAACTATTTCCCCAGAACTTTCACTTCTTAGTCCACCTTATACCAAACGCAGAGAGTGTTGGTCTAATTTGGAACTGGTTGTCAAATCGTTTGACCAATCTTGACCTGTATTTCACTCAGAGTTCTATCTAAACTCACCAAAATAATGACCATGACCGTGACCCAAAAAGTAAACATGTTAATGTAATTTCTTCCTACAAAATTTATAAGGCATCTGTAAGCCTTATTGCCATGATTACTGGGCTTGTAATCATCAGACCTCTTCGTGGTCAGTTTGGTATACTGTGAGTTCCTCCATAGCCGCAGAAATCTACTCAGGCACAAGCTATATCAAATTTCATATATCTTTCCTCTTTTTCGCACCTGGTATAGCGTTTTCCGTTATATATTTACATGCTCTATACTCTACCTTAACAAATTAAAGGATAACAGCGACATTGGAGCTCATTACAATGACAAACTCTCACATGAATAAGCTCAATTAATTTGGGTTTCAAACGGCAAATGATGATTGTGATTATTCAGTTCCACTGCTCAGTGATTAGTTTAATGTTAATTCACATAATGCGTGCTGAAAATTACGAGGGGAAATACCATTTTTAAATCCATCATAAAAAGCAACAAGTGATAAAAAACATCACAAAATAGGCTCACCAATTTTGTGTAGGGATGGCGCTTTGTAAATACAAAAAGCAGACGAGCTTTGATCACGTGACTACGATGCTGAATTACACATTGCTGCCTAAATGACTCGTAGACGAAAGGGCTGTAGTTTTGAACATTAATAGCGGTATTCCCTACACATTTTCATCCCCAAAGAAATGTCTGGTATGATATGAAGCTCATTAAGGACACCTAGTTATATCGCATAGCGGTCCCTCCCCAGCCTTCAGTAATTTGAAACCCAAACTCTCATTTAAGCTAATTACATTCGCCCGCATAATATATTGATCTCAATTATCTCGTTAAAGCGATACCAAATTTGTGTAGTGGACAGTGGAGAAGACCAAAGACCATAATTGGCTGGACATTAATGCTCCCTGCCGTGGGCGATGGAGCATGCTTGAGCCGTATTGTTGACCACTAACTGACCATAGAAAAGCTGACCACTTTACTGATCGCTCTGCCTGACCAATGCAATCATGAGATTTTCTATACTGAGGCTTGGTTCACTTTCGCCTGGAAAGAGCAAAGAGAAATGACGGTTTACGTGAGATAAGGCTGTTGGCGTTGCGAAGAATGACGTTTATACAAATATTTTTGGACTGTATTTTACTCAAAAATAACTGTTGTGGAAATTTAAATATTCCTATTTTGTTTTCATAATGGTTAAATATTCTTGATATTTTAATGCAAAAAGATTTATCCATCTAAAAAAAAAAGTCTTTCAACATCTTATGGTTGAAGATTAGACACACGAGCTGCGCAAAAATGTCAAACGGGTACCTTTTTTTTTTTAATTCCACAAGTTATTTTAAACTACATTGACTCGTGCAATGATCATCAATGCTAAATTTTCATTCAAGCACGTGTAATAGTACCTACACTGTATAAGTAATACTATAATGGTAGTTTTTCAAAGTACCGATGTTTACGATAATTGCAAAACAAAGTTCTGACTATCTGGGTTTTTACAAAGAAAGGGCCTTTTTATTGCTTTGTTGACCCACCGAAACTTCGGTTGTGACAATTTTTAGTCAAACAATTTATCAGATAGTGATGTCAAAGGTTGAGAAAGTTGTGCCATGAATCTGTTTTAAAGTTGCGCCGTAGTCTGACACAGTTTGAAAAAATGGTATTACTCAAGAAGTTTGTAAACATTTCATGGTGAACCTTGTCATTTCTATTCTGAATGAAAAGTTGACAGATTTTTTTTTTTAAGTATTTCGTTTTTAAATAGTACAAGTTAAGAGAAAGTTCCAAAGGTCAACTAACTCCAAGCCTTCCTGCAGCATACGCTGCAATAAGATTTAAGGTGTTATACATATCTCAAAACGTCACTCTAATCTACGTACATTGACATCAAGCGTGCAGTAATTAAACTAAATCACATAAAATAAATCACAAACAAGACTGATTAACGATGCATGGATGCGTGCAAATACCTGTTATGAATATTTCATCGCTCAATTTGTCTAATTGGGCTGAAAATTGATTGACGGAGCCACCGGGGTAGAAAGAGGGAGTTTGGCCATAGAGCCTGGCAACGATGTAACGTCGATGGCACCCCGCCACGCGGTGGACGCTCATTTTGTGCAATCTATCCAAATATTATCTGAGGTTGCACTTTAAGTTGAAATCATCGCATTTTCAGCTTGATAGGAGAACGATTATCACCGATATTCGATGAATATTTTTGCTGGAAAAAAGGAATGCGTTTCGTGATGTGGCGCGCTTCGCATGATTTGTGTAGCATTAATGGAGTTTTGTTCTCGCCTCTTTTCATCTTGTAGCTTATTTGATCACGTGGCTAATGGATGAAATGAAGGAAATAAATGTATTTGTACATGTCTGTGACAGAGAGACGGACAGAGAAAAAAAAATAGACATAGAGAAAGAAAGAGAGAGGAGATGGGAGAGGGAAAGAGAGAGAGAGAGAGAGAGAGAGATAAAGATAAAGAGGGAGGGAAAGGCAATTTTGTCTTCATAATGGACAGAAATTACTCTTTTTAAAAATAATTATTAAACCAGATAATTACAAATTACAAAGAAATGGTATGGTGAACATTTTTGATGTATTTATTAATTTTGATGTAAAGATTGAAAATTACATTTAAAAAGACAATAAGAAAATAAAAAATGCAAAACGAATAAAGAAATAAATACAAAACCGCAAGGAATTCTTTTGCTTGCATTTCCAAAGTTAAATATAAAATACATTGTGGTTTACGGTTGACTATCGGCCATTAGGAAGGACTTCGTAAGCGACATGACCAATTACTTGCTCCTTGAATACGAGACCACAATTTTATATTGCCACAATCTGCTAATGTTTATACTTGTAATTATGTATGATGTTGTCTTCTGTTACAGTATCATTATGCGAACCTTTTATGTTTTATTAGTTTTTCAGCTTTTTGCTTTCTGGTAGTAGGAGCAAGCCTAATCCTTCTTCTGTATCAAAAACAAAATTACCCAAGTCTATCATTATACATGTATAAATGGTATTACAGTTTACTTTAAGGGTAAATATAGGTAATCCAAATTTAATTTTTTTTTAATTTATTTTTTTAAATAGAGTATCTCGTATCACTAGATATGAAACAAACAATCAGATTTTTTAAAAATGTAACGAAAAACATCTCAACAGCTTTTACTCTTTCGCCCATGTCTTTAATTTTAATGTTACACTTCTTAATTCTGTATCTCTCTTTTCTATTTGTATTACTATTCATAAACATTAATTTTGTATACGTCCTTATTTCTTTCTGTGAGAGGGATGAGTACTGTAGTCATTGGAGTATTACGAACGTAATTATACTCAAAAGTTTTGCAGGATCCTTTTTCTTTGCCCCGCCCTACTTTCAGCTTTGAGGCATTTTATCGGTCATTTTTCTCCTCTAAAAGATTATCAGCAGTCGTATAATATATTTTTCATTTCCTTTTGTACCATTTATAGTAAAGATTCTCTACTTTCATCCCACAATGGTTTTGATACCATATACCTTTATGCTAGTTTAGTCTACCCATTGTACTCTACTCATGCTTATGAATGAAAGGGACTCGATTAAAACTTTTGCCAAATTATTGTTCTGTGCTTATTTCTATTACTTCAATCATGTCATTGGTTTCTTGTTCGTCTCCCTCCATCTCTCAATCTCTTTTCATCCCTTTCCCTGTATAATAATGTATATATATATATATATCTTTTTTGCCCCTTCCCTACCCTACTCTGTTCTTCGTCATCTTACCAAAAGGAACTCAGTTGTCAGAGTATTTGTACTTTTCGGTGGCGCCACGGTTCCAAATAACGATGAAGTTAAGTCGCTAGCGGGTATGTTTGTGAATAATTGATCTTCGTCATCAATATTTCATACTATGGTATTGCATAGACAATTCGAATATTGTCTACCAAATTTGAATGCATAAGAACGATTGAGATTTGACTGGAAAACGATTCCTTATCACATTGTCTTCAGATAATTCATTTCAGAGAGACAGAGAGAAAGAGAGAGAGAGAACAAAGAAGATGTAGTTTGCGGGTAAGGTTAAAAACCATCGACATTTATTAACTGGAAAATGCAAAGATTATGATGGTTTTATGGGGGAAAAACCTTACAGGGTCAATATGAATGTCTGAATTATTCGCGCTCTAAATGATTGTAAATATGCTATTGTTTTGGAATGCGAGGAGACGTCTTTAGGAAGATCCAGAATTTCTTTATAAATTTGAGGGTAATTTTACGAGGTCATTGACATTGGTGGTCTTTGTGTGGTATCTCTTTTAACTGTCAATCACTTCTTTTATGTTAGACAAAGATATTCATAGCGGACTACAAAGGTGACTTAATCCTCCTCAGTCCATTTTTACGATACAAAAATAAAGGCTCACGTTGAGAAGAAAAATGATCGAATCGAACTTTTCAAGATACATATTTGTTACAGCTAAAATGAAAAGACCCCCCCCCCCTCTACTACTCAAGATATCAATACAAAATATTAGAAAATAAACAACAAGAAAGAAAGTTAGCTGAACGGAGAGGAATATTACGTAATCATTTCAGAAAATGGGACAATCTTCTTTGTAGGGACGTCGAGGAAGAGCCATAAATTTACTTTAGTTAATCATAACCTTATTTGAACTGCAAAGACTATCCATGTTCTCAGGTGGCAGGGGAATGGGATGGGAAGGGTATGGGAAACATATCCGTTCGTTCTTTTGGATCTAGGGCTGTAACTTTCTTTCTTTTCTTTTCTCTTTTTTATGAATAAAACGGTTATAATGTATTTTTTTTCTTCTCATGATTAAATTAATATAGAGTTGTCATATTTTGTTTGCATTGTAAGATTTATATCGTATTCTTATTCGTGGAACAATATATTATGAGGAAAATTGTAGATAATGTGTAATCTGTTTTGAGTGGAAAATAAAAAGCATAAAAATGTATATATATATATATATATAATTGTTTATACGTATATATAATATTGTCTTTAGAATACTTTTAAATAATTGTTTCCAACAACGAAAACACTTATACTCTTAATTTGTTTTAATCATTATGGTGACAGTGTCACAAAGGAAATAGATTTTAAAAAACATTAAGGATTTTAGTATTAAACGAAGGTCAAGAGGGTCGTGTATACTTACACTCAAAAGAAAAGTACTCTAGTTAAAATGAACCCTTTAGTGTGAACTATGATAAATTATGCTGTAAGAGATTGTCGACTGTCGACAGATATGTCATAATAACCAATAATATTTGTGCCCGTGCCCATGGATCGGGGGTAATAGAGTACCCCCTTGATGATCATCTCTATAAAACTGTTGAAATCAGTCTTGACATTTCCTCAATCGCCATATTGAAGGGCTGCTCAATCGTATCACAAACTCCTACTTGTCATTCGGCGACACATTCGCGTCAGTAAGCTTGATTTAATACCTAGAAAGAAAGAAAAGGCGCGAATTGCCCAAACATATCGACTCGTTTTCGTAATACGAACTATCAATTCCCTTTTACAGATTCAGCCATATATCGTCACGGGAGACGACGGTTAGTGTTGAGAGTCCTCTGTGGTCAATTCCACACGAGGCAATTTGCAAAATTTGCTCATAATTTGTAATTGAGATGCAAGTCAACACTGAAGTCCTAAACGTCTTTATTCAAAGAAAATTCAACGAGGAGAGAAGCTGGAACGAAAGTCGTTTTGCGTTAACCATTATTCATATTTCAATTTATAAAGCCTATGTCTCAATTTGTCATTTGTTAAAGTTTTTTTTCTATTGGTATTGGTGATTGAAATATTAATGAAACCTCATTATGTCAAAAAGATGAGTTAAGTTGGAAAGTTATGATAAACGATCAGAAACTCGTGTCGGTTGTGTCAAAATGCACCGAACTCAAGATAAACTTTAAAATATAATGTTAAAACTCCCCAAAGTTAATATAATTAATGTGACGATGTAGGAAATAAAATTATAAATATTAACATGACATCATTTAATGTCAAAAAGACAATGATATGCCTTTTAAAATTGTGGAACTTAGAAGGACTAACTTTTTGAATAAACCTTTGTCTGTCTGTTTCAATTACATGTCACCATGAGGAGTTTTAAGCCCCATCAAAAATATGATAAAAGGTCGTCAAAATTCATTCTAAATAAGATGATTTAAGTCGATCAATTCAATTATTTGAAAGTATAAGTCGAAATGGTTAATAGCAGTGATTTACGAGGTGCTTTTTATCGATTTCCATTTCTTTTCACCCGATTGCAAGCCAAAGTCTAAAACGTTGAAATACGACTCTAAATCATTCAAGTAATGGATACATGAATAATCATGAAGATTCTCATTTCATGAATGATTCACGTGAATGATAAATCAGGATACGAATGAATTATGCCTCGGTATGGTCATAAATTTTGACGACAATAACCGTCGAAGAACTCCCTTGGAATGCTAGATTTCTTTTCCTCTGTGAAACTGTCTGCTGGAGAGCAGTAACCGTCAATTGGTTTGAATGATATTTTCCTAACGTGTTTATCCCTCTTAATGGTTCACTGACATATTCTTTGTCTGGCAATTGTAAAGGCGGTTGAGCCTAAATTTCGGTTTTAATCGGGTCGGTAGATCAAATGTTGATGTCTAAAGTTTACGGTGGACAAAAGCATATCCTATATACTCGCCATACATGTTTGTAGTGTGGGCGCCCGCCCGCCCCGTGGAGCCAAAATATTCTCCCAATTCGTCGGGTCATTTTCTATTCTCCCCACAGATGGTGCTGCTGAAACCTCAGACAAAAGCAAGACCTCATTTGAGTGCCTGAATAATGCCATTATAAAAAGATGTAAATTATTTCCTTTTTAACTGGGTAAAAGACGTCCTTTTGCCCAGTTTAGGAGTTCAAACTTGTGATGGGACTACAAAAGCAAGTATGCATATCCGTTGTCTCAACTATCGCTTTGGATGTGGGTCACCCAGAGGCGAAGGGAGAATGCCTCAAGGCTGTTTGGTCGAGTTTCTCTCCTCAAAAATATGCTAAGGGAGCAGGGCCTTTGCCCGGCTATGGAATTGTAGTAGGGTATTTGAATACGCAGATCAGACATGAATGAACGAACGAGAATTAACCATCAACACGTATTATCGTAAATACTTGTCCCTCAGAATACATTGTTTATGTATATAAAAGCTAGGTATTGTGGTAAGTTATAACTCAATCATGTTTCTAAATTATGGGTTTCCATGACCTTCGACATAAAGCTACAGGCTGTGACGCTGCTGAGGGTGCATAGGGGCAGGTGCCCCTAATCGAATGAAAAAAGGAGAACAAAATTTGATAAATTTGCATAAAACTAGAAGAAGAAAAAAAGAGGGGATTAGCAACAACAACAAAAAAGGGGGGAAGATAAAAAAAGAACGTGATATGACCCCTTCCTACCCCTTCTACCTATCATGTTTCGCATCTGCTCCCCCTGACACCGATGCCCCCTAAGTGGATTGCTTCAAGCTACGCCTCTGATCATAGGGAACGGGTACACATAAAACAGATTCTCTCTAAATAACATAAAGGAAATATTACATAATTTTTAAGCCTTCTTTTCCTTTCTTCAAATAAGAGCAGTTTTGTTTTCTTCCAAAAAATGTGGAGGCATTTTAAACATGAAAATTCCCACTGAATTGCTTTTCATTTTCCACTTTTTATCGAAGAGAAACCGAAATGATTCGTCGTTTATTTGAAGGGGAGAGGTACATATGGGTATGATATAAACTATTCAGGAAAACAATGTTAATTAATGCCACTTCAAATTTCGGAATGAATGCAAGCTAGGGAGACATGTGTATATACAAACAGAAATATTTCCCAAAATATCAACCAACTACCCTTTTTTCTCTTAAGTTTATACTTACCTGTATCACAGAGCTAAACCATGTTATGGTATGGTTTATGACAGTGATTAAAATATTGATAATATTGCAATAATACTTTTGGTCCCAATACTACATTGTAGTAAGGCAAGTTAATCCATAAGTGGATATACTGTAAGTGGATATACTATATTATAGAGGTGTTGTGGTCTAGTGGATAAGTCACCAGACTGTACGTATATATCACAAGGTTAGGGGTTCAAATCCCAGCTTTGGGAAGAAAGACGTAAATCTACATATGCCATTCTCCACCCAGGTGTTAAATTGGTACCGGTAGGATGCGACCGTTAATGTAGGTTGCTTAGCATTGTGAGAGTCTGTAAAATGGCGCCAGGCTAGAATGCTTCCAGGGAGTGAGAATGTGCATACATTGTGTCCGGGCAAGCCTGAATCCATGACCGGGGTAATAATATATCTGTAAAGCACCTAGAGACATCGTCGATGTATTAAGCGCTTCATACATACATACATACACAAACGCGGATTATTATTATTATTATTATTATTATACGGAATATCAAATTAATAAATCGTTATGGTCATTCTTGAAATGTTCATAGATAAACTAGGTTCACTTTTTAAAACCAGATGATGCTCTTTCTTCCCAATGAATGATTGAAATGATAGTGGGGGTACTGTGGTATATTGGCGAAGGCTCTTTACTCTCATACGACAGGTCCCGGGCTCGATCCTTGCTCGGTACCTGCATCCTTGTCCAAGATGATTTTACCGTCTCGACCCAAATTGAGATTACTTTTCTGCCCACCCCTCATCCTCAAAATTAATAAACAACGAACCATTTTGGTCTTCTTCGATAGATGTGGGTACCTGTTAATCCTAAGGCCATAATAATCGTATGGCCCGCAGGGAGCGCAGTATTAAAGCTGATGTACCAGTTATACAAAAACCAAGAGTATTCATTGTTTGAATTACTAATTACAATAATAATAATAAGAATAATAATATTCCGCTTATATAGCACCTTAATACAATGTTTCTAAACGCTTTAAAGATAAACAATTAGCGTATTCAAATAAGTATATCTGGGAGATATTCAAATGAGCATATCTGGGAGATATTATGCCTACTTTATTATAAATCATGACACAAATTGGTACAAGGACTGTATATAGGCATTCATTTTTGTGAACCGTGGGGATAAAACAATTCAGGAATAAATGTCAAGGAGTCGTCCGGCAAATCAATATTCCAATTATCATATTACCATGACTTTACGGACATCGAAATCATTGCACTATGATGTTGACCCTAAGGCTATACAAACTACTGGCTCAGGAAAATCACTTAAAATAACTCCCTAACGTCTTATAATGGGCGGTAATCATTCCGTTGGTTTTGCAATTACTACTTGCGATATGTAAGTTATTTTATGCAGAAAAAAAGAAAGGTAGAATGATTTAAGAAAGTGGGGTCAGATTAAGTGAATTATGATTTATCAGCAGTCGTTGATTGCGTGTTGAAGTGTGTCCTTGCTTGCACTTTCGCGCCGGTTTTAGGGTCTTACCGTCTGTTTCAAGAAAGTTAAGAGGAGGGGTGACGGAGGGGGTAAAGAGAGGTGGTTCAAGGGCTAAAGAAACCTTAGCGATGGTGTAACTTGTTGCATCAAAATATTAAAACAAAATAATTGGAAAAGGTTCTACATATAATTATTCGAACCGTCGAAATGTAAAACAAATTTGACATGAGGGGGGTAGCAAAACTGACATAATATATTTTTAATGCATATTTTATTACGATGAAATTTCGTTATTTCATAATATCATAACGAATAACAGGATCGTTTATGTGTTTTTTTTATAAAATGCTGAAAACCGATAAAAAAGATAGATGTCTCATTAAAGGATCAATAGTACAGCGTGAATTCATTTTTTTTAAACACACATTACATTACAACGTGAAATAAGAATGTACTAATGATACTATAATGTGAATTAAGATCTAATTCTTTCATTGCACTGCATAAATGTCCTTGAATTGTATACCAGAAGGAGGGAAAAGCAGACATCACATATTGTTTATCAAGGATACTTAAAATTCTAATTTTTCAACTACTCTAAGACCTATAAAATAGAATTAATTCACAGATCACTAGATTTCTTTCTTTTTTTAAAACTGAAAACATACCTGTACAACTCCTTTTAAACTGTTGATAGTCTAAAGACAGCGCCTTGTTTCCTTTGGAAAAGGCGCTATATAAATCCAATCATTATTATTATTATTCTCATGCACCCATAGGAATTGATTACACAGTCAGAGTAAAAACATCCTATTTACATGCTTTTGTGTACAGTGGATAAGGGTTCTGTCAATATGGTATGTTTTTATTTTAAGGAGAATTAAATGAAAACTATGTAAAGTTTACACACACAAAACAAAATCACAAGGGGATATATATATATATATATATATATATATATATATATATATATATATATATATATACTGAATTGCGACTGAATTGCAAACACATATCACCCAAATTATCATCATTCTTTGTACAGAAGACAAAAGGGTTTGATCTTTGTTGGTAAATATGGAAAGACTTCATGGTTCTTCTCTACTTTTGAAATGTTAGTACTTAAATTTTAACATTGCATGTTAATCAATACCTGATTTCGATTTGGACTCCTGCATTAAAAACATAGACAATGCATTGGTTATTCTTGGCTTAGATACAGAAAGTATTACGATTACCATCATTACCATATCAAGGTGTAATTTCTCTTTTTAAAATACCTGAATGGGTGATTAAATTTCTAGAATTTGATTAATTAATTTGTTTTTCATATCAATAATGATAAATGTACCATATTTTTGGAATGAACTTACAATATGAATACATTTTTCTCATACGTAGTTTATTTTATGACCAAAATATTATTTTCGGAAAGAAAAACCAGGATTTGAAAGGAATGCAAATAATTCATATGAATATGGTAGGCTTACCGGGCTTGTTAAATAAGAGGACATATATCATCGTTACCACCAGCACCATCGCCACCATCGCCACTGCCACCTCCGTCACTACAACCACCACCACCGACAACCACACCACCACCATCACCACCGCCACCGCCACCACCACCACCACTAACACCACCATCATCACAATCAGCACAGTTACCAACATCACAAACAACAATCTAGCAATCCAGCACTCCAGCACACCAGGTGATACTAACGCAAGCTCTACTGTATATACCGTCATGAGAAACACAGGCTAACCCCATGATACGCCAATCTTACATCCTTCTATCAGTAAAAAGAATGACTACCGGATCCCTTTGAAGGCCAAGATTGAAGAGGATACAATGGTCAATTAAGTAAAGAAGAAAATATCATCATGAAACTAGTACAATCGGAGCTTATGGACGTCAACTCTTATAAACAGTGATTGATGGCTTAACGAAATACATGCTATACTACTTTGCTACTCTTATTGCTTGGAGATTATCACTAATAGGTGTAAGATTCCATAGGGGAAAACGAACGATACCGATGAGCAATACATTGCTACCTGAAGATTCTAACATTTGTTGTCACCAATTCGTTTGTACACTGTTGTATCATAAACAAATTCCTATATCAGTGCAAAAGCCAACAAGCAAGATCCGACTCTACCACCAACTCACGCATTTCATTCGCGCCATTTTTTCTGGGAGGCGAAGAGACATTGGCCACCATTTAGCAGATGAGTGTATCATATTGGAATATTCATGATAACACTGCATCTTCTAATCATTAGGGTCAGGCTTGGTTCATTCTTCACTGAATCTTGATGAGTGTGGAAGATAAAAACACCTGTCATCTGGATGAAAACAATATCATATATACATATATTTCAGTTCACTGAATGAATGATATATCAACAATCCGTGGATTGTAAAACAAAATCTACCTGCGGTCTTGCATGATATTACTTTCAAGGTTTTAGCTTTCGTCAGAAACTGTACGAGTGTTAATTTTTTCACAAAGGTTTTCCATGCATATATGCATTTACTCTGTTATCGATCTGCTCCAATATAATAAGTGTAAAAGTGAGTAGAATAAACAAACGATGCTTTTAAGTCCATTTATTATGTAGAGACCATGAGGTGCAACTTTAGCTAACCCTTTCTTTGTTTATCTCACTTTTATCTTTGTCGCTATTCCTGTGACGCAACTTCCAGTCATCATAAGTACTTCAACATTTCTCTTTCCTTATTCTCCTTTTGTTTAGTAAAACATTATATTTGCTTTCGGCCTCTGTCTGTGCTATTTTTTTTTCTCACTCTTTCCCACAAGGCTTAATTTTATTCGCAAACATTTTGCTTTCTCTAGGGTATTAATATTATCTATTCCCATAAGAACAAATGAAGACACATGATACTCACTTGAATAAAATGAGTCAATTGCATTTTTTAGGATAAGGACCAATCATGCTTTCACTTTAGGGAGGCAAAGTGTCCTAGTGTAAGGAAATCTGAAATCGACAAGCGAAAATCAACATAATGTCAGAATCTCTGGAGGGCCAGTCGTCAACTTCAAGTGCAATGACCAGACGAAGGTGTGAGAGCAAAATAAGGTAAAGTGCTACAATTGAGAGCTAAAGGTGCCGCCTGGTTGTTGAGAAAGACTGTGATACACCCCACCATGGGACCACTGCACTGAGTCGGATGAAACGGCGCGACGCATGCACAGGGATGTTGAAGGGTAGACATATTACTCTACATGCTGTATGGGAGTGTGCGGATATAGGGGCGTGGTGGGCGTGGTGAGTGTGGGAGGAGTGGAGCGTGTTGGTGGTAGTGGTAATGATGGAGAACGCGATGTATTAGTTGGTTTCGTGCGTATTCATTTTGGATAGTTCTGTCTCAATTGCAATTCATGTGAAAGCCTCAACGTTATAGATTAGCCAGTACTCTGTTTTATTTAGCTCTGTTTTGTTAAATAATCTGACTTTTTATGTGCAACTGCTCGAGATGAATATGAAAAAGTTAAAAACGTGTGTCGTAGTATTCGTCACTTGTAACATTTAAACGTTCGTGAAACTTATGAAGGATGAATGAGACAATTTCCCTTTTTCAGTGTTACAATTACACGAATAGCGATATCGCCTATCGTCCATATATAGGGTTTATGGCAATGCAAATATGTTGTGTTCCTATTCCAAAGCAGTGTTTCAGTTATTGATGAATAACTACAAACATTTATTTTCACCTTCTTCCCAGCTAAGAGCTTACATTATAAGCAATATATTTTCTCTGGCAGCAGGTCTTTATAATATAATGCAAGCGCATTACCCCCTTTTCTCCCCCTTTGAGAGAAGAAAGTGTGACCGGGAGCGGATCTTTAGCGGCACGGTGTAACTGATTCCAGTTCCAGTGCATACAGAAGCACGGCAAACAATGGCGACCCGAAATCAAACCCACGCCAAAAAGTCAAGTTTGCAGGATTAAACGGTTTGCCTACACCCCGTCTTGCCCTTGGCTTAGGCTCACTTTCAAAAGGTGCGAAGAAGCACAAGGGAGACGAAAGAAGGCATGGTGATCGAAGAGAGTGCAAGAAAATGAAAGAGAACGAACGGTAGGGGAGAAATGAGGGAGACCAAGAAGGGGGAGGGGGACAAGGTGGGCGAAAAAGGCTCGTAACATTGGATTTGTGCACCTTATACAGGAACGAAATGAGGCATAACGAAGGGATTGCAAGAGAATGAAGAAAACGATAGGGAAGAAATGAGGGAGATCAAGAAGGGGGAGGGGGACAAGGTGGGCGAAAAAGGCTCGTAACATTGGATTTGTGCACCTTATACAGGAACGAAATGAGGCATAACGAAGGGATTGCAAGAGAATGAAGAAAACGATAGGGAAGAAATGAGGGAGATCAAGAAGGTTGATGGGCAAGGGGGAGTGCTAAGGTACCGGGGAAAGCGGATAACATTTGGAGCTTAATATGCAGCACTATTGAACAAGGGAATATTAACAAATAACAGGCATAATGGAAGGTAAAGACTAGTCAGGGCATGACGAGGACATGATAAATGCACGGAAGGTAGGATAGGAATAAACTTGGTAGACGTTAATGAGAGATGGAGGGAAGCAGAGAAAGATAAAAAAAAAAAAAGGAGGAGAAGGGGGCAGGGGTGGAGTAGGGTAAATGGAGTAGTGGTATGGTTATTATGATTGATGCTATAATTAACGCGCAAATATTATAACACCAACGAAATGAAGGGATAAAATGCAAACGGAGTGGAAGGGGGGGGGGTGCTCATGGAGCGAAGGACATAATAAAATCGTTGCTGAAAACAAAACCGCACTACAATTTTGTAGAATGGGTAAAGAAATAAAAAAAGAAAATGAGAGAGGAGGTGAGGTTGGTGAGGCACTTCGAACAGAAAACATATGAGAAGCTTCGTGAGCAGACGGTTGCACGAGAATGGTCTTGGAAGCGAAAAAAAACGCAAAGCGCCCGCCCTATTCATTTCCTATCACAGATCATAATACCATCGGGGTTGCGTTTCTCGTTTAGCAATTGTATCAGTTTTTCCTCCCGTTTTTCGCTAGTTTCATTTCAATTTTGAGAGCGGAAAACGAGAAGAATCTCTCTGTTATGTTCCCAAATAGTTCAAAGAAAACCTGGGATCAATAACCGCCCCAAAACTCGCGAAAAGATTTGTCTCAATACCGGAGGCGGAAGAAAGTGATCGGTTCTTTGTGCGACGTTAATGAATAGGGTGTGACGATCCAAGCTGTGTGACCATACAAGGGGTATCCCTAACACAAATCTACCCCCATCACAAAGGTAAAGAGGGGTTTTGTCGGTATACCCCACTCCTTTCTCTTCCCTGGTGCCGCTGTAAAAATAGGCATATACATTTCCAAGGGTTATTTTCTGAGGATGGCATTTGATTGTTGATCTTGGTTTTAAGTTGCGATTGAAGAGGAGGGACCACTCAAATCAGAAACGTGTGCCAACCCTAATAGGGGTATAGGTCCAAGCCGGACGGCTTCATTTGAATCGGTTTCTCCCTTTATTCTCGTATTTGTCTTGCTTTTGTACATGTTGAAGAAAAGGGCAGGAGACCGAGGTGAAATAGGATCACCTTCTGAGCAAAAATAATTTGTTCAGCGGTTGACGAGTTTTACAAACCAAGACACAACGAATGGACAAAAATAGAAACCATTCCTTTGTTTTTTTTTTGTTATGAAACTCATAGGATTCAAAATATTCTCGATTTGCGACTTGCAGTAGATACTCAATTATTAAATTACTTAGTTTATTTTTTACTGCCACTATCCAAACCGCCTTGAGAACAACTCTTCACGGCAAAAAAAGAAGAAACAGAAAGCAAGTGGAAGATCCTCGTTAGGAAGTACCATTCTAGTAGTGCATAATATCACAATTCTAAAATATATTGGCCTGTGTTAACAGAGAACTTGCCTTATTCCTGAAAACAAGTGTCATATGAAAGCGTAGTTTAATTTAGTATTTAGACCATCATAAATCTTTCGTTTTATTAGTGTAATTGCTGATCTAATTTTGAAGTTCATATCAGAGATATGATTGCTTTCTCAGTGGTGCAAGCTAAGGTAAATACATGTTTGTAGTTACCACTTTGGAGTGCTCCAAATGCGAGGGTGACGACTCAACTAGCTCCGTCCTCATCTCGGCACCCTTTCTCTCTTGACCAGAAACTGATATCACTGGTTTCAAATTCCGGCTAAATACTCGGGGTCGTGTTCTATCCACCCCTTGGTAATCATCGATGACTGGGGAGTCTTCGTTGACCCTTGGTCAACGAGTGTATATCTGACAAGTGGTCATTTTTAAGCGAGGCCCGTATCAGTTATCACTATTCATCGAACAATATTGCTACAAATCGGCTACTGTTTTTCGCGCCACGGTAGAGCCTGCGGTTTTCGGGGCGTGGAGAACCTAACGCTGTCTGCATTGGATGGGAGTTCTTGATAAAGATAGACCCTGTAATTGAGACAATTATTTCGGCAAGAAATATATAGGATCAATTGTGGTGTATTTTGCCCCCAGCACGGGTCTGGAAACTGAAGACATACATGCACACGACGAAATGCACAGATGTGTCTCGAGAAGAGAGGCATTGTCCTCCACTCCACGGAGGAGATGATGGGTACAAAAACACAAAATAAAAGAAAATAAAACAAATATAAGTGACAAAAGGAAATGATAAAAAATATATAATAGCGAGAAGAAAAAATAAGTCAAGAAACAAAATTATATGGGGAGAGTGCATCCACAGTCTCCTGTTTTGTGAGAATACACAAATCTATATAGCTGCTCGCTCAGGAGTCCGAGCTAATTTTATAATTAAAATTCGAAGTGATGTACATCTTTGCATTATTTTCGATTCTAATTATTCTGTAATTTTCTGTTATATATTTAGATTTGGCATCTCTCAGTCAATCTAAAGATTGTTTTCGATCTCCTGTTTGTTTATCAAGTCTAGCTGTAAAAAGTCATCACCATGCACTTCTGAAGCTTCGTCGATGAACGCTTCTTTCTTCGGCATCTCAAAACACGTCAAATTGCAACCGGTGCGTCGCCAATGTTCCCAACTTCCATCAATAGCAATCATTCAGCTATGAAAAGACCCAATTCTATAAACAGGTCCGCCCCTGTTGTCAGCGGTACACCGCCGTGAAATAGACTTTCTTAGTTTCCCTATTTGAGCGTAATTACATCCCTATTCTGTCGATTTTTCATTAGGGGTAATTTAATGGAGCACCGGGCTGTTTTTCCATCCCTTTTGTTTAGGATCGGCTCTTGACGGCGGCAACCTTTGTGTCGATTCTTTTGTGGGTATAGGGACACAGGTGGATTTCACAGGGCTTTCATGTCCTCTTAATAGACTTATTCAGTGGTCATTATTGATCTTCGATTTGTGATACCCTACTTAGTCTGAATGTTTTCCTTTTCTTGTTTCTTTGAGCCGTTTTAGCGAATGCTCCAGGCTAACGTTGCAGCAGTTCGACGAAACGTCGGACACCCTTTCAATGAATCTAAATTTGTTTTTAATTGTAGATTCGAGATACCGAATACGTATAAATAGTTCCCCTTTTCATTTGTTGTGTGTTGACCAACACATTGAATCAGGCTGACGGCAACAATTTGACGAAATGTAGAAGTGTTGTCTTTCAAAGGAATCTATTTGTGTCTTTGATTACAATTTTCCTGCGGCACTACTGACGCCAATGACAGCATATACGATGATGTGGTTACATCTTTTTGTATAATTACCACGTGCCGTGTCTTTGATATTGTTATTTTGTCGATTAACTTGTAAATTTAGAGCCTTGTTGGTAAGATGAGAAGTATCACATCCTAAAAATACATTGTTTTTATCTGATTACATATTTTCCGTCGTAACATTATCATAAATTCAGAAGACAAACAAACAAACTAACACAACATAAGAACACTGATATGAACGCCAATTTCATTTTGTTACAGAGTTACTTATAAAATTATCCCATCGATGTGCCATGAATGTATATGTATAGAGCTAAATGTGTGTCGGACATTAAGGAAGCAAGGGATGAATAACAGCGTTTACAATGAATGGATAGATTCAATCACAAGCTTATCATTTCAATTGGTAAAATGTGAGTAAAATTCGTAAATTGGCATTACTAAGTATTCCGAAAGTCATGAGGAGTCAAAACAGCAGTATGTCGTCTATGGTTTTGCAGAAGAGGGTGCACATATTGAAGGAGAGTATGGGTGACGAAAATCATACATTTGACCTACTGGTTTTATCAGAGAGAGAGAGAGAGAGAGAGAGATGATAATGGCATGCACTCAGACAAATCGGTGATGTTAGCAATAAAGTCACGACGAAGAGAAAGAAAAGCTACAGCCCGTAGGGTCACGTATTAGCAGTCATGTAACAGCGATTTCCTAGACAGATGTCAACCCCAAACAATTTGAAAAAGAGAGGGGAAATTATCGACTTGATCGCTACAGTTAACTTTCTTTTGAGAGCTAATTATTTGCAAGTATTCATCAGGGTAATTGTGGCCCAAAGGGCTGGGGAGAGTGAAAAGGGCGACAATAGCATGGAGAAAGATGAAGGAAGAAAATATGAAAAGCGGCGGAATATGGAGAGAGTGGGAAAGAGAGAGAGAGAGAGACGGCGAATGACGAAATATCTTGAGATTGCTTAGACCGTATATTATGTGAGGGGGAAATGAACGAAGAAAAAGGCAAGTCGTCTGCGCTTTTAGAAAAACGCGACAGGCTGAGAAATTTGCGACGTGATCCGTCAATGTCAAAAGTGAACGAGAGAATATGGATGGAGAAATATGCAAACGCGCGAGTACCTTCTTATGATTACTATGACGGTGTTAATCCGCAATGGCACTGGACAATTTCGATCCAAATTGCACATTATTCCCCATCCCATTTGTCGGGTTTTGAAGGAACGATGGGTGGAGTTGAATGCCGAGGCTAAGACATGATCAGAAGGGTTGGTATATACCAAGAACGGGTGTAGTGCAATGAGCCGTATTAATCGTCACCCTATGCGCTTCGTGTATGACACTGAGAAATAATTCATAAATAAAACATAGAGACTGAGAATGGGAGAGGGAGAGGGGAAGAAAGAGAGAGAGAGAGAGAGAGAGAAAGAGTGAGAGAGAGAGAGAGAGAGAGAGAGAGAGAGAGAAAGAAAGAAACGGGAGAAGATATGAATAGATAGAGAAGAGATGTCCGTATATTTTGGAAGATATCATGCGATCCCGTCCATCTTTTCAATATAAAAATGATCACGTTTATAAATATTTTTAATTTCACTTTGTCTCTTATTTATTTCATTGTTTTTGTTTTTCAATAACAGTGTCTAAAATTCAGTTTATTTATAGCATGCAAAGCTGAAGTGAATAATCATAATACATGTATTTCAAGTAAAGTTTACGGTCTCTATCATCCAGAGTTTTTTTATAAAAAGTCTTACATCACCAATTTTTGAAATGTTTGAGGTTTTTATGAATAGAAATGATAGTTATCTTAGTTTGTACAGTACTTGATACTTTCATGATCAATATTTCTTTGGTCATTGGATTAATGAACAAAGCCAGTGTATGCACCATCTCCACTTCATGAGTATTCTAAATGGTCACCGTGAGCGCATGCGTAAGCATTTTGTCCACAATGACTTTCGGCATCCTACCAGTTCCCGGTTAAAACATTAATGCAATGAAACGACCGATACTAACATTCTAATCGGCTCTACAATATAACGATTTTCCCAAATCACTGGTTGAATAACATATTTGCCCCCCCCCCCCCCCAACTCCAATTGCACGGATCAAAGTGGACATGTCGAATCGAAACGTATGTGAATGTATGAACATTTTTTTTTTTTAAATAAGAGGAAAGTAAAGGTACTATCCTGTTCCGAATAACTTGACTATGACACTACTTCATCCTATTCGGCGATGAACATCTCTCAGTGGTATTATACAATAATGAAATCAAAGCTTGTGTACTTTAGCCTTCCATCTTAATCTCCTTTTTAATTCATCTTTACTCTGTCTGACGATTTCAACAGACCCGTTCATCAAGGCCCAACTGCCCTTTCTGTGACTGTGTGAAAAAACGGTAATTGTTCCCCCGCATGCTCTTGACGGAATATGTAGAGGTAAGGGTATTGGGGAGTGATAGACCACGCCCACTTAAAACGAAGATCCGATGTAATTATGAGATGCTACCCCAACTTGACCCATGCAAACCAATAACATCATCATGTATGCGCCTTCATACAGCCTCTAGTAAAAACTTGGGTTACAATAGCCCTGTTCAGACGGCGGCTTTACCTTAAATAGTACGTACCTCACTTTCAAGAGGAAAATTGGGTTTTATAGTTAGCAACACGTAATTATCAGAGGGAAAAGAATATCATAAATTCGCCCGGGATGGGGCGCTTAGCCTGAATTTACCAGTTTCTAAAATTTGAGAGGGAGCGAATCAAGCAAGCAAACAAATCATTTCTACAGTTTAAAAGAGGACCACCTCGTTACCTGAAATATATTAATTGACGGTCGCCTGAATACCATAAATGTCAGAATATTCATGACAAGAGGGTGGGCTAGGGACTGCAGGCCTCTCGGACAATACCCCCTATAACAATATTTTGTAGTAAAAAAAAAATTAGCTGTGAGGCCATTTTTCTACGGAAATAATTATAAGTAATGTACTTTTTGAGTGCGTCTACACGGTTGCTACTCGCAAATTTACCATCGAGAGTGAAATTGTAACTCTCAAGAAATAATCCATCGTCTGAACAAGGCCACTGTTGAATAACGTGACGAGGTGAAATCACTGTTGCGAACTTGACATTCAGGAACGCTTGGCTAATTATCGGCATATCTGGCAGCCACTTCATCTTAATTGTAGCCTGAAGGCAAACCGACTAAACAACTTCACCAGTCCCGAGATCTCATCAGGCGTTTAAAGAAAGCTCAAAACGCTTTGCGAAACAACCACAGACTTCTTAAAGTTGAAAACTCCACTTAATGGACTGGGTTGTTCAAATGATTTGAACTAATTTAACTATTTGGCATTAGACAAGCAGGAAAGAATGTTATTTACAGACATTTTATTTGGTCCAACATTAATGGATTTTTCGGCACATTTTTGTTGATCGTACTCCCGCGCTTCCTCACTTAACTTATGCCGTCAATTACCATTTCGAGGTCGAAAAGTCGAGCTTGTTGCACCACATCTATTCACTGTTATTACCTCTGTCATTCCACGACACCAAATTAATTGCCAATTTGGCACATTGTCTCCTCTAGCCCCTTCAAAAGATATCGTCAATTAATTTCAGAGTTTGCCTGGTCTAAGCATTTGTCTTCTTATGATATCCTCTAAGCATTCACGCACATAACTTTGACAAATTTGTGTTGTCGTACGACATAATACCGCTTGATTTCCCTCTTGTCGATCCCGTGAAACAAATAAAGTGTTTCTGTGTTTTGATTACCTCGCGTGTTGATTTGATGGATTGTTTTGTAAGAGCCAAAGAGAAATAACAAGGTGTCGGGTCGAGATAATGGATTGATCATCCTGGGATGATCATCATTAATACCACCAACGAAGTCATGATTCATCATGTATGATGGCCATCATCATACGCGTCATCATAATTTGCCTCGCCGAGGATGCTGGGCGCGTGGAAGATAGAATGATTAGGGAACACTACGAAAGAGGGAGACGTCACTATACGGTTACCGGAGAGCGTGAACTCTAAAACACAAAAACTGTAATATGAATGCTCAAACGATTTTTTGAAGACCCCTTCAGGTTTCTAGAGTTCACTCAGGGACATATCGACATGTCCTGAACAGGGGTACTCTTTTTTGTTTGCCATCTAAACTCGCAACAAGATGTTTTAGCGTAGCCGGGGTCGGGTGGTACCCTTATTACAAAAAAATCGTCGGCACATAGTTACAACACCCTCAAAATTGTAAACCCTCTATTGTTCAAATCTTCGACACGCTGGCTAGGGCTATCCGCCAATCAAGAAAAAAACATCAGGCATGGGTTATTGAAATCAATAACAAAGCGAAGCCAATTTCATTATTATTTGTAAATAATCGAGGTGAACGATCTTTTGAGAAGAAATAAATGTGATTCGAATATTTTTATTTTCAGATTATCTTAAGGATTTTTTTTTTAACGTGTATGTACTAAATCAGGCGCGGATTCTAGGATTTCTTAGGGGGGGGGGGCCCAAATTTAAAATTATGCGAGCCAAATATTGGTACGTAATATTGACCAGCAGTGACGTAATGCGGGGAGGGGGGGTGGGTGCAGGGAGGGGCGAGTTCCCCCTCCCTCTTGACGTTTCATTGAATTATTAGAGAAAGAAGACGTTTCGTTGTACCGTTTTCGAAAATAATCCTCGTCTAAATTCAGTTTTTCCCCGTCCGCGCAAAGCGCGGGAGCTTTTACGATTCATTAAACCATTAGAGAAAAACGACGATTCGTCGTACAGTTTTTAAATCTAAATCCTCGTCTGAATTCAGGCCCCCCCCCCTCCCGCGCGAAGCGCCGAAGCTTTTAAGTTTCATTAAAATCATTAGAGAAAGAAGACGATTCGTTGTACCGTTCTCGAAAATAATCCTCGTCTGAATTTAGTTTCCCCCCCACTCCCGCGCGAAGCGCGGAAGCTTTTACATTTCATTAAATCATTAGAGAAACAAGACGATTCGTATTACCTTTCTCGACTCTGAATCCTAGTCTGAATTCAGTTTTTCCCCTACCGCGCAAAGCGCGGAATTTTTGACGTTTCATAAGATTATGAGAGAAAGAAGATGATTCACTGTACCGTTCTCGACTCTTAATCCTTGTCTGAATTCAGTTCCCCCTCCCTTCCTGCGCGAAGCGCGGAAGCTTTAACGTTTCATTAAATCATTAGAGAAACAAGACGATTCGCTGTAGAGTTCTCGACTCTTAGTCCTCGTCTGAATTCAGGCTCCATCCTCCCGCGCGAAGCGCGGAAGCTTTTAAGTTTCATTAAATCATTAGAGAAAGACGACGATTCGTTGTACCGCTCTCGACTCTTAATCCTTGTCTAAATTCGTTCCGCCCCCCTCCCGCGCGAAGCGCGGAAGCTTTAAGTTTCATTTAAATCATTAGAGAAAGAAGACGATTCGTTGTACCGTTCTCGAAAATAATTCTCGTCTGAATTTAGTTTCCCCCCCCCCCTCCCGCGCGAAACGCGGAAGCTTTTAGGTTTTATTAAAATCATTAGAGAAAGAAGACGATCCGTTATACTATTCTCGATAATAATCCTCGTCTAAATTCAGTTTTTCCCCGTCCGCGCAAAGCGCGGGAGCTTTTACGATTCATTAAACCATTAGAGAAAAACGACGATTCGTCGTACAGTTTTTAAATCTAAATCCTCGTCTGAATTCAGGCCCCCCCCCCCTCCCGCGCGAAGCGCCGAAGCTTTTAAGTTTCATTAAAATCATTAGAGAAAGAAGACGATTCGTTGTACCGTTCTCGAAAATAATCCTCGTCTGAATTTAGTTTCCCCCCCCCCACTCCCGCGCGAAGCGCGGAAGCTTTTACATTTCATTAAATCATTAGAGAAACAAGACGATTCGTATTACCTTTCTCGACTCTGAATCCTAGTCTGAATTCAGTTTTTCCCCTACCGCGCAAAGCGCGGAATTTTTGACGTTTCATAAGATTATGAGAGAAAGAAGATGATTCACTGTACCGTTCTCGACTCTTAATCCTTGTCTGAATTCAGTTCCCCCTCCCTTCCTGCGCGAAGCGCGGAAGCTTTAACGTTTCATTAAATCATTAGAGAAACAAGACGATTCGCTGTAGAGTTCTCGACTCTTAGTCCTCGTCTGAATTCAGGCTCCATCCTCCCGCGCGAAGCGCGGAAGCTTTTAAGTTTCATTAAATCATTAGAGAAAGACGACGATTCGTTGTACCGCTCTCGACTCTTAATCCTTGTCTAAATTCGTTCCGCCCCCCTCCCGCGCGAAGCGCGGAAGCTTTAAGTTTCATTTAAATCATTAGAGAAAGAAGACGATTCGTTGTACCGTTCTCGAAAATAATTCTCGTCTGAATTTAGTTTCCCCCCCCCCTCCCGCGCGAAACGCGGAAGCTTTTAGGTTTTATTAAAATCATTAGAGAAAGAAGACGATCCGTTATACTATTCTCGATAATAATCCTCGTCTGAATTCAGTTTTTCCCCTACCGCGCAAAGCGCGGAATTTTGGACGTTTCATAAGATTGTGAGAGAAAGAAGACGATTCGCTGTACCGTTCTCGACTCTTAATCCTTGTCTGAATTCAGTCCAACCCCCCCTCCCCTCCTGCGCGAAGCGCGGAAGCTTTGACGTTTTATTAAATCATTAGAGAAAGAAGACGATGCGTTGTACCGTTCTCTACTCTTAATCCTTGTCTGAATTTCAAAGATCTTCTTTGTCTGCTCCTTTTTATTCCTACGCCCTCTTTCTTTTCTCTCCTCTCTTTTTTATTTTGACGGCGATTTTCGGGGACCGCCCCCACAGCCCCCCCCCCCCCCCCGGCTACGCGCCTGCGGTCAGATAGACACATTTTGATAACTTGTCCGACCCCAGAAGCTCAGGGGCTATAAATTACGGTCAGATAAGCATTCAGGGGCCCGCCTTAGGGCCCCTGGTGGGGTCGAGGCGGTAGAGCCCCCGGAGGCTCAGGAGTTTGAGACATTAAATTACCGTCAGATGATCATCTAAGGGCCCGCCTTAGGGCCCTAGGTGGAATCCAGGGGCCAGCAGAGGCCCCCGGAAGCTTGGGGGCTTTAGGCATTTAATCACGGTCAGATGAGCATATTTTGATGCCTCATTATTTTTTGACACTGGCAGTTAACTCTTTTTTCTTTCTTGCTCTCTTTCTTTTTTATTTTTCTTTAATATACCTTTTCATAAAAAGTGGGGGGTGGGGGGGGGGGGGGGCTCGAGGCTCTCGATCCCCGCCGTTCCTCGGGCCCTGACATGTAGGAATCTCAAGAATCACATTTCTTGCCTGGCTGAAAATTTAGGAATTTGTCACATAAAAAGGTATAATTTACTAAAAAGTGAGGAAAAATCTCTGAAATTATGTCATTTCAGCATTATTTGTTATTTGTTATTATGGAATTAGAAATAAACCACGTTTAAATTTGATTTCCCACAAGCCCCCTACCCCCTATCAGTTCGCCAGTATCTCCCCTTTTTCTTTTTTCTTTCCCTTTCCTTCCTTCTCTCTTATTTTTGTGATTGGGGGGGGGGGGGGGGCAACAGCCTGGGAGGCAAGGCCCTTTCGGCCCCCGATCTTTTTCTTCCCCCTTTTCTTTTCTTCTTCCTCTTCTCTCTTTTCCTTTCTCTCCTCTTTCCCTTTCCCTTCTTTTCCTTTCTTCTCTCTCTCTTTTTTTTTTTTTTTTCGCGGGGGGGGGGGGGGGGCAAGGCACGCTCGCCCCCCCCCTGGATCCGCGCCTGTACTAAATTGCCCTTATGTCATGATAATTTCTTTCCTCTCACAGTCAAATAGCGGCAATGGTGCCGCTATGTTTTAACTTTTTTAGTCTCCAAGGAAAAATCAAATACAATTTGGTCAGTAACTCAGTACATCACCTATTTTACGAACAAATTCGCTTTCAACTAAACGAAAACTACAAACACACGAAAGTTTTGATATATAGTATTAATACGTTTATTTAATATATACAAACATCGATATAAACACATCGCATTTTGCAACACTGATTAATGAAATTACATTTGGCTTCGTAAAGAAGTCGATAACATGCAAGTAACGTGGAAGTCAAACAGCTAGGTTTCAGCCAACAAGACAAGGTAATAGTAAGATAATACACTATTAAAATATATATTCCACTATCTTGTCTGTTATGGATGACGGAAAACAAATACTACATTAATTACATGTACATGATTAAACATCAAGGATTTCGTTTATACGTTACAAGATTATACATGTACTTCAACGAGAAAAATGTGAAGAGCCCTCTTGCGGTAGAGACATTATATTCACTTGATCATTTTGTTGTTACAGCCATACGTTTTTTCCTCTTCAGTGAATTGCGATTTAATTCCAAGTTATAAAATATTGCAAAGCAGCATTCTCCTTTGAAAATGAGGGAAAAGTTGAAAGTTTCAATGAAAAGGCAGATATTTGTTTATGTGAAGAAAGACATAAAAAAAACAAGGAACACCTCACTATATTTTCTTTGAAATACTTTCTTCGAAATACATGTACATAAAGACAAAAAGAGTTCTTTGGTTCTAATTTCGATGTACGATTTGAAGGTGAATACTTGGTGAATGGCATTAATGGTTCAGGTGGTAAATAATAATACTTCTCATAATGCTGCGAAGTACACCATCCTTACACACACTTTATGTCATTGTACAGTTCATCTAGTTTCCCAAAGTTTTGTTCAAACTGCAAAGACCGGCTAGAGCCATTTACTTTGAGAGTTTGGCTGACTAGATTTCAGTTAGTGTTGATCACAACATGGTGTATATTCTCTTGTTTTGTGCTTGCCCCCCCCCCCCCACCCACACACACACACACAACAGTTTCCATATATTGTAAGCAACTAGAAGCAGGTTGGCCAAACTCTGTATATTGATGCTCTAGCAGAGATGAATTGCAGCAATAAATATACAGCTTCCTGCATGGTTACACAATATGTATCAAAGTAGAGATAATCAAATTAAAAAAAATAGTAAAAGACAGGCATATTCAACCATATAGAAAGACAGCTTGCATCTCCCTTTCATCAAAATTATTTTTTTGTTTTTGTTTTTCAGGTAAAAAAGAAAATATTTATGAGAAAAGAAGAAGCAGCATCATATGCGGCAAGATCCAAATCTGATTTGACGATTTAGGTATTAGGTGAATATACAAGTATTATGAACAAGAAAAAATGGAGTAAAGGATACCCAAATGTCCGCAAATTAAACAATGACTTCAATACTCTTGTTATCATGTTAAAGTTATTGAATACAAAAATAAAATCAAAATCCACCAAAGCAATCCAATCGACATCGACATAGACTTGGAATTTGTGTGTCAATTGCTGGTACACATCATAAGCACATTTTTGTTCAAAGGCTTGTGTTCCATAATGTGTAATACAATTATTGTCCATAATAAGGCTTTACTGAAATGTTCCTTAAATTTGTTGTCTTCTAGAAGAGAGAAAATTCCCTGTTTGTCACGCTCATCTCCTTCACAAATCTGCAAAGAAATATGAGAAAAATAAAAGAATGCATATCAATTACAAATGTAAACCTCATTGAGACATTGTCATCGTACATACAGTAATTCAAATGAAATGAAGCATGACTTATCCTGGGCTGAGTTTTTAATAGATTATAATGGAAAGGCACTTTAAAGTCATATCAGTAAATGTATAATATGTCCACCCTCTCATAAAAATGAATTAAATGAGTAAAAAGTATTTTTAAAAACAGGGCCCAAGATCGTAAAACTTGTTATTAATAACAAATGCTAAATTTCTATGACAAATTTGCTCTCAGCCGATCAAATGCCACAATTTTTAGTAGCTTATAACATTAGTTATAACTTTTTATTGATAAAAAGTTTAAAGAAATAGGGCTCAGGGCTGATTAAGAATACAAACATGGGCCATGATAAAAACATAGCGAGGAAAAGAAATCCCAATTTTACGTATGACATACAGATCCACAATTTGCACATTGTGTTATAATACACATTATGTTATTTAACAAACTGAAACAAAATACATTATGGCAAAAAATACAAGTGAATGGACAAAATATACTACTTACACATGTATCTAATTCAATTCGTCGCTGTTTTCACGAAGTGACGGTAGTGAACAAAAATTGCATTCACTTTGTGTACGATTTTCCTCACTACCGTCACTTCGTGAAAACAAGGACGAATTGTCAGCAAAACTCATTTTTGCCATAAATGCACCATCGCATTAGTAATGACTTTATCACTGCGAAATATTAAGTAATTATTTGTTTGCTTTTAACTAACATAAAGTAACTTAGCAATACAAAATATTTTACTGGTTTTAATCTTGGCAATAGTTGACATCAGTAAAAAAAAAAAAAAACAGTTTCGGTTTACTATATAATAAAAAAGAAGAAAAGAAAAAGCATGCTCCATCAGCCTTTTCAATTCTACCATTAAAAACAACAACAAACAATGAAAAACAGAAGAATAAACAAAAGAAAGAAAATAAAGAATGATACATACTTTGTCATTTCACTACTGACGCACACATGTCTGGGGACGTATGTCCAAGGCTCACTCTGCTTCAAGGGAACTTCCTTCCTATACCAGGATCCAGGGAGCTGAGCTGTCGTCACAGGGTTGCGGTATATATCATTGGGACCTGACAAAGACAGGAGTAAATGATATTGATAAGGAAGATATTCAATTTTCTTTTTTTTTTTAGAGATGTTCTTTAAAACTAAAATAAAATGTTAGGCTCAAAACCCAATTATAACAAACTAGAGTCTACCTAAAAATCATACTGATATAGTCCAGATCTAATAGATCTAGACCTAATTAATAATAATAATATCTTGCAGAGACCTACGATTATAAAATGAGGTTTTGGGAAAATATAAGAGAATAAACAATGATGGATATTCATTTTATATCTTACCCTACATATTCATTAATTTCTTCTTAATAATATGAATCTGACATTTGTTACATTTTCTCAGTCAATAGTAACAATAATGATGAAAACAAAATAATAAAAAACATAACAATATTCAAAAAGAAGAAGAAGAAGAAGTAGACTAGAAGAAATAGAAATAGAAATAGATGCTATACCACATAGACTATAGACTATTTGATTTTGAGGAATACTTCTACTTCTACTTCTACGACGATACTCAGCAGGATCCATAAGTCAGGATGTAGTGCTGAGGAATACTATCTATAAACTTGACATTAAATAAAAGTCTAAAACCCTACCTTTTGCACATCGTGTATGTTTATGCAATCTCTCGGTAAATTTGACATATGATCCGTGATGTTCTGGATTATCTACAGGCTCGATGACTTTGTTGTATTTATGCATGTTAATCGGTGGAAGCTTTGCAGTTTCTGGTCTGTGCGAGACGTACGATCCAGCGGGTAAAGAGTTGGCGAGATGGTAGGAGTATACTGAGTTGGGCTCCTTGACCTGTGCACGTATAGGATATTGGTATCCCAGTTCTGTAAGATTGAAGAATGACATTATTTTAGCTACTAACTCAACACGTAAGATATCTCCTGAAGAAAGTGACCAAAAATATTGTTTTTTGTAGAGGAAATGTTGAAAAACGCCCTCCGAAAACGATCAGAAAAGGTTTTTCATCGAGGGTTTATCTTGGCTGCTTCGCTTTACTTCAGTGTAACAGGTGCATCGCGTCGCGTCTGGTCTGTACGGGGATTTCCTTGGTTACGTCCCGTTGTTGTTATCACCTCCAGAGGGACGAGGCTGACAACAGTGAAAATATAATTTAGTTATTTCAAGATATTTGTAATCAAAATATTAATAATATAATTTAATTGTCTATCAAAAAGGTTTTATTGGTTGAAAAAATAAGAAATGTTTTTGATTATATGTTTTTTTAATTATTAATCGATTTACAAAAATTGGAGTGAACGAGGCTAATGTAGTGAGATTATATTGGAGGCTTCTAGAATCTTTCACGTGAATCAGGCGTGAAAAGGGCGATAGAAATCCATCCTCATCTAGAAATCAGCTCATGAGATCTCCAATTTTCACGTAAAAATGTCTTCTATGGGATCTCTTGCTTTCGATGAATATGGTCGGCCTTTCATCATCATCAGAGATCAAGACTCTAAGTCGAGATTAACTGGGATCGAAGCCCAGAAGGTAGGTCTAATATTTAGTCCCACTAACTTACATCAGTGTGTATTTCATGATTTATCTCTCAAATTTCAATTGTCTTGCTCTCCTAATCAGAGCTGTTTTACAACAAATCCCCCCAACATTGTTTTTGATTATGCAGAGAGTGGGGAGTCACACAGTTCCAATATTTTTGCATGGTCTACATTAAAATCTATTGAAAAGTTGCTGAATAAATTGTAGTTTATCAAAATAATGAATGCCTTGGCCTGCCCTTGGCTTGGCCTTGTCTTCAGTAGGGGCGCTGGTCAGAGGATGAGGACCGTCCGCATAAATGAGGATATCCTCGTAAACGCTGACAAATTGCGTCTTGAAAAAAAAGGATCGTCTGCATTTTCTAGGACGTTTTTTTTCATCGGCGCTTGGCACGTTTCGGCTTCCCAAACCGCTGGCGATGCAAAAAGCGGATTCCACGTAAGAAAATAACCCCAGTTTACCGTCTAATTTTATCGGTTGTCCATCTTCCTGAGGATTTATTGCTCATAGCTTAAGTCTCTGTAAGATGCATCAAAAAAATCATTGCAAAATCTGTTTTTCGCATCGCCAACGCCCGGAACGGCAATATGAAACGTCTGCGAAAATGCGGACGATCCTTATTTTCGTGGATGCATCTGTCCGCGTTTGTGCGAATGATCCTTATGCTCGAAGTTATCATTTTCATCGGTGACAAATGACAATTAGTTTACGTTATAAGTTGAAGATAAAGTTGAGTCCTGGTCATGCAATTGCATTGTGAAAGAAAGGGTGTGGAATCGATCAGAAAAGGTTGATCATTGAGCATATAGCCTAGACCCTAAGTAGAGTAAAGGAGCCCGTTTTCGGCCACTTAAGACAAAATCCTATTTTTAGGACTCTTTACATCCTATTTATTATCATTTCTTGTTTAAATCATGAAGCAAATATTATTATTATTTAAACAAAAAAAGAATCCCAGAAAAAAATCACGAATTGCCATGACAATATTCATTTCAATTTTCACTGTTTTGGAGCCCGTTATCGGCCGAGCGTTTCAGTTTACGGCCGCATGTACAAAGTCAATAGGAAGCACTCGCGCGCGCCGTGCGTTTCCGCGCTGATGTACAGCACAAGCGGGCGGAGCAGGTATCCCACGCCGGAGCTCCCTGGTGCTCGCCTGGCCGAAGACAGGCACAGCGGTGATCGGACGTTGGAATCTGAATTAGACAGAGATATCGTGTGTGCGTCGCGGTGTGCGGCTGCATTGATTTAATACATGCGATGACATACTTTTGAGCTTGCGACTAGCACAAAATCGGGCTTTAAATCTGAAAAATACTTGAAATAAAGCTCATTTTATGGTACCCATATTTCTTACAGACACGCGTAAGATACTCGATTTTTCAGATTTGGGTAGCGGGACCGGCGATTACATCGCTAAAATGTGATATTTTAGGATATATTTTCCATTGCAAATGTGGTTCTTCAGTGACACTGGCATGGTATGGTACAGTATGTGTGGGATATGTGTTATGCTATTATGCGATGTATTTTAGAGTGATTTTACCTTGCATCCAACCAATCAGCCGAAAACTGGAGCTGGCCGATTACGGGCTCCTTTACTCTAGATCTATTGGTGTGTAATGCAAAGTTTTTTTTTTTTTTTTTTTTTTTATTTTTTTTTAAGGCTGAAAATTTTTGCCGATAGATACCAATCACAGGTGCGAGGGTGTGGCTCAGATCTTCCGATCCGATCAAAGCCCCGACTTTTAGGGTTAATTTCAGGTCAACAAACTTAGTCTATGTTGTGGCATCAACATAGAAACTTAACAAAAGGTTACGATTTTGAATTTTTATCATAATTTTGAAAGTATACATTCCTAATTTCCTATTCCATGAAACTTGAACATATGGGTTATCAAGTATCATCAATCATGTGATAAGTCTTTTAGGTGACAAAGTCAAGGTAAAATGTAATTCAAGGTCTGCAAACTTTTTAGGCTTTGTTGTGGTATCAACATCAAGATTTTGAATTTTTAGCATAATTTAAAAAGCATGTGTTCAAATTACATAACTTGTACACAAGGGTTATCAAGTATCACAAATCATATGACGCAAATTCCAGGTCACAAAGTCCAGGTCAAAGGTCATTTTAGGTCAGTAGACTTGGATTACGGTATGTTTTCACAACTTAACATGAGAATTAATAAATCAAGTTTTATTATTTGTTCAAATTCCATTAAAGTTATCAATCTTGGTACAAATTATAGTAATTAATTGTTCTGATGATTCTTAGCCAATATTCACTTCAAAATGCTCATTGCTGATTATATTCAGAGGTTTTCATTTTTCATTTTTTTTTTTTGGGGGGGGGGGGGGGAGGGGCCTGCTAATGCCTCTAAATAATGTTCCAACCTCAATTTTTTATCATATCGAATTGCGTAATGCAGGTGAGACTGTCGAGAGCGTTTGCCTTGTTTGTCATTTGTCATTGATAAAAAGTTTTGTGAAACGGGTCTCTGTACCGACTAGCTGAGGTATGTGGTTTAAATATACAACTTGCAAACCTTTATCGGGCATGGTAATCGGAATTCCCCACCTGACTGTATTGTGGCCTGTGGGGCCAGCAAGCCATGCTAGAGTAACTCACTACGTGATAATTATTACATGTATAGACTACCTGTATCTATCATGATGTCATTTGTGAGACATACTAAATAAGTTTCTCTGGGCTCAAACAGCAAGACAGATTCAGTATTAAATTATAGAGGATCTTTAATTTGACTCACAAGCATATTATAATTTATACCTTTTTCTAGTTGGTCGTTGACGGCTCATTCAATATTTTTCTTCTTACAGTCTCATATTCTTGCTGCTAAGACGGTCGCTAACACATTACGAACTTCATTAGGTCCAAATGGTAAGTCCCTTAATGACTTTTTTATGGACAGTGGTGAAGCTAAATAAGCATGTGATGAAATTAGGTAAATAATCAGAAGAGGCTCTTTTGACATTCCTGTCATATCTTTTGAGCAGTCTACACTTGCTCTCTACCAGTTACTATGTATGGTCCAGTTGGGAATGGAATAGAAGAAGCTTCATCCTGTTGCATAGATCTCGTGAATTCAACTTTTATGATCTACTCCGTTGAAAATAAACTTTGATTTAACATGTAAAACAAAATGGCAGCTGACACAGCAAAAAATGTGTTGTTAATGCTGTTGTACAGCCTGCAGGAAACTACTTCGTTATGAGAGGCGGTCCCTTACACTATCCAGACTTCTTTAGCTTAATGAGTACTTTTGAATAATTTGAAACCAACAGCATGTATTGTACCATTACAAAGCAACTTGTAAGTTGTGCAACATTCTTTACAAATAAATGTGTTTTGTCGTGAATTCAGGCTTGGATAAAATGCTTCTCAGCCCTGATGGTGAGGTAACAGTAACTAACGATGGAGCCACCATTTTGGACAAGATGGACGTGGACCACCAGATTGCTAAGCTCATGGTCCAACTCGCCAAGTCACAAGATGATGAGATTGGAGATGGCACAACCGGTGTTGTTGGTAAGTATATACTTTTTCAATAAATGAAGATAAAAGTAGTACAGAGATATCAAGTTGTTGTTATTTTAGTTAGAAGTTGACAATAATCCCACAATATGAAGATGAGTAACAGTTACGCGTACATATGGCATCTTTCTTCTCTAATGTTAGTGCACTTTTCTTAATCTCAGTGCACTTCTTTTAGATCTTTTTACAGCAAGTATGATGACAAGCACTGGGCTATGAATTTCATGATTCGAAAATGTGCTTTGTGGGTTCTGACAAGCTCACTTTCCTGACTTGCCTTCAAATTGCAGTGTCATAGCCTTCATGTAAACACTAACAGGTGTCTCATAATAGTTAACAAGTGATGTGTGCATACAGTCCCTAAAAATCCCTAATGTAAGTCTCAAGAAGTTTAGCCATTTAGTTAGCCATATTTTTTTTTAAGACCTCATATGAATCAATGTCATATTTTGATTAGTTCTTGCTGGAGCCTTGCTGGAGAAGGCAGAGCAGCTCCTGGATAGGGGGGTCCATCCAATCCGTATCGCTGATGGCTACGACATGGCTGCCAGGATAGCTACCAGGAGATTAGATGAGATTGCAGATGCCTATGATGTCAGCCCAGACAACCTTGAACCACTTATCCAGACAGCCATGACTACTCTGGGATCAAAAATGTAATTGTTATGGATTCTTGTTCACTATTTATTTTGTGTAGATCAAGTCCCATTAATCTCAATAGAAATTGAAAAGAAAAGAATTTGTTCTTTGTCATTGAGATTCATTTCTGAAGGCGCAAGTATGATGACTAGCACTGGGCTATGAAATATCATGATTCTAAAACGTGCTTTGTGGGTTCTGACAAGCTCACTCAACTGACTTGCATTTAGGATAACCAATTTTTGCAGAACTGGATTTGATGAAGTTTAGATCATTATGAAAATGGTTATCACAGACCACTAAACATTTGTAGAACACAAACCATTTCCAGCAATGCATGTTCTACAAAAGCCATGGGCTTCTCATTTCAGTTTGCTGCTATGTATAAGGCTGACCGATCTCAGCACTTGGCTTTTTGTTCAAATTGATTACTAATATATTTCTAGAAAATAGTGCATTGCTTAATCACCTTTGATATATTTATCTGATTATCTACACAATGTATTGCCAGTAAAGATAGCAAGGATAGCAGGTAATAAACTTCCCATCTTTGTAATACTTCATTTTCACAGCATCAGTCGTTTCCAGAGGAAAATGGCCGAGATCGCTGTCAACGCCATCATGGCCGTAGCTGACCTTGAGAGGAGGGATGTTGACTTTGAGCTCATCAAGGTCGATAGCAAGGTGGGAGGCAAGCTAGAAGACACCATGCTGGTCAAGGGTGTGGTCGTTGACAAGGACTTCAGTCATCCCCAGATGCCAAAGGTGAGAGGGAAGGATTGGTATAAAGGGTCCGAAATTTTTTTAAATTCTTGTTCTCCAAGAAACACTTCAGATTTGGAGTAGAGAATTTGGTTCTTTTGTGTGTAGAAGAGTGTTTATCTGGGGGGGGGGGGGTGGGGGATCTATCTACATTATACAATATCTTCAAAGATAGATTTATTGCAGCTTAGGTCATTATGGAAAGTTCTCTTCTGATGTGAGTTACTTTTATCTAAAGTTTTCTTGATTAATTCTTGATATGAATACGATAACAATTTATTTTTGCTCCCATGAACTTGTCCCATTTCTTAAATTCTGAGTTTGTAAAACTTGAAATAGAATTATGAAATACGTGATTTTTAAATTTGTTCCTTGAATATCATGTGTCATCACCTGGCTGGTATAGATTCAGTCCAGTTGAGGTCTGTGGTTAAAATACTGGTTGCAAACCTTTAAAGTTATTTGTGCATGGTAATCGGAATTCCCCACCTGACTGTACTGTGGCCTGTGGGGCCAGCAAGCCATGCGAGAGTAACTCACTATGTGATTTTCATTACATGTATAGATAACCTGTATCTATCATGATTATGTCATTTGTGAGACATACTAAAATAAGTTTCTCTGGGCTCAATCGTGAACAGCAAGACAGATTCAGTATTGAATTATGGAGGATCTTTAAGTTTGTTGTTTTTGCTGCTAGTACAGCACAATATCACTTGAAAAATGTGTCTAGTGTAAAATGCAAAGGTGCCTTTCAGTTACCCTTCCCCCACATACTTGTGGCTTAATCATTTCCATCCCAGCTGAATATTAACAAATTGAATTTTATTTTTTGTAGGAAGTAAAAGATGCCAAGATAGCTATCCTGACATGCCCTTTTGAACCACCCAAGCCTAAGACTACACATAAACTTGATATCAAATCGGTGGAAGACTACAAGAAACTCAGGGAATACGAGAAGAAAAAGTTCACAGAGATGGTGGAACAGGTATGTTAATTACTTATATGCTAAAGTATCTTATCAGATTAGAAGGGGAATACATAAAAAAGAAATGAAGTTAGCATGGTATGTATAAAGTTTGCCAAGACTTGAAGCACTTTATAGGTGAAAGGGAGAAGCGCTATATGAAAAACCTCAAACATGTAGAGTAGATCGATATTCACACTTTGTAGGAGAGAGCCAACATTGTAAAGCTGATGTAAAATCTATAATTAGGATCATCTTTTTAGGGTAGATGCAAGGATGATGACTAGCACTGGGCTATGATAAGTCTTGATTCTAAAACGTGCTTTGTGGGTTCTGACAAGCTCACTTACCTGACTTGCATGTAGTTATTTTTATCCATCCAAAAACATTTTAAATTAGAACCTTCTATACTTGAAAAGATTGGTAGCTGTCAGGATGCACTGAAGAAATAGTTTATGAAATATTAATGGAATATCAGAATAGCGATCAACTTCATTCAATATATTAGTTGTATCAATTTTGTCACAGCAATTTCGATATTCAGTATGGCCCTCCATAGATATTACACTTGCCATCATGAATTTATATTCCAACTTTTGTGATATAGGTGAAAGCAACAGGAGCTAATCTTGCTATCTGTCAGTGGGGCTTTGATGATGAGGCTAATCATCTTCTACTACAAAGAGAGCTACCAGCTGTCCGCTGGGTCGGAGGTCCAGAAATAGAGGTACGGTTGAATTTCTTTCCTTTTTGATTCATCGTTTTCATCTTGAGCTCAGAATTTCGTATTAGGGTCAATAAAATGATTTGTCTTGATAATAGAAGTGTTTTGGTGATCAGTTAAACTGAATTAACTTTTCAGAATTAAGAATTCTTTACTAAGGCATTTGAAGCAGTTTCAAGCAGACTTGGTGGAAAGATTAGACATACATGTGCATTTTTGTGGTAGTTAATGTTCATACAACTCCATACATTTTTATTTGTGCAAGAATGATGACTAGCACTGGGCTATGAAATTTCATGATTCTAAAACGTGCTTTGTGGGTTCTGACAAGCTCACTCAACTGACTTGCAAAATGATCAGAAATAAAAAGGTTAAAACAGAAGACTGGGTATGGTTCCATAATTACATATACCCTTCATCTAGTTTAATTCAAGGGGGGGGGGGATCTTGGAATATAGAAAGTTGTTGATGTTTTGTGAAGCTTTATAATTTGCATGTTGTGATACTTATCACACTGCCTAGGTTCCTGTATTAATTTGTATTTTATTATATATTTCATTTCTAGTCAAAATATTTCCTGTAATTTTGTATTGTGTTTACCCAGACAATTGGCAGGCCTGCCATGCTTTTGATATGGATGACTAATTCTGTAGCATGTCTTATGATAATTCAATTAAATTTTTCTTGCAGCTGATTGCCATTGCTACTGGTGGACGCATTGTACCCAGGTTTAGTGAGCTGACAGCCGACAAGCTGGGCAAGGCAGGCATCGTCCGAGAGATCGACTTTGGTACGACCAGGGATAAGATGCTGGTGATCGAGGATTGCCATAATTCAAGAGCAGTCACCATCTTCATTAGAGGAGGCAACAAGATGGTGAGAGATGGTTGTCTTTTAGAGCTCATCTTATTAAGAGAGTGTCAAGTGACCTCCAATTTGTTTGTGAGGTCTTGATAGGATTAGAGACCAGTAACATAGTCCTTTACTGAAAGGTAAAGGATCAAGAGAGATAGCATTTAAACAAGATGACTTCGCTTTTCAAGTCAGTAAATGTTGCAGTTATACATTTCACATTGGCAATAACATTTCAGTAGCATTGCAGTAGCATTTGTTTAGTATGTGAAAAATTGATTTGACGTCGTGTATCTTTCTTGAGAATGCGAAGTAGTAAAGCTTACAAATAAAAGTACTAAACAAAGACCCTAATTCAATCAGTCTACCTTTTTTTCTTGATTAACTGTAGCTTCAATATTCTGCATAACTTGACATGTTTTGATGTAGTTTGAATTTTGTTATGGTCTGTGTTCCAAGCAAGGATGATGACTAGCACTGGGCTATGAAATTTCATGATTCTAAAACGTGCTTTGTGGGCCCTGACAAGCTCACTTTCCTGACTTGCTTTTGGAGATATGACAGTGTTGTATGATACATCCTTTGGCTCAACTTGAAATGAAACGTAATATAGCAAATTGAATTAGTAATGTTGTATTTATTTTTTGATTTTTAAACAGCCTTTACATATAATTTCTTGTATATTTATACCGTTTAGATTGTTGAAGAAACAAAGCGCAGTCTTCATGATGCCTTGTGTGTCATTAGGAATCTGGTCAAGAGTGGCAATATTGTATATGGTGGAGGTGCATCTGAGATTGCTTGCTCACTTGCAGTCAGTCAACAAGCTGAATGGGTAAGTATACCTATAGGAGATAACTCCTACAGATTACTGTTTATTGTTTGTGTTTCAAGCAAGGATGATGACTAGCACTGGGCTATGAAATATCATGATTCGAAAACGTGCTTTGTGGGTTCTGACAAGCTCACTTTCCTGACTTGCTTTTTGAGATGTCTATATTTATAATCCCTCAATATTTGATAGGGAAGTGACAATGTTGTATGATATATCCTTTGGCTCAGTTTTTATGAAATGTAGGAGCGTGGAATATAATATAGTAAAGTGGATTAGTAATGTTGTATTGGATTTTTAACAGCCTTTATATATAATCAAAACATTTTCAGTAGGTCTTTGTTTTAAAATGTTATAAGCTGTCCCTTGGATCAATTTTCAAAATTGGTTTGAAATTGACCATTCCAATAACATACAAATTCTATAGAATATAGGTCGGTCTTGTAATTATTTTAATCTGAACTCGTTGTATAACCCATTTCCACATGATTTCCGTAGTGGTTATGCAAATAGCACTGGGATCATAGCCATACTACTATAAAAACTCATGTTTTATTTTGTTCACTCCCATTGCTTCCTTAGGTATCGACCATAGAACAGTATGCCATGCATGCATTTGCTGAAGCCCTTGAGTCTATCCCTATGGCCCTTGCAGAAAACAGTGGTCTTCACCCAATCCGCACAGTGGCTGATGTCAAGTCAAGACAGCTGAAGGAGAACAACTCTAGATTAGGCATTGACTGTATGGGCAACGGAACCAATGGTAAGGAGACATGGCTTTCGTATGCATTCAGCTGATTACTCCGCTGCTTTATCACATGAAGATTAAAACATTAGAATAAATCGTTTGTGTTTCAAGCAAGTATGATGACTAGCACTGGGCTATGAAATTTCATGATTCGAAAACGTGCTTTGTGGGTTCTGACAAGCTCACTTTCCTGACTTGCTTTTTGAGATGTCTATATTTATTATAATCCCTTGATAGGGAAGTGACAATGTTGTATTTTTATGGAATGTAATATAGCAAAGTGGATAAGTAATCTTATATTTGATTTCTTGATTTTTAAACAGCTTTTATATATGATCTTATTATTCAACTGAATTTTACTAGCATGACTAGCAATATCTCTTGCATAATATGGGTTCCAGATGTAATCTTGACTGGAGCTTAAAGGTAAAGACCAGTTATGGTCATGCGATTGCATAGTGAAAGAAACATTGTGGAATTGATCAGAAAAGGTTGATCATCTAGCATCTGCAAGGTTCTGTAATCATCAAAATGATAAGAAATTTGGCCCATTCTTCGTGAAGTTACAAGCACTATACACAGAAATATGTATATGGGACTACCCTATATCTCTCACAGACCATGAGAGAAACAAATTTACCAAATATATGAATTAGTAGGTGGTTTCCCGGCAAATTTTTTATCATCATGTATTAGTCAAAACATATTCTTTCACGTGATTGTTAATAAGAGCTTCCATTTCATTTTTTGAAATTGGGGCGTTTCCAATACTGGTCTTTACCTTTAATGAAATCTTGCTTATTGCCAGTATGGTTACATTTCTACAATTTTGGATTAAATTCTACGGTTGTGAAGTAAGTAACAATTGTTTGCTTGTGCACCTGATGTATAAAATACATATTTTCTGCGTTCTTTGAAACAGATTATTGCAAAATCTGCTCTGACATCTAGGCAGGGTATCACAAACCCGTTCTATGCACATGGTCACCGACAACCCATTGAAATTCATGTATTAAATTGAACATGTGTTTCAATGGGATGCCGGTAAACTAGTAGTTAAGACGTGAAAAGTTCCCCTGGATTCTTTTAGATGATGTTTATGGTGCCAGCAAGCCATGCCATGCCAAAATATTGCTTTCGTATTTTCATTGCGTTTATTGAGTTCCTCCAAAAAGTGTAATTAGTTACTGCTTAGTGTATAAAACCCCAAGAAATATGTGATCATGTTCCATTTCTCTCTTGTTTCCACACAGACATGAAGGAGCAGCATGTGTTTGAGACTCTGATTGGCAAGAAGCAACAGATCAACCTAGCTTCTCAGCTCGTCAGGATGATCCTGAAAATAGATGACATCAGAGCACCAGGAGGTTATTAAGCACACCCTCACAAGTGCTTTAATAGCAAGTAGTGTAGATAATTTATATGCAAAGGGAGCAAATGTTAAAGGCATCAGCCAAAGGAAAGGCACTTGGTATGTTAAGGGCTGTTCACATATCATCAGTAATGATAACAATTGGTGTATGTAGAAAAAGGTATGAACAGAGAAACCTGTATATAAAGACCACTCAAGAGAGGCAAAGAAAGTGGTCTTCATAGGCAGTCGGTATTTGTGAACAGGTTCCCTTCTTCAAGGGAAACAGTAAATTACAGAAGGGTGGTCTTTCTATACAGGCGGTTATTAACGCAGGTTTCGCTTAACATTTCATGTATTGAACATTTTTCTTCTATTCAATACCTTTTCTACAAAGACCGATTTTTATCATTATAGTTATCGATGATGTGTGGCCAGCCCTGTACTTGGACATATGACAGAATTACCACAGAAATGCCACAGTTGATCTGAAGTTGTCTAAGCAAGAGATCTATTATCTCATGGGGGGATATGTGATAACACTTCTTGATGGGAAGCTGAATAGAAGAGGTGAACGGGTGGTTTGACCTAACATTTCTGTAATTGCTTCTGTCTGTGTAATGCATTTGTTTAGCGGTTGTAGGAAGATTTGCATTTCCTCTGTTGTTCATTGTAAAGAAGACCATGTGGGTCTTGTATGCTTTCAGCTGATTTGACATGATAAGAGGAGAGTGGGTGTGCTTGGGTCATGAGATACACACTGGGTGCTTATGCTCATTCCTTGTAGAAACATTTGTATGCAGTTCAAGCAAAGATAGTCTGCTTTGCAGCCCCTAGTCCATAATAAGGTTACTGAATTATTTGAAAACATTTCTCTTGAGATATGTGCAAGCCTGTATATTAGTTTTGTTGATTATGTCATGGTTTCGGGCATATTATGACCCTTATTCAGAGTACAGGGCGTATCTCTGGCTGATCATTCCTTCTGTTATTAACCATATAATCTATTTAGAGCCAGAAGGGCATTAAATCGTATCAATCGTTGGTATTTAAGAGTGAACACACCTTCAGACTCATGGCTGGTGATAGCTTTGCAAACATGCACATATTTTGGGGGAATATCAGTGGGCTTTATCACTCATTGGATCATTTATCTCCCTGGATTTGTAAACGAGAACTATTTCTATGGAAAGAAATCTTCATGAATTGCATAAATTCAGTGTTTTTTCAGTTGTGATCCGATTATTAATTGCACAAAACATTGGTGAATCCCAACCATTCGTAATATTTGCAAGTATTTTTCTGGTCGGGTTGAAGACTCTTCTTGCATTAGAAAAAGATACGAGGTAGCCTTGATGACGAGTAGTCAACAAGCAGGCATGCTTCCGATAATTCTTATCCCTGTTGAACCAAAATATACTAAAGATATCAATTTCAAAATTATTGCAATATAATGTATAAAGCAGTGTGACCTTGTAGATTTGATGTGAAGTGGTGTAGTTTGTGGCATTATGTGAACGTTTCCCCATTATTTCAATGTACTCACATACATTTGAAAGTTAACAGGTCAACAGTAAAAGTACTTCTCTTTCAGAGACAACATCTATAACACAAGTTTAAAAAAAAGGCGTTCATTTATATTGCTAAATTTAAGTGATAATGGGAAAGTGTATTTCATATTCTGATCAGTACATGTTCATATTCTATGCCAGTTGTGTGTAAAGTGTAAATGTGTATGATTTTTTTCTTTTTTGTACTGAATTGAATATGTATTGACTTAATAAAGAGCATGAAATAAACACACAAACACAAGCAGCTTTATGTTTATTTTTTTCTTAGTTTGAATACACGTTTTATTTACTGACTGTATTTTTGGATGTCCATATGTTAAATGACATTGTGTTTGTTTAAACAGCAACATCATTTTAGACTTCAATACCAGGTTCATATAATGAGGAAGAAAAGAAAAAAGGAAATGTGAGTTGATGTAGTTTGTTAAATCTGACACTTATTATATAGATAGGATTATTATTATTATTATTTTAATATTTTATATATATATATTTTTTTTTTTTTTTTTTTTTTTGGGGGGGGGGGGGGGGCGGTTGTATTTTTCTATTTATCAATGTCGGATTTATCAGACTACATGAAGATCAGGGTGAAAAGAGATAGTGTTAAATAAAACGTGTTCAATAACAGTTTTCTAGATACAGTATAAACAAAATTGGAAAAACATTTTCCATCTATAGCATGTACAATAACAAAAGGAACAAAGAAATACAAATTTGATACAGCTAACCTTGCACTACATGTTCAAAAAAAGAGTGAATGGTATCTGCAATTTTAGTAGAAAATGAATAGTGGTCATGTAACGTAAAGAAATCAAGCCACTTCAACATAAGTGGACAATTAATCATTGGTGTCTACTCCTATGACCTAAAACCATTGCCATTCTGAGGTACACAGTACCATTAGCATCTTATGAATAAATTAAACACTCTAGAGCACTTTTATTCTGGATAAACTTTTTGCAGGCACATCCTGCTCTTGACTAAAACATTGAAAGAAAGAAAAAAAAACTTTTTCTTCTTCAAAATAATATATGTAGGATTAAAGGTAAAGACCAATTTTGGAAAGGCCCCCCTCTCAAAAAATGAATCGGAAGCTCTTATTACCAATCATGTGACAGAATATGTTTTGACTAATACGTAATAATACAAATTTCGCCGAGAAACGGCCTACTAATTGATATATTTGGTAAGATATATCTATTCGGACCTGATAGATATCGCGCACATGTGGCGTAGTCCCATATACATCTTTTTGTGTACAGTGCTTTTAACTTAACCAAGCCAGGGCCAAATTTCTTATCATTTTGATGATTCCAGAACCTTGCAGTTCACACCAATACTTATATGCTAGGTGATCAACCTTTTCTGATCGATTCCACCAAGTTTCTTTCACAATGCAATCGCAAGACCATAACTGATCTTTATCTTTAAGAACGTCACCTAATAAAAGTGATGTTCTCCATCAATTTATATGAAGTTTAGGAAGAACAGACAAAACATAACATTCTCACTATGCCAACATTTTCTATACATCTATCAGAAAGATAATTGAATGAAAGCTCAACACTTTACTACAATTATTCGTAATGATTTGTTTGTCATTTTTGTACCACCTTCTCTTTAGGAAGAAGATTTGGTTTCTCCAAATCTCTTGGAATCGGCCCTCCACAATACAGTTTATATACAGGAAGTCAATAATACACTTTTACATCTCATGATACATATAACAAGAAACATGATAGTACATGTACTACGTATGAACAAGGGGAACATCTCAAGTTACAAAAAGTCTACCGGTATAATATATTTCTCAGTCAACTGTACAAACAGATATAAATATCTCTGCAAAAACATTTAGGTCAAGTTATCGCTCTGTGTCTTTCTTTCTGATCTACCCTTCATCCTCACTGGCTGAAGAGATAGCATTTCACTTAGGAACCTTCTTGATGGCAAATCATCATATGTCTTGCTGTCGCTATATGCTTCCACTGATCTATCTATTCATCTTCACTGTCGGATGATATGACGTTCCGCTTGGCAACCTTTCTCAGCGGGACATCGTCATCAGAGTCACTGTCGCTAGATGCTTCCACTGCAGGGCTTGCAGACGTTGCTCGTTGGTTGCTAGAGGTCATGTCAAAATCACTATCTGTGAAGTCGGAAAGAAGAAGGTAGATAAATCAAATTAATAAAAGAAAAGTGAGGTCACATAGAATTTAAAAAGCAAATATTCATAATGAACGATAGAACAAAAGTCAAGCAAATATGAATTGGATTTCTTAATCTGAATACCACCAAATCACTTCAGCCAGAATCTTTCTTTTCTATTCATTCTTTACACCATGAGCAAATCCAATCAATGAAGTATATGTTGCTTCCTCTGGATTCATATAAATGTCAAATTACATTTTTCGAGACAGAAATCACGCTCAAATCTTTTTAAAGCACTCGTGTACACTCCCTGTAATTTAAACGTGACAAGATCATTGAGAATAATGAATACTCTGTACTTTCAGAATGATCTTGAATAAAATATCACTTGGTGTCTTATTATACAATACTTGACACGTTGTGCATGAAGAATTTTTTTTATTACTACCTGGTACTACAGAAATGAAAGAGGAAGTTGTTTAGAAACTCAGAATTTTGAATTTTGATTTTGTACATATGTCTAGCATGACATGACACTCCAATATCCAAAACATCTTGATAGATCATTAACTTTCTTCCTTCTTCATATTACATAACATCACCATGCTCACCATCATCGCATATCTCTTCCCACTCTCCCTCCTCCTCGTTATCCTCAACCACTTCGGCTGCATCACTCTCCTCCATTGGTTTGTTATCCAGGTAGTTCTCAGCATTATCATTGGTTGCATTGTTTGTGGTATCTTTCTTAAAATTGCTGGCATTGTCCTCCATGGGATCATCTTCTGGAACGTCCTCTGGATCCTCGTTTTCGGTGGTTGCACCCTCTTTCATCGTCACATCCAAATCGCTGGGGCTGTCTGAGGAGAGCACGAGATGGAGAGACTGGTCGTGAGATGCAGATTCATTTGCAGCCATGGCAACAGGTTCAGACTCCGCCTGGTTTTCCTCATCTTCTTCCTCATCGCTGAAATCAAACGGAGTCTGCCTCTTCAGAGTTTTCTTTGGTGGCTTAACGATCACATCAAAGATTTCGCTTTGGGTGTCGTCCACCTCCTCCTCCTCTTCTTCCTCCTCCTCAGCTTCTTCCTTCTCTTCATCACTTTCATCGCTAGCAACCACCCTAGAGCGCTTTGTTGTCTTGGAGACTGGAGATGACTTGGCAGTGGAAACACCTTCATCAATCTCCAATCTATCCTCATCACTGTCATCGTCGCTAGAAACCAAGCGCGCTTGTTTGTTCAGCTTGATGTCCTTCTTCTTCTTTTGTACGGGAGTCTTGATGTCTGTTTCATCATCACTATCATCACTGGACACCAGTCTGCTACGTTTTGCTGGCTTCTCTTGAGGCAATGAGTCTACTCGGTGTCTGTTCATAAAGGAGCTGAGTTTGTCATCATCACTGTGTTCAAAGGTAAAAGCATAATATTAAGATTTGATAAAGATGTAACTAAAATTTACCAAGTCAAAATTCATTACAAAATAATCAAGAGATGTGATGATTGGGGTAAGCCTCCTATGTCACTGAGCAACATCATAAATGTAAAGTAAATGATAGAAATATCTTGGTCATTTCCAGAGAGAGCTGACAGTTTGCAGTGAAACATCACCAAGTTTAAAAGTTATTCAAATCAATTTAATTTTCCTTACTGCCTCTAAATGAAGTGGATGTTTGAGACAAGAAGTAGTGGAGGAAGTGCCAACATGGCGCGAAAGTCAGTGACCCCACATGAGAGGAAAAATGCTGACTTTAATAAAAGATGATGACTAATACTTTGATAATAATAATATCACCCAAATCAAATGATAGATACATATTAAGAGGTATAAAACTATATTTCATAGTTAAAAGCCCTTTTTAACCTGGAAACAAGGATTTAATGATCATAATAGTTCACATCCAATCTTATTGCTTTATTTAATATCTCTGTGGCTATATCAAATCACTTTTCCTTCATGGTATAAATGAACTCAATTGGGAATTAACTGACCTGTCATCACTGGAGTCGCTGGGCAGCGACCTCTTGATCCTCGACCTTTGTCCTCCAGCAGACGGTTTACCAACATCCTCCTCCTCCTCCTCTCCGCTGACATCAGTCTCTGCATCATATAAATCAGCAACACTCTCTTCATTCACTGGTCCTTCTGTCGACTGTCTAGCCTCTCTGCGTTTCTGGCGGATCGACTGTCTCTCTTCCTTCTCCTTACGTTTGGAGAGCGCCATCTGTTTCAGCATCTGGTAGCGAGCCTTGGATTTCTTGCCGCTCTTCTTGGGTTGTGTAGGTACTACTTCAATGCCTTCCTTGGGTTCGATGGAGTCTGCTATTTCCCGCAGTGTAGAGGCAGATAGCTCTCCAGGCATGCGCCAGTACACTTCCTGTGATATCAAAAACACATCGGACATGATTTACACTTTTTTGGCAGATATGAAAGCAAATTCCTGAAATTACATGAAATATAATTTACAAATCTATGTATTTCAAGTAAAAAAATATAGGAATGGATTGTCAAATTTCCTTTGACATCAAATATCATTTGAATCAATGTCATTATAAAAAACGTTTATTTCTCTTTGTAAGGGTAGAAAATTCATAACAAAATTTCAAATGAAAATAAAATATGAAAAGGGGAGTTGAACAATGATACCAGCGTGCAAAGACTAACCAAAAAATGTAAAGAATTTTCCCTACTTGATTTTGGACATCTATTCATTTGAATTATTGTGATTTAAACATTATCAAACATCAAAATCATTACCTCATGTGATCTAGGTTCTGAGAGACCAATTCTCTTCAAGAACTTCTGGAAAGCCTTGTTCCTCATGGCAACACCACTCTCTGCAGACAATGGGACGATTGGAATGGCCTGGTTATCTCCTGAAATTTAAAAAATTTCGTATCAAGTAGAAAAAAAGTGAGCTGACAATTCTGACATCGATTGCAATTAAAATTTAAGTTGGCTGACTTTTTTTTTTTTTTTTTTTTTTTCTTCCTCGCTCTTGACTTTTAAATTTGAATATGACATGAATTTAATCTTTCAAACTATAATTACCAAGTTTCTATAAGCAGGATAGGCAATATAAAAGTATAAATGAATACACAATGTCATCTCTCCCCCTCAAAAAAAAAAAAAATCCTTCATCCCGTTTAAATTCTCACCACTTTCTTCTCTGTCCTCAGCAGTCCTCCTCAAACCTTCCTGTATCCATCGAATCTGTTCCGCTAACCCTAGAAAGGAAAGGGAAAGATACCATCAGGCTTTTGCTTCATATCAAAATATCAAAACAAGAAATCATGTTTAGATGCGAAACTAAGAATCTACTGTACTATTCATACCCCAGTCATACCACTGAACCAACTCCAAACCTGACTGCTAACTGGCCATTTTTCATGATATCATATTTTGGTCGGTTGATCGTCAGTCTTGTGTTGGCTTCATCGGTGTGACTGGGGTGTAACAAATAAATCACCCGTAATATCAAGGTCACATAATAGCATATTGTAACATTGGAAGTGCTGAAAGGGCACTAAATAAAAATCTTCAAAAAATATTAATGGCAGAAAGTGCTGACTAATGTTTTTTCGAAGAAATTACAAGATACATTTTTTCAAAGAAATTACAAGATACACCATCAGATTACACTTATTAATTATATGAGTAATATGACCAAGGATAATATGAAATGATGTCCTTGTTCTTTTATCTACCTTTCCTCTGAAGTTTAACGATGACATCATCCAGTGGCAATTCTTGATCATCATCGTCTCCTTCCTCTTCCTCTTCATCACTATTCTCTTCATCACCATCGTTGCTACCATCATCACTAGAGGACGTGTAGTCTGGCTCGGAATCTGGAAATTCTAAAAGGAGAGAAGATAGAAAAGGAGTTATATTTCTAGGAGCTTGTAAATGGCATAGTGTGTGTTTGGAGCCAGTAGGGCACTTACTCATATACCTGTACATTTAACACACAGATAATGCCCTTCTGGCATCAATTAAGTTCATCACCAGTTCAAAAAAATTAGTCTCATCATCCATTTTTTATGACATTACTTACAAATCAGTATATGCTGTTTCAAACAAATATCTTTCATATCATCAAAATTATAGTATAAATACAATTATCCGTTTTTTTCCCTTTCCTTCTTTTTAATAACCTACTCCAATTTTGTTGCTTTAGTTTCCTTCATGTTAAATTATTGATGATGCTCGAGCTATCACTGACATCACTATCACAATTATTTGAAGTTCTTACCTTGTAAACCATCAGCATACACATCATCTTCTTCAGCTGCATCATCAAAGCCATCCTAAATAATAAATGAAAAATAAAAATAAAACAGATGTAGAAAATAAAATTTAGATAAATAACAATTAAGCACTCTGATCTGCATACACATTAATTCACAGTGTAAGACAATAATCCCTTCTTGTACCGACACTGCAAGGAATAAAGAAACCGATCTATTGAAGGATCTCTACAACAAAAATAATTTCAAGGACAAAAATGTTAATGCTACATGAGAACCAAATAGAACTTTAAAATCTGTACCTCATCGTCTCCATGACGATATCTTCTACGCCTCCTCCTGGTTGTCCCGTTTCCATCGTCAGCCTTCCTCCTGCGTTTCTTGTAGAGTTCTTTACGGTCCTGGACGAGGCCCATGTCTAGGATCTTCTGTGTGACCTTGTTCTTGGACCTCTTCTCAGCCATGTGCTCTATGATGGTACCAACAATATCTGCAGGAGAAAATCAGTCCCGATATTAGCCCCCAAGACTGCATAAAAATCAAACTTAAAAAGAACATTTCCTTTTTTTTCTTCTTCTAATGGTTCACATCACATTCTTTTTGCTTCAATTAATAATAAGTAATAAAAAAAAAGCCATTGTTATAAACTTTTTAATGTGTCTTAAGCCCAGTGTTTTCTTTCGCTTCATGAAATATATGAATATGCTGTTAATTTAATGTGTGCTGCATGTACCAAAGAAACCATATTGGGCTTTATACTGTTAAATATTTGATATTCATACCATATTTATAATAAACACCTTTTAATGAACACATACCATTAGCATCCTTGTGTTGATCAAAGAGAGCCCTCAGCTCCAACTCGTGTTCCTCTCTCCACAGCGTTACCCTCTTGGCTCTACAAAACAAAAATTGCACTATGTTAGAAACCTCCTTCAGAATGGCCTGACAATAACAGAGATACAGTGTGCATGTTCCACCAAATTTTAACTCCAGACCCCTAAAAGTTTTAAAACAGAAGGCACTAGCATGCAGATCATAAAAAATCAATCTGACCCGTTAAAAGAAAAGGGGCAGTGTGGAGTCACGGTTGCACAAGGGATACAGCTATTACACCATGCAGACTCAAAGTTATCAATAGTTGGCAAATTTTGGGATACTGTATCACTGCAGTTTATCTCTTTCATTGTGGGGTGTGAATGGAAATAATGGAAATGGAAACCTAATGCACATTCATCTGACATCAAATTTGTTATCTGATTGATCTTCCTATCATACAGCATGATAGTTGTGAAGAGTTTTAACACGGATAACTTGATTCCACAATGTCTCCTGTGAGGCAGACATGTTTAACAAAAAGAAACATTTCTTAACTGGAGCACAACAGAGAATGAATAATATTATTGTTTGGGTATTAATCTTGATTCTACCCTCAATCATAACATTTCATTCAAAGAACCTCAGAAAAGTCTATTGTGTACAACATTACAAGCAAAGTTTATAATCCATATTCTCACCCTTTGGTCTTCTTGAGATCTAAAGCACTGTCTACCAATTCTTGTTTCACAAGCTGCGTGATGATCTACCGGGAGAGGAAGGAGAAAAATGTAGTTCAAACTTGTGTAAATGGACTCATTAGTTTCCAAAGTATGGAACCTTAAAGAAGACCTTATTTTCCAAAGATATACATGGAAGAAAAAAAAGGTAAAAAAGTCAAGTACAGCCCGACTTAAATTATGTGATAGCTAGGAATAAACTCTCTCTTATCATTAAAGTTTTCTCTTTAAAACTAAACTAGCTTACCTGTCTTCTAGTTTTGGTGTCATCAATCAGATGTTCCATGATGAGATCAACCGCATCTTTGTCTAGAAAATCACAAGAAGGTAAATGAACAGTATTTTAAAAAACAAGACACGATTTTACACATCTACAAATGTAAGAATATTCAGCAGCGCATGCTGTGGCAAAATGCATAGCATTTATCGATACAAGGTTGAATGTCTTTAAAATGTAACATTTTTACATGCACTGGTAGAAGATTACACAATCAAAGTAAAACCAAACCAATATAAAACAAAATTAATGTGAAAAAATAATTAATACCTGCAGAATATCTAAACTTAAATGAGTATGACCAAATGATTTCACAAATACGAATAATTCAGGAGTGTAAGAAATAACTTGTGATATATATAGATAACAGAATTCAATAGACAAAAAAATGATCAGCATTGCATCTATTCACAGAAAACAGATATATGAATGTACAGATCTATGTTTAAAAGGAGAGTTGCAAATAGCCAACATTTTGCACCTTTCATTTCACCTCTCCTTGGCTACGAGACTCTTATAAAGCTGTAACAATTTTGAATTTTTTTGTGATGCTTATATACCTCCTCCATCTACATCTCTATATTGCTCATAGAGTCCTGCTAACTCAGCCTGTTCTTCTTCATTCCATTCCTTTGCTTTGCTCTTCCTGTATTCAGAGAAAGGAGAATAATTGTGTAATGTAGTAGGGAAATGTATTGATTGTCTCCTCCATTGATATTGAGAATGTGGATATTTCTAAAATGTCACATTACAACTATAACATGGCAGATTATCAGACAGTCTGGCAACCTCACCATCACCAGCTCCACCACTGTCACAACTACTACCACCACCAACACCATCACCACCACCTCCTCCACTACCACAGCCGTAATCACAACAATTACCACTACATCATTCATCACCAACATCATCACCACAACCACTATCATCATCATCATCATCACCACTAGAATCACAATCAGAATCAACATCACCACTCTCACTACTACTGCCATAACCATCATCACCACTTCCTCCACCACCATCAGCACCACTACAACCAACAGAACCACGATAATAAAGTCATCTTACTTGCTAGGTTGTTCTGCTCCGTATCCTTCTTGTATCTCATAGACGCTCCTTGCATCCTTCCAGAAGAGGAGTTCCACCACAAGCTTGGGGTTGGTGGGCAAGGCCTTGAAGAAACGACTCAGAACATACTGCGCAAACTTGCCCATTTCCTATAAAAACACAAAACAAAATGATATTCCAGATATGTAATAAGAGTTTGAGAACAGCAATTTCAGTCACTCTATTATATTTGTTTAATAATAATAATATTAATACACAACATCTATTAGGCGCTTAATATGGCTGCTTCTAAGCGCACTATTTCAAAGGGCTCTTTCATTAGGAGTTGCATTTAAACACTGATTTTCAATCAATCAGGGTCTTTAAAAAGTGTGTTTAGAATGCAAACCCTAGGTCTCATAACCTCAAACTGCATGTTATGGGGAATGGTAGTTCATGCACAGAAACAGAGAAAATAAATACATATGCTTTAAAATGTCAAATTTATGGTACATTCTTTGACATCTTTCTTGACAAAAAATGATGCACAGAAAAACTTCAAACAGATGTCCAAATAAGACTAGGATGTTGAAACATGATGAAGTCCAAATAAACTTGTCCTTACCTTAAACTGGCCAGTCTTTGCCAGTGGGTCCTGGAGGATCTTATGAAATATCCTGAAGAGAGAGATCTGGAAGAGGAGCTCTGCCTTGTCCGTCTCCAGGGATACTCGATGAAGGAGCTTGATGATGCAGTGATTGGTGAACTCCTGGTTGCTGCGGAAACTTGTCAGCAACTTGATGTAGTTCCTCAGTACATCAGGGTGAGTGAACCTTTGAAAAAAATGGTAAAATAAATAGATGTTAAGAGTGGTATATAAAATATTTACACTTGTACGAGTTGGAAAATGCAAGTCACCTAGCAAGAATTGTGACAAGGAATAATTCGAAGGAACCAATAATGAAATAAATTTTAATTATGTTACAACATCGAAGGCAAAGTTGATCTTAGTTATTCTCTTTAAACAGTATACAACAACTATAAAGTAAAATCACACTAATACTAACTTAGGAATCTTTTTAAATAATCTCATTCTAATCAATTTTCATAAGAATATCGTTTTTCTCCTATATTCTCACTCCATATAAATAATACTTGAATTGGAACATTAGATGATTTTGATTCATCTACAATAGCTCTGTAAATACACCCATGTTGACAACGATTACAGATGTGAAAATGTTTGCTGAAGTGTGTCCTTACTTGTTGACATAAAGTTTAAAGTTGAATTCCTCTTCTCCTCGTGTTGTATGTTCTTCCATTGCCATCTCGTCTTCTTCATCTAGATAAAGCAAGGTAATAAACATCAACTTTAGTTTAACACATTTTTTAATTTGTGAACATTCAAATATAATGATTTTATCCTAATATGATGGAAAAAAACAATTTCATACCTCCCCCCTCAATAGGAGATAAAATCATGGAAATGTTTTAAGTTGAAAACCTCAATGGCACAATGCAGATCAACCGGTTCTATTTCACCAGCTCGTTTTACGTGTCTTTGCTCACTACTCAGCTTGAACTCACCTTACAACCCCCCCCCCCCCCCAAAAAAAAAGATAAAAAATAATTGTTGGCTGGTACAATTCATTTGTAATCTTTAACATTCGGTGTAAATCTTATCCGATTATGTGATAAACAATTACCTGCCATTACAGAAACTCTATATTTACTGCAGTGGGCACACAAAAATATTAAAATGGCATGGAAAGGGAAAGACAAACCTTCTTCTTCCATTTCCTGTTCCTCCGCATCTGGCTCTGCCTCTGCTTGTGTTGGGGTTGGCACTAAAACACAAAAGTGAAAAAGGTTTAAACAGAACATACTGGAGAAAAGTTGAAGTAATCAGTATGTAGTATATCAAAGTTTTTAATACTGAGTTTTAAGCCTTGAACACAAAGTGACTTGAAAATTAGATTTATATGACATAAATTCTTTACATTCTAGTAAGAATCTTTCTACATTACAGGGATAGTTTTGAAACTTTTAGAACATAAATGTTAAATGGAATATGGTGAGTACAAATCTCCATGCAAATAAGACCAACAAAGTGATAAGAGTTTGAGACTTTCTTCGCTCGTTTAAATTAAAGCAAACAAGAATCTTGCAAAGATCAACATCTCTCCTGTCCCTTTGTGTTTGACCATTCTTTTAATTTAAGAGTTACACTCAACAACTTCTAACCTATCCTGTCAACAACTAGTTGAAAGGAGTGTCATGTGTTTGAATCCTCAAAATTCTTGCATTCACATATAATCACAACAGAATGAACAGATGTAAGATATACCATTGAGGTTGGTGAAGTGTATCTCTCTGAGTGCCATGAACTCTTCCTCAGGGTCGATGTCTGCTGCTCCAAACACCTCCCCCTCAGGCCACACCTCCCTATAAAAACATTGGATCATGTGAACATTCAATAAGCATCAAACATAGTGATTTATATGATTTAATGCAACCCATGTTTATTCAATCTCTTCTGTGATTGAAGAAGTGTACAAGTGAGAGCTAAGATCAAACATTTTACAGCTGGAAATACACTTTCCCTATTAATTGTACAATAAAAAATTACATTCATCATGAAACTATATCATTTTGTAATCTATTTTGAATAATAATAATGTATGAGAGAAAAAGTACTACAATCAAATATGTCTTACACATGATGCAATATAAAAGTGGATGTAAACTAAAGGCATATTCTTTGAGTAGTTTTTGAGTAAAATTGTAGTGAATAACCACACTAGAATTATGCTAGTGGTGGTGAGTGCCTAATACTGCACAAGAAAAGCTTATAAAATCAATACAAATTGGTATTGGAAGCCTTAAAATGACAAGATCATTTTAGGCAGACTGTAATCAAGGTTTCTTCAATGGGTCTAGGATCTTTGACCGTTTATGGTTCTATTTATGCACCCGTCAACCGGAGTCTTGAACCTACCCCCCTCAAGGATCGTCGAGCATTCGACGTCAACTCGACGTCGAATCTTGGGGTCGCCAAAATCTGAGCGTGGTGAATCTTTGACGTATTTTTGTTTGGCCGTAGTGAATCTTTACCTTATTATTTGTAGGAGAAGGTGAATCTTTGCCTCATTTTTTACCGAATGTTGTGAATCTTGAACGAATATTTTTCACATACAAGTGAACGAGCGTCGAGTGAAAAAATTATCGTGTGTGAACGAGCGTCGAATGTCTTTGACTCCAGGGGAAATGAGGGTTCAAGATTTTAACTGTGACGTGGAGCTAGCTACGTTCGAGTTCGGATTTCGCGCTAAATCCGGTGTCCACGAATATTAAAACCAGAAAATATATACCTTCTAAACCTTCTGAATTTGGAGTCAGCAGGGCGGTATTCCGCATGTCGCTAACTTGTATGGCAGGTTTTGTGATGCCATACAAGTTAGCGACATGCGGAATACCGCCCTGCTGATGAGTACCAAAAGTGTACCCCGATAAAGTTTTTAATTATTGAAGAGTTTCTAATATGTCTACACTCAACGAAGACTGCTTTGTCAACTGATCACATTTTGGGTAAATCATAATATAACCCGGCTATGCAGACGTGGGGGAAATTTGTTTACAGCTGCTGTCACGTTTTGTTTACTTGTATAGCCTGCGCCAACGAAAAAAAATACACGATGGCGACGGGGCGATTCGCCTCCTAAACCTTTGAAATCGCCACAGTAAATATCAAGACGAGGGCGAACAAAATTGATATATAATGAAAAATCGCCCCCGCCATAAATTGATATTCCCTGGGAACTAATAAATCAATTTATTGATTTGTCTGACTGAACTCTCCGTTCCAACTACCAACTCCAAAACTAGAAATTTCCATCAACATTTTAAAAGTTTTGTGATTGCAGCGGATCGGCGGTCGTACCTACTGCTGTAGCTAGATCGGTATCCGCCTAGCCTATAAAGCACGCGGCCAGGCCCGCGCCCCCGATGTAAATACGGAGTACAGATTCACAATACACAGAAACTAGCTACTCCAGTGCAGCGCGAGCCCGCACGCTTCTAGAGTATGAATTGAAGCAAATAAGTATTTGCGAGTGACGAGTGCTGAACTGCTAGCGACCAAATTGGTTCGTAATATGTTTATTTAGTCTTTTTTCCGACCCGAATTTTTATCATGGACAGTGCAATCCCATTAAAAATAATGTTATTCCGTCTCAAATTGTGTTATTTATAACTTAAAACCATTAAATGCGAGTATATTTTTACTGTTGTCCCACATACCGATATATTTGTTGTAACGAAACGTGCAAAATCAATGCCAGATTTTTTCCTGTAAAATCGGTATAGGTCTAAAGCTAATTTCGTAGACAGAAATTGAATTTTGTTATAAAAACCCCGTAAATAAATATATAAATGATGTTCCTATACCTCAGCATTTTTCTTACAACTGTTTAATTAAATTATATTATTTATATACTAGGCCCATTGTCGTTGATGCCTGCGCCGCGCCTGAGTGATGGCATCAATTTCAGTCTACGAAATGAAACTAGCTTTGGCTTGGCCTTTTATAGATTAGAATTAGAGTCTTTACGGGGACAAAAATACGACTATGATTTTGCATGTTTCTTTATAACAATGATCGTTATGTGGGACAACAGTAAAAATATTCATTTATTGGTTAAGTTATAGAGTCTAGATCTAAATAACACAATTTTAAACGGAGTTACATTTTTTTTAAAATGGGATCGCATTGTCCATGATAACAATTCAAATTCGGGACAGAAAAAAATACAAAATGACACAATATTACCTACCAATTTGGTTGCTAGTACTAGTAGCATGACGGCTAAGGAAAAACACAACTTATTGTTACAGCTTAAAATGAATTAGCCCCCACTTTTCTTAAAGTAGCCCCCATTAAAAAAAAAAATTCCTAGCCTAGCTGCGTGTCAGTGACAACATTTTCTTATATAAAAACAAGCAGTTGAACAAAACACTCCTTTTGACAAGTTTTAGCCACATGTATATGTAAATCATTAAGCCACACGTTTAACACAATGTGAATAACTCATGGATACGGAGATCCAAAAATAATAATTATTGGCGAGACATCGTAGCCGAAGCGGAGACCCGAAAAAAATAATTAGTGGCGAAATTGTACCTTTTTTTAAATTCTAGCTACCATTTTCAGAAAACAGATTGTTTCCACAAGTACTCATGATCAATTTATGTTTCCTTTACTTATAATCACTCTATCTACCATAAGTAGCGGTGCTGGTGAAAGGCCGGTGAATCTTGACCTAATAAAAATTAAGCAGGTGAAGACGTGTGGTGAATCTGCACCTAATATTTTTAGCGGCGAGGTGAATCTGCACCCTATTTTTCTTGGAGATGGGTGAATCTGCACCTTAAAAATAATTTGGAATAGTGAATCTTGACCTTATTTGTTACGAAGCAAGGTGAATGAGAGGTGAATCTTTGTGTCGGACGTTCAAGACCAAAAGTGAATAAGAGTGAAGTCTTGAGGGGGGTAGGTTCAAGACTCTAGTTGACCGGTGCATTAAAGACCTTACCTGGCTGCTCTGAACAAGGCCAGACCTTCCCCTGCTCTACCAGATCTCAAACTCTGCTGGATCCTAACCATTGCATCAGCTCTAAAGGACAGAAAATACAAAAGGGTATTAATGAAAGGTACATTTACTGTTGTATAGTCTTGTACTCTTTTTAATGGCAGCAATCGAAGAGTTGTACTGTATTAGGATAAATGTATATATAACCGCATCATTTTGAGGTCCTCTTTCAATTGGCAGCACTGTAGAAAATTCATTCTGAAAGTTGGCATGGTAAGGAAATGTACATAATGCAACTGAGTCTGAAAATCAAAGCAATAGCATGCAGTCTTTTCTGGAATATCAATTCAATATTTTTTAAGTTTCTGTGAGATTTATTATTACAATACAATATTCATTACAAATTGTATAGAGATAATCATTTGACAACAAATAAACAGTATACAATATAGGCTATTAATATGACTTACAGCACATAATAAATACAGTATGCCAAGAATTTAAAGGACAGACTGATTTCTGCATCTTCACCATTATGGATTCCTTAAGAATCATCACTCTATAACGGTTGCACGATGTATTCTCATACCTCTGTTCTTCCACCGGCATCTCAGAAGCAGCATCGAATGGGACTACATCATCTGGGACATCCTCTCTACCTTGGAGCATGGATGATAGTTCAGTAGCCAGGGTATCATCCCAGACCTGGGTGAGCTGGTTCTCTTCTTCCTCGTTGGTCTGGTTCTCTTCAGGTTTCTTGGCCGGTCGACCTGTGTACAAACGATCATGGAACAGGAGAATGGATGTTTGGAATGTCATGTAATATTGGTCATTTTACATATACCTTATGAATTGTCAATAAAAGAAAACCCCATTACAATGAATTATGAAGCATGAAACACAAACTTCTACATATAGCAAGATGTTGTATGCTTGTGAATTAGGAAGGGTGATAACCTTCAGTTTGGGTAACTAAAAATTGGATTGAATATCTTGCTCCAAATTTGTAAATTTCCTTAATTTCCAAATGAATGCTGAATCAAAGTATTAAAACGTAATCAAATCAAGCCAGCCATGGCCCTATAACTGCATGTCACCTAAAACCCATCAGAAGAAATGCATTTGATTGTCAGCTTGCGAACAAGATCATAAAATGTTGCTATGTTCCTCCCTGATGGAAATATCGCTACACTATACTAAGAGACCTGGCTATCCGAATTAAAGTAAACATTAAATAATGAAAACAAACTGATATGAGCAAGCTTACGTTTTCTGCGCTTGGCCTTCTTCTTGGTCTTTTTCTGTAGGTGCAAGAGAGATACATTATATGAAATTCATTCTAAGGAAATTCTGGTATTTTGCTTCTTTTATATATACATATACATATATATGTGAGAAAGAAAAACATGTAAAAACTGTAAAAGAGGCTAAAGATAAGATTTTGAGAATCTTTATCTGCATGAACACATTTTACAATTTGAAAATATTAACTGAACATTCCATTCTGAAATATGTTTACACAAGATTTTTCCTTTGATTCAATATTGAATTATTTTCATGGAAAGATAGCTGAAATTCAAGAGGATTCCCAGATGTTATACACCAAGTTATGTGACCAGTTATTATATGGTCATTAACTCTGTGTTAAATTTTATGCGTTAACGCCCTTCTGGCTCTCATTTTCTCACCTGCACGATAAGTGTCTTCTTGCTCTTGCAGTATTTCTCCAGCATCTTCATGAAGATGTGAGCTGATTCTATCAAGTCTTTGAGGTATGTCCTGAACAAAAGAGTAAACAACATACAAAATATGAATACTTGGATAAAATAAGATGGTAATTGAGTTTCATAAGTGATCTGAATCAACTGCGAGTATCAAAATGTAGGGTTCATTGATTTTTATATTGTTCTTTTCATATGTAACACTTTAATGGAATAAATTTTGCAATGATGACTGAGAGAAGAGGGAGATTGGTATGATTCTCTACACTATTATTTGCAAGATTTGCAAGAAGTGGCCACTATTTAATCATCGTATTATGAACAGCTAGCTTTCAAACATTGACTCTGATGAAAAATCAATTTGCTGTTCTTTAAAATATATCTTTATATATTTCATAATTCAGAGAAGTGGAATTAATTACATGGGTCATCTATAGACTAGAACGGTTATGCAATGAATAACATTCAGCTGCACATCAGCAGTTATATCTCAAAATGGAATATCTATGAGTTTTGTCAAGAGACTTCAGTGAAATTACCGTATTTCAATAACCATATTTACTTCATCTTGATCTGATTCTTTCATTCCAAATAATAATCATCTGGATTTATATAGCGCTTAATACGGAATACCTTCTCTAAGCGCTTTATAGATATTATTTTCCCCAGTCATCGGATTCATTCACGGACAATGTGCACCATCTCCACTCCCTGGGGAGTATTCCTATCATATGGTCACCGTGAGGGCATAGGCAATTACTAAAACAAATGCTTTTGTCATCCTACCGGGTCCCCATTTCTCTCCTGGGTATAGAGTGGCAAATGTAGTTTAATGCCTTGCCAAAGGACATTAGTGCTGTGTCAGGGATCGAACCACGACCATTGAATTTCAAGTCAAGTGCTTAAACCACTCTACTTTGACACTTCTACATACCTCGTGCACTTGACTTCATTGAATTTCTTGAGGAGGGTGATAAAGACCTCCCTGTACTCCAGCACATAGAAGACGTTGTTCTGGATTGCATCAGCAGACTCCTTCAGCTCTGGGTTGCTATGGGGACCAGTCATCTCATTCAGTGTGGCCAACAGTTCACGGTAAGCTTTCAGTGCAAGATGCAGTCTATAGGTAGGAAGGGAGGAAACAAATAAAGAATGCTTCAGGAAAGACATGATTTATAAGCTCTGAAAGGCTTTAGAGAACTATATATATATATATGACAGCTACACATTATGAGGTTTATTGCATATAACATCAAAATTTACATCAAGATTTGCCAGATTGAAATACTAAACAATCCCTTCAAGAATTTTCATGCTCCATGAACTCTATTTGGTTCTAGTATTTTTTTAACGAATGTAATGTAAAGTGAGATATCAGGATAACAGAGGGCTCAGCACAATTTTTTTTTCATTTGTTAAAAGTTTTAAAAAAATATCAATAAATCAAACAAAACCAGCAAACAAGGGTATCCTGATATAAATTACTTTTGGGGTCATTCAGAGTTACTCTTTGACCTCTGTTAGTGCCACGTCCTGCCTAACAGGATAAGACAGGGACCGTTTCACAAAGCCTTTTTTCAATGACAAAAATCAATCACAAATTTGCTGATAACTAATCAGAAGCAAGTAGCTTATATCAAAAACTGTCAGTTGTCACTGATGACAAGCTTTGTGAAATGCCCCCCAGGTGATCATGCAAGGACATACCTTTTAGACCAGGCAGCTGCCTCCTTCTTGTCCGTCGTCATCATGTCAAGATACTTGATGAGCTGGGTGTTCACATAGTGGAAGGCCTGGACGGAGAATGACTCACTACAAGCAAAAACAAAGAAAAACAATGATCATACTTAAAGGCACCGTTTAACAGTGTTAAATCTGAGATGCACGGCCTTAGGTGTCATCAGTGTCCGTAATATGGTGTAATATTGAAGCCCTAAAAGAAAATTGTGCTTCAAAATGATCAAGAAGTGTCTCAAAAAAGTAAAAATCTTTGAGTGACCCGGCTTTACCATACTCATTTTCCCCGATAGACTGTATTGTTTTGAAAACGCAAAATTTGGTTTTGATTTCCAATCATAAATATCTTGATAATCAGACAGGCGATCAGCTTGTAAAAGTCATGGGGTTCCTGACTGACCTAAAGGTTTATAATAATCATTGCAGCATGAGCTAAATCCAGGATTTTGTTTCAGAATCTGAGACAAAGTTACCGGCTCCCTTTAAGTTTAATACTAACACATGATTTAACCTCCTATGACAAATAAAACGGTGCAATATACAGCATAGTTATACTAAACAGTATACCTCCATTTCCATAACTCTCAATATAACTATAAAATACAAATATGAGGGTCCTGTCTCTTATTCCAGGCTGTGCCTTTACAGAAAATATATTCATAGAGTACCATCCTAAGATTATTTACCTTTAAAAAATACCACATAAAGGTCATGATGTAGCTTAATAAATAAAACAGTAAATGTAGATTTTTACATTGTAAGACCTTACCCATTTTCATCATATATGCATCTGTACCACATCAAACAAAGTCTATTTTTTTAAGAAGTGACTTTTATCAAAATAAATATCATCATAGTACAGGATTTTAATTTTATTAACGTTATTTTACTATACCTGATGACATCCACTCTGAACTTATATAGACGACTGAACTGCATGAAGAATTGCATTGCCCAGAAGTAGTAGGACTCATCATTCTCCTGAGCACGACGGTGAAGAATATGGTCCTGAAGAAACAAAATAGGACAAACAATTACTCAATGTATTTTCCTATTCATCAAGGAAAGTCAGAAGCTTGGGACTTGGGAAGAATACAAATATGAAAACCCTTGTCAAAGACGTTGCATACAAAATAAACACAGACGATGAAAGCAAACTATTTGGTCGCTAAGGAAATTCTTGTGATCCCTTAATCTTTATTAGGTAGAACCTGAAATGTTCCTGTGCATTGAAGGTGTGTGAATTTCAAAGATGAATCATATTGATAAAAGTTTCATGACAAAAAATAATTGATTAACAGCTGACATCATATTTTTTTTTTGCAATTTGTAAAACTCTCTCATAATTTGTCATTTAAATTTGCTAATGTTTTTTGGTTTTACTGTATTTGATTTCAAATTGTAGAGTACACAACTCATATTTTTAAAGTATTACCTCCTTTTCATCCATTCAAACTTAATTTTCTCCATCAAGATCAATCTAAAAATGTATTCACAAGCTTGGTGACTTGACATACCTTGACAGCATACATGAGTGGATTGTAGCAGTTATCAAGGAAGAGCATACAGAAGTCTTTGAGGAAGAGCCTGATGCTCAAGGTTGATCTCCTATTGATGGTCCCGTCCTGTAAGGGTAGTTTATTCTTGGGTTTCTTGGTGGCGTTCTTGGTACTCTCAAACGTCATGGTCTTGGCCTGCTGGAGGGGGCGGTGGTAGATGAGGTCACGATCGCTGATCGACTTGAAGTTGGTCATGTAGAAGGAGCCTCCGAAGCGAGAATGCCTGAATTTGGAAAACAAGAAAGAAATACATCTGCTGATTGTATGACATATGCTTCAGCAACAATTGCTTTGTAGACTGCAGTCAATTTTAAACACTAATCAACACCTAACTTAAACCCTACTATAAACATTATACAATATATCCTAATTCCAACACTAAACGTAACCTAAAAACCCAAACATGTTAAAATAAAGTTTGGAGGAAGTTCTGCTGAGGCACATATTGGATAATATTGATCTGTGTTACTTAGATGTGTACAGACAATAAAATGAACTCTTATCTATGATGACAAACTTTGCTCAATTATTCTCACAAGCATTATGTGAATAACATTTCTTTGCTGTTATAATCTTCCATACCTGCCACTAGCCTTCATAAGTCTCGATTTCTTCTCCAACAGCTCCCTTTGACGGATCATTTCCAATTCCTTCTCCTCTTTCAGTCTCTCACTGGCATGCTGCACTCTTCCAGCCTTAGCAATGGACTCTGGGGTCTAAAGGTCAGACAATATTGAAGCATAAAAGAATGTGCATTATTATCAGATATTAACAAGGGGACATTTTACATGTTTTAATTCTTTATCGCAGTTGTCACTTCCAATACAATTTTGACGGCATATTGAGTTGAATTAGCGTGAAAAGGATATTTTACGTTATCAATCATTTGAAAGAATGTCATGCTCAATTTGTGGCAAATAAAATGATTGGAATGATGGAGTATTACATTGATACCAACGGCAGTTCATATGTAACTAAGTTCAAGTTATTATCAATAGCAACTTGGTGGTGTCCGTAATTAGTAACTGAGGTGTCTGTTAGTCAAGTAGGATAACTTTTTTGAATGTACATCATACTTCAAATCACACGACTTTTATGCAACAAGGCACTGAAAGTGAAAAATAAAGACAAAAAGTTACTAAAAGCTAGATGAAAATCAGGGCACCATATATGGATGAAAAGACAAGTAAACAAGGAATATCTTCAGCATTCCACAAACACTTTTGTGTTTCAGAAAGAGTCAGCGTCCTATCCTTTGGGGGAAAGTCTTTTAAGCTTACAGCTTTACCGTATGTACATGAAGTTGAGTATCTATTGCTTACTTGTTCTCTGAGCATATGTGATATGATCTCTATTGCATGCATGCACCACTGCTGCTCTCCCTCTGCGCTAGCTATGTAGAGAATCAGCTTATCCATCCCACTCACATTGAGAGCCCAGAGAACCTGGTCATGGACGCTCGCATCATCATCAGTTCTCTGTCAAAAACAAGAAAGCATAAGAACAAAATATTCATACTATCCTGATCCTTTGCAAGATAGAAGTTTGTTAAGATGTCATAGTTAAGTGGTTTTAAAATACGACAGGAGATCAAAGGTTATGGGTTTAATCCTGGCATTGCAATCAGGTCCTTTGACAAGATATTAATCTATAATCCCCATCCTCTATCCATGTGTGGTAAATGGGTATGTGGTACAAAGCAATTTCTGGACAGATTTAAACTTCAAAATTGGGAGCCCAGCTAAAGCTATAAATATGGTAATATTTGAGTGCTTGAGCAATGACACCACACATGTTTCTGCAACAACCTAGCAAATGCTCTGTAGTGAATATCCTGCTCTAACCAAATTCATACCATCAACCCTGGAACACACACCATCCCTGATCTTATAACCCTTAATACCATAAGCTCACCCTAAAACTCTGCTTTGGGTACTATGTGTGGTGGACATAACCATCCTACAAGAAGCCAGCATTTTACAAATTACTTCAATATCAGCATAAAGAAACCTTCATTCACTTTACAGGAAAAAAAAAAATCTCTTTTGATTTGTGTACCTTCTCAGCATTAGGGTCGGCTGGTATGTGGATGACATTCCTAACGAGGAGCAAGATGCGTTCCATGAGAAGGGTGTGGTCTTCACGACGACTCTCCCATTCCTGGTAAAGGGATTAGAAAAGAGAATAGAATATGAATGTGGAATGCGAAAAATATTGATATCAACATGTCTAGGAAATCATCAACTGAATATACCTAAAAGCACATTCTCTTGGTATCTGCTTTACACTTTTGAAATGAAAGTAACACATTGCATTCTTTATAAAGATAAAGCATTTTGTGTAATCCAAGTGTTTGAAAGGGGAAAAAAAAGGAAAAGCACTAAAATTATTATTTTTCAAGTGTACTAGTGTAATTCATAAATCAAGCTAATGTGTAATGGGCTCCAGTATCAGTTAAACAATAAATACATTACTGAATCTTAAAAAATGTTATTTTAACTAATAACCCAAATACTCTGAATAAGACTTGATCATCTATAATTCAAAGTGGGAAAATATGGCCAATGTTTGACACCATTTTTTTTGGAATTGATGAGAAGTTTTTAAAAAAAATTGGAAAAAAAAGATTGATATTTCAATGAACTTATTTCTTTTAAATAACCAGAAAAAAGGGAGAGGATTGGATGAAGATCATGAAGGGAAGACATATGAGTAAAATATGATGAAGTAACAAACTTTTATTGAGTATTCAATGTTTTCATACCATATCCAGCATCTTCTTAAGTTTTCTCGCCATGACAGCCATAAACTCTTCGGAAGCAAATGCTTGTTTGTAAGCTTGGAGATCGGACAAGACTTCCAGGAAATAGTTGCGGAACGTCTTATCATCAGGGACATTCTGGAAGCACAGCTCAGCAGGTTGGGTCAGATTAACCAGAAGTCTGATGGATGACAAAATAATGGTGGAGGTCACCATATATTTGAAAAAAAAGTTCTCTTCACATGTCACTGAACTAGTTACTTTTAACATAAAATTCAAATGATTTAAAGAGTAAAATTCTTTTCAGCTGCAGTAATGGAGACTTTCTCTTGAGTATTCCCAGCCACAACCCATAATATGATATGAGGCAAATGTACAATTGTTGAAGTTCTAGAGATCTTGTGGTCTGTAGGGCTCTGGTAGCAGGAGGTACTTCAAAGATGTTCCACAGTGATAACAATAACTACATATTAGGAACAGTAAGAAATACTTTTCACAACACAATGTTTTATTGTTTGATAAACAATTTGATAAGAATTAAATGATTGATCTCAAAACACCCCTAACATTTTATAGAATTTTAAGAAACAATTTTTCAATGTTCAAGTGAGAACAAAAAACAGACAAGAAAAATCCATGTATTATCACATTGCCCATGAACTACTAACAAGTTTCAGGATCCCATTTTATTGATATCAGAGTCGTAAAAAAATCTGAAAAAAAACAACAGATTGATTATCGCTTTTACAATGAAATCCTATCAAGATGTAGGATCATACTTTACACTTCAATATCTAAGTGATGAAAAATAACTGGCAGGAACAAAACAAAAATTCCTTTCGCAGTTCTTATAAAATTCTTACCTGATGGTTGTTTCAAACAATTCTTCATCCTTGCCGTACTGCTTGGTTAGTGGTATCAGATCATTCTGCAGAATCTGAGCATGACCAAGTTGACGTCGAATGCTGCACGTCTCATCTTCTCTTCTCAAGAAGCGAATGAGATCCTTGATAGTTTCTGTTGAAAAGGATGAACAAATTTACATTTCTGTTTTTAAGGCTGATAAAATTACAATAAAATAATGTCATTATATCCATCTATTTTTCTTGTGTTTTGGAACATGAGAACATTCAATGGACCACCATACACAATTTTCATCACATGTACAGTGCCCATGAAAACAATTTAGCTGTCCGTGCTTTGGTTCCTGGGCTAAATAGTACTTAAGAGTTAAGAATACTTTGATTAAAAGTGTTCCAGTCCAGATAACAATTTCAACACCATATACTGTGCATAAAACATCAGGGTCAATTTGTCTTTGGTAATGAAATAAAGAGCGTAATGTATTATTCAGACAAAAAATAATTCACATGATACATTTGAATAATAAAACAAAATATATATTTTAACAGGAAGATCTGAGCTGCATTGTTCTCTTACCCAAGCAATCTGGTTCCTTCTGATAAACATGACCTTCTAAGAACCCAAGAGCATTGCAGGTCGCTAGCAATTCACAGTTCATGTTGACTGGATTAAGAACATCCACAGCCATTTTGCTTGCTGTTAATTCACCCAATCTGAAATTTTGAAGGCAAAAAAGGAACAATATCTTTATTCTGTTCTGTTCCTGGTCCTGAGCCTCGAAATGGGATATTGTTGACAAATAAGAACGTTAGCATTTGAGAGAGAGAGAGAATGTGTAGTGAAATTTGAACACTTTGGAGGTGACTCAGGGGAGTCTCAGGTTGGGTTCTTGGAAAGAAGTTGAAACAAAAGGCATCTCTGTTGCTGCATCCTAGTGGCAATGATTTTAATACTAAAATGAAAAGAAATTTTGTGGTTAAACCATTTGAAATTATCATACAGCAGGTTAGGGGTAAACAAAAAAATATGTTGTATTGCCCTTAGCGACCGACCAAAAAATCTTGAAATTTACGGTCTGCTTTTTTAAAGCGTCTGTTAAAATAAGAATCGTCCACATTTTCGCCGACGTTCACATTTCCGATTTGTGCCTTGGCGATGCGAAAAAATGGATTTCGCAATGATTTTCTTGATGCATTTTAACATTGACTTTCACATTATGAGCTGTAAATCCTTGAGAAGACGGACAACCCACGAAAGTAGATGGTGAACTGGTGTTATTTTCTTATGTGGAATCCGTTTTTTGGCATCGCACATGCATGATATACGGACACTAATTCCGTTTCAAAAATGGCTTTTTCCGTTTCAGAAAATCTGGAATTCCTTGAAATTCCGTTTTGCCACTGATAACTACTCAAAAACATGTGGACGGGACTGGATAAACTTGATGCAAAATACTAGTGAAAATATACGAAAAATTATCAAATTTAGATTTACCAACTTCAAATTCAAACTTAGGCAGACTAAAGTTAGCGGAATGTGTCAAAACATGACATATTCCTGACGGAACAATACAGAAACAAAAACAGAAACAGAGTAGTACCGACTTCGACGAAAACATTTCAGTCTTGGCTGTCATGTCAGCGATCATTCGATTTTAGGCGCACATGCCAGCCCCTTTTTCTAACTGTACAACAGCGTGTGTACAATCTCGCCGCACAATAGCGCCAGCTGTTGGCGTGTGTGTGCCTAGTATTACGTCTACATAATACTAGGCGCCTAGCTGGCATAATAGGATCGTTTTGCTGCTACTTGTACCGTGTTTTGAGTCACGATCTCTATTGGTCCAGCGAAACAAAATGGCAGCGCCCGGTCTCCTAAGAATCTGACGAATATCGTTAAATATTCAGAGTTATTAACCATGATTTTAGGCCCAATATTTTTTTCACTGCATAACAAATCACAAAAATAGTGTAAGTTTTACGATTTTCTTCTTGTAAAATGAAAAGTTTTGAGGTGAAAGGGGTTTTCCGCGACTTTCCGTTCGAAATTGCATTTTTCGTGAATTCCGTCCGTTTTCCGTGATCGCGGAAAATCAGTGTCCCTAATAATAACATAAACCATACGAGAAGTTTTAATTTTTACTGATAGCTTCAGTTTGAGGTGCAGAGCTATCCTATATAGCGAAGAGACGGTATGAGCGACAACGTTAACATCGAAGCCATAACCGGAGGCTTCCCGGTGATCCAAATTCAGGTGGAAAATGAAATAGACCCTAGACTATGATTAAAATTAGTAAAAAACTGTGCTAAAATTCCTTTGCTTAAGATTAATGGATATGAAACTGCTAAAAAATGGATACCAAAGTACACTAGCACCCAAAATGGTTTATGATTCAAGATATGCATAGCATGACCCACATTAATAGAGTACCGTAAATCTCTGTGTAGAAGGCGCACCTGTGTATAAGCCTGCACACCCCTATTTTTAAGACCAAAAAAAAAAAAAAAATTCTGTCATCTTTAGTTTTAAAAACAACATTATTACTAGGTCTAATTTATTTCTCAAGCACTTCAACTGTACCTCTTAATAAAATGAAAGTATTTTCGAACACTGAAATAAGAGCCGATCTGATCTGCATGGTTAACAAAAAGCCAAAAAAGCCCAAATAGCTTTTGTGTGGCTTTTTTGGCTATTAAGAGGTACAGTTGAAGTGCTTGAGAACTAAGTTATACCTAGTAATAATGTTGTTTTTAAAACTAAAGATGACAGAAATTTTGACAAGCTAGTTTTGTGAGTGAGTGAGCTGCAGACACGGGAGAGCTTCGGCCGGCAAAGTGCTTTGTAAAGGGCATAATTTATTGTGACTGAAAAAAACCAAAAAACTCTCTTCCCTTCAAATTAGGAACGTAGTTAAAATTCAAATAGTAGATCCTATTCTTTATTTGCATTATGTGATTCATGTTGAGACACAGAGATTTTTGAAAACCACTAAAAAGTAGCATTTTGAGGATTGAAAATATCCTGTACCTGTGTACAAGACGCACCCCCGACTTTTAATTTTTGCAGACGGAAAAAAAGGTGCGCCTTATACACAGATATTTACGGTATCTGGCCTGGGGGAACCAATTGATGTTGTTTATTTGGATTCTAGTAAAGCATTTGACTCTGTCCCTCATCAAAGACTGATTAGTAAGGTGAAATCCTATGGTTCCTCTGGACAACTCCTTAGATGGATACAACAAGAATCTCTCATTGGACGAATACACCATGTTTTTGTTAATGAAGCCAGATCCTCATTACGGTAGATAACTTCACTGTTCGCACAGGCACGCGCCCGCCCGCCCGCAACCCATCATCGGTCACACATAGGAGCATCACTATCCTGGCTGTGTAGTAAAAGCTGTGCTTTGATTATCAACATTTCAAACACCACTGTACAAAACTCAACTGATTTCACTCAAAATCTGTACTTGAGTGACAATTGATGACACGTACATTAAATAGCAGTAAAATACGCATTAGCCAAAGCCTTTGACCGTGTACCCCATAACCGCCTCCTCCATAAGCTTCATCACTATGGGATCCATGACAACCTTATCAGATGGATCAGGGTGTTCCTAACTGAAAGGTTACAACGTGTTGTTGTAGATGGAGAGTCATCTGAATGGGTTCCAGTCACCTCTGGGGTACCGCAGGGCACAGTTCTCGGCCCACTTTTGTTTACATCCTTCATCAATGACATAGTAGATCGGGATCTCTTCCAAAATCTGACTCTTTGCTGATGAATGTCTTCTATATCGTCCGAACACTGATGTCACTGATAGCCAAGCCTAGCTACAACAAGATCTCAACAGGCTGCATTCATGGGCTAACACATGGCAGATGAAATTCAACACCGAGAAATGCTACCACATCACATTCTCCCTACGTCGGAAAGCCATGACCACGACAAACACGCTAGGAGACACTCCTCTTGCGTTGGTAACAGATCTCCGGTATCTAGGACTGACTTTCTCATCCAACTTGTCCTGGCAAGGCCACATGAACAACATTACATCCCGAGCCAATCGGATGCTGGGACTAGTCAGCAGAAATCTCCGCAAAACCTCACAAAAGATCCGCCAACAAGCCTACTTCTCTCGTTAGACCTCATCTGGAATACTGTTGCTCGGTCTGGAACCCTCACACAAACAAGCATATATCCAAAATCGAGGCAGTACAAAGGTGAGCAGCAAGATTCACACTTCAGAGATATCGTCGTATGGCCAGTGTCTCGGCCATGATTCAACATCTGAAATGGGAGAGCCTCGAAATGAGAAGAAATGCTGCAAGCCTCCACCTCATGTACAAGATCCAAAACAACACAGTAGCCATCAATGCACACCATTACACAGTACCCATGATTGCCAGCAACACACGACAGTATCACTCAAAGAAGTTGCTGGCTATCCGATCCCGCACCCAGCTCTACCAGAACTCATTTTTCCCTCGGACTGTAACTGCGTGGAATGCACTTTCAAAGATCACCCTTGACGCTACTTCACTGGAGGGCTTCAAGGGAGCGCTTCCACCCTGCATCTAGACCAAGAACTAGATAGTTTATTCCTCAGCACTATACATCCTGATTTATGGATCCTGCTGAGTATCGCCGTAGAAGTAGAAGTTAGCATTGACTCTATGCTTTGCTGAAGTGATCATCGGTATACATTTATTGTGCAGCGGTTTGCCGTGAAACCTGTGAAAAAGTGTAGAGTCTATAGAGTCTAGGTCTAGAACTACTAATATCAATGTTTTTCCGAAAAATGCTCCAAAAATAACAAGAAAATTGACCCGAAAAAGGTAATAAACATAACAATTTTTATTTAACTCATGATCTTTATTCAATTGGAAATTTAATGAATAGGGTCTAGATCTAGGGAGTAGGGTCTACTCTAGACCGAAAACTTCAGTCTCTCTAGTCGTCGGTTGTTCCACTGAGACTATGTCTGGCTCCACTAGACCTCCGATTATAGAGACAGAGATGCCAACTTTTGGAAAACAGAAATAGGGAGGATTTGTAACCGACACCACATAATGTGCGCGTAGCGCACATGTCGAGCGCGTAGTGCCCGACCCATGCGGCCGGGGTCCAGGGCCTGCTTTAGGGCCCTGGAAGCTCTGGGGTTCTAGATGATCTCTGGTGCAATCTGAGCCTTATTTCGCAGCATTTTACATGTGTATTTAGTTAAATAATTCCCACTTTTTTTAAAAATAAATTACAAATTGTACAAAATGCATGATGAATTCCTTTCAGACTTCTGAATACACGGGTACTTGATACTGTTTCGGTCTTATACTTCTGAGACCATTTCTTGGTCTTCTTTTGCTGATTTTCCGCCATTTGGATTCTGTGTCAATATCCACGCATTGGTTACAGCGATCCATATGCTGAAACAATCTTTTGCTACTTTATCTTTTAACATAGTGGAAATACTACATGCTAAAGTTAACAGACGATATTTCTCATTCAATTCACAGATATATATACTGGGGAAAAAAAAAAAAAAAAAAAAAAAAAAAAAAAAAAAAAAAAAAAAAAAAATCGTTTTTTTTTTTGTTTTTTGTTTTTTGTTTTTTTGTTTTTTTTTTTTAATCGGGAGGATAAGGATGGAAATCGTAAGGTCGGGAGTTGGGGTGAATTATCGGGAGCCTCCCGATGAAATCGGGAGGGTTGGCATCTCTGTAGAGACTGAAGTATGGCCTATCGGGACTGTATGGGACTGTACGGGACTGTACGGGACTGTACGGAACAAATGGTTCGGTTCGACCGGACCGCGATGAATGAGATATGCAACGAGATTTTCACTCTTTACATCCTCATAACTGCTGCAATTATAATAAAAATTAAATATAACATATATATGGCTTATTTGACTTACGATAGCTTGCTCATTTAGATCCTAAATTAATGATTAATCCGAAAAAGTCTCGTCGTCAACATTATCCGTCTTGGTTTTAGTTGATGAATATTCATTTTTTCTTTTCGAACGTCCAATAGCTACCGTAGCTACGTACGAGTCAGCCCGGCTTGACCAACGAACTCCCACGAAACAAGTGTTCTGATTGGCCATTTTTTGGCCAGAAAATGTTTTGAACGAAAAGATGTACATTGTTGGCTCTAGCTACCCCCACGGTACGAGATCTCTGGGTTACCATCTGTATTGGGGAATGTCAACTAATGTCAGTTTTATTAAAGAAATGACCCAAATCAGATGGTTATTTATGTCTAGATCTAGGTCTAGATCTACTCTAGACCGAATTTTCCGTCTCTTTCGTTCGTTAGCCTCTTATTGGGGTAGGGTCGGCCGGCTCTCTCTTTAGAGACGGAAACCGTCTATACACATTCCCTTGATAACGCCACGGCCATTTCAGGTCGTAGCGTTTTGCCCCCAAAATCCCCCAAAATGTCATTTTACCTCGTGTAGTCTATATCCAAATGTAAATTAGGCCTAGGCTATAATACATCGGTTCCACTTACTAACTTGATTGAAATAATTCGTTTAATGGTCCCTTTTAAGGAAATTATGGGTCAAAATCGACATCCATGTTGAAAATCTTGCAAGCCGTGTTAAACTCTCGCTGCCGGAGTCATCTAAATCAATCTCATCCCTTCTAGATCTAGTCATAGTCTACGCCGAAGGCAAAAATGATTATGAAGGAAAAACTGTGCGCCATCTACACGTTCGTAATGGCGTTATTTTGGATAGGTTTCTGAACAAGCGCAAGCCAATTAGACCCTAAGCCTAGGGCAATTTGTTGGTCTAAATTCCAGTGTGTTGCGCGTCATCCATCAGTCACATCTCTGCTCCGTTGTTTTCGTCCGTTAATTAATCACAACCATAAAAAGAAGAAGCGACCGGAAGATCGAAGACCAACAGGACTACATTTTCTTCCGTATCATGCGTATAGACTCTACTGTTAGTGTTGATGTTAAAAAAATTGATCGATTTAACTTTGTGACTAACAGTCATATAATTGAGCATGTGGGACTGTGACTGAGACATTGTGATAAAATCCCGCGACTCAGCTCAGCTCAGTCTCGCAAATCACATCACACTCAGATAGTGATAGCACAGCAGTGGTACAGTCAATAGAATTTCTCACTTATATGAAGCAACAAAATGCGTATTACACATCAAATAATAAATCTACAAAGAAATGAAGATATCACCTTTATCGAAATCTTGAAATGTTTCCAATTTACCGCCACATCGCGGGAAAGTAAACTTGATTACCAATTTGAAAATATGTTCCGTACTCTTATAGAATATTTTTGCTTGTTCTCATTATTACATTTAAATAAATAATTGAATATTTGGCATTACTTTTGATAATTATAATAATATAATGAAGTATTTTACAGTCCAAAAACATCAAGCTTGATTACTTATCAATAAAAATTAGAAAATTTCGATAGAAGTTCTTTAGAACGAGGATCTTCATATTTCATAGACGAAATTCAGCTGGGGATTTCGCAGATGAGAAAGCCAAATAACTGATTTTTGGTGCTCCTGATTTCTACATTCTGGCCTCGAGGTAATTTCGAAATCAATTTAAAGTAAAATATCTTAAAATATTATGAATTTATTGCTTCTTTGCAGCTATTTCCTTTTTTGACTACATTGTTTAGTATGAGTAATGTAATTTTGGCAATGGAAGTCGTGGAGGCCTGGTGGCCAAGTGGCAAGGCGTCTGTCTCGTAAACAGAAGATCGAGAGTTCGAATCCCTCTCAGGCCTTATTTTTGAATTAATTAGGAATTGTCGTAAATGAAAGATATGAAGTGTTATGTGATAATATAACATTTATTCCAAAATTATAGCAGTTGAAATAATATAATAATCATACACACATCACACAGTACATGTGATGTGGCTTTCAGTCAGAGTCAGACAGAGTCCCGTAGCTTGACATTTGTGTATCCCTCATGGTCATGGCCTCAAAACAAACTAATGCCATGGCAATGCAAAATGTGCATTATGACTTCACAGTTATTAATAGTATTATATAGGTCGCTATATTAACACAAAAAACAGTGCTTGTCATAATGTATAATTAATGAGCATCAACGACAACAGAAAGATTTAGATCTAAGCCTGACATCTTGCCAATCTTCATGGCCTGCATGATCTTATTGCCTATATTTTTGGCTATAGCTTGCAGCGGTGCAGTGACACTGCACTGACAGTAGGTATGTTACAAAAAAATTAAATCTCAGAATTCAAGCTCTATAAGACCTTTTATTTGATGCCTCATTCATCCTAATAATAGCCCCAGTAATAAGAAAGTTATGCCAATTGTAAACGCCCTAAAATCATGTGCTTTGTTTTCCTTTGTTTTTAAAACAATTAAAGAGTTGTGATCTCAAATGTGACAAGATTTATTCATTACAAAAAACAAAAACAAAAAGTCACAAAAAAATTGTATGTATATGCAAAAATTGCTAATCGGGCCGTCATTTTTGCATTACATTTCACATTCCTCATCCAAAAAACATATTTCTCATCCATAGATTTTGCTGAAATTTCACCAAAAGCAAATTTATATGTTAACCAATCATATACTTCTAGATACCCTTTTTCTCATCCTGAAGGCTGAAACCCGGCCCCCTCACTCAGAGTTATTTAGGGTACGCATATGCTCGTTCCCTCTTTTTGAAAGCACCCCCTATCTGAGGACTGCCAACATTTCCGAACTCCCCTTTCGCGGGCTTTTCCTGCCTTGGAGACCTCCCTAAATCATGAAAAATGCTCAATGTACCCCCCTAAATTCAGAATAATTTCTCAGGAGTCCAGAGAGACGGGAGAAAAAAACCCAAAAAAAACACCCCCTTTTTAACGAAATCTCCGGGTGAAAAGTTAATACGCCCCTTTTTTTACAATTCTCGGGTCGGATTTTGTCGCACGAAAAGTACCCCTTTACCGAACATTTTGGTAACATGCATGGGGTCATTCCGACCTCGGAGTGGGGGGGGGGGGGGCCGGGGGCTGAAATGCGGGATCAGGGTACAGAATGGCACTAAACACGGCTCTTGGTGGGTTCCAGAGGGCAAAGTCGGCCCCTTCAGCTCAGGGGTTTTATGCATTACATTACGGTCAGGTGAGCATCCAGGGGCCTTCTTTAGGGCCCTGGTGGGGTCCAGGGGGCAGAGCCTCTGGAAGCTCAGGGGTTTTAGGCATTTAATTATGGTCAGATGATCGAGCAACCAGGGGGCTCTTGGGAAAATCATGCCATTTCAGCAACAGTTGTAAATCACCAATATCGAATTAGAAATAAACCATGTTTGAATTTTATTGGGGGGGGGGGGGGGTCAATTACCCCCCCCCCCCCCCATCAGTACGCCAGTGCGAGAGGGATGAAGGTGACGGCACGGAAGTGACTTCCCCCTCACAGGTTTTTGAAGTTTTGTTGTATTAAAAAATTACATTCCTTATACTATAGCAAAACTATAGTTCAAAAACAAGCAATGTACTTTTTTCGGTAACCCGACACATGCTCCGCCGACAATTGCTCCGCCGACATTTACTCCGCAAAACGCGACAATTGCTCCGCGACATTTGCTCCGCGACATTTGCTCCGACGTCAAATGCTCCGCCGACAGTTGCTCCGCCGACAATTGCTCCGCCGACAGTTGCTCCGCCGACAATTGCTCCGCCGACAGATGCTCCGCCGACAATTGCTCCGCCGACAATTGCTCCGCCGACAATTGCTCCGCCGTCAATTGCTCCGCAAAACGCGACAATTGCTCCGCCGACATTTGCTCCGCCGACATTTGCTCCGCCTGAAGCGACACTTGCTCCGCCGACATTTGCTCCGCCGACAATTGCTCCGCCTGAAGCGACAATTGCTCCGCCGACATTTGCTCCGACGACATTTGCTCCACCGACATTTGCTCCGCCGACAATTGCTCCGCCGACAATTGCTCCGCCTGAAGCGACAATTGCTCCGCCGACATTTGCTCCGACGACATTTGCTCCGCCCAAAAAGTGTCCCATAAACTACAAATGCTACTAGTACTACGACAAATGCTTCGCCGACAATATTTTCTTTACACCTATTTTTTTCGTTTCTTTTTTTCTTCTTCATTTTCTGAATGCATTTCTTGAAATAATGTAGATGAAATGAAATGAATGAATGTTGATGAAGTGGGAGGAAAAAGGAGTTACCTAAAAGTCATTTCGAATATACTGAAATAACTTTCCATCTATCACTGTACGTCCCATATAATGTATACTAAACACTCATTACATGTCGTGGGAAGTTTTTAAAAAAAAGTAGAGCAGCAAGCCACATTCCCCAATACGCGCATACCTCCTAGTTAATTTCAAGTAGCTCATCAATATGTAATACCTGAAATTACCTCGATCAATGCATCTTACTAGGTAAAGCATTATACAATGTACTAGGTCATCATGGAAGTTTAGAAAATAAGGGCACTTATATACGTAAGGAAGAGAACCCATTCAGACGGGAAAATGAGATGGCAGCCTTTCTGCTTATTCACATTTATACAAATCATTTTGTTGCAGTTTGATGTTAGTTCTTCATGATAAGCCAATTGCTCTTCTTCCGGTGGCTTCGTGAGTCCCTTAAATTATTCAGTGAAAACAAAGTACTCGAATGAAACGGAGTGTTTTACACACTAACATAATACATTAAAGCTACATACACTTAACTAAAGGAAAGAAACCTTTAGAAAATGGACTGGATATTATTGAAAATATTATTCTAAACAAGAATGTACTACATGATTGTATTACTTTACGTTTCAATTTCACGAGAGAAATAGAAGTCGAGAGGGGGAGCAGAGAAGAAGTGATGGAAATGAAAGAAGACTAATAGCATGAGAGGAAAGAAAAGAGCAAAGAAGACAAGAAAACGGTGTAAACAGGAAAAGGAGGAGCATGGGAGAGAGAAAAAGAGAGAGAGAGAGAGAGATAGCCTTGAGCTTTGGATCAGCTAATGAGTAATACATGAAACAGATTTTGAGCGGAGTAATTATCTTTCGCCGGAGAACTTGCGTAAGGAGCTATAATTTTATTTTTTATTTTTTTAAATCAAACATTATGGGGAATAGCGAAAAACGGTTGTCTTCTTTGCTCTTTTCTTTCCTCTCATGTTATTAGTCTTCTTTCATTGAGGTAATTTCAGGTCTTACATATTGATGAGCTGTTTGAAATTAACTAGGAGGTATGCGCGTATTGGGGAATGTGGCTTGCTGCTCCACTTTAAAAAAAAAAAACTTCCCATGACATGTAATGAGTGTTTAGTGTACATTATGTGGGACGTACAGTGATAGATGGAAAGTTATTTCAGTATATTCGAAATGACTTTTAGGCAACTGCTTTTTCCTCCCACATTATCAACATTCATTCATTTCATTTCATTTACATAATTTCATGAAATGCATTCAGAAAATGAAGAAAAACAAAAGAAACAAAAACAACCCGTGAAAAAAAAATATTGTCGGCGAAGCATTTGTCGTAGTACTAGTAGCATTTGTATTTAATGGGACACGTTTTGGGCGGAGCAATTGTCGGCGGAGCAAATGTCGTCGGAGCAATTGTCGGCGGAGCAAATGTCCCCGGAGCAATTGTCGCTTCAAGCGGAGCAATTGTCGGCGGAGCAATTGACGGCGGAGCAAATGTCGGTGGAGCAAATGTCGGCGGAGCAAGTGTCGCTTCAGGCGGAGCAAATGTCGGCGGAGAAAATGTCGGCGGAGCAATTGTCGCGTTTTGCGGAGTAATTGACGGCGGAGCAATTGTCGGCGGAGCAATTGTCGGAGGAGCAATTGTCGGTGGAGCATCTGTCGGCGGAGCAATTGTCGGCGGAGCAACTGTCGGCGGAGCAACTGTCGGCGGAGCACCTGTCGGCGGAGCATTTGACGTCGGAGCAAATGTCGCGGAGCAAATGTCGCGGAGCAATTGTCGCGTTTTGCGGAGTAAATGTCGGCGGAGCAATCGTCGGCGGAGCATGTGTCATGGAACCACTTTTTTCACACTTCACTTTTCTACAATATTTACTTGTTCATTTTGAAGGATATTATGCGAGGTAGTGTAGCTACCGAGCGAGAAGATTTTTGCAGTTTTATTTGTCTAAATGCGCACTCTTGGGCCCCCCAGAGCATAAGAGTGTGTTGTAGTCTTTAGTCAGTATTTGCTATATTTTCAGAGGGGGACGTGTCCCCCCCTCCCCGTATTGCCCCCCTGCCTAGAAGGCATATTACACATTTTAACACCTCTAAATTGTTAAAAATTGCTTTGAAAACCTGTAAGAAAATATCGAAACCTGTGAACCTGTAAATTAAGGTACCCTTTTTGGTCTTATGCGGTCAGCTAGTGCTTTTTCTGGACGCTGGTGCATATAGCTAGTCATGTTAGGAGTGACCCCCTCATCAGGGGGTTGTTATTCATAATCCAAGAAGAGGGTCGACCGCTATTCATAATGCTACGTATAAGAACGAATGAGGGTCGCTATTTATGATTATTACCTATACAAGGCATTTTAGCTGCTAAATAAAAAGTCGTATTTTGCACGCTGCTCCGAATATGAAACCGGAGCGGTGAATATTTGCCATATTGCCCTCTTCCGGGTTTGCCCCGTAAACCACTGTACTAAATCAGAGGGCAATATTGAGCCATCTTCTCAGTGCGCTTTACGCACAGTATCGTGTAGGCGTTAAAGTGTACGCGCAGTAACAATCATTGTTACGTCACAATTACACACATTGTTACTCACAATTACATACCTACCTGAATAACCTGAAATCAGATGGACCGGCAAGAATGATACCAAAATTTAATTGGCCCCTATCATTAATTTGCTTAAAAATGCCTTGTTTAGGTAATTGACAGGGCTTCTTTCGGGGTATATCAGAAATATTGACCGCGCTAAGACCGTATTGCCCTCGTCTTCGACTCGGGGCAATATGATCTTAGCTTAATATATCTGATATACTCCTCAAGCCCAGTCAATATAATATAAATATTAAGCAAACAAAATGATAATAAGGGAAATATTGGATGGGGGACCCTATGGCTGTGGTTAGCTATTGGGGGGGGGGGTACAACACTTTGCTTAAAATATTTGTCGAAAACATTTATTGAAAACATACATTTCTGAACCAATAAAGAAATAAAAGGGTTGCCCCGGTATAGTGTATATAAACAACCAATCACCCCCCCCCCCCCACAATCGATCTGACCATATGCTGCGCCATTAGATTTTCAAGATTTTAAGCTAAATAATATAAGATTTTGTGACCATTTGGCATTATGTGAATGGTGGCGGGCCCTGTATTATGTATTTAAAAAAAGTATATTTTATCTTTTATCTTTGATAATTATATAGAGACAACCTTTGTTGCATCGTACTTTGAACGTTTTATGACATGGCAGCCTTGAATCACTTCGGGGCACTTGATGCCCCGTCTGTCACACATGCAGACAGGCGAGGTGGGAGAGTTTTGACCTACAGAGGCTATAGGTACGTGGGCTACATTGTGTTTTGCTCTAAATAAATCATAGTTCATACCCCTTAAAAGTTGGTACCTGGTATTTTAACATTTTCTCTCATAAAATGTATATGCCTTAAAGTGGTAAATTAGACTTTCAACATAAGCTTGGCTCTATCACTTCAACAATAATCAATATGTTGTGCATTTTGGGTCTTGGGCAGGGCACATACCAGCCTCAGCCCTTGTGCTCAGGCTCAGCTTGGCGCCCTTAGACAGGGAGTCTGGCCAACAGCATTTCAGCTTTTAAAGGAGTTCTGCATCTTCTCCTTCAAAACATTGAGTCTATATAAGACCTGAGCCAGTATTCTGAGCAGAATCTTGTATCAAACAATAATTATCATGCCTCTTGGCAGGGGCGGATCCAAGGGGCCTCCTCCCCTGGCCAAAATAATAGGCCCCCCGGCCCCCCCCCCAAAAAAAGTATTTTTTGCTCAAAGGGAGGGGCGGGCTGTTGAGTAAAAAAATAAAGAGAGTTCCTATTCCCCCCCCCCCCCCTCTGCTTATTCGGACGGTCGAGTCGCTAAATATTTTCTCACAAATTGGACCCCCTCCCTTGTCGGCTGGATTCGCCCCTGCCTCATGGCATAGTCGTACCCAGGATTTTGTCAATGAGGGTGTTTTAGCTTCATTCAGTGGTGTAGATAATTGGTGTGTTTGACTACCTGAAACAGTAACTTTTTTGCTGAAGAGAGGTATTTCAACACCCCGATCCTTTCGTACCCCTGTAGCTTTTATGGTGTAATAGTTATTACATATATCAAAGAAAATAATGGATTGATTAGTATTATATCCACCACTTGTTGAACGTAACTGGGATGGATACCTTCTTTTTGGAAACACAGCTATGAGCCGGGTATGGTGTTTCATTTCAAATTGATACTTTAGCTGGAGTTTGGAATTCCATTCCTCAAATAGTAATTGTGTATGATATCTTTCCACATTATTGAGAGCCAAATGTGTCAAATATCTTCAGATAATCTTGTAAGAATCCAGCCAGAATTAATTTCCACTTGTATATAGGCCAGCCTGCCCGAATATTTGATCTTTATCACTTTTACACGCGTCAGCAAGTCTTTGAATTACAATTTTGCTAGACAAATGGCAATTAATAGTGTGTAAATTTGTAGAATTTTTTGGATTATCTGTGTACGTAGAACTACATGAAAATGATGCTCTCATGTCATGTCGTAAAAACATATTTTTTGTTTTTAATATATTGTGTTTGAAATATATCAAAGTAGATAAATTGTGAAACATTTAATTGCCCTCCAATCATGCTTTAAATACTTGGCCGCTTGCCCAGAGCAAGTATGCTGTTGCCCAGTTGCCGATTTGGTATCTTCATTAACTGTTATTCCTCATGTAATCTCATCTAGAATTATCAGGGCAAGTAAATTTATTGTTAAAATTATATGACTTTATACTTTTCACAACCCTGACATCCACACAATATCAACTATTTTTTTACAATCCTAACTGATAACATTTTATGAAAAATAGTTGCTTCAGGTCTGTATTTTGTTTAATTACTAGAGTCTTCCTAGTATGAAAAACTACCGGTATGCGTATGGAACAATGGAGAAATCACTACACAATTTACCTATTTGGTTATTTGTTTGTGACGTCATTGCCTCATCAATATCAATTGCTTTATATATTTTTATCCCAATATAATTTCCCTTTTTATCCCCGAAAATGTGATTTCGAACGCATTTGCCCAGGTTATATGGTTTGAATCATTTAACGTGCGTGACATTTCGTAAAATGTTTTATGAACTTTGAAGAATTGATACTATTTTCTGAACATTGTATATATATTCATAATTATAGATTTTTATATGAATATTAAAAATTCATAACTTTCTTATTAGTTATCCGATTTTGCTAAAACTTTTTTTTTGATTGGTATGTCTGATTTTTCTGCTTCTATTGGAAGTAAGTTATTTTGGGGTGGACTTGCCCTTTAACACCTAGTTCTGAGCATTAGAATACTAAGTGGTATGCATATTAGATGATAAACTTCTAATAATAATATGATAAATGGTAGAAAGTTTTTTTCTTCTCCATCACTGCACCTGTTTTCATAGAATTGAGTCAAAACAATAAATAATGAAAACTTCTCTCTCTCTCTCTTTCTCTCTTTCTTTAAATTGATGTGCTGCATGTAGATACACCCGTAGCAACAGTTCACACACTCGGATCTATTGGCGATGTGCAAGAGTCAACTGTGGTGAAACAATCATAACAAACCGCTTCAACATTAATCATACAAATCCGGAGATTCATATTCAACAGCGGCCGCTTGGGGATCACACGCATGAACCTGATGATGAGCGAATCCGTCGAAGACAATTTATTGACGAAGCAACTGCATTGCTCAGAACTAATCCAACTCTTGTCATAAGGAGGGCATACGACACTGTTCGAGATACAGGAAACCACTATCCGCCAGATATACCCACATTTAAGGAAATCAGAAGCCAGCTGCAACGAGTCCGTTCGGAAATTGTTAACATTGATGTAAGGGAAAATTTATTCAAAGTAACCAGATTTTATAAGAATAACACAACCGATTATAATAGATGGGAACACATATATGCCAGAAGCATTTATAATATAACAATGAGAGTGTGTGTGACTGTGCGTAATCCTGGTGAAATCACCAATACCATAGAATAAAATACTTTGCTCTTCGTCATTTGGTATGAAATGTTACTTATTATATTCCTTTATCTGTTCTATAACCCTCTGACATCAGGCCTGAACTTTGCTGGAATTATGAACATGTCACGTATGTCCTATCTGTGAATTTTAAACGTTAGCAGTGTCCTATTATCTCCCACCCCCCACTTTTTTATTGTTGTAAGTTTGGGAGGGGGGGGGGGGGTATTTATCAATCATCAAATCATGATATTTATCTTAAATTTTTCTTTCCCTTTCATGACTTATATTTTCATCATTTTATAGAGAATCATAATGCCTCGCAAGAAGCTCAAGACAGGTGGACCATCAGGAGATAATCCTGCAACGTCTGTGACAACACCACCACCACCACCACCACCAGCAGCATCAGGCTTGCCAACAACTCCACCACCCACACCTCTCCCAAGCTCTGCAACAACTCAGTCAAATAGAGACGAAAGCGTTGCAGAAAAGTTCATCTCGCTAATGGAGGACATGGTGAGAGAACTGGACAAGCTCAAGTTTGGCGACCCTGTGAGTTACATCTACAATCCTCTGGAATATGCCAAGGAGACTCATGACTGTTTCGTCAGAAAGTATGGCAACTCAACCAAGTCTGTGCTCTTTCTTGGAATGAATCCTGGTCCATTCGGGATGGCACAGAATGGGGTAAATCAAATGCATTGATTTTAAGTTGGTTTTTTTTAGAGTATTTTGTTAACCATTGCAACTATAAGATAAGTACCATTTACTCACCAATAACTGGAAAGGACTTTACACTAAGAATTAAGTTGTATATTTTGAATAACAGTTGCAAATCTACTTTCAGTTAACATTTTATAACGTCATTACTTGTGTAAGAAATGATGTGAAGAAGTGAAGTGTCCTCGCATTGATATTTCTAAGTAAAGGATATGAACATATAAATAAAAGCTTATTGAAAAATGAAGCAATGCATTGTGCCACTTTTATTCAGTTTGTTGGAAATTGCTTTATTGGTAGGTACCATTTGGAGAAACCAACTATGTGAAAGACTGGATGAAGATTACAGGGAATGTTGGCAGACCCCCAAAGGAACATCCCAAGCGTATCATCATTGGACTTGACTGTAACCGTAGTGAGGTCAGTGGACAGCGTTTCTGGAAATTATGGAAGGATCTGTGTGGCACTCCAGAGAACTTCTTCAAGGAATGTTTTGTGTACAACCATTGCCCTCTAGTGTTCATGACGTCAACGAGCAAGAACGTCACTCCTCCGTCCATGAAGATCGAGATGCGCAATCCTCTGAATGATGTCTGTGATGACTATCTATGTTGGTTGATCCAACTGCTGGGGGTGAAGGTGGTGGTAGGGATAGGCAAGTTTGCCGAGGCTAGGACCAAGAAGGCCCTCGAGAAGGGAGGGGTGGAAGGGGTGCGGGTGGTTACCATCATGCACCCAAGTCCTATTAATCCTGCTGCTAACAAGGGATGGCAAAATATTGTTGAAAAGAGCTTAGAAGATCTTGATCTTATGAAGTATATCAGTAAATAGTTAGTCACTTTTGGAACAGGAAGCCTGACCATACTAACCCAGTTTTGGATATTGTGAGAACTGAAAAAATGCCATCATGCATATTTATCTTTGGTGGATATGTATTTGAACAAAGAGTAAAAATGTTTTGACTTAAATCAGTCCAACTTCAATATTGGGTTGGAAAGAATGACTTCAACAAAATGACCCCATGAGCCTTTATTTTTTATTTAGAAGTGCCAAACGAAGAGAGACATTCCTGAATGACTAACTCCTGTCGCAATTCATTGAAAGTATAATAATTTGATGAGGATGCAGATAATGTGTCATTGTCATGTTCACAAATTCAACATTTTCTTGAGAATCCTAAAATGATTGTGGTGTAATCCTACATGGGCTGTTGTGAATCTTTTTTTTTTAAATTGTATGATTCATTTAAAAAAAAAAAATTTCCAGTAAACCAGTTGTATGTCACTTTATTTTTTCATCAGTGAAAATTTGTTCCTTAGGATTATCACGTTGTATGTGTAAATTTATTGTTTTTTAACCAACAGTATGATTTCATTTTGTTTTGGCAGGGATATGTATAATGTAGAACTTTAAAATGTAAGTCACATATAATTATATGTGTGAGTAGCAAAAGTAGGTGGAAGAGTAGAAGTAGTAGGAGTACTGGCAGTAGCAGTAGAATATTGATGTGATAAGTTAACTTTGTATCAAATGTTCAGCCAATTCACTTTCTTTTTACTCTCTGTGTTCACAGTTGATACAGGTATCACAACATCTTTGAATTGAAGTGAAAAGCAAGTGGTATCAAATAATCGGACTAAACTGTCTTACAGTTATATATATTTTTGAGCCATGTCGTAAAAATCTTTGTAGGCGAATTTCATACTTTGATTATGTTTGTAAGTTAGATAAACAATAGGCATACCTGAGAATCTCACAGACATTGCAGAAAGACATTGATCAAATACACAACATTTATCTTTAAAAAGTAGAGTGGAAAACAACTGCCATGCTTGCCTTGCAGCTGGCCATCAATCTATTACAGCACCACAATGTTAAATTGTGGGCAACTATGGTGGTACATACAATGTTCAAGTACAAGTAAAACAGAAAAAAGGAGACTTTGAATTTATTTTTGAATAGTTATTCATTTATTAACTTAAAAAAAATTAATTCTAGTCCATAATTAAATAAACATCTTATTTACACTTGAAGATGCCTCACAAAGAGGCATTTTTTTCTCCACATGAAGAATGAATTATATAAAAATATTGACTGCTTTGACGGGCACGGTTAAAACTAATTGCCTAAGGTGATCTTGAAACTATTGTGCATAGTGCAGTCTCTAGATAACTGTGGAGCTGTAGTTTTAACTGTGACCCCCAAAATAGGCAGTCAATATTTATATTGTATCCCACATTATTTATTTGTAAAAATAGGCAGTCAATATTTATTTTGTATCCCACATTATTTATTTGTAGTGTCAAAGGAAATTTACCAGACTAGGAGCATTATGCGTTTCTTACTGCGCATATCCATTGTTTACTTAACATGCACACGCAAGTAGAACAATGCCCGGTCAATATTTTTCGCTATACTGCCCAGCACTCAGTAGCGAATATCATGCCTGCAGTTTTGACCAACCAGAGACCTAGAATTTTCATATGCAGTATAAGTAATACCCCATATTCTTAATCTGTTCATGATTATATCATGTTGGTGATTTGGTTACACAAAGGTTAAAAAAATTAGTTTGTGAGGTAACAGAACTTGATCATGGTTTGACATTGTATATGGGGATTTCAAATTGCGGATCACCATGAAATAAAACAGTTGGTTTTTACAATATATGGTTTTTCTTGGTAGGTTGACTTACAGAACAGAAATGATAGAATGCCATTTCTTCAATTCAAATTTATACTGCATAGATAAGTTGATGCTTAATATTTCAAATCAGTGTTACACTGAATGCCATCATGTAAATTGTTGTCATAATTGGTGCTAAATTTATGAGTAAGTGGAACCATATTAATTTAAGAAATTTATCGATCTGAATTTCATTGATAGATGAAAACAAAATTGATTTAGACAGAAGTCCACATCAATGGTTCGATGATTTCACATTGTTTAGGGTCAATGTGAATTATATGCCATTGCTGATTGATTATTGGCATGTAGTTGCATATATTGGAATGTATGTATTTTGTAAATTTGTATGGTTGTTACTGTTCTGCAAATAAATATGCTAATCTATATATTCTAACCATCTGTGTATATATGTTGCAGAATGATTTGGAGGAAGTATATATTTTATCTTTGTAACCAGTGGCAAAGATGCAGGGTATATTGAATTGAATTGCAGAGGAAAAATAATACAAAATGATACTGCTGATTGACACTTTTTTATGTTATTTTTTTATTCAAATACCCGGAACATAAGAGAACATACCAATAATCTGACAATGTTTGAACATAAATGTAAACCTTCTAAATTATAGTTGAGAATGTCACCCCACAAACAGTCAATCAGTATCCATAATCAGTCAAATATTAGTCACCAATAAAACTCATTAACTAAACTCCAAATTAGTAGGAAAATGAGAGCCAAAATAAGTAGATGTATACAAGCTGAATCCTGTAGTGCACTGCCTTATTTCTCAATACATACTGCTCACTGCAGAACATTCAAATAAATTAACATTAAAAAAGGACATAGCAGAAAATGGACAAGTCCAAAATAATAGAATAGCCTGAGAGAGAATTAGGAGAACCAATGGAAATGATGAGAAGTCAGTAGGGAGAAAAGAATAGAAACCCCGACAGGTGAGTCAGTAGGGAAGCAGGAATCTAGGTCCTTAATATTAATGAAGAAATGGTCAAAAGAGGCAATGTGTTTTTTTCCCGTCATATAAAAAGAATATGTTACTATGAAAAGAAAGTTAAAAAAAAGAAAAATAACACAAATTCTATAAACTTATACATAATGTACAGGTCATTTCATTTATTGTTCAACCATCAAAATATATATACAATCAAAATAAGTTACATCATTATAGTTAACATACCGGTATTAAGCAAGAAAAAAAAATCACATGGCATTAAATTGAAAACAAAAAACAACTACACTATAAGAACGAAAGAATGTACAATGAAATACAGAGAAAACAGACGGCTGGATTGCCTATTTTCATTCAAGTGCAGCTGGGGACCAGAAAGAATAATCCGTGACTTTTAATAATCAATGCCGTAGAAATAGAGTGTTTTGGACGAAAACCTGATTGCTCTATAGTTGTTTTTATGCAAGTGCTGCGCAAGCTGTTTTTGGATCCCCTTTCCAGGATTTGAGATAAACAAGAAAGTATGAAAATTGGCCTGTAGTTATTTGGGATTGATCTATCATCCTTTTTGTGTAAAGGGACTATTTTAGTAATCTTCAGTTTCTTTGGAACTATACCTTGGATAATGGATTTGTTAATCAGATAGCTGATAGGTTGAATGATTTCATTTGTGGACATTTTTAAAATCGTTATCGATATTCCTTCCAAACCTACTGATTTCTTATTTTTTAGTTGTATTTCTTTCAAAATATCACATTCACTTACAGTAGAAAGTTGTAACAGATATTCCACTCCGGTATCATTATTATCAGAAACTATAGTCTCAATTACTGTAGAATTAGAAATTTACCCGGTAGCAACATTTGAAAAATGTCTCGATTAAAGTGGTTATCCATGCTCGGCGGCCCTGACAAGGTGGAGGCTGAGAAGATTGAGTTTTCTTGGGTATTAATAAAGACAATGTTTTCCATGAATTATTACATTTCTGATCCTTAGTTAGATGTTCCGTATAATGATTGCGCTTCGCTTTCTTGATCATAGGCGTAACTTTGTTTTTTAACACACGATAGTCTTTCCAGGCATTTAGATTTTGGGTCGTTATAGCTTTGGATTTTGTCAAGTCTCTTTTCTTCATAGCTTCAAAAGTGTTTTCATTTATCCATGAGGCTTGATTGCTTCGAACTCTTTTTTTTTTAAAGGGGCATATGTTTATTGACAATAGTTTTTCAAAAATTGTCAGTGGCTTCATCAATACCATTCTCCTCCTCGACTTCCACCCAGTTCTGTTGTGAGAGATCAGACTTACACCTCTAGACTTCCTATACGTTGTATACTTTACACCAGATTGAGTTTGATGCGCTTTCCAGATGAGATAGCTCATCGAATGGTCGCTTACTCCATTGCGTATAAACACCATGGACTTGATCATCTCTATATTGTTTGTTAACGGGTGATCGATAAGAGAAGCGGATTCACTTGTAATTCGGGTACATTCAGTGGTATTTTAAACTAATAAAAATAACCTCTCACCAATATATCTCTAAAACACCAATCATCCAAAAACCACCACCCAACTCAATTAAATCCTCTCTCCTAAATCTCAAACATGAAAGTAGCAGAGCCCTAAATCAATACAACGGACTCAGATCATGTCCAGTGCAGGTATGTCTTTCTTTTATTATATATACAATGCGGCATCATATACTGAACTTTTTTAGGCAAAGAATATTCAAATGAAATACATCATAAACCAATAGCAATGATAGAATTTAAGAGTAAGACTGAATATTCATAAGGAAAAGGAGTATTCAGTATTCAGTATTTATTCAATTCCATAGTAAAAAACAGTAACATAAAAATACTACTTAGTCTATTCATAATTATTATTAACATAGTACAATATTGACAGTATAAAAAAAAAGGAATTCGGTTGCTGTATAAAAACCCTAGGGGGTTGGTCGGGACAGCAACCTTAAACAGTAAAACTAGTAAAAGAATTATACGAAATGATATATGATATTTGAATAGTAGTAGCTGTCTGTCGCGAAGCGACAATGACCGCCTTCATTTTCACTTTACAGCTGTTCTCCATACAGCTCGCTGGCCTGCAGCAGTTGTCCAAGTCTTGGTTTCAATTTGCCTCCGCTTAAGGTTCCTCTTGATCGTGTCCTTGTAGCGAAGCCGTGGACGACCAATCCCTCTTTCGCCAGCGGGTAGTTGCGAGAATAGTACTTGCTTTGGTAACCTCTCAGAGGGCATCCTGATGACATGGCCTGTCCATCGTAGGTTCTTCCTGATGAGCAGGTCCTCCATAGAAGGAAGGTTTGCTCGCTCTAGTACCTCTTTGTTGGTCACCTTGTCCTTCCAACTGATTCTCATGATTGCTCGAAGGTGTCTCATCATGAACGCGTGAAGTTTCTTTACTTGACTTGTGTAGAGAGTCCAGCTTTCCGCACTGTATAAGAGAGTGGATAGGACGATAGCCCTGTAGATTTTGCACTTCACTCTTGTTGAGACATGATGGTTGTTCCATAGCCTGGTTCGCAGTCTTCCAAAGGCACTGCTGGCCTTTGACATTCTTTTCACCAGCTCAGAGTCGATGCGTCCGTCGATCTTTGGATATAGTGCTGCCGAGGTAAGTGAAGTCATCTACCTGGTTTAGGGCTGTCCCATCCACTAGGATCTCCTCCTCCTCTCGGTGGTCTGTACCTGGTTGGAATAGTACTTCAGTCTTTTTGATGTTTATTTGTAGACCGAACTTCTTTGATGCTGATGAAAATACATCTATAACATGTTGCATCTGCTCTGGTGTATGAGAAACAATTAAGAGCACTGTCATCTGCAAAGAGGAGTTCCCTCACGAGAATCTGTGTAGACTTCGTCTTAGCTTTGAAGTGTGCGACATTGAATAGGTCGGCGTCTTGACGTGATTGTATGTAAACGCCTTCCTCAAAGTCCGCAAAGGCCTCCTCCAGCATCGCCGAGAGAAAGATGGAGAACAGCGTAGGGGCCAACACACATCCTTGTTTTACACCGTTACTTACAGGGAAGCTATGGGATGTTTCGCCTGCTTCCTTGACTTTAGCCATCATACCCGTATGTAAGGACTCTACCATTCCGGTGAACTTCTCGGGACATCCATACTTTCGTAGTAGTTCCCAAAGACCTGTCCTACCAACAGTGTCAAAGGCTTTCGTGAAATCGACAAAAACCACATAGAGGGATCGGTTGTGCTCAATGCACTTCTCCTGTAGTTGTCTGAGGCAGAAGATCATATCTACTGTGCTGCGGTTGTTCCTAAATCCGCATTGCGTCTCCGGCAATATATCTGGTGCTATGTGGGTATTCAATCTGTTCAGAAGGATCCTGGCAAAAACTTTCCCTGCTATTGACAATAGCGATATTCCTCTGTAGTTTCCACATTGAGTTCTATCTCCTTTTTTGAAGATGGCGACAATATTAGCATCCTTCCATTCCTGAGGTACGGAGCCTTCTGCCCATGCTTGTTGTATCAGCATTAGTAAACTGTTGGTTAGTGTGGCTCCTCCGTGCGTCCATATCAAGCTTGGTATCCCATCCACTCCGGGTGCCTTGCCATCACCCAAGGAGGCAATTGCCAGGTTTAGCTCTTTTCGTGTTGGAATATCATCGAGTGCAGTAACTACAGGTCGCTGGTTGATCCTATCACGCGCTGCAGGCTCGATATCTCCTGGCTGGTTGAGTAGTGTCTCAAAATGCTGCGACCATCGTTCAAGCACCCTTTTGTTGTCTGAAAAGGTTGTGTTACCGTCCAGGGACTTGAGATGAACTGTACTCCTAGTCTGGGGGCCCCAGACTTCTTTCAGTCCAGTGTAGAAGGACTTCATGTCATTATTGTCTGCGGAGCGCTGCAGGTCCTCTGCCTTTTTCTCCCACCAGGTGGTTTTCATTTTCCGTGTGTGCCTCTGCAAGTGTCTGCAGGCTTCCTTGTACGCGGTGGTGGTTGACCTGGTGCTTCTAGTCTGTAATACACGTTGGTGTGTTTCATTCCTTTTCTTCATGAGTATCAGAAGCTCGGAGTCTTCTGGGTCAAACCAGTCCTGGTGTTTTCGCTCTGGTTTACCGAGGGTGTTGCTCGCTGTGTCATATACTACTTTGCTGAGTGATGCCCAGGTCTGATCAACTGTCATTCCCTCTTGCACTCCCCAAGTCGCCAGAGCTTTCTCCATATCTTGCTCTAGCTTTAGCCGTTGTGTGTTGACGTGTAGCCGGTCTGTGTTCAGCTTTGCAAGTTTAGTAGCTCCTTGCTTCCTACGCTTTGAACGTAAAGCAAATGCAATCTTTGATCTTAGTAGCTGGTGATCGGTCAAGCAATTAGCTCCACGCATAGTTCTTGTGCTGTGAACATCCATTCTGTCTCGTTGTCTTGTTATGATGTAATCAATCAGGTGCCAATGCTTAGAGCGAGGGTGCATCCAGGTGGTTTTGTGTTCTTCCCTCTGCTTGAACACGGTGTTTGTCAGTAGGAGTTCGAACTCAGAGCACAGCGCTAGAAGTAGCTCACCATTGGTGTTGCATTTACCGATTCCGTGCCTGCCTAACACCGACTGCCATTTTTCATAGTCTCGTCCTACCCGGGCTTTGAAGTCTCCCATCAATATCAGCTTGTCAGTCCGGGGGGGGGGGGGGGTGTCCCGCAACGTTCGTCTAAGCTGATTGTAGAAGTTCTCCTTTGTTTCATCCGGACTCGTCATGGTTGGTGCGTATACACTGATGAGAGTAGCATTTCCCTTCTTCATCAGTGGTACTGTCATTGTCATAATTCTATCATTCACCGCTTTAGGCATTTCTGTGAGCTTCGCTAAGATCTCTTTTCTGATGGCGAATCCCACTCCAGCCTCTCGTCGTACCCCGTCCGGCTTGCCGCTCCAGAAGAATGTGTAGCCCATGTCATCGAGCCTACCTGACTCGGAGAAACGTGTTTCACTCAGAGCAGCAATGTCAATTTTGTACTTCTCCAGCTCCATGGCTACAAGGGCAGTCCTTCTCTCTGGCCTGCCAGTTCCTTCCCGATCGAGGAGTGTCCTGACATTCCACTGTCCAAACGTCATTGTAGTAATTCCGCTGGTGTCATCTTTTTGTTGTTGTTGTTGTTTGCTTCCTAGCATACTTGGCACTGTCGACGGAAGTCCTGATCTAACAGCGCGGGATATTTGAATAAACAATAATATAAACAACAACAAAACAAAACAAAGTAGAACATAAGTAAAAATAAGAACATACATGTAGGCCGCACAACCCTAAACACATTGTACTGTGTAGTAAATGAGTGTTTTTACAATGTAAGATCGTTGAAAATAAGATATAATTTAAGCTTTCTTTTAAATGAGTTCAAACTATTAATAGAAGTAATATCTGATGGTAAAGAATTCCACACAGAAGGAGCTTTATGTCTACAAGAGTGTTATTCATATTGTTTTGTAATAGCAGATAAATAATAATTAAGTTCTATTTCGAGTATTATAATTATGAACTGAACAGTTTAAAGTTAACATATTGCATAACTTATTGGGTAATAGACCAAGCCTGTGTTTAAAAAGTAATATTGCATCAACATAATAATTACATTTATAAATATTCAATATGATAAACTTTCAGAATAAGGGTTTAGTGTGCTAAGTATGTAGATGATGAAGCTATTCTTACAAATCCTTTTTGCAATATAAAAAGTGCTTCCAACTTGGAAGAATATGTATTAACCCATACGACATTACAGTATGATAAGTAGGGTAGTAATGAAGTATTATACAATGTGATAAGAATGCATTTTGGTAGGATAGGGTATAACTTGCTGATGACACCGATATTCAGGGGTAACTTCTTTCTGACAAAAGAAATGTGAGTCTTCCATGATAAATCATGATCAATGTAAACACCCAGAAATCTCGTACAATATACACGTTCAAATGATGAATTATTGAGTTTCACAACTAACATTTGCAAAGAACTATACTTTTGTTTCTGTTTCACAGTATAAAATAACATATAATTCGATTTATCTAAATTTAATTTAAGTTTATTGGCATTAAATTATTGAGAGACCTTTAGTAGTTCATTATTTAAATTAGTTGACAATCATAAATGATCATCTGTTGAATACAAGATATTGGTGTCATGCAGCAAACAATATAAATTGTAATGTTTTAGAAAAATTTGGGAGATCGTTCATAAACAAATGAAATAACAAAGGACCTATAATCGATCCTTGAGGAACACCAAATGAAATATTAGAAGAATCTGAAATGACATTGTTGTATGACACAACTTGAGTTCGATTATGTTAATAATTTTTAAATCATGAATAAGGTAGTCCTCTAATACCGTAATAAGTTCATTTATGTAACAATATTGAGTAATCAATTGAATCGAATGCCTTACTCAGGTCAAGAAAAACACCAACTGTATCAGTGGCGGATCCAGGGGGGGGGGGAACAGGGGGCACGTGCCCCCCGGCCAAAAAAATATGTTAAAATCAGCCCTTAATTCGCCCAAAATGTACTGAAAAAAGGGGCGTGCCCCCCCCCCCGGCCAAACATATATATATATATATATATATATATATATATATTTTTTTTTTATTTATTAAAAAAAAAAATAAATAAATAAATATCCCAATAGCTGACCTAAAAAGGTGACCTTACCCCCCCCCCCCCCCCCCAAAAAAAAAAACGGGGCAAAATGTCAACTTATTCATCGGCGGGCTCAGTCGTTGCGATTTTTTTGGGACTAAAAAATATATATATATATATATATATATATGTTTCCCACACGGTGCCCCCCCCCCCGGCAAGAAATTCCTGGATCCGCGCCTGTGTATATAATTCATTTGCAAAAGAATTAACAATATAATCATGTAATTCAATATATGCCATTTCAGTAGAAATATTTTTCAAAAACCGTATTGAAATTCATTTAATAAAGTATTTTTATACAAGAAATCAGACATCCTATCATACGCCAGTCTTTCTAATATCTTAGAAAAGACGGGAAGAACAGATATTGGTCTATAATTTGAAATGTCATGGATGTCTTTTTTTTTGCAGACAGGTGTAACTTTTGCTATTTTTAATTTCAAGGGTATACGATTCCAAATGAGAATGATAGGTTGTAAATAACGCATAAAGGCTTCACAATACCATAAGTAATTTTTTTCACAACAGAGGGACTAATGTCATCAATGCCACTACTACTAGATGAGTTCATATTTTTAATAATTTCCAATATTTCAGTTTAGAAGAGAACCAATGATACGTAAGAAGTGTAAATACCTAAAGCATTCACACAAGATTCATGAATAAAGAATGAGAAGAGAACAACGGAACATACCAGGTGTTTTAAGACTTGGTATGTAGAGGAGATGAATAGAGAAAGGGTTGAGTAACTGAGTAAAAGAATATATAAGTGAATATGCAAATGATGTGAAATGAATATGTATAGAGAGAAGAGACTAGAGAAACAAATAGTAATTGTAACAAATACAAGTATGGAATGAGTCTAACTTTAACTCTTACAATATTGTTTGTTAACGTGTGATCGATAAGAGAAGCAGATTTCACCTGTAATTCGGGTACATTCAGTGGTATTAACGAATAATTGTAAAGTTGTTAACCTGATTGTAACGTCTCGTGATAATCGTCTACCTCCTTTTTAATGTCAAGATTTATGTCCCCATGACAAAAAGGTGACAGTCAAGAATTTCTATGAATTCGAAAAATGTTTTCATAATTATCTAAAAGGTCAGAATTTGAGTTTGGAGGCCGACTAGAATTTAGAAGTAATATTGGCTTCAAGGCCAGACATAATATAGGAGAGTCTTCAAAAATATCTAACTCTACGCTTTCATGTACATAAAATGATACACCACCACCAGACCTGTTGCGATCTTTACGAACAATATCATAATGAGGAACTTCAATTTCACTATTATAATACTGATTCATCAAGTTTTGTTTCGTTAAGAATCACTTGTTTTGTGACTGTAGGAGAGTTGTACCACTGTGGGAAAAATTGGTGGATAAGATTAACACTGGCACTGATCACAGTTATAATCTGACTCTGTCAAAATTTAATTTTTTGTTTGGGATACAGTCAAGGGACAAATACGCCTCTTGTATAAATTTTCTCTGTTTATGTTTAAAATATTACATTTACTCATGTAGGTTTCAGGGAAAAGAACTTATTTTCGAAGCATTTGTTTCAATGGTAAAGTTCAAACAAAAAATAGAATATAAAATTGCCCAAAAGAAAAATAAGTTACAAGTCCATTTTAAGAAATGGTCTATCAAGTTTAACTGAAATTTAGGAGTAGTCTTGCAAAGCTCTGTTGTCATTAACATCTTCATTGGCTTTTTGAACTGTAAACTTGCCCTCTGGGAAAGTATATGAGTGTGAGTGTGTGTGTGTGTGTGTGTGTGTGTGTGTGTGTGTGTGTGTGTGCGTGTTTATGGGTGCATGAGTGCGTGCCTGTTTTGTAGTTTTAAGATGATATTATATTTTATATTGCTGCTTTTACTCTGTTAATTTTTCAGAAAAAACAATAAAAACAGAAAGAAAAAAAAAGAAAAAAGTTTTGTTTCGTTAAGAGCAAGGACATGTATATCATTACAGCACAAAATTATTTGTAGTTCATCAATATGTTTGTCGAGACTCAAAATATTCAATTGAGCAAATTTCAAACCCTTGCTTGAGAGGTTATGGTACATCATATCTTTGTTTTTAATGAAAAAACATGAAAATCATACTGCTAAAATGATCTTTTTCTGAATAAAAAAAAAAAAAGTGCTGGCGGCCAGCTTGAAAAATAGCCCAATTGGCTGGACGTCAGGGAAAATGTACCTAGCGGCCATTTTGGAGAAAAAAGGGCCTCCTCCTTCCTATTTTTCAAAAAGGCAGGACGCTAAACATGCTTTTTATTTAATGGCCTTACCTATTTTAAACATTTGCAAAGAAATGTCACTATAAATATAATAAATCAGTCTTAAGAATCAAATATTTCAATAGTTTTGTGAAGTGTATACCAACTGTGTATACCAAATTATAGCTCAGCTATTATTCAAAGATATAATATTTTCTCTTTAAATGTATTAGCTATGCAGGTTTCAAAAGCCGTTGTCAATGGAACTAAAGAGTGCAAAAATATGTCGTCTACATAAGACCTCATACTTGGCCCGAATTCACAAAGCAAGGTTTGAGCTCAGACCAAGGTTTGAGCTCAAACCTCCTTTTGTTTCGCCAAACCTCCTTTTGTTCTTTACAAACCAGGTTTGTAAAAAACGCGTAAAACGCGTCATATGACGTACGAAAACCAAGGTTTGTTGACAAACCTCCTTTGTGAATTCGGGCCAACGCATTTGTGACCTCACATGAGTAGGCCTACCCGTTATTATTATACACATAATACAAGGGCATTGGCTCACCATTAATGACGGTACAAATTAGTTCGGCAAAGGTGTATACATAAGTAGACGAGCAATGACATATAAGTACCTGCGTGCAAATGTGACACAAATGCAAAAAGAAGTTTAAAATGCTCAGTGTTCGTGAGTTGAACATCTACAATAGGAAGATTTGAATAATACAAATATTTAACAAGCGTACTCGCTTTACCATTTACCAAAGATACATAGCCTAATTGAAATTCCATCAAATACGTTATAAAAAGAGTCTAGATGCAGTACCAGCTTTACACAAAGAGAACAGAACACAAGACATTCTTCTTTCAATTTTTTCAGGTCAGTTTTTGATTGAATATTAAATAAGAAGAAAAATTCAGGAAATTGAAACGGGAAAGTGTATGGAAAGCTAAATGTGACAATGAATGAACAGCATAAGAAACATTACACAAACTGTCTTACAATATCAATGACACATTAACCTATGAGGGTTGCATGCCAAACAAAAATTTCTACAATATAGGACTCTCCTCATTCCTTGTTTCTTTTATATTTTTTATAGTTGGTTTGTTTACATCACAATATCACTATGAAGTAGGCCTAGGCCTACATGAGAGAAAATTTGACTTCATGTCCAGGAAAAGCCCCAATGGAAAGTTTTAGAACATGTGAGAATTTTTTATTTCTCCATCTCTGGGATTTTTTTTTTTTAACATGCCCCCGGCTGAAAAATCCTGGACCCACCACAATAACAAGATTGGACAAAATACACTCGCCCTTTAAATGTTCGGTCCCTAGCATAAAACTTTCATCTTCCGTTAGGCCTACACCTAGATTAAAAATAAGTTCAAGAAAGCTCATTTGCTTACACATAGACCATTTTAGAGAAGTTAATAATAATAATAATAATAGTTCGTTCTTTTAAAGCGCATTTATGGACCGAAGGCCCTCTCAAAGCGCTTTACAATATACAATGTACGTTAGAAACTTATAATAAAATGCCTGGAAAATCCGACATTTCTTCAATATTTGACACGATCCAAACGAAAGATTGCTCGAAATCTCAGAACATCTTTTTGAAAGCTATGTTTATTTAAAAGTTTAGATAATGAATTCAATATTATTTTTGAATAACTTGATTTATTTTGGCAAGGAATGTTGTTAAGGACACAGAAAACAATGCGCAGGACTGTAGTGTAAATAGGCATCAAAGACAGGAACGCCTTTACAGGGTGCTTTTTTTAACGATGGCAACACTCATAATTGGTTTCTGCATCTTTGAATACCCCTATTATTGAGAGTGTTTATGTGTGGTTGCAGGTGACCCACGAAAATGGAGAATAGCCGCATTTTTCACGTCCATCCCACTGGTCTATTACAGGCCACAATCCTTTCAGGATTCTGAAGAAAATGCTTACCCTGTTTCATAAAACTTGTTATCAAACTTATTATGGGCGTTCCCAACTCAAGCTACAACTGTATGCTTTTCGGGTTTGCGCCTCCTTCTGTTATCTGAATTATTTACTGTATATACTCTATGTTGAATCATTGTTACATATATTGTGTTTCACCGTTGAGAAGGAAATAAATGTTAATAAATACAATTTTTTTTACAGGGTCTGTGATAAGCTACTGAAATCGTGGCATTTGATTTGCTGAGAGCAAATTGAATTGAATTGAATTGAATTCGCATTTATTTCATTCTCGATTAAAAATTACATTGATCGATACAAAAGATACAAAAGATACAAAATTATTCATGAACAAATTTAGAAATGAAATGGGGAACTACATAAATAAATCCCTTAGGCCTTGTACACGCATAGTTCCCAAAGCATTCATAGCATATACATGTAAGCAAAGATTTCAAAAAAGAAAAAAACAAACGAACAATTAAATAGAAAGAAACAAAAAACAAAAAACATATAACACAAATATAAACATAAGATAAGTAACTATAAATTCGTCATAGAAAATTAGCTTTTGTACGTAATTGATAAAATGTTTTATGAAACAGGGCCCTAAACATGACAATGATATCTGCATCCTCAAATTATTACACTTTAAATCAATTGAGACACTTCCAAAAGTGACTTATTATTTACTCATATACTTTATAAGATCAATTTTTTTACCGGCTCTCTAACTTTCTGTTCCCATTTAATGTAAGAAGAACAATTTCTAGGACTGGGGTGCGTTATGGTAACCAGCTTTTGATCCCAGCTTATCAGGGCCTCCTTGGTCCTTTTCTCGACATACTTCCCAAGATTTACTACCACTTTCACATCCAGCAGACGGATCAACAAACGTAGAAAGTCATCACAGACACCATTTATTTCATTTTTCATGTCGGCCTTCATGTCCGAAGGAGTGACATTCTTGCCATTCTCGCCCAGGAATATTAGAGGGCAGTAGTCGTATACGAAACACTTATCGAAGAATTTCTCTGGAGTGTCACACAGACCCTTACACAGTTTCCAGAAACGCTTTCCACTGACCCCACTGCGTGGTCCACCCTTGGGTGATTCCTTTTGGGTTCCGCCAACATCTGCAGTAATCTCCGCTGTAATCTCCATCCAGCCTTTCACAGTCTCGGTGTCTGCAAACGGTACCTATCAACAAAATAATTTCCAACAAAATGAATTAAATGTGGCACAATGCATTGCTTTATATTTAAAATAAGCATTTACTTGTATGTTCATATCCTTTACTAAGTAGACACTTCACTGCTACCAATTTCTTACACGAGTAATTCCGTTATAAAATGTAAACTGAAAGTAGATTTGCAACTGATATTCAAAATATACTACTAAACGTTGAGAGGTGTACACATAATTCTTAGTATAAAGTCCTTTCCAATTATTCGTGAGTACACAAGGCTACTTATCTTATAGTTGCAATGGTTAACATAATACCCTACAACTTAAAGAAAAAAAAACACAACTGAAAATTAATGCCTTTAAAATTACCCCAGTGTGCTTTCCCGTCTTAGATGGACCAGGATTCATTCCAAGGAAGAGCACAGACTTGGTTGAGTTGCAATACTTTCTGATGAAACAGTCATGAATCTCCTTGGCATACACCACAGGATTGAAGATGTCCCTCACAGGGTCGTCAAACTTGATCTTTTTCAGGTCACTCACCATGTCCTCCACCAGCGAAATGAACCTTTCTGCAATGCTTTTGTCTCCACTTGGCCGAGTTGTTGCAGAGCCAGAGAAATTCGCGGGTGCTGTTGGCAAGTCTGATGTTGCCAGTGATGGAGTTGTCACAGGTGTTGCAGGATCATCTCCCGAAGGGCCAACTGTTTCGAGCCCCTGTTTTTGTGGAAAAAAGGGAAATTAATGGGATGAAAATATATAAAGAAATTAATAAATAGTGAGGCAATGACGTCACAAACTGGTAACCAAATTAGCTGATGTTCTAAGTTCCATATGTGTTTCATACTTTAACAAAATCATAACTTCTTTATCAGTTATACGATTTTACTCAAATTTGTTTTGCTCTGTTTCTCTTGTTTCTCTCCATTCTAGAAAATTATTTTTGGAGTGGACTTAGCCTTTAAGAGAGATGTGCTCAAGATCCTTAAGCTATGGATGTCTTTGAGCTGCACATAGTTCCTTGTATGCCTTTTATTGAGACACTGTAGGCTTATATACACCTGCACAGCAACTACATCAGTACAAAAATAGACCCGACAATGGTCTGTACTTATAGCGAAGAAGAGGAAGAAGAAAAAGAAGAAGTATAAAGTCTGTACCTGAGTTTTAGTCGGCTTGAACATACTAGGACAGTAAAAATATTTATAAACTCCACAATCTCAGAATTGTTATACGGTCATTCTCTTTTTTCTTTTCTCATTATGTAGGCATGCAGTAGATCTAACAATCAATTGTGTTGTATAATAAATAATTGAATAATAATTTCATTTTCAATTTGTTAAGTAGGAAACTTTACTTAAATCACTTTAATATGCATTGACCAATGACCACAGTGGTGTTAGCCCACTGTCAAGAAATAGTCTACTAAACTGGAATACCCCCCCCCCCCTGAGTATAGCCGAAACCCGTTCTATCACCATGTTCTCCATCTGCGGGATAATACCGTCTGCCATGCTTTTGTCTCCACTTGACTGAGTTGTTGCAGAGCTAGGGAGATTTACGGGTGGTGTTGTCAAGTCTGATGATGCCCGTGGTGGAACTGTCACAGATGTTGCAGGATCATCTCCCGATGGCCTACCAGTCTCGCGCTCCTTGCGAAGTATTCTGATTCTCTATAAAATGATAAACATGAGGTCATGAAAGGAAAGGAAAACAGATGATCAATATCGATGATTTGATTGTTAAACAATAAGCCCCCCGGCCATCTTCCCCCGCTCAAAAAAAAAAGGGCCGAGAGAATTTTTTTGACAACATAACTGCTGGTCTTTATCCCACAGAAGACAAAATAGATAATAGTCAAGTTTCGGGTGAGCAAGATGATCTCCCACACAACAAACAGAATTGACAAAAGACTTAACTCCGTTTCGTTGACAATCAGCCATACATGAAGTCTTTCGTCTACGGCTAATCGTCAACGAAACGGAGTCATGTCTTTTATCAATTCTGTTTGTTGCTACGACAGTCAGCCAGTGAAAACGAATTCGTTTGATACAATTATGGAAATGCAAGCTGAGCATTACTTTGAACAAACAGAATTTTGTTATTCCTAGCTCATTTTTCCCTGATTGAGGTGTCATAATTATGAAAGGGCAGAAATGAACTTTCTAGAAATGTGTTTTCCTCCTTGAAATTCAGATACCGTCCGCCAAATAACTTTTTGGTACCCTTTCTCCAAATTGATTTTAATCACTCGTGCGTGAAATATGCATCATCTGAGTTGCATTATATGAAAGAGGAGGAATTATGTGTCATTTATTAATTGTAGATGTGATTAAGTTATGATAAAACATCGATAATCCTCGGTTTCTCTTTTTCTAGTACGCACTGATCAAAAGCTTTGTCTCTGCAGCCATTTTTATAAATGGCGACCATCTTGAAGAAAGAAAAAAATAATAATAAGGGACTTCTTCACTGATTAAAAAAATTGGGCCTACGGATAGACTACCTATCGATTTTGTCAGAATTGTCATTCTTTATTTCTTTAATTCTATATTATTTATTATGCATCATTTATTCTTTATTTCTTTATTAGGTGGTCTGTCATCGACAGAGCACCTATTGATTTCGTCAGAATTTTCTTTCTTCTTTATTAGGTGGTCTGTCAACTACGGATCACCTATTGATTTCGTCAGAATATTTTTTCTTTCTTTATTATTCTTCTTTATTTTTATTAATTTCTCCGCACTTTTTTGTGCAGATGATAACTCAATTCAATTCAGTCAATTTCTTTCAATTTCGGCACAGTCTAAGGCCGTTGTCATGATACATGACAGCTACATTTTCAAGGTCATCAAGTCTTCGTGATGTTATGGAGGCGCCATTTCGTGAAATTTTCTTAAAATCAACTCATGATCATATTTTTATTAAGGAAAGTCATTTCTCATTCATAATGATCAAGGTCAATATCCGTCCGGTCAGTTTCAGGTCAATTTCAGTTAAAAATGCCCAAAATCACTTTTTAATTAAATAGGAGTAGGTTTCAGGCCATTTTAAGCATTTTTAATTTTGCGCGCGCGTCTTCGCTCGACATGGCCATGCGCAACATAGAATCGTCCTTTTTCCCTTTCATTATATTTTCCATTTCTTTCTCCAAACTATTTAATACCATGCAGTGGCGTAATGAGCAAAAACGTTTTGGGGGGCATTACCCTACTCTTACATGAAGGCCCCGTTGAACAATTTTCAAAGTGGGGTCTAGGGGCAAAGCCCCGGCGGGGGTCAAGGGGCGGAGCCCCTGAAGCTCAATGGGTATGGGCATCAGTGGCGGATCAAGGAATTTCTTACGGGGGGGGGGGCACAAAATGGCATGGGGTGAAATGTATGTAATACGATGAAACGACAGAGCGAGGCTTTAGCGGCGAGGGAGGGGAGCGACCAAGCGGGGTGTGTCCGAGAGGGGTTTTGACGCCCTCCCAGAGTAGGAAGCATTTGCACTTTGAGAACCACATTTGGCGCATAAAGTCCACCGGCACTTCCTGGAAAAAAACGAGGCCTTCTGATTGGTTAGAAGTTAGAGAAATGTAATCTGTCACGTCGTGAGACGTTGCATAATCATGCTTCGTTGCTGCACAATGCACAAAGACGGTGGTCCGAGTGTATAAACTGTGTTGTTATCAGGAGCGTCGCTAGACCTTTTTCAGTGGAGGAGGGGGGGGGGGGGGGGGGGGGTGTAGAGGCCAACGACTAAACTATCCACCAATTACCGACAAATATATTAATGCTAAATTAAATGTCTCAATATGTACAAATTTAACCCTATAAACCCGGAGCCGGGAACTAAGTGATTTTTTAGTTTTCCCCCTCCCGCGCAAAGATTTGACACTTCATTAAATTTTTAGAGAAAGAAGCAATTCATTATACCGTTCTCGACTCTTAATCCTTGTGTGAATTCAGTTCCCCACTCCTCCCGCGCCAAGTACGGAAGCTTTAACGTTTCAATAAATTATTACTTTTCATCCCTGTCTGAATTCATTTTCGCCCATCCTGGGCGACGCGCGGAAGCTTTCACATTTCGTTAAATTATTAGAGAAAGAAGACGATTCGTTGTATCGTGTCCTTGTCTGAATTCAGTTCCCCCTTCCCGCGTGAAGCGCGGAAGCTTTGACGTTTCATTTAATTATTAGAGAAAGAAGCAATTTATTATACCGTTCTCGACTCTTAACTCTTGTCTGAATTCAGTTTCCCCACCCCTCCCGCGTTTTAACGCTGCGGCTTTGCATTTGGCGCACTGCATTATGCTATTGATTGAATAAATTAAATAAATTCATCAATTCCTGATGAAGCCGAATGAGCGAGAATTCAATATACGGTTGTCTCATTTACTTCGTTTTCTATTTATATAGGTATGTATTATGAAAATGAGATAGCAAAATGTGTATATTGATGGTCATCTTGCGAGTTCATCGGGCTCTCATCATCAATTTTTCTCTTCATTTTTTTTTTATGGTGAATTATTTGAGGGGGAGGGGATGATTGTATAGGCCCAGGCGCGGATCCAAGATTTTTTTGCTCTCAAAAATTTGAAAATCGCGCCGACCGAAAATTCGCTCAGTGGGTGGGGGGGGGGGGGGGGGGGGGGAGGGGGGGGGGTTAGTGAGCACTGATTTTTTTTTTTTTTGCCCTCGAAAATTTGAAAAATTGCACCCCCTCCCCCCTTGAGCGCCAGGGGGGGGGGCATCTCCAAAAAAGGTAAAATTAACGTTAAAATATATAAAATATACACATTTTTTTCCCAGGGGGGGGGGGTCGGATAACCCGCCCCCCTGGATCCGCCACTGCATAGGCCATCCCCCACCTGAAATATTAGGGGGATATATTCCGCCAACCCCCCCCCCCGGATATTCGTTTCATCAGGTTCAAGAAAAATAACCGTGTCATCTGCATATTGACTTATCTTTACTTCCTCATTTAATACTGTTAACCCACGAATATCTTTATTTTATCTCACGAAACAGCCAAGTACTTCAACTGCAATAACAAAAAGATATGAAGACAAAGGACATCCCTGTTTCACACCACGCTTTATCTCAATATAATCTAACGCGAACCCATTATTAATAACTCGTCCTTTATATCTGTATACTGTAATTTCACCCAATTAATAAAATACTGATCAAATCCAAATACATGAAGAGCGTCGTACATAATATTCCAGTCAATCATATCAAAAGTTTTTTCAAAGTCAATACTCAGAGCTAAAACATCAATATTTTCTATTTTACAAATGTTTTGTATATCAATAAATAATCGTATGTTCTCTCCAATAAAGCGTCCTTCTTATCCAAAGCCCTAAAACCTTTTTCATTCGCAATGAGAGAATTTTTGATAAAATCGTATAATCACTGTTAAGAAGTGATATTGGTCGCCAATTTTTGAGAAGTAATAAAATTCTCTACCTTTTTGTGGCAACAAAGTAATAATACTTGTTCGCATAGATAAAGGAAAAATGTTATCAAGTAAAGAGGAATTGTAAACGGAACATAACAAGTCTATGATATCATACCAGAAAGTTCATAAAACTCTATGGGAAGTCCATCTGATCCCGGTGGCTTGTCATTTTTAAAAGTTGTAATAGTTTCATAGCACTCTCATTTCAGAGAAAGACGATTTTTCTCTGGCACCTAAAGAAAAATCGTCGTCTTTGATATCCAGATTAGGTAAAACAACTTTTTAAATAAATTCACAAGGAAAATCTTGTTTATCACTAGGTGCATATAGATTAAGATAAAACAACCTTTCTTCCTCGAGAATATCTTTAAAATCTGTAATAGGTCCATTTGCCGTTAGAAGCCTGGAAATGCCTTTTTGCTGAAAATTCCTTTTTTCTAAATTAAACAAATATTTGGTATTACGTTCACCTTCTGAAACCCATTTAGCGTTAGTTCTCACAATAATACCTCGAACAATTTCTTCATGTAAATGTTCATATTCCTTTTTCTTGTCACATAAATCACTACGTAAAGTTTCATTATAACAACATTCTTCATTGTTGGTTAACCTATTTATCTCTTTCTCTAACTCTTCTAATCGCATTCTGCATTCTTTTTTCTTCTTTTTGGAAATTTCGATAAACTTACAATGAACTCTAAATTTCATAAATTCCCATATTTTGCTAAAGCTCGAACCTGCATTTAAAGTAAAAACTATTTTAATTTCATCTCTTATTGAGTCAACAACATCTGCGTCTGCCAATAATGCGGTGTTGAGCTTCCAAAATCCTGGACTTCTCTTTATAACAATTTTGTCAAATGAAGGGATACAAATTAATGGTCACTCTTATAACCAAACGTTATTTCACTTGTTTTAACTGACTGAATCAAACTCTGGGATATCAGAAAGTAATCTAAACGACTTCCACTTTTACAATCGTGAGACATATCCAAGTATATTTCAATGCTGCAGGGTAAAGATGCCTCCATACATCAACTAATTCAAAATGAGATATAATATTTTGAATGGCATTATATCAATAAGCCAGTTCGTAAATGAATACTAATTACATAACTTTCATGAGCACGATGCCAGTATTCGTCTCAATGGTTTTACAATTTGGGAACGAATGACCTTTATCTGCACATACGCAAATCCTAATTACGAACTCGCTTATTAAGGTGGTTTTGAATCAATCTTGGAAATTTATCCAGCTATGGATTCAAAATAGTATTAAAATCTCCCCCTAATATATATGGCTCTGCACCATAATTACACAACATTTCGTGTAACTCCGAAAAAAAGACGTCGTCACTATTTGGACCGTAAATATTTACAAGCGTAACCGCACTATCACTAATCTTCACTATAACTAAAAGAATACGACCATTACTATCCGTGTGCGTATTTAAAGGCCCACTGCACTACTTGTAGCTACTTGCGCCCTCTATGTAACAAACAATGCCTAATCGGTGACCATTGTTCCCCCATGATCCTCTTTTTCTTATGTTAACTGAGAGCTGAGTTGATGAGATAACCACCTGTCCAGTGACCTTGCAGGGCAGTCTAATCCCTCCTGTAAACTACGGCAGATAAGCTTTAAAATGTCAAAATTCGCCGAAGGTTTAAAAAGCATGCAAACCCCTGCACTACCTGAACGACCATGACTGAATATTATCTTGTAGCCCCACTCCTGACACCATCTCTTTTCTACAGCTGAAACAGAATGAGATTCCTGTAAAAATATCACATGGTGATCAGAATTCCGTATCCAATTAAATACACAGTGTCTCTTTAAATTACCAAGTCCTCGTACATTGATCGACCCGATCTTGATATCTATAGAGTCACTTCGAGTCATATTCGAAGTCATGTATTGGTATAACAATGACTAGTGGGCCTATATGGGTGTCGATCTGTCACTGATACCTATTCATCAGGGGGTGAAGATCTATTCATTCATCCCCCCTGAACAATAGGTATTACGTAAGGATCGACACTATAATACCAGTGAGTTTCATATGAACATGTACTGTGTTTGATGATTTAAAGTAGAAAAGTATAATATAAGTTGAGAATTGCTTAATTTTTAAGGTAGAATATAAAAAAATGAAGTTAAAAAGAAGTGAAAAGAAAAAAGTCAAAGAACAGAAAGATAAAACGATATATACACATATTCTTAGTAAACATCTAAAAAAAGAACAATCCCAGAATATGTTGCAAATTATCAAGGGAAAAAAATATCAGAAACAGGGTGAAAAGCGTTCTGGGAGATGACGTCATAGCCAATATGTTGTAATTTGGGGAAACCCAGCAGAATCCATTGTGACCATTGTTCAAATGCTATTTAATCAAAATGTTCCTTGTGAACCTTTACCGTATTTGTGACATTCGAAAGAGATTTCTTTGCAGTCAGTTCTACACCATTTTCATCTGCGCAAAATGTATTATAAGAGTTTAAGTCCACTGTCCAACGGGGATTTTTTTTTTTTTTTTTTTTTGGGGGGGGGGGGGGGACCGCTTCGAACAAGATCATGATGTTCCAAACGTTAATTACAAGAGCTTAAACGCCTTATCCTTGCCCATGTATAGACTATAGACTCAAGAAACTTAACATGTACTAACGATTACGGTTTCTGCAATATATACATGGATTTTATGTAACTCTATTTCGATGAGGTTACATATAGTGGTTATTGCCTGGATCAACAAAATGTAGAGGTAACGAGTCAAAAATGATTTATTATACTCACTATTTGCCTAGATCCTGCTAAATGCGAAATGAACCGTGGAATAAGACGTCTAGTTCTCTCCTCAGAAATATTTATCCAATTAGTAGTGGAGCTGCTAGAACGTCTTATAAAGGCGTTTACAATGTCTCTTTCGCAAGATAAGAGGAGAGTTGGTCTCTGGGTCATGAATCCGGTTTGACAAATGCCAAAACATGCAGTGTGTCAAATAAAATGATCTAGAAATCAATCTAAAGCAGATTCCCTTTGCACGAATGTGCTTCGCTCCATCCGATTTTCATGTCAAAGTGACGAAAAACCCGTATGATATGAAAGACATGGGCTGCGTGAGTTTGTATTTCAACTAGAGCTAACCCGAACAAAAGAATACATATCTTTCGATCGAGTGAGTCGGTCCTGTTGGCATTAAGCATTGTGAAGCAAATGAAATCATGTGATAAAGTGGCCTTGGCATTCCGCTTAACAAGAGGAACCCTTTAAGTCTGTTCCCAGACAGAAAAAAAAACTACTTTTAATGACGAGGGGGGGCGGACCTCGATGTATAAGCCATTGCATCTGAGTACTTTTCCCACGATCCACTTATTTCATTGTCTGTCTGGTCTAGCGAATCTAGACTATTCCAAATCTTCTGTTGCAAAACGAAGGTAAACATGTTATTGGGGGGGGGGGGCTAGGGTATGCCAGGTTTTGGTTTTCCAGTCACTATTTGATTATGTTTTTAATTTTTTACATTCGACTTTCGTTTAATTATATTTGTTATACATGAGTTTATTTATCATGATCTAAATCTAAGGAAATTTATACTAAACTTAAGAACTAAAACTCAGCGGTAATTGCCCCACGATGTTTGAGAAAACATTCATGAAATTCGAATGATTAATAAGAGGCAGAAAAAAAAACATCGAAGCGTAATGTAGGCTTAGCCTTACTTTGTATCTTTTTTTGTAATTTTGTCCCTAGCCATGGTATAGGAGTGTGGGTGAAGGGGAACGCATTGCTGTGGTATTTGCGTGTGTGTGTGTGTGTTCATTTGGATGTGCGGGGTGGTATTTTGTTTGGGGTTGGGTAGTGAGGGAAGAGGTTATAATCTGTTTCATATCATCACGGATTTTATTCCCCCCCCCCCCAAAAAAAAAAAACGATCTGTATTTTACATGCATTACGTTACTTGTAATCGAATTATGTTGTACTATGAATGAGATATGTTATACTATGAATGAGATTTATATTTCGTAAGAATTATTTGTATTGTTCTAATATTGGATAAAAAAATACAGAAATCCAAAAAAGGAGAATGGGTGGGTGGGTGCGCGTGTAGTTTATACGGTAAATGTGTTATGTTTGCTTGTTCAAACACACCAAGCAAACAATCAGCGAATCCAGAAAATTCCTGCAAGACTCATTATTATATTCTAGTCTGCCAATGACACTGTGGGCAATTACTTTCTTGACTTGTAGTGGGAAGGTGAATCAACTTAAAATTGTGCTAAAAGTAGATCATTTGTATAAACGACATGGTCTGATTGACAATGCTGACGTGTATGAGGGAATATTTTGATATTCTTTAAAATTACTATATCCATGAAATAATTATGAGGTAGGAAGTAGGCTCTTTATGTAAAGTTGGAGACAAAATCATCACCCGACATAATTTTGACGATTCTCTAAGTAACCGTGCTCGCAGCCTATCGAATTTTCGTCTCTAAATTAAAAAAAACTGCGTTATGGAACTGATTGTGTGTGTAGTATTTTTGTTCTTATCTACTCATGGACCCTGAATTCTTTAACGTAAAGTGTGTGAGAGAGAGAGAGAGAGAGAGAGAGAGAGAGACAAAGAGAGAGATAAAGAGACAGAGAGAGGGAGGGAAGAGTGACTTTGCCAGGAAACCACACAAATCTATGTCCGATCCTATTAGTTATTCCATGACATATCGACTGGCACACTCGTTACATCATGTAACAGGATCGTAGGTTAATAATATATTACACACGGCACGGCTTGTAATAAGGGTAACAGAAGAAAGAAAAAACATTTGAAAGGAACATTCTGAAAGGATACGTACCTTGATTGAAATCCTTTTATATGACCTATTGTAACCTGAGGAGCGTGGGTGTTTAGAAGTTAAAAAAAAGGTTTGTCGAATAGATTCTTTAGAGTAAAATTACAATGGAAAACTATTTAAAGTGTAAGCAAGTCCACATTTGTTATTACTCTTCGTTCATCGCTAAAATAATATACGAGAAAACTCAGACAGATTATAACTGAAGTGAAAAATGAAACAATATTTTGGCTTCTGTTCAAGTTGTGAAATTTTATCTGATATTCAGATCCACCATCCGTAACAAGATTTCTATTATGTATCATAACTAATGTAATAGAGGAAATAAGTGAAAACCCTAAAACGTAAATCCCGAACTACATTATGTATTTAGCTACGGTATGCTATATTTGAACCTAGGAGAGTTTTTAACCGTTAAACTGATGTTGAATAGATTGAGAAAATCTGAATTTTACAGAACTTTTTTTTTTGCAGCGTTCTACATTAGTGCAAGACTATCAGATCTAGACAAAAGTTTATCTAGGCATGTATATCATGTACATGGTGAAAAACAGACGGGTCCTTATTTCAATACTTCACTTGTTTACACTTAAAAATAATCACATTAGATTCCTCCGGCCCCGATACAAAATATTACAGATATGTGTACTCATTAATCATTTTGTATGAATTTATTTAGGCTCTGGCATACTCTAAAATAAGATACCAACGACATTCAAGCTATGTAACATATTTATACCCTAACCTATAGGCAGATGAACTTGTTATAGGTTGGTGTAGAAAACAAGAAAATATATTTTTTTTAAACATCAAATTATAACAAAATCACTAGATATTGCTTGATATTACAAATAGATATGGGTGAAAGAAGAACATGTCACAAGGCGTGCTGTGGCACAAATGGCCTCCCATACTTATATAATCACACAGGGTATTAAATGGCGTCTAAAATGCCCCCCCCCCCCCCCCTGATAGATTTTCTAAATCCGGCTTCGGGATGCCCTGCGTTTTGCCACCGAGAATGTGCATGCAAAATTTCAATGAAATAAAATGTCGGAAAGGAGGCAAATGGCGTTCTGAAGAAAAAAAATGACGTCATAGCCAATACCTCAGTATTATAATTGTCCTGGAAACCAATAGCACAAGTTTTGTTACCCTATATTAGTGTATCCACAAAAAAAAACATAGGCCTATTACCATCAATATAACTTGGGTGCTGGTGTGAGGAAATAGATTTTTAGGGGGAAAATTAGAAATTGATATCATCAATATAAAGAAAACAATTAGGAGATAGTGAGGCAATGGGGGTTTTGTCAGGATTTTGTCGGTAAAATTGCGCTGCCGTCGGGGAAAATGAGGAAAGGGGGAGGGACAAAATAATAGTGACAGATGCCCCTCAAATATAATTCAAACGTGGTTTATTTCTAATTTGATACCGGTGATTTACAAATGTTGCTGAATTTTCCGAGATTTTTCCTTAATCTTTAGTAAATTATACTTTTGTATGCGTTTTTTGAAAAATGAAAAAAAAATAGTGACCTGCCTTTGTCACAAAATAATGAGGTGTCAAAATTTGCTCATCTGACCGTCATTAAAAGCCTAAAACCCCCGAGTTTCCGGGGGCTCTGCCCCCTGGATTCCACCTATGGCCCTCTATAGCGGATACCTGGATGCTCATCTGACGGTAATTTAATGCCATTTTTGCCATTGTATTCCACAATTGAGAGTGGCTCACACAGTCAAATGCTTTGCTACAATCTATAAAGCACAATAGAGGGGATGTCTGTGTTCTCTGCATTTCTCTATTATGTTTCGAATGTTGACAATCTGTTCTCTTGTCCCTCTACCTTCACGGAACCCTGCTTGCTCATCTGAGATCTCGGCTTGCAGTTTGATTTTCACTCTTCTGCTGATCACCTTCAGAAGTATTTGAGTATCGTTCGGTGATTTGCATATTCTTTTAGATCTCCCTTCTCTGGCAATGGTATAAAAACAGCTCTACAGCAGTCCTTAGGCCACTTCCTACTATTCCAGATATTGCAACAGAGACGCCACATCAGGTCAATACCTTCTTCACCTATAGCCTTCACCCATGTTCATCTGACAGTAATTTAATGTATAAAACCCCTGAGCTTCTGGGGGCTACGCCCCCTGGACCCTACACCAATTTATGTCCTGCCAGTGTCACAAATAAGGTATCAAAATATGCTCATCTGACCGTAATTGAATTTCATTATTTTGTGTTGGCTGTGTGAGAATGCTAATAGGGGGCTGTTACCTATTTGCACTTTGAAAATGTGTCTTTTTTATATGGTGTTACCATGGAATTACACAAGATATGCTATATATATCTTATAGTCCTTTTTGTCTCCACTCAGTATTTTTTTACGGCTTGAGAATTGGGCCAATAATTGCGATACAGTGGTTATTTCTGTGAAGAGAGACAAGTGTTTGGTAATTGGTTATATTTTCTGAGTAACATGTTGTCCTATCATCAGAAACAAAAAATCGAACATAGATACAAACTATACAAAAATATATGCCCCCATTGCGATCATATATTTTGTCCGAAATTTCCTGTAGTGTCCGTAACGGTGTCATTCCTGCTATATGAAAATGTTTTCAAAGTTCTTATATACTTTGCTTAGGGGGTAAGAGGGGGTAAGAGGACACATTTTTTTTTTTTGTCTCGAAATTTGAAAATTTGACATTTTGCTCCGTTGGGGGGGCGGTAAGGTCAGCTTTTTTAGGTCAACCATGGGAATTTTTTTTTTTTTTTAAATTTTTTTTTTAATAAAAAAAAACAAACAAATAAACAAAATCCAAAAGGGGGGGGGGGGTTTACACACAAAAAATTACCAAAGGGGGGGGGGGGGGGGTTTAACCCCCAAACCCGCCCCCCTGTGTACGCGCCTGATAGTTTGTATCCGTTGCCCGAGTAAAGGAGGTTAATATTTGTTTTATATCCCATATCGGCAATAAGATCTATTTAAAGTGAATTTTACATAATTAAGAAAACTGATTCTGCAGACAGTTTAGCTTCAGCTAGATTTTACAAAGCACAACATGCATACATGTAATAAAGTTGATGCGCGCTCATTTTACATTGAAATTGACATTGACATTTCGCGTAACCTACTTTGATATGCGTATTCAATGGGCAAGTGGGGCAGCAGCAAAAAATTACTGTACAAATGTCCTATCGGAGGGAGATAGTACTCATCTATCATTGATCGTGTGACCTCGTTTAATCAGATTGCAAGATTCTTAGTATACGGGATATGATAAAAAAATAGACTCAGGTCGCTTTAGACATGATTACCAACATTTGTAATTTGTATATATATCTGAGGATTCCATGAATACTTGTTTAATTGACACCACAAACAACTATATCACCGAACATCTGAGGATTATTGAATAAACGTATCAGAAAAGCATCATTGATTATACCCTAATTTTGCATATACTGTACAGTGCGACCCAGAAAAAACGAAACCGAGAATTATCATAACTTAATCACTATTATAATTAATAAATGACACATATTTGTAAAGCTTAGATCCTCCTCTTACATTTGATGCAACCCATATGATGTATATTTCACGCATGAGTGATTAAAAGCAATTTGAAGGAAGGAAACCAAAAAGTCATTTGGCGGGCGGTATCTGAATTTCGAAGATAACAATTCACATTTCTAGAAAGTTCATTTTCTGCTCTTTCATATGACACCTCAATCAGGAAAAATGAGCAAGGAATAACAAAGTCCTGTTTGTTTAAAGTGATGCTTGCATTTCCATAATTTGATTAAACGAATTCGTTTTCACTGGCTGCCTGCCGTAGCAACAAACGGAATTGACAAAAGACTTAACTCCGTTTCGTTGACGATCAGACATGGACGAAAGACTTCAAGCATGGCTAAATTTGTCAATGAAACGGAGTTACGTATATTAGACGATGAGATATTTCATAATTCATATGTAAATCCCATCAAAGGGGGTGTCCTCAAAAGATGGTATTTTTCCATAGTCCTTGGGAGACAGTACTTTACACATACTGGTGTGTGCGCAAGTCAGGCGCGTACCCAGACTGGGAGGGGGGTGGGGGGTGGTGGGGTTAAGCCCTCCCTCAATCTGTATAAAAAAAAAAAAGTAATAATAATAATAAAAAAAATAAAAATTATGTGTGCTTAAAGGGTGAAGAAAAAAATTCAGACAAACCCCTCCTCCCCCCGTCCCAACTGAACAAAATATCGGTAGGCCTAATTTTCCAATTGTCGAGACCAGCATGCATGCTCTAGAATTGTGCAATTTATTAACATTGGAAGAATGTAGAATATAATAGAAGAATATAATATAACGCTGTATTTTCACCATTATGATGTATTTTTACCTTGTAAATGACCATGCAATTCAGCTTCGGCTGCAAGAACATCATTTTAAATAAACCCTTTTTGAATTGAATTGAATTGAAATGTAATTAGATAACTTTGTAACAAATGTTTTGTCTATTCACTTCCTTTTTACTCGCTTTTTTCACCTTTTAGTGTTCTGAGATATTGAAGTGAAAAGCAGGTGGTATCAAACTAAATTGCCCGACAGATTTATACATTTTGAAGCTGTGTTTCAGGAAACTTTGTAGGCCAATTTCATACTTTGATTATATTTGTTGTTTAGATAAAACGCAGACCTATCTAAGAATCTGACAGACATTGCAGAGAGGCATTGATCAAATACAGAGAATTCATGAAATTTATCTGGAATAAATGTAATGTAAAACAATTACCATGCTTTTCTTGGTAGCCATCAGTCTATTTCATCATTACATTGTTAAACTGTGGGCAACTATGGTGGTACATACAATGTTCAAGAACAAGTATAACAGAAACAAGGAGAGTTTGAAGTTATTTTGAACAATTATATATTTATAAACTTTCACAAAGAATTCTAGTCCATAAATAAATATAATCTTATTTACACTTGACAGCTTCAAAAAGGTGCCTCATAAATTGAACTGGACATTTTTTCTTCACAAGAAGAATGAAGTATTCAAATATTTTATTGACAATTAAAACTATTGCCTAAGATAATCTTAAAACTGTAGTTCCCCAAAACAAAGTCGAGGGGCATAGTACAGCCTCTTAATCAATGAGGAGGGATAGTTCTAAATGTGGTCTGAACAATAAGCAGTCAATGCCTGTTTTATATCCCTCATTCCAAATGTCAATTATTAAGAGATATATTAACAAAATAAATTTGTTTGTAGAGTCAAAGGAAATTTATCCGACTAGGAGCATTATGCTTTTCTCACTGCACTTATCCATTGTTTACTTCACATGCAATCATTGTGTCTTTGCATTGCACATATTATATCCCCTATTCTTGATCTGTTCATGTTTGTTTGTTTATATCATGTTGGTAATTTGGTTACACTAGTTCAAAGGTAAACAAATAAGTTTGTGAGGTAACAGAAGTTGTTCATGGTTTAACATTGTATATGGGGGCTTTCAGATTGCGGATCATCATGAAATAAAACAGTTGGTTTTTGCAATATGGTTTCCTTGATAGGCTGACTTTCAGAACATTTTTTCAATTCTTCAATTCAAAGACTTTGTACTTAGATGAGTTGATGCTTTCAAATCAGTGTTTACACTGAATGCCACCATTCAAATACATGTAACTTGTTGTCATAAGCGGAGCTGAATTTATGAGAAAAGGAACCATATCTAAGAAACTCATTGGGACCAAATTACATTGATATCTATTAAACACTTATTTTCATAGATATCCACATCAGTAGGTTGAATAATTTAACATTGTATTAGGGTCATTGTTAATTCTGAATGGGCTTAGGTTTTATGGAAATTGTAAATATCATTGTATGTCTGATGTCATTTACTTTGATGTTGATTTAACAACTGCATTATATGCATCAAGGTGAACAATTTCAAGGTATTTGATGGTGCAAAAGTACTGATAATTTTGTATAAAATGACAATGAAACATCCCTCCTAAGTATCAAAGGATCTTGAATTCTGTGTCATATTCTTCTGCAATTTCATCATCAGTTTTCTCCTCTATATGGAGTTTTCTCCACCATGGTTGTCGTAGGAGCAAGAGTTCCTCTCTGTGATTTGATAGAGCCTTTGCTGCGATGGGTGCTGAGTGGCTGGTGAAAGTGTAGACGTCACGGTTGCTTGCATCCTCCAGCTTTGGTGCATCTGAAGAAAAGAGTGGCGGTGAATACATGAGTACTGTGAGTTTGGGTTTATAATGGTGACAATATTGATGGACCTCCCCCAGATGAAATCATGGCCTGTCTTTAAACCAATGCAGAGCTGCCAATCTCAACTGAACAAAAATCCTATTATTTTCCCAAAAAAAATCCTATTTTCAAAATAAAAATCCTATTTTTGATCGATAAGCACTTTCTCACTGCGGAAATGCGTATTTTTTTTTGGGGGGGGGGGGAGGAGTTCCAATTTGCATAAGTTCCTACATACAGGAAGAAATTTTTTAATGGACGAATGGATAAGCATGATTTCGTCATGACTGATATGTTTGATGAACCAATGAACATTCCCAAATTGCCGATGTGAGATGCTTGTAGGATACTTTACGAGAGAATGAGCTATTTGCCATTGAAAATGGCACACAAACACACACACACACAAAAAAAAAATTATTTAAAAAAAAAGGAAGGAAAAAAAAAAAAAAAAAAATCATTTTGTTTTTGTTTTTTTGTTGTTGTTGTTGTTGAAAATCGTATTTTTCGAGGAAAATTCGTACTGACGTTGTTAGTTCTAAAAATCGTACAAAATACGATAAAAACGTACTGGTTGGCAGCTCTGCCAATGCATCAACCAGTGGGAAAGCCTAGCAAATGTAATTTTGAATGCCAGTGCACATTAGTAAATTGGACTTTACCATATTTCCTCATCTCTCAATGGTTATGCAGCCAGAAAAGCTTGTGTGTTAACTGCATTACACATCTAACATATTGTAATCCAACACCTGCTATGATGAAATTTGCTCCAGCTTTCAGGGAATAATTTTATCAAAGAAATGGAGTTTGGGTATAGCTAAGGGTCCATGGTTGAAAAAAATGGAATGTGGGTGGTAGAAATTGACTATGAAGAAACTGTCATCAGACCATTTGTCTTAAAATACACGATATTCTGGAAATTCCTATGAAATCCCTATTAATAGATTAAATAAGTTTTCTCTGAATGATCAGCATTCCTCGGGATCTTAAAGTTGAGATTTTCATCTACTAGTGCATATTTGATATCAATGAGCTACTCACTTGTTAACAAGTCAGCATCTGTTTCAAGCGAGGCAAGAAGTGCTTCTCTCTTTTGGTAGGTCTTCCTCTGTTTCCCTCTGAATGCAAAGTATCTGAGCAGCATCTCCTGAGCTTGTTTATGTAGCTCTTCTTGGGCTTCTCGGTTACGTTCTTTAGGCTGAAACAAGGAAAATAAGAAGATTCTGGAAATTTAACATTTTATCCACATAATATAGACATTTCAACAAAAGCATTTTTTTTTGGCGATTTTATGCTGGAAGCTCAAGGGTCATCTGTCCTGTCAGCAACTTTAAATTTGTTCCTAGTATTCTATCTTATGCCACATTAAAATATCAGACAATCTACTTGTTCACTGTAAATCCCCATAGATGGACCAGCTAAATCTGCTATTTACCTTAAAATGATCTCAACTTGATAACAATACCTTGAATAATGGTGCACAGAAGGGCAAAAGAAAGAATAAATATATAAATAAAAATCTCTAAAAAAAAACGTACCGTTCCTTTGTTCCGTTTCTCATCAATGACCTTCTGCAGTTCCACCCGTCTATCATCATCCAGGCCAGGGGGTGGTTGCCATAGCAATGGCTCCTTCTTCTTTTCCTCTTGCTTCTTGAGAAATCTCCTTGCCTGAAAAAATGAAATGCACAAAAAGTTAACATTATACAGGACATCCTATAAAAAAAGCAGCAAAATAAGACAAGCAATGACAACATTATGACAAAATGAGTTAAAATCATCAATTAAATCGAATTGGTTTATTTTAAAGATGTTTTACAAAGTAATCAGATATTTACATTATAATACAAACATCAAAATACAAAAGCAATATAACATATATAGTAATGGTAACATCACACAGCAATATTACAAAAGATTTAGAAAATTTATTGAAGAAGTGGATAAGCAGTTATCAAAATAATTAAGGCGATGTCATTTTGACATTCAAGAATAAAAGGATTCAAGAATCAATAATATGGAAAATTTGAAGGTTAACTGGGTAATTTGGAATTATGGTAGTACATGAATAAGTTATCTGGGGTAGTCTTAGTAGTTTTCTGGGGGTAATAACCTTAGTGGGGTAGAGATTCTAGAAATTGTTTGTGGGTAGTTTTACTGGGTATATTTTCCTTATATATACTTGTTGGGTGGGTAAGGGGTACAGGGTGATAGTTGTCTTAATGTTATGGAGCTCTCACACTCTGCTGTGTAGGCCTACCGTCCACCTGCCGGGCTATTAAAAAAACAACAGAGTCCAGAACGTTGGGTTTTGAGCGAACTTGTCCCCGGCCGCAAAAAAAAAATCATAAGATTAATCTTTTCACCGTTTCGTTGCCATCTTCTGACCGTTCTCACCGGGCGCATACCGGGTGTTGAATGTGCTTCTACCGTCTTCACCGCCCAGATTGACTTTTGTTGAAAATTTTGGCCGTTTCCATACCGGGCCCATACCGGGTCTCGAACGTGTGCACCGGGTTTGTAGCAGCCACCTACCAGTCAGTTAGCGTCCCCTCACCGCTCGGAGCGTCCTGTGAGCGAGTCCCCGGACTGCTGACGTCATGACACGACTGCCATAAATACCCCGATTTGAACGGCAATGGTCAGTCCGCTCTCCAATTTTCATCACCGTTCTGTAACGGGTTATGAGCGTGTTGTGAACGTGTTCATACAGTGTGACCGTTTTCATAACGTATTCATACCGTCCTCATACCGTTCAACACCGTCCTCTTGCCGCTTACTTGCGGCTGGTGCCAGCCGGCCAAAGTTTTGAACATGCCCAAAACTTTCGCCGGGTCCCACCGGGTGTAAATCAGCGCCAACGCCCTATTAACGTGTTGCCCGCTTTGATAACGAACCACCGTGTGCCCTCGCCGTTCTCCACCGTCCGCAGACATTTTCGCGCACGGTGGCACACGGTAGGCCTACACGGCAGAGTGTGAGAGTCACTTTAAACTGATGCCAAAATGTGTATGATAGTATCTTGCTATCATCATCAAATTTATTCAGTAATATATCATTCACAGTGTCCCAACAGAGTTTTTTTTTTAAAATAAAGATAAAACATATAGGCTATGCTTACATGTCTTTGGATGGTGATTGCAGCTTTGACTTGCCGAGCTGTAGCTTTCCTTAGACCTAGCTTACGTCTCTCTAGTACTCCCCTCCATCTTGCCTGGATCCTGATGGCACATTGGATCTGAGACATTGCTAGGTACTTGTTAACATCACCTTGAAAAGTAATAATCACATCAGACATGTAGATTAATAAGTGTAAATCAATGTTTATTTTTACAGATATGCAGCATATCTTCACACCAGATTTGATGAATGTTCCAAAATTCATATCAAAATCCCATTGGGGCTGGGGAGACTATTGCTGCAGTAGTTTTTATTAATATACAATGACTCTGAAGTTCAATTAGAATATAACTAGTCTTCCAATGCCAAATTTATATTTAAAAAAAATCAATTAATAGGTTACATGCAACATTGAAGAAAAACTGCTGCAAAGAGTGCACAAAATATGCATTAGGAGAATGCAGGATTGAATGAATGATTAAATTAAGTAGCAATTACAATCTTTAGGTAATAAAAGTGTTTGGCATTTAATGTTGAGAGGGTATGACTCACCCATACCTGGGACAATATCGTATTTGAGGAATAGTGATTTGTAACTGAATTCACGCTTGCATTGAGAACAGTGGTGATCGCGGCCTGTGTGACACACAACCTTCGCATCATTTATCGTCTACAAGTTTAGGTGGGACTCAAACCTACAGGTTGTGGGATGATATGATCTTTTCAGAGGCAGATGGTGTACTGAATGAGCCACCTTGTTCATGCATCATTAGAATAACTCACCTGGAGGCATAGCACTGATCATATCCAGCTGTTTCTGTCTGGTTTCTCTGATAGCTTTTCTCCTTGCCATCAGGAGCTGATGCTCCAGCTCCTTCTGTTCTCTCTCATACTCCTGGATCCGTGACTTCTCCACCTTCTTTGCCCTGAATTAAACAAGAAAGTTTCAAGATTGAATTCTTACTACTCATGCCAGCCAACTTAATATCTACACAATATTGCTATGGAGTTTAAGAGAAGCCTTTTCCCTCCTGTTCTTAGCATCCATGCAGGTTTATTCATAACTTACTTTTGTCTAAATACCCCCCCCCCCCCCATCATTTTTAGTATTTTGGTATTCCATATTGTCATTTATTTATTTATTTTATTTTCAAACATCAGTACATATTCTCTGCAAAAAACTAAGAAAGTATCAGAAAAACATGATAAGACTAACATACAATAAATTAAATGAATCTAATATATTGAAAAAAATGTTCCCAATCTATATTTTCTAAACAAGGTCGTTCATGGACTCACAATAATTAAATGTATACAAAGTTATGCTTCAAGTAAGTCACTGACAAATAATTCCAGTAAATAATACTTTCTTCTTGAAATGTCATAAAATCAGGAACTGACTAATCTTTCTACCTGCATTCATTGGGAATAATGTTCTGGTATTATCTTTTAAGACTGAAATCAGAACCATCATTTCTGTTTTTTCCATAAACTACTAACCTGTAGGATCTTTGAAGTGTGGCTAGTCCCCTGTTGGCTTTCTTGAGTTTCTTCCTCTGCAAGAATCCTTTCCATATTGCTTGGATGGTCGTTGCTGCTCTGTGCAATCTCTGTGGATATGCAAGGTCAGTTTACAAGGGCAACCAAAATTAATATGGTGAAGTTCATCCAAGCTTAAGATCTATATTTGAAACTGTATGCATTTCTAGGTGATTTTCAGTCACATATGTCGTAGAGGCATTACAATATTCTTGGAATAGCATAATGTCTAGATATCGACATAAACAGAAATAAATAACCAAAAATATAAATGCACTAATACAAGTCCAAGATGAGCAAGCATTCTTTGCTGCAGTGCAGACAGTAAACACAGAAGTTTATCATTCAGATTTGTTCATTGGATGATCATCATAATAGAAGATACTAAATTGAAGAATTATCTATTGAATTACCCACTGAAAATGTCCATGTTTAATTCAAGCAATTTATGCATGTAATGAAAACCAGCAATGAAGAAATGACTTCAGTTTCTCAGACTCTAGCTTTTAAAAAAAATGAATTCTACACACAAATTCAACACAATTTTTCCCCTTATCAACTTCTGATTTGAACTCACGTGAAGTTCAGCTTGTTGAGCTGATCCTGCATCAAGTAAGGCAAGAAGCCTCTTAAGATCTCGCCCAAACCCTCTTCCAGTCCATCGACTTAATAAGGGTCTCAATCCCCTGGTTAAAGTGAGAAAATAAACAAGAGTACATCAGACGAGTTAAGTGTATTTTGGATAACTAAGAAAAATCCATCAACGGCCCTTTCAGAGCTATTGATCTTGAGAGGCATAAGAGGAATCATCCCAGTTTTAAGGTTATTGGTGTACCAAATTTTCAGCCTATATCATGAACCATTGATATTTCAATTCTAGCATCAAGTTAAGCAATACTTTTCATGAAGAAACATTTAGTTTAGTTCCATATGTCTCAAAATATTGTAGGGGGAAATGTGTAGCATATATATAATATGAAATATACGTCATGCATCAATATATTCTATACTAATGAGGCTATCTTTGTTCTGTTCTTTATGTCCGTCTGACTGTTTGTCCATGTGTGTGTGTCACTCTCCGTCCCCCTCCTCCACCCTCCCCCTGCTCTTTCTCAATTTACTCCCTCTCATTACCTCTTAAGCTTTTTTTCTCTTCATCTCTCTCTATTTACCTCCCAGTTTATTTTCTGGTCACCCTTCTCTCAGAGAAGTCATATCAAAAGCTACCTACTTGTATCTTGTATAGAGCAATCTGATGAGAGGAGTGTGGACATCTGCTATGTTAACGAGTGCCCTTGTTGCTGCAGCACCAATCTCTGCATCATTGAATGCTGACAGTTTGAATATGATCTCATCTAGCACACTGTGAACCACTTTTTCATCCAGTGTATTCAAGACCAAACTGTATGAAAGAAATATAGAGGCAAAAATGTTCTTTGAGTATCAATTTGAAAGATTAAAATTTGTATTACCGTACCGATAGTCCTCCAACAGCATGTAAATGGGGAAAGGTGTATTTATACAAACAACAAAAATTCTTAGAAGTAATTTCACTTCATATAGCCTGTGCTGGTTGTATGATAAATATGAATATGTAAAAAAGAATTGCATAATTCAATAGGCAAAGTTAACTTTTGTATTCATAAATCTGTGTTTTAAATTGATCAAAATAATGATAATACAGAAAAGGACAAAGTATTTTAATCAGCATTATTTTCAAACGTTTAAGGAGATGAACTTTACATAGGTGTTTGATGTTAGATTTATGATAAACTCTCCTCGCACTCACTCCATGTTACATCTAATTTCAGACGATTATATTCTGAAGAATCTGATCACTTACGAATTGACTCTGACAGCACTTTGTACCATCCCAAGAAGAATGATACTTGTCTCTCTGTCATCAGTTATTAACATCTGCAGGAGATAGTTAGATCTCAAAACTGCAAAGTAACAGAGCAAAGAAAAATATATAAGAACAAGAGAGTAATTTAATTAGAAATTCTACTAGTTCTGTCTCTAGATTGCCAAATAGTGGTCACTTGGGACTACCCGCAATAAAAAATGTACTTTGTAAAGTAATTGATCAATGGGTGGTTTTAGGAATGAAGAAAAAATTGTAAAGTTTGAAATACATCCCTCCACAGAATCAACCGACCCTCATCATATCTCACTTCCAAATACTCAAATTCAAAGCACCATATTATACAAGGACTCATTTGCTGATAAATTGTATATCTTCATTCATTATTACCCAATGCAGAATTACATCTTGCCCATTTACAAATTTATACAAAAAATTACTTGCCATTTGTAGTCAGAAATAAGTGACCACTGTAGAGCCACTGCAATGAGTCAACGACTTCCTTGAAATTCTTGATGAGATCATCTTTGAGGGTCAATGTCTTCTCTGGAATCTTGCAGTATCTGTGCTGTATGTTACGTGAGAGGATGAGAAGACGTTCGGCAGCATCGGGCAAGAAGAGGGCATGGAACTCATGGGAGTCTGGTGGATCAAGACCAACTGAACAATGGCTGATTGAGAAAGTACCAGTTAACAAAAGAAGGGGATTATTAGACATTAAGTATGTTTTTGATATCACAACTTTACATTGCCAATGCCTTGCATTGTATTCCTTACAACAATTTCTACATTAATCTTTAGGTAATAAAGTTTGACTTTTATCTCTACCCTCCAACTGTCTTGCACCTGTAATTTTGAATATTTGAACTTCTTTCATTTTAAAAAGTATAAAAGTGGAGGTTGTAATAAGTAATAAATGAACAAATGTGTGATGAATATTCAGCCAGGGTCTTAATCATCAATTTTGGATGCTACATCTGAGAAACTAATTAACCTTGACAAAATAAATTAGAGTAAAATAATATTGGTATTTCTCAGCTGATGATAACTTTAACATTCAAATTATTAACTCTCACTGCCCTATAACATGTAGATTATTAACTTGGAGATAAAAATCTGAGAGAGTACAGAGGAAACTTTGGGTGTGAAAGAAAACAAAAGGTACAAGTACAACTTGAGTTAAACATACATAAACTAATGGAAGAGGTCTGTTTGGCTTTGCAAGACCAATAGAGTCACTTACGCTAAGATTTTAGCCAGTGCAGCGGCAGTATTCCATTTGCCATTGATGAGGGAGAAGTCTTGTTTGAGAGCCAGAAGGACGCTCTGTAGAAGTTCAAAGTTCCAGATGTCTTTCTTGATCTTGTCAGCCCTCTGTGATCCAGGCACCACACTGTCAAGAATATCTGGCAAACAAGATTAATGAACTCCATTAACAGAGAATTAAAGTAGACGGAAAGATTTTAATTAGTTACATAAAATGCAGTGTTGGTCTCTCAGATGAAAAGGTGAATGATTCCATTTCATTCATTCATTCATCTTCTGTTGATACACCTGTGATGCGAGTCTGTGGATAAAACATTTTTGTTTTACATTTTTCATAAACCGGGAGATTCTACATCGTTTGCGGGAGACTGGGGAGAGCAGGAGGAAGGACGTGGTGGCGGGAGTCTCCTGCTACAACTTATGAGCTGGTGGGATGACAAGAGAATGAGCTTGGTGATGGTCAGATGGTGGAGTGAGACTCCGTCCAAATGCGGGAGGGTTGTCAGTATTGCTATGGACTATGGTCACATTACCCAAAAGTAGGCTGCTCGGCAGCCGAGCGGTGAGTTTTTAACAAATTCTGCACGGCAGCTGCCCGGCCACCAAGCGGCGGCCGCCCAGGCACTGCTCGTTTTTAGGGCATAGCTCGGTCGCCGCTGAAGTTTTAGCGCAGAGTTAAAATTTGGGCGGCGCCTGCTCATTTTTCACTCGCCGCCCAAAATACGCTCGGTGCCTGGGCGGTCGCCGCCCGGGCACCGACCTAACTGCTGGGCGATGCTTAATTCCAGCAGCGACCGAGCAGGCTACTGATCGGTCGGTCGCTGCTCTGATTTGTGACCATAACCATAGCTTAAGTTGTCAACCCTGACAAACCTTACAATTTTGTTAATATGTCGGACTACAAATAATTATAAATCGAAGATGCCGCCGATCCGTCGTGAAAAACAATGTTACCTTGTAGGGCGAGTAGTAGATTCGGAACATTCTTATCCGTTGTCTCTGCTAGATGTGAAGCCAAATCTTCAACTCTTTTGTCTTCAAGCGGATCATTTGATGCCATCATGAAGAAAAACACTGACAAAAATCTGCGAAATTCAAAAGTGATGTGCTTGGCGACGCTTGGCAGAAATCAGCCGACTGCTTATTCTTCTAATTCGCTTCGTCGATCATTGTAATGTCGTATTAAATGAGTTCAATTTTTTTAATGTAGTAGTGATTTTATATTTTTATACTGGCTAAAGAAACAAAAAAAATAGTTTTTAGGAACAACACAAAATTTTGACTTATTTCAAAATTTAACAGATGACTCAAAACCATATATCTCTATGCTCAAAACTTTGTTTTTAAGATTTTTTATGTTGGCAATGCCACCTTTTCAATTCCGCTTATCGTTCGCTTAGCTCATCCACTTACAATTTATTATGCAACCATCCTAATGACTAGACGACGCTATATTGGGACCGTGAGTGTGCCGTGCTGCTCCAGAAGAGGTGATTTTGCGTTGGCTCCTTTTAATATTATATAGCGAGTAAGTTCCACCAAATCTGTTGTTTTATCTTCGCACCCTAGAATGAATGTTTAATGTAATGAGGAATGTGCGAACAATTAACATTTTCTGGGTCATCGGAGCTGAGCGTTGAGATTTGGTTTCGGCTAGCCCCTAGCCGCCCCGCTCGCGCTCAACTCCCCGCTCCGATCGTGTTCGTGGGGTTGAGATTAGGGCGCTTGTTCAAAAAGGTATCCAAAATTTGACACCTAACTCCGGCGTGGAGATACCTAGACAGCAATAACCATCTGATTTGGGTCATTTCTTTAATAAAACTGACATTTGTTGTCATTCCCCAATACAGATGGCAACCCAGAGATCTCGTACCGCGGGGATAGCTATAGCCAACAATGGCAGCTTTTTGTGTCAAAACATTTTCTCCCCGATTTTCTTTATTTAGATCTAATTTTCTGATTTCTAAATCAGATGTAAATTAGGTCGGTATGTCATTTGTCCTAATTACAGTTATCAAACTTTGATAACTTAATATTAAATAGACAATTTACGGAATTACTTATATGAATTATCCAATTTGTATCTCAGATCCGCGAAGCAGTACGTTCATGCATTCGAAATATTACCCGGCGGCCGATATATTTCCGGGTCCACCTACCAAAACATAGCCAAATGGCCAATCAGAGCACTCGTTTCGTGGGAGTTCGTTGGTCAAGCTGGGCCGACTCGTATGTAGCTACGGTAGCTATTGGACGTTCGAAAAGAAAAAATGAATATTCATCAACTAAAACCAAGACGGATAATGTTGACGACGAGACTTTCTCGGATTAATCATTAATTTAGGATCTAAATGAGCAAGCTATCGTAAGTCGAATAAGCTATATATGTGTTATTTTTAATTTGTGTTGTAATTGCAGCAGTTATGAGGATGTAAAGAGTGAAAATCTCGTTGCATATCTCATTCATCGCGGTCCGGTCGAACCGAACCATTTGTTCCGTACAGTGCCTCACAGAAAGAGGTCCCCAGACTTCAGTCTCTGTAATCGGAGGTCTAGTGGAGCCAGACGTAGTCTCAGTGGAACAACCGACGATTAGAGAGACTGAAGTTTTCGGTCTAGGAGATACCCTACTAAAACATATCCCAAAATGAAGAACTTATTCATTAAATCTCCAAAAAAAGATCATGAGTTAAAATTCGTTATGTTGATTACCTGTTTTGTGTTAATATTCTTGTTATTTTTAAGTATTTTCGAGAAAACGATGATAGATCTATTAATAAACACTTTTTCACAGGTTTCACGGCAAACCACTTCACAATACAAATGCACTTGTATTCAGGGGCGTCGCCAAAGGGGGGGTGTGTGGGGTGCGACACCCCTCCACCTGTCAGGATATTGTCGGTAAAATTGCGCTGCCATCGGGGAAAAAAGAGAAAAGGGGAAGGGAAAAAAATAGAGGGAAAGGGAAAGAAAAAAAAAGAAAAGGAAAAAAAAGGAAAGAAAGAAAAAGAAAGGAAAGAAAAGAGAAGAAAGAAAGAGAAAAAAGAAAAAGAGGGAGGAGAGGAAAGAAAGGAAAAGAAAGAAAAGGGGGAAAAAAAAGAGGAAAAAAAGTAAAAGGGAAACAAAGGAAACGGGGGGGGGGGGGGGGAGAGAGGAGAGGTAAGAGCCTGAGAGAGTAGGAGTGGGAGTAAAAGAGAGAAGGGGTTGTTGGGTGGAGTCGTCTCGTCGAGGGAGCAAGAAAGACACAGGTAAATATGTTGCTATGTCGGGTCAGCTGTGTCGGTATTCTTGCTCGATCCTCGTGTACTATATCAATGCAGAAGTTTGAAGTCGGTGAGATGTATATTGTCGGTCGGCCGACAAGTTTTTTTCCACTACGAACTGTGACTTTTTATCCGCTGTGACGACTTCAAGAGTGACTACAACTACAATACTTGTATTTTCTCGAAGTCAACAACGGTACGACGAATCGTCTTCCTTTCTCTATATTGTGATGAAATGCCAACATTTCTGAAGGGGGAAATCTGAATTCAGGCAATAAGGGCTTGTTAAGAGTCGAAAACGAATCATCTTCTTTCTCTAATAATTTAATGAAACATTAAAATTTAGAATCGTCTTCTTTATCTAATAATTTGATGAAACGTCAAAGCTTCCGCGCTTCACGCGAGAGGGGGAAACTGAATTCAGACAATTAGGGTTTATCAAGAGTCGAAAACGGTACAACGAATCGTCTTCTTTCTCTAATAATTTAATGAAACGTCAAAACTTCCGCTTTGCGCGGAAGGGGAAGCTTTATTTAGACAAGGATTAAGAGTCGAGCACGGTGCAACGAATTGTCTACTTTCTCTAATATTTTAATGAAACGTCAAAACCTCCGCGCTTCGCGCGGAAGGGGAACAACTGAATTCAGTTAAGGATTAAGAGTCGAAAACAGTACACCAAATAGGGCTTATTAAGAGTCGAAAACGGTACAAACAAATTGTCTTCTTTCTCTAATAATTTAACGAAACGTCAAAGCTTCCGCGCTTCGCGCGAGAGGGGGAAACTGAATTCAGATGAATAGGGAGTACTAAGAGTCAAAAACGGTATGACGAATCGTCTTCTTTCTCTATATTGTGATCAAATGCCAAAAATTTCGCGTTTCGCGTTTCGCGCGAAGGGAGAAAACTTCATTTAGATGAGTCGAGAACGGTACAACGAATCATCTTTTTTCTCTAATTTAATGAAACGTCAAAATTTCTGCACTTCTCGCGGAGGGGAGAGCTTCATTCAGACAAGGATTAAGAGTCGAGCAAGGTTCAACGAATCGTCTACTTTCTCTGAAAATTGAATGAAACGCCAAAACTTACGCACTTCGCGCGGGAGGGGGAGAAACTGAATTCATACAAGGATTAACAGTAGAGAACGGTACAGCAAATCGTCTTCTTTTTATAATAATTCAATGAAACGTCAAAGCTTTCGCGCTTCACGCGGGAGGGGGTGGGGAGAAACTTCATTTAGACAAGGATTAACAGTCGAGAAAGGTACAATAAATCGTCTTCTTTTCCTAATAATTAAGAGGCCTATCACCCACACCCCCTAATGAGCGCTCTTTAAGTGATTCGCTTGGTCACTACCGCCCTCCCTAAAATAAGATCCTAGCTCCGTGCCTGCATTAAAATATATCAGCTATGATGCTGACTAAGTTGGCGAAATAATTCGTATATTTATGTCGTCGAGGAAAATGACCATTTGCTCACATGCAAGTACTATAGATAGTCAATGGGAAAAACAATTTAGCCTTCTGCCCCGGGTTTATAGGGTTAAATTTGTAGATATTGTACATTTAATTTTGTTGGTAATTGGTCGCTAGTTTTGTCGGTAATCGTTGGCCTCTACACCCCCCCCCCCCCCCACTGAAAAAGGTCTAGCGACGCCCCTGCTTGTATTGTGAAGCGGTTTGCTGTGAAACCTGTGAAAAAGTGTATATATATGAATATTAAAATATTAAGGGTCAGATGTGCGCGGCTTGACTTGCGAAGCTCACGCTCACGGATAGCAGACAACATGAATGTTCATGAATATTCATTTTACTCATTTCAAAATGGCTAACGGGCAATCTGACGAGAAGTCTTTTTCGAATAAAAAAATCAATTTGGGAGCTAAATGAGCAAGCTATCATAAGTCAAAGTACACATTTAAGTTTTCGTTATTTAAAAGATAACGGGGAATGTAGTATTGCTGCAAAATTTGATTTGATGTAGACGTAAAAAGTGAAAAACCTTGTAGCATCTTATTCATCTCTTGTCGGCCATTCCGTCCACTTGTACCCCCATAGGACGATCTTCAGTCTATATATAAGCGGTCAGAGGAGCCAGATACAATGTCAGCGGAACAACCGTCGATCAGAGACTGAAGCTTTCGGTCTAAATCATACTAGGCTTGCATTTATCTGAAAAGACAAATGCAATTATACTCACAACGGATTATGATTTCTTCAAATTATTTACCCCTCTCTGCCCCTTTTTTTCTTCTTTACAAATTATAGATTCGCTGGTCACTTTCTCTTGTTTACAAGCCATCAAGATCTCCAGAGTCTCCTCTCACTAATCATACTGAGACACAGGCAAAATGTCGACAATAAAGAAGGTCACTGATTTCTTATATCGAGGATTCACACTATCGATGGTGACTCTGACTGTGTATGGGGGAGTAGTTCTCACATCCAGATGGTACAACATGATAGAGGAGCGAAAGGTGAGGCAGAAGGATAAGCTTCTTGCAGCGGGCATGGAGGAATCGAAAGCAGCTACTCCAACGGAGGCAATCAACACTTAGTGAGCAAGCTTGGAGACTTCATCCAGAGCAGTTAGAACAATTTAAAAGATGATGTAACTGCAATATAAGAAGTGGATCATCCTGACCCTGAGCTGTGCCATTGCTTCATTTTATATTAAATTTGATATCATGGACAAGTGCTTTGTACCAAGAACATTTTGAAATTCCATGTAGGTGTTTGGGCATTGGACTGATTGGGATGTTTATTTGAGTTAAACTTTTGTTCAATGCTATAAATGTTGAATGAGGCAAACTACATGCATTATGAAAAATACAGAGATGTTTTTTTTTATTTTGATGTACCCCTACATCAGCAATGAAAGTTGTCTGCTCTCCAGTGCTATCTCTGTATTTTCATATTTTTTTTGTCTCAACACTCCTTGCATATTTGAGAACCCTCATGATCCTGCAGTTCTCAAGGATTGGAGGCATTCAACAAGAAAAGAAGAACTTGGATGAGAATAATAATAGTGCTGACATCTGTCCGGCAGTGATGCTCATGGCTCAGAAAATTATTTTACCACTTTTATAAGATTTCTTTAGGTATGTCTAAATCATGGAGTGATCAAAATCCTTTTTCTTGTCTAATTTGAAGGAGAGGAAGAAATCATCCTTTTTTAATGCACCCACACTAGTTTGACGTAGTTTTCTTCTTGTCATTTTATGTTGGAGAATTCTAGACTGACATTATTGTCACTCTTTCTTTTCATTTTGCAATCTTTAAGATAGTGAGCTTCAATACTATTAACTTTATGAATTTTGTATGTATTTAAAGCTTATTTACAATCTTATCAGGGATATTAAAGTCAAACTGAAATTTCTTTAACTTAAAAGTTAAAAACATAGCAACTTTGCACATTTTAATTCTCATTGAATACTGTCAAATGATTATGTTGTGACTGGTTATTAAACTGAGGGTCATTTCATACTTTTCATAGGGTCATGTTCAAATCTTAAATGAAACATACCCATTTAGATATTATACATGTAGTGTTATTACTTTATAATTGCAAAGCTGTTTCAGCCATCCCATTGGTTGAGTATTACTTTTTTTTTTGTGGCCATGTTTTCATAAAATGTGTTGTTTTTTATACTAGGTTTCCTCATGAGGATCATGCCACTGTGGTGATGTAGAAGTCTGATTGGGCCTTTGGGGAGGGGGGGGGGGGCGAGAAGGGTGACGAAATGAACCACTCGTTCAGCTGCTCTATGCATCTGACTAAGATGGTTTGTGCCCAGCAATGTGCATACAATATACGATTTCTTCTTTTTTTCTTCAAAAATGAGGCAAAATAAACTTGCTGTACAAGTACATGTAGATAAATATGTGTAATACTTTATTAGTTATTAGTTTATTACAATGAATGTTTGCAAATTTACACATTAAATAATCAAATATTATGGCCCAAACAATTACGGTAGGATGGTGTAAATCCACCTAATGATGTTGATTACAGTTGCATGCTCAATCTTGTGTTAAAATGTACCATGTATAATTATGTACATTTTGCATTGAACCATTTCTGTCCTTGTAGCCTGACAAAATCATCTTTGATTGATATATTCCTTTATAAAGGCTTTGATTTTGTCATGAATGAGCCGAGATAAATGTACACAGAGAACCTAAAATAAAGAATTTTATGGTACACGATAGGAAAATATAACATGAAGTACATGTACGACGTACGTGGTGCATTTGTAATGATTTGTTAAACTATTCTTATCCAAATCTGCGAGGATTTATAAAGAAAACAGTGAAACTCCATAATTTGTTTAAATATTTTGTATTTATATATATGGAATATGGCAGTTTAGAAGTTTCGGGTGCAGGAGAATGTGTGAAAGAGCTCTCGAGATAGAGAGAGAGAGAGAGAAAGGGGAGGGGTAGGTGGGTGGAGAGAGGGAGAGAAATAGGGAGCAAGTAGAGAAGGGAGAGAGGTGTGGCAGGGGTTGGGGTTGGGGGGGGGGGGGGGGGGAGGTGAAAGGAATTTACAACTACAGTGTACATGAATTACTTGTTAAATGTTATGATTATAACTCTTGAAACCAGGAAAAAATGAATGTAGGATAATAAAGAGAGAGAAATGGATGAAAAAACAGCGGGTGAGGTGGGTAATGAGTGGATGAGAGATAATCGATTAGGGAGACAAGTGAAAGAGAAAAGGAGAAAGAAAATAAAGAGTGAACGTATTCGTCATTACCTTACGATATGGGGGTATCATTTTCGGGGAAATATATTATTAATGAATTCACCCGAAAAAATGACGAACTCACTTATTTGAGATAATCTCATATAATGAGAGAGAGTGGGAAGGGGGGGGGGGGGATAAAGTGGATATACAGTGCGTCCCAGAAAAAACGAAACCAAGAATTATCGATGTTTTACTGGATGCGGACTGAATGCCTGCCGTAGAAAAAAAAGACTTGACTCCGTTTCGTTGACGATCATGCATCAAGACCATGCATCAAGTCTTTCGTCTTATTTGTGCATGGCTCCCCCCACATGCGTGTTCCCAAAATCTCCGGCTCGTAACAAAAGAAAAAGGTCTACCCGTATTAACTTTACACAAGGCCTTGTGCTGAAAGGGGGGAGGGTGCTGGGAACACGTATTATGCGTACCCTAAATAACACTGAGTGGGGGGGGGGGGGCGGGACACGGCTGTTTTGTCGACACGACATGCAGCCAAGGAAAACGAATTCGTTAAATAAATTATGGAAATGCAAGCATTCATTTAAACAAACAGAACTTTGCTATTCCGGGCTCATTTACCTGATTGAGGTGTCATAATAATTATGAAAGGGCAACAAAATGTACTTTCTAGAAATGTGATTTTCTCTTTGAAATTCAGATACCGCCCGCCAAATGACTTTTTGGTACCCTTCAATTTTTTTTTAATCACTCATACGTGAAATATGCATCATATGAGTTGCATCAAATGGAAGAGGAGGATCTAAGCTTTACACGTATGTGTCATTTATTAATCATAAATGTGATTAAGTTATGATAAAACATCGATAATTCTCGGTTTCGTTTTTTTCTGGGACGCACTGTATCCCAAATAGTCGTGACAGGTGTTTTTCTGTCACTGCGCGTACCCTTTTGTGACGTAAGAATCAACAGTTACGAGGCGCGCATAGTGGGCATGCCTCACTATGGTTGCGCAAACCTTTGTAAAAGAAAACAGAGAAGTCGTGTCTAAAAAAAAGTAAAAAACGACGTACGTATACACTTTCACAATCAGCAATAAATTCCACCTCCGGTTCTAAGTTTTAAAAAATAGCAACAGTTTTAACAACAAAAGTAGCAGGAAGAATGAATATTTGATAAGGAGTAACAACCTGGAAGCAGCTCAGCCCAAATGGCAGATTCATATCAGGTATTTTATATTTTTTCCTTTTTTCCGCGGTGATATTTATTTATAGATCCTAGGTCAAATATATAGGAGTAGACACTTCAGAATCGTTACTGTCTAGATTCTTTTTTTTCTCTTAATCATTGTTTTGAAAAAATCTATTAAATAATTTTCTTATAAAGCAAAACAAAAAATGCTTTCGTCATTTTGAAAGTGAAAAAACAACTTCTCCATCCCAACAGTCAAATTTGTGTTTTGTTTTTCATTGTTGGCTTTAAATTTATTTTCTAGAAAGAACCTTCATAATAAGGTAATTTGTAACAAACTGCGATACTAAACAAATCAAATTTTCATCCAAACATATAGCAGAACTCTAGTAGGCCGATTTGAATAAAAACATAATTTATATGACGGTGTTTTCATGTTGTTTGTTTTACCTTTGCAGGCTCGAAGAGTCGCCGGTGTTACTGGCGGTGACATTCTCTTCGAAGATTTTGATTTCTCCTTCAAACAGCAAATAACTCACGTAGCCAATCTCGAGAAGGCTGTTGAACAATACAGTGCTGCAATTAAAGGTAAAGTTTTTTTCTGAAATAGATAGTCCTACACATTAATAGGTGAGACTTTCAGATGATAGGGATAATGAAAACCTCGAGTTTTGCAGCGATGTTAGGAAGGGATTTGTTTCCCCCTTAAAACTTGCAAGTAAAGCAAAATCAAGAAGGCCCTACTTTTACATTTCCTCAAGATTTCGTCCGACAAAAAAGACTAGTAGGCCTAATCCTGTTGTTCTATTGTCTATTGAGTGCGAGACTGATGAGTGTTTAGCTAATCTCGGGAAAGTAAGAGTTCGGTAAATCGGGTTTGATCAATAATATCTGTTACGTAAAATATCTTTTGTATGATTTCATTTAAAACTCTGTTTATTCCACTTTGCATTGATTACGCTAATGTAATTTTGGTGTTGATGTATACTTTTCATGCACATCAACCATTGTCACGACTTGTGTATACCTCAATTATGATCCGCCCCTTTACTGAGATACATTATATTCTTTTCTTAATCGTTTTTTTTTTTTTTACTACACAGAAGCCAAATCATGTATGCAGAATGTTAACGAGTGCCTGGCTGAGTTCTACGAGGACTTCTGGCCGAAACATAAGGAATACAAAGTTGCAATAAAGGTGAAACATTTTCTTTTTTCCATAAATTTAGACATTTATTTATTTTTATTTTTTTTATGGCGCTGGCAGAAGGGCATTAAAATCATTGTTTTAACTAACTATTCCTGATTATTCTGATAGCCTTTGTAAGAAAAAGTATTACCCGATGGCTATTAATTAAAATGAACCATTCTCTCTAAAAATAAATAAATCTGTGTGTCACAAACTAATTAGCTGATGGATAAAACTATAGACTTATAAGGAAAGTCGTTTCCATTTTTTGAAATCCAGATTACTCAAATATTTTTGCACGAAAATAAATGTTAGAACATTGTAATCTCTTCATGCAAAGCTGGTCTCAAGATCTGGATATAAATTCAGCCATTCGTTTTCTCAGAAGGTGCAATATACGCCTACTAATTGATTGAAATACAGTGGCACATCCAGAAATCGATGAACAGGGGGGGGGGGGGGGGGGGCAGGGGGTGAGTGGCCGGAATTTCTTCCATTTTAAGGAAACATTGCTTTTTAGAAAGTTAACATTTTTGTTGGCCTTTAAAAACAGAGGAGGTTTATTCCAGCTTCTTAATAATTATGCTTGATACACCAAGGAAATATAATTTGGAAGTCTGCTGTAACATCGTTCAAAGACGCATATAACCTTCCTCATGACAAATTTCGTTTCTTTCTAAAAATTGAATTACAGGACAGTGCAGCAGTTTGGAGTATCTTAATCCGACATACACACGAACTCGGAGAACCTGTGCGACGATTTAAACAACTTGGATTAGATGCACAGGTATATGATTATAATTAATAGACCCTATAATTATGTACAATAATTATATAGATAAATAATTCATACTTTTAATTGAAGTAGCAGATCCCTTAATCGATAACGATTTAGGAAATACAGTGGCGTATTATGGGGAATCTGTATAGTCGTGGGGAGGGGGGGGGGGGCACGGCTTTTAAGTGGATGAAATAAAACGGATAAGGGTTAGTGGGCGAAGAAGGACGGGTTGTATTATTTATCTTTTATTTATCTATGTTGGCATTCGAATGGAGTACCGAAGTGCTAAACTCATATTCGCTCGTCGTCATGGTGACTGGATCTATAAAAAAAAAATATTCGGCAACGGGCTATAGTAAGGGAAATCCAGTGTTTGGGGCTTACTTGATCATCACACATTGTTTAGCACAACAACCTGGACAAGGCTTGGCCAGTATGACGTCACACTTCGGTTTAGGGACACGTGCCCCTATAGCTATACCACTGATTAAAAAGATTGATTCGGTGTTCTTTTCCCAAGTTCCTACAGATAAATATGGTAAATGCCCAAATTAATCAGCGAAAATAAAGTTATGAGGTGAACATCTGCAAGAATGTATACATAGCTTATTATACTTGTTTAAATATTACTCATCGGTAACATTAAATCATTTACAACTCTGGCAACAACAACAACAAACTACAACGACAATAAATACTGCTATTAATTCAAATTATGGTCCGTTATATCCAGCCTTTGTACAAAATCAAATGTAATCATTGCACTTGGGCATAACGTAATTCCTGTGATTGTTATTTGCAGAAATACCTTAAAACTCATGACACGAAGCTCCAACACGGACGAGTCTCAGAGGTTAGTAAATATATCAATTGAAGTCAAACTTGAAGCGTTATTTTTATATTAAATCATACTGCGAAGACATGCTTGTGGGTTCAAAGTTTACATTTTTTGCCATAAAATGCAAAGTAAAATGAAACGCCGGATAGAAAAAAGTAAGCTTTTTTCCCCCCTAAGATGTGATTTTTTTTTCGAGATCTAAACTAGCATATAGATTCATTTCTACGTGAATGAAAGTTTAATGAACTTTCAAGCCTTACAATTAATAATTCTATATAACAGTATTGTTATTTGTCGTTGTTTTTGTTGTTGGTCAAATTTTGTTATTATTATTCTCTCTCACTTCCTAGAGAGCACGAGGTGGCGACAGGAATCCAGAGATGTTTCAAAATATGGTGAGAAAAAAAAGTGTACATATATTATTTCTGCTCCTCTTTATCCCTCTCTCAAACTCGATCGGAAGGAAGAGGCATGTCCCCCGGGAATTTTCGAGGTGGGGGAGGGGTAATCTCCGAAACCATTTTTTCAAAAACAAAATTCCATAAAGCATGGTACATGTAGATAGCTATTGAGGATCCGAAGTGTGATTTTCAAATGCAGAGATTCACTATTCCATATTTATAAAGGGAAAATCTTCTCCCTCGATGTGAAATAATGCCCTCCCGCACGATAACGATTAAATGCATGTTATTGAATATGAAATGTAACCAACCTATTATTTTAATCACCATGAAAGGAAAAATATATGCCAAATTTTCTATACGAATTAAGCATGGGTATATGTCAGTTATCAATCTATATTTGACCGTGTTATTATTCTATAGTTACAAACAGGATCAGAAGACAGGCGTGATAAGCTGAAGGGTGTGAATGATGAAATGGTCGAAGATCTTAACCAGCTATTCCAACAGTAAGCTCTCAGTTCGTTGTGTTATCACCTCTTCCAGTTGTATGCCTAAACACCATTCTGTTTTCAAGAATTATTTTCGTGGAGTCGAAAGTGTGGAATAATTAAAATTGCACATAATATTTGTGGTATCAACATTTTTATTGAAGGAGAAAGATACGTTTTGAAAGGAAGACATAGTAGATCGTACAAAGATTGTTATCCTTTGTTTAGGTATAGATCAAAATTTGCATGATGCATGATGTGAATTTTGGGCTGAAATTCATAGAATCACATAGCCCTTTATCTTTATCATTGGTGAAACTATAAATCTGGGACCACTTAAATAACTTACTTCCTCTAGTCATAGCAATGTTTTAAAAGACTTTCCTCTTACTTTTCACAACACTGTCGACAGTTTTGTGCTATCTTAATACAACAGTAATTTGGCAATCACGACCTTAAGTGTCAACGTGCATGAGGCGTCATATTAAAATTAAGTTCGTTCTTAAAACAATGATTGTTATTTATACAGGCGAGGAGGCTTCGTTATCGACATCTTCAAGTCAGTCTACACAGCTCATAATGACTTCTATTCAGAATCATCCAAAGTAAGTTAGTGCTGCCGACACATATCAAACCTTTATTTGAGAATTGAGTTCATGGACATTAACTACATATAGAAATACGTGTATTAAAAATCAAGAGTTACACCAGTTGAGTAGTATGTATTTTTCGACGGTGCGATCATCATGATTATGCATTATTAAAACAAAATCACAAAAGTCTTAGTTCTTTTTTCCCCTTTCCATTATACAGTGCGTCCCAGAAAAAACGAAACCGAGAAATATCGATGTTTTATCATAACTTAGTCACATTTATAATTAATAAATGACACATATTTGGACAGCTTAGATCCTCCTCTTTCATTTTGATGCAACTCACACGATGCATATTTCACGCATGAGTGAATAAAATGAATTTGAAGAGAGGAAACCAAAAAGTCATTTGGCGGACGGTATCTGAATTTTAAAGAGAAAATCCCATTTCTAAAAGGTTGAGTTTCTGCTCTTTCACATGACACCTCAATCACGAAAAATGAGCAAGGAATGACAAAGTCCTGTTTGTTTAAAGTAGTGCTTGCATTTCCATAATTTTATCAAACGAATTCGTTTTCACTGGCCGCCTGCCGAAGCAACGAGCAGAATTGACAAAAGACTTAACTCTGTTTCGTTGACAATCAGCCATGCATGAGGTCTTTCGTCTAAGTATACGGCCGCTTGTCAACGAAACGGAGTAAAGTCTTTTGTCAATTCCGTTTGTTGCTAGCAGCCAGTGAAAACGAATTCGTTTGATAAAATTATGGAAATGCAAGCACAACTTTAATCATACAGAACTTTGTTATTCCTAGCTCTTTTGTCATGATTGAGGTGTCATATGAAAGGGCAGAAACTCAACTTTCTAGAAATGTGATTTCCTCTATGAAATTCAGATACCGTACGCCAAATGAATTTTTGGTTTCCTCTCTTCAAATTCTTTTTAATCACTCATGCGTGAAATATGCGTTATATGAGTTGCATCAAATGAAAGAAGAGGATCTAAGCTTTCCAAATATGTGTCATTTATCAATTATAATTGTGATTAAGTTATGATAAAACATCGATAATTCTCGGTTTCGTTTTTTCTGGGACGCACTGTACAAGTCTAATGTTTTTTGGAATATCAGTCGCAGATTTTTAACGAAAATATTGGATAAACCACATCGCACACGGATTAAAAAGACTTGTGGTTGTAGTTCTCAAATGGAAAAAAAAATAATATAAAGAGGAAAGACAAAGGGAAGACAAAGGGAAGAAAATTAATAGCCACATTCAATGTATAATTTTTCATTAATGATAAGTAGGAATAATAGGGAGATTAATAGAAAAACATGTGAATTTAGGGCATTCATCCTTAACTTTCATGTATCATTATCCAATCTTAGATCTCGGGAACTGTTCTTCAAATGGTGATCGACTTGGAGAACGTCCGGCTTGAAATGAGTGTCGGTCAGGGACGGCATCGACGAGTCTCCAGCACAAACGCACAACGTATCGGCTGGGCTACAACCGCCCACACCAATTACGAGTCTTATCAACCTCCTCCTCCTACTAGCAACAAGGGATACCAACAAACATCTTTTCCCCCTCCTCCAATGGTAGGGGTATCCAAACTGGGAGTTCGTCCGAAGCCGGTCGTGCAGGATATCGCAAGACCGATTTCTGTCGGCGCACAAGGAAGGGGAAATGATATGATAGCAAAGCCTATCTATAAAGGCAAGTTGGTATCCATTTACATCTAACACTGCCTGGAATTCGGAATAATCATATTCAACACGCAAAGGTTTTCAAAAATCAACCTACGACAATTTCAATAGCCTTGTGCTTCACCTATACAAATGTATATGTGCGAACACAATGTGATTTCCACAGGCATTACAAGAGGTTTTCTATCTTCTAAAGGTTTTATTAATACAAATCAGAGAATAATCGCAATGAACAGGGCATAAACAAGGCAGGTGACAATGGATAAATAGATATGTAAACAAAGTCAATGAAAGTGATATAAGAACATGTCTTCTAATATTACTGTTTATACATCATTTGAACATCAATTAAAGTCCATCCTCCACTTTCGATAGTGAAGAGCAAGTCTACCCTTATTGTTGGCCATTCTATACTCTAAATCTTTGTTGGACTTGATAAGTTCCTTAAAGCCTTAAAACAGTATAGAGTCTCAAAATTGATGTTACTTTGATTTGTTGAAAGACTTGTCACAAGCTATATCATCAAGACTCTTGTGTGTCAATTTTGCATCTTCAACTTCGGCGTAAATGACAGCTAAATTTCTCGGTTAAAATAGGAGAGAATGGTCTGAATCGATTGTTCTCTACTTAGTCCGAAATTTATAATGAGATTTCTATCAAACTGGAATTGACATTGATAACGAATTAAAAAAAAATCATGCCTCTCTTCTCATCCTCGTCTAATGTTAGGTGTATCCAAGAAACCGGGAGGACGTCCGAAGCAAGACGTACAAGATATTGCAAGACCAATGCCTGTCAAACCATCGAATGAACCACCTGGTAAGAGGTCTTGTCACGCCTATATGATGTTGTAGATGTCAAAGACTGAAATAAATAATATGGAGTGTCGGATATGTGCCGTTGGCATCTCCAACCTCGACAAAAATACGATCTGCCCATTGTTCCCGTTGCGTCAGCAAATAGGCCATTTTCGTAATGTAACCAAATTTAATGTATAAGTCTTTGTGAAGTGCCTCAATACAAATTATTTCATTCACCTGATAAGAATAACAGTATTTTAATAGTCAGCATCCGAACTGCATACATTAGTTGTTGCCAGGTAGGACAAACATTATGGCTTTACCTAGCTAGCAACACTTAACATATGCAGTTTGCATTCTGACTATTGAAATACTATTATTCTTATCAGGTGAATGAAATTATTTTGAATTGAGGCACTTCACAAAGACTTATGCATTAAATTTGGTTACATTACGAAAATGGCCTATTGCAGTAGGGACTTTTAGATTCGCACGAAGACAATGGGGATTGCTACGATCATGGACCTAGGTCCATGCTACGATCGACGTCCTTTTAATGCACTGCCTTGAATGGACGTCACACGTATATCAGTCCACGCAAATCTAAAAGTCCCTATTGTCTGGCCTTTGACGCCCAAGTACGAGTGATATACAACATGATTGTTAAATAAACAGTGCAAACATTGATTTGAATTACTGGCGCATGGACTCTGCCTGTAGAGGTTTCATTGGCGCAGTTACCTGGCGCGGTTACTAAATGCAATAAAAACCACACCTATAGTATGCAACAAGCATCATCAGCCACCTCTTATCAAGAGTAGGGAATGATCAAAATTGACAATCCTCTATTCAGTCACAAATTTATGTACCGATCGGGTTTATTTAACCCAAGTTAATAATGATTAAAAAGATTTTAAAAAACATATTCATTCTAATCTGATTATAGTTATACCCAAGCCACGTATAGGACGTTCTAAGCAAGAAGTGCAAGATATCGCAAGACCAGCTACTGTTGGACCAGCGGGAAGGGGAAAGATAGGTAAATGTGGAATTAATTGATGCCTAATCGTTCGTTACCTGTTAATATATATTAAGTTAAATTTGTGTTGTGAATGATCCGAATCGATGGTCAGTCCTCCATTCAATCCTATTGGCTTTGTAAACCAGCATTTTTATGAATGGATTCAAAGCTAGGCAACACCACAACAAACTAAACTTGAATAAAGAAAATCATTAACATTGGATATCTGAAAACATATGACATATTTTTCACTCATGCAGATGTGCAGACGATCTAAAACACTGAGAGTTAAGGCAAAGAAATCTCTTCAATGAAGCTTTCAACACATTCGAATCCAAAGCTGCTTAATAAAGTTTAAAAGATATCTTAGATGAATAGCTTAAACTTGACATTTGCATATAATTCGTGCAATATAACAAACAAAACACAGCGATGTACATTTTTAGTTCCTTTATCTCTTTTCTCAGGCCGTGGAGGAGGCAAGGCACCCGGCTCAGCACCACCATTTGGAAGAGGACGGGGAGGTGGTCAGGGCATTCAGTTTGATCATTCTGGAAGAGCAATTATATGATACAATCTGAAGAACAAAAAAGGAACCTAAATATCATGTATAACCAAATTTTCCTTTATAAAAAAACACATTAACCTTTTTTTAAACCAAAGTATTGTAAGATTAAAGGCATTGTTTAACAATAAAATACTATACATGTACGTGTCTTTGCACTGTGTTGTAGGATAACAGGAAAGACAGTGAAGAGGGGATGGTGTTGATACAAAAGAGGAAAGAGACAATGAGAGAAATTTTGACAAATGGAAAATTGAAAGAGAGGAAACAAACTTTTTCAGATCGATCTCTTAATGTGTGTCATTAATTTCAAAGGCTGCATTTACAATGAGTGGTCCAAGTATACATTATTGCCCCTGAAGTAATGTCATACATGACTTTACAATCATTATAGGGATTGTCCAAACATCATCAAAAGCTTGACATAACAGTCGTTTCATCCCTTTAGACTACATACAATCTCAACAAAAAAATATCTGATTTCAAATGTTATGTATTCAAAAATTGTTTTAATAGTATGTACAATTACACACAAAGTTGTTTACAAGTCAACAGTATCGATCATTAATTTTAGTATTCACGTCATTGCTTTTATAATTACTATTACCTACTCTACATAGTTACATACACGCAGACATTGAGTATACAACAGGCCATAATGCGTTTGGTATACAATACATATAATAGATTGCAGAGAGATTTACAATGCACTTTCATACACTTTGATACAGGAGAGATATATAAATAGCTTATAGAAAGTAATGTTTAGTTTCTTTTTTTTTACATATATATTTTATACAAAATGAATATTGTGACCAACTATTCATAGAGTTTGCTACTTGTTCATATCCCCAAATAAATTTGTAAGATACAATTTTAACAGCTTTAATCTACTACTATGATAATAATAAAGAAGTAAGGAAAATCAGTTAGGCAACAAATGTGATATTAATCACTTTAGATTATTAAAGAGAGATGGAAAATGACTTTTCCCCGAAATTCTTGATTGTGTATATATATGGCTATTCTATATTTTGGTTCAAACCTGTATGACATGGTTATCAAAAGACTTTGATCACAGGCAATTTTCATAAGATTACAAATTATAATGACTTTGCCAGTACCATTCATAAATATACTTATATCAACCAATGATGAACATATCATCTGTTGAGAGCCAAAAGGGCTGTCATTGCCGGGCGTTATCCCCGTGTACGAGTTAATGCCCTCCTGGCTCTGAGCAGAAGGTATCAACCATTTGGAACCAGAAGGTTGTTAACTCCAATTATAATGATCCAAGTTAATGCTCTTCTGGCTCTAAAATGGATGATAAAAGCTGCTTCTGTCTGGGTATCATTAATCTGTATAGGACGTGTTGTATTCAAAATATGAATATGAAGCAACAATAGATTAAAAGATAACTACAACGCTAAGATCCTGTATAGTCCTGTGACAATGAAAACAAAAAACATTACATAAAAGAACATTTAAACAGTATACCTGTTACAAAGAGTCTTGGAACAACCTCACAAGTGGAATTATGACAGTACAGGCTTGTTCCTATTATAAGTTCATACTTTTTTTTAATAATTTGTTTACTTGTTCCCTTGTACTGCAATGCAAAAGGATTTTTACGATGTAAGTAGAAAATTATATCATTAAATTTGAATATAATCACCCTTACAAACCCAATTCGGACTAACTTTGTAGCACACTAAAACATCTCATCAAAACCCGATCCCAAAAGCAAAACACAAATGTATGAACATTTATTTTCACAGCAATTCTTAAACCATATTTACCATTACTGCATTCTGCCTCAAATTAATTTATTTTCCCATTTCTGTTTTGTAATTTTTTTTTTTTTTATCAAAAAGCAAAAATATTAAGCATAAAATGAAGTTCAGGTTCAAGTTCAATATCATCCATGCTAAATATTTCTTACTGTTGATACAGATTTCCTTGATTTTCTTTGAAAATTGAAGAAGAGAACAAAGGGATTGACATGTTTAGCTACACAGACAAAAACATAAAATCTTCCTTTCACACACACATACAAAATGAGTCTGATATTTCATTCATTTAGATACACAGGACAACTATTTCATAATCATGATCACAATATGTGTAGTTACGAAAGGATTTGACATCAACTATTGATGCCTTTACAAAATTTCAAACTACCTTAATTTCAATTACATGTATCAAATAACCATTAAAAAAAAATATGCATTGAAAGAGTTATTATGTTGTGTTTATATTAACTAGTATTCCTAATATCATCAAATTTCAATAAAAATTACTCATTCTAGATCATTCAAGTTAGTTTTTCCTACTTTCAAAGAAGTTATATATCTTTTAAAAAGGTTAAATTTGTCCAAACTTCCTCTGAAATAAATCTGTACTTCCCATGGCAGCTTGATGTAAATAGTAATAAATTAGCTTCTTATATTGCAATTGATAGGGGTAAAAAAAAAAAACTTAATTTAATGCCTTACAATATAAGGCTCATTTACAATTGCTCAATCAGGTTGATTTAAAGTAATGACACAAATTAACAATCTGTATATATCATCTCAAAAAATAGTTATACAAAGTATTAAAAAAGATGAATATAAATATCTAATACTATTAAAATGTATATTTGTGCAAGTCAAGAACAAACTGTAGAACAAAACACTTTTGCAATTGATAATAAAGAGTATTTCCATTGCAAGACTCTGTCTCAAATCTGGATCTGAGAAATTAGTGAAGGTAAAACAAAAAGTTTGTAATGGTCAGAGAGAAAGTAATGTTTCACTCACACAATTACCATATTCTGATCATTGACAAAAATATGATTAAAAATATAATTGGAAAATGAAGCAGAAAAAAAATGAACAAGATATATACATTCAATCAGTACACTGCTATCTAAAAATTAAAAATAAAGAAAAAGTCTTAAATTTCAGCATTGATAATAACAATGATAATAATAATAAATGTTAAAAAGCAATCATATAAAGAGATTCCACAAAATAATCATGTAGCAATAAAAAGTCAAAAAACAATGTTACTGTATTGCATAGCTCAATTTACTTCACAATTCAGCGAAAAATTAATTATCAATACTGATTCAATCTGAACCCAAAAGGGTTGTAATAAATTAATCTCTGATTCATTTTTGCTAGATCTACTTGAATGATACTGAAGACTCACAAATACCTCCTATCGGGAAATCAATGAGCTTGCTAATATACAATTTCAATCAAACCATAATTATATCATTATGTAGCACTGCTTGGAAAAGTAGACTCATATATAGCATCTCTTATCATTAAATTCATATGAATTGAGAAAATTGTTTAATTTCTGCATTTCTTGCAGACTAAAATCTAATCAATCATTTCAATGGATTGAGATTATTTTTAACAGAGCATATAACCTGTATAATGAAACATGAAATAGTGTACAGAGTAGGTTTAGGCCAGTTCTTTTACATCAAACTTTGTTATTTCACCATATCGAAGCCATTTTCATGAATGACTTAGGGATTGTACTGAGAGAAAAACAAACCACCCCAGAGTTATTGTACTTATTCAGATGAGGCACTATTACTTTGACTCTTTGTTAATTATCATTTGAAAAATTCACTTAAGTCACAGCATTTAATTCAATAAAGCTTAATTCACACACTATGCTGGGAACCCTTCAATAGAAAAGAAAAGAAAGAAAGAAAAAAACTGCAGCAAAATTAAATTATTGAATGTAGCGACAATCCATTTCTGTATAACATACAGGAGTACTCTTATTAGGGGTCTCTGATGCATGCAGCATCGTTTTCATCCCACCTGCCATACATGTAAAAGAGCTTTCTATTTTGCCACAGCCGTTTATCTTGTTGAGTGGTTTAAAGCATCATGTATGTATGAGGCCTCAGCTGTGTCATATATTCTTTCCCTTCATCAAGTGATTGTAATCTAAATCTTTTATCATACTGAACAACCCTCATATTTTTCTACAACTAAAAACAACTACACACGCCAAGATAAAATCAAACGCAAATTTTGTCAGCATGATATTACCATCAGTTATTCACAGTCTATAAAATGAAATCATGATCTGATCGCTAATCTCTCGAAGTCACTCAGCCCACTATGTCTAGTCAAATGGATTTAAACCTTGGAGTAAATATCCACAACAACAATCAGTAAATGAGATAGTCATTTATGATTTAAAACAAAAATACAAACTGAAACTTCTAGATTGACAGTGAAATTGAGATCTGTCTTTGAATCTTGCTTTGATGAAGTCCCTGATTTGTTTACTTTCTTTTTACATGAATGCCCAGTAGAAGTTATTGCATGTGCAAATCGATGGGAACATGAACCCTTATGTATACAATCTATCTATTTCAAAAGATAACAATTCGTCTACTTCAAAAGAAAACAATTCGTCTACTTCAAAAGAAAACAATTCGTCTACTTCAAAATCACAACAATAGACCTTGATTGGCAAGAAAGGGTTTTTAAATGTTTCATACCCTTCCTACCACTTTCTCTTTAATAAGACCTAAACTTTCCTCTTTAATCTTAATAATAGGGAAGGGCAAGGGATCATGGCAAAGAAATATTTGTAACTGGCTTGGGACAAAATTTGGGTCAGTTCCAGCAAATGGAGATAACTATCAATTTGAATTTAAGATGGGCAAACATTGGGTATTTGGCCAATATCCAAGTGTTTTGCATGATGACATTACAAGGAAATCAATACTTTTAGCTATACTTCACTTTAGAAACATGAAAATAACTATTTACTGGTTCAATATATAATTTTTAATTCCATTCTTGTATATATTTGGGACATTGTATAACTGGGTTAACATTGAAACTAGGGGGAGGGATGCCCTGCATATATTCAGAATTCATTTCTGTGATATATATAAATAAAACTTTGGTGTTTGAATAACATTTCAGTATTAATAAAAAAACCAATTTGACACTATTTTAGTTTCAAATCATTCTCAGTCTAGAAATTGTGGTTATTTTGACCTGCCCTTAATAGTGACTAATCAAGGAATGATTATAATATTCAATTACAATACTAACTGAGCACACTAGTCGATACACAAGAGTCTATTGCCTTTGAACTGATAACGGTAATAAAAGTTCATAGTCAAAGCCTATTCACTCCACCACATTCTCTTCCATGAAGAACATTCATCAAGCTAGATTTCTTCCATGACTGAAGCTATGCTATGATACAGAGCCAACATGAAAACTGATATTTTCATGAGTATATTGTTCGAAAATGCAGCATGGGTTTACAGTCATATAAAAACCTAGATACACGGATACCACCTTGAGTCACCCTATGAGCCTGTAAAGAGACTCCAGTATGACGACATCCCATGTTCCGTGCAATATAAAGCCCAAAAAGGGATGGAGTCAGGACCTAAAAACTAGCATCCCAGTAGATAATGACAGTTCTACATGTACCTCGATGAGACGTATTTATTGTACTGATGAAGCAATGTTGGTGTAGGGTATGTGTACTAAGATAGAGAATGGATGCCGTGTGTTCATAGCTATCAGAATTTCGATGTAAAATTCTCCGGAAAGACGCCTCTGTCTCCATTATCCTCTTTATAGCCCATTAACCAGCCTTCATCCTACAAAGAAAAGAATTATAAAGAAAAAGAGAAGAAGAATGGAATGAAACTCATTTGGTAAAGTAAAGATGAAATCTGTACAGAAGAGGAAAAATCAAAAATGCAAAAGTCAATGATAAGCTCTCATCTAATCACTGTTTATAAGATATGTAGCACATACCATGATTTCGGACAATACCGTTAAAGGTCCTGATGGGTTCTGGTCATGAAATATACAATGGAACTGAAGAATAGGTGCTTTATTTGTTTCTAGATCGTAACAATGATAATTCTGACCTTTTTCCAGACTTTGTGCATATTTTGAGCAAAAACAAATGTATGTTCAAACCACTGCTGCAAAGCTTTCAAAAATGAGGTGAATTCAAACAAATGCAAGTGAAATATTCAACCAGTATCTAAAATCGCAAGTTACTGTAATCAAATTCACAGATTGCATTTATTTGAAAAGTCAACTTTCACTGCAAGAAAATGCTACTTTATCTGTGATTTCTTCCATATTAATGTGCCTGAAAAATCAAAAGGTATTCAAACCTGGTCTTCTGGGTCTTCAAATGGTACAACACATACAATCTCTCCTTTAGCCAGCGTCAATTCATCCGAGTCTCTGGGCTGATAATCGTGGGTTGCTTTCGCCTAAAAGTGTGAAATGAACAGAGAACATTTAATGTCTTCTAACCATTTTCAAGTGGAAACCATATCTGACAATCAGCTTCCCCGGACCAGGTACCTAGATTGAGTCATACCTACCCACCCACATACTAGCCCTGTTCCCACAAGATGAGGTACACTGCCTTTAAAAAAAAAACAATGTCGCAAAATAAAACAATTTTATGAGTAAATGTTAATTTTTCCCAAACTTTTATTTACCCAGGGATGCCTCATCAGTTTCATTGCTGTTCTTCCTGAGATCCCTGTATTCATCATTACTCCAGCAATTGCCAGGTACTCATTTATACCTGGGTGGAGAGTGGCAAATGTGGATATGTCTTACCAAATGACATTAGTCCCGGGCTTAGATTCGATCCTCAATCCTTGGATTTAGAGTCGAGTGATTGAACCACTATACCACGACACCCCCACTGAAATAAGGCTTTAAAACAATTTTAAACAGTTTTTAGAAAAAAAATTATTAATGAATAAACATGTATGTATTAAACCATTCAAAACTGAAAAATATCAGCCCAAAGAGGAAATAAAGCAGAAAAAAGAAAAAAAAAATCTACTGTCCGACCCAGGTGCCGGCACCTAAAGGACTAATACAAAATAAATGGCAAGTGTGGGAGAATGACATGTAGCTGCACTTTATAAAGGCCCCTACTCACTTATCTACACCTTATACTAGTCCAGTATCATTTTTGAGGCTGTTTAGAGTGACAAGTGTGAACGAGGCCAATGACTTACTCTGTATAGTACGCCTGATGGGAGTGAACTACTGCCGTTGGTTTGAGGTGCTGGAGAAGGAGGTGCCGGGGCTGGTGAGGAAGGAGATGTGCCGTTGTGAGTCGTCGTGTCCGCCGCAGGGTTCTTATTAGGCTGTGTATTAAAGAGGACAGAAAAGAAAATGAAAACAGGTGTGCATCACTTTGATGATGATGGATCATAGCTGCTAGTCGCCTGCGGTATAATGCATAAATGTTGCAAGAATATTTGCAAAATACTGTTTCCATAGTCTAGTACCTATAATTGATAACCCCAGTAAATTCTCTCTTCACCCCCTCTAAAATATTACAAGTTAATGCATGTTATGTTGTTTCCTTGTATCAACAAGAATGCACAGCAATTGAAAGCATTCACAATACAATCATTTACATTAAGGAAGCAAGTAATGATACAGTCACTCAACAATGAATATTAAACAGATGAAGGATTGCGGATAACATCTTTAAGGTTATCCAATAGGAGTAAAATACAAGTGATATGAAAAGTCTTGAATATGAAACGGGCATACAAGAGAAACTAATAGAAGAAAAATAAAGATAGAACACAAAATTTTACCAAGAACAAGAACAAACTCTAATTGACACAGAAATCTTGATTATGATCTGCATTGAGCTTTTCTGATTCTAAAACATCTTGGGTTCCTGACTACAGTGTTCGCTTTTAACACAAATAAAAGTAATCAAGAGCTTAAAGATAAATTTTTGAGGTATTCATCAGAGACTAACCTCTACAGGAGTTGATCTGGGAACCTGGTATTCAGCCGTCTGGTCATCATCGTCTTCTTCCTCCTCCTCATCATCGTCCCTCTCCTCCGGCAGATCCCTTCGACGGTCCACAGCAGGTGGGACCGAGTAGACGGGACTATCGTTGGGGGAATCCCGGGAGGAGGCGGAGTTGATGGGGGCTGAGATGGTAGAAGGGGGTGTGGACGTGCTGTTGCTTTGACGTAAGAGCTCTGGTATGCTGGATAGATAGGAGGCATAGATTAATGTGTAAGCCTGGTTGGTTATTCAGATCTGTTAAAGTGTGCTTGCCAGAGATAAAGCTGGTGGGAATCCAGTCTTGCACTCGTACAAGTCATAATGTTGAAGGGCAAGTCCAAGCTATTATGTGTCAAACATTACAGACCGCATCTAGTAAATCTGATCATTTAGCCTACTAGAGCTTTCACCATACCCAGTATGAAATGATGTTCTGAACATAAATTTGATGTCAATTTATATTGTTCAGAACTCTACCATACCCGATGAGGTGCGGGACACCAGATACCTTAGACTTGACTTGTATTGACTAAATATTATTACACTTGCAGTAGACCAAAAACATGTACAGTTAATGACTAAATTATTCTTAACCCTTGTAAATTTGATGTTTTTTTTGTTACTCAAGAATAAACTGTGGACTGGTTGAATTACGCATTAGTTGACTACTTCTAGATATAATTTTGAATATGTCACATTCTCAAGAAACATAAATAAGGACAGAATCAATTTTTATACACTGAAAAATTATAAAATTTGGTAGGGGTATAAATAATTCAGTTTGTTATTAAACTGTATATATAACACTTGTTGAAGACCATAGTAATGCTCTTTTCCAAAACAAAAAGCAAAATCAACTCCTTTCAATAAGAACTAAATGTTTAATACTCGGAATTCACATAGAACCCATCCAAGCTTTTAAATCATCCATTTTGTTTCTGATTTTGTATGAATACCATATATACGAGTATGCATATGAGAGCATGTGGTATCATTAATTTTTGTTAATATAGATTTGGGGATTAAAATAAACCCTTTCCATCATGCTAGTATAATGAACTCATCATATCACATGATGATTAAATACTACATGTATGCACATCTCACGGTGTAAAGTATGAATGTGCTCCACAGCAAATCTTCATGCAAAAAATATCTGAACGAGCAAAATCCCATATCTAGGTGTACTCTGTAAAGGAGTAATTATTCCTCAAAAAGTAAACTTGAAATAATTACAGTTTCTCTGCCTACATACTTCAGAAAAATAGATCAAGTATATAAAAGGTATTGGATCTCATTTTAGTTTTTAAATACCCACCTATCATTGTTGCTGATGGAAACTATTAAGTGCCTGTAATTGCTGATGGAAACTATTAAGGGCCTGTCACATACAAGTAATACTGATAATGATAACTAGGACTATGACTATATCAGGTATGCAATATAAAAGTCACTGGGTGTATCAGTATGCAATGCACCTAATTAATGCTAATCAGCCTTGAGCAATGATTGTATTGGACCCAATAGCTCTTTCTACATCGACCAATTGTATAGTTTTATCGTTATCACTTTATGCAACTAGCCCTTAACAAAATAAGTAATAAGCTAGGTATCTCATTATCATCATGATGTGCTCACTGGCAATGGAAGTCTATTTCTGGTGATAAAAATACTACAAGAATGACTCATAAAGATGTACGTAAATACACAACACACAGGGTGTCAGTAAGGTATATATATATATATATATATATATATATATATATATATAAATAAAACATTAAACCTTTCAAATCATCATGCTCTTTCATTAGATAGCATGCGATGTATCACTTCTTCAAAATAGGCGGATAACAATCTGACTTTATTGCCATCATAATATGTTGAAAGTAATTTATTCAATACATCTTTATCTTGAATAAGTACTTATCTTATTATTTAGTACAGGTTTCTATGGATAGATGAAGCTAACTCACACAAGCACCTCCCTAGAAATCTATATATATCTCCTATTCACTCACAGTCGTTTAAATTTGTCTTACAAGTGTATACATGTACAATTAAATTTGAGTCTACTACTGAATCATACAAACTCAAATTAAAAAAGATGTGTACTTTCACTTCAATATTCCATGGAATCAACACAGATGAGTGCCCTCATACCAGGCGACTACAGGGAATAAACTGCTACTCATCTTCTACAATCTACAGTGATTTCAGGCTTTAAAGTGCTTGGTGGGATATATAGAGCATATAACTGCAAGAACTTGCTTGAATCAGCAGTCTAAGAAAGGGAAATCAATTTACCAATGAGGCTCGTCCATCATGGTGACTAATTCTGTTTCACTGATTCTGCAAACAGTGACAAAGTCATATTGATGACACCACCCTATTGTCTACATGTAATTGAGCAGTGTTGGGGGTAAAAGCTGTCTCTCTTTCTTGTTGCTCATGGCAACGTGGAGATGAATACAGAATGTAGCTTACTTTGTTTGATTCATGAAACCATGCTCAAGAGTTCTTATCTCTTTGTTTAAGTACTTGAGGTGGTGACATTTTGTTTTTACAGAATGTACATGTTGCTTACTTTGTGTTATTAAAAAGTCTGCTCAATATTTCTAAAATCATTTTTACTGCTTACTTGACCAACAAATATGGCATTCAAGTGATGAAAGTTTGTTCTGTATTTTTGTATTGGTACATATTTTAGGAAGGAACCTTGTTTCAAGTCAGTATCACAAAATGAAATGTTGGAGAAAAATATACCAAAGTCAACTAGCAGTAAAGTCAAAACTCACTGATGGTATTTTACACATCAAACCCATTCCTGATACAGTTAAAATATGAAGCAGATGAAATTTGGAGAGCAAGGTTAAAAAGAAACAGAGAATCAATTACCGGCTCCTGAAAATTTGGTATAACCCTCTGAAAAAGTATTCATTCATCTGCTCATCTTATAGAAAGGATTTAATTAGAAGACACAGACAAATATCAACCTTACTACAAAACAAAGACATAGATTGAAAAAAAGCTTAGTGAACTCTTTATTTATCATGGATCAAAACTGAGAACTGCCATATTATTTGGAATAAATCATACAGATAGAGTGTATGTGCATGAAAAAAGTCTACAGTGGCAGTCCTGCGTTTGTTCCATTGGTCGACCCAAAGCTGGTAGGGAGTTCAGAGGGAAGTTATGGCTGTTTTGTCAATAAGGACAACTGGTTCAGCTCAGGAGTAATGATAAAATATTGTTAATGCAGGAATTGACACAACCACGCGCCCAGGACACATGGGTGCCTAAAAATATAAGTTTGGACACCTAAAATTTTGGGATTTTTTTTACATAGGGCTTTATATGCAAGCACACTTTACATATTAAATCTGCACCCCTTCCAAAAAAGTTAGTGAGAAGCCCTGGTTAACGAGAAACATTATTAGACAGAATTTAATTGTACCAATATTGATATCTAACCTTTTTCTGATGTCATATTTTCCCACCGATGCATCCTGATATAGATCACCCATAATGGTGCTAACGGATCCCTTGGCCTTGCCTACTTCCTCATAGAACGTTGACTCTGCTGCCGACAAGAGCTGGAAGGTGTTGGCGTAGAACGGAATGCGACTGCAAATAAAATGTCATAAAATTTTAGTTTCTAATGCAGCCAAAGCTTCGTTTGATCTCTGCCATGTCAGTTCCACGTTATTTCTTAAAACAATACTAGCAAGGCGACTTTAGGAATGTCCCAAACAAACTAATGATCATTTTCTTACAGGAATCTCATATTTTGAATTGTTTGAAATTAGTGGGAATTTTACTTTCATTATGTGTGATTTAAAGATAAAGACCAGTTATGGTCATGCTATTGCATTGTGAAAGAAACGTTGTGGAATCAATCAGAATAGGTTGAGCATCTAGCATATAAGTATTGGTGTGTACTGCAAGGTTCTGGAATCATCAAAATGATAAGAAATTTGGCCCAGTCTTGATGAATACAAGCACTGTACACAGAAAGATGTATATGGGATTATGCAACACGTGCACGATATCTATCAGGCCCAAATAGATATAATATTTTACCAAATATATCAATTAGTAGGCGGTTTCTCAGCAAAATTTGTATCATTACGTATTAGTCAAAACATATTCGTTCACATGATTGGTAATAAGAACTTCCATTCCCTTTTTTGAGAGGGGGGGGGGGGGCGTTTCCAAAACTGGTCTTTACCTTTAAGTTATGCATCACACTTGTGTTTGTAAAGCTTTACATCACAGACCTAGATTATTAACTGAACTACATGAACTCTGGTGTCAATCTCATCCTCTGTCACATTTCCGAAACACCCTGCAAAAGATACGCCTCTCCCCAATATCTGAAATTTTCCTTGCTTTTAAAGATCATTCTATCCTTTACTTTATTGGGGAGGCCCCAGGGCTGTGACAATATGAGAGAGGAACTAGCAAATCAAGCATGTATTACATGATCCCGACTTATGGACTTGAAACTTGGCACAGTTGTGGATGGGAGGGGTGAGTAATCGACAGAGAATCCTGGGGAATACTACTGAAATGAGCAATACCTGTCAAATAACGAGGGTAGCTCTTCATGGAGATCTGAGTTGAGCTCCTCGTAAAGCTTTCTCGCTTCGTTGTATGCCTCTTGTGTCTGCAAGGGGATCAAATGACATTGTTAGTAACTTTAGACATGCATCCATTTTCAGGAGGATAACCATCAATCCTGACATTATTAATGTACATGAACATATACATGCACTTACATATAAAGAAAAACTTTACAAGGGATTTTAAGTACTGGAAAGTAAACACATTGTAAATAACAAGGATTGGAGTGCAAATGTATCTTTTTCTGGGTAAATTAGTGTAGGAAATTGGCATACAGTCTTCTCAATGTTCGCAGACTATGTTTAATCGTTGTTTACAATGAATCACTATTGTTAACACAAGTGTACATGTCAAATGTATGAAAACAACACCCCTAAAGAAGGACAAAAGCAATAGGACAAATATTTTTTTTCTGTTAAAGGTAAAGACCAGTATTGGAAACGCCCCAATTTAAAAAAATGTAATGGAAGCTCTCATTACCAATCATGTGAAAGAATATGTTTTGACTAATACATGATGATAAAAAATTTGCCAGGAAACTGCCTAATAATTCATATATTTGGTAAATTTGTTTCTCTCATGGTCTGTGAGAGATATAGGGTAGTCCCATATACATCTTTCTGTGTATAGTGCTTGTAACTTTACGAAAAATGGGCAAAATTTCTTATCATTTTGATGATTCCAGAAGCTTGCAGATGCTAGATGCTAGATGATCAACCTTTTCGGATCGATTCCACAACGTTTCTTTCACAATGCAATCGCATGACCATAAACTGGTCTTTACCTTTAAACCCAAAGGCATACCAGTTGTTCAACCATGTACTAATGTGAACATATATGCATTCAGGTACTACACTCAATAGTATACATGTTGCATGCTAAATGTATCCATGGACATTCCCCTTCTTTCTTACCTTAATATATTTTTGATCGTCTTTCTTCTTGGAAGCCTCTAGATTATGCCTTGCGCTGTCATAATCTATTAATTTCCTGCCTCTCTTCTCCATCCGTTTCTGGAATTAAAGGAACAAATTGGGATTATCGTCAGATTATAGTATTTGATAGACAAACTTAAATGTCTTTGATATAATACTTTGGGGAAGTCTATGCAATGAAATACCCCTTCTCAAGAGCTAGTAAACACTGTGTCTTGATAATATACTACATGCATATATATACATTTACACTGTATGCTAGTATGGTATATTACATATTCATACAGTCTGCACATTTGAGAATATTATGATGAAAAGTGATTTCAACTGTAAACAATAAAATAAAATAAAATGAGGACAAAAAAAACAACCTGAAACTGCGTTGTATTAAAAAAAAATATGGGGATTTATGTATAATTTTTTTTTAAAGAGAGATAGAGAGAGAGAGAGAGAGGGGGGGGGGGGGAGAAAGAGAGAGAGATCAAATGAAGGTCTCATAAACAGATGTGTACTCCCACATATACAGTATGTGATAAAAGAAGGAATTTAGAAAGCAATTACACAATGCCATATCAACAATATCAAGTCAGTATGTGCATGAATCAATGCTTCTCTGACACAAACAAAGTCTATTGTGTATATATGAAACAACAAAGACATTTTTTCGACCTGAATATGTCTAGATTTACAGGCTGTGTGTTTATTACAGTGTACATTGATGTTTTGAACAAAATTATTAGGGCATCTAGACATTTCATGTTTTGAAGGTACGATGTGCACTTTATGCATCCACTGTATTGACAATGAAGTATGTATAAGGTTGGGTTCCACAGTACATTGTCAATGTTCAGCGATGTACATGTATGTTTCAACTTTCAAGAGGTCATTACAAGAGATAATGAGTGTGTATACCCGGTACACACAAGACACAATTCATCTGTTGAGAACTAGAAGGGTGTTTACTCATATAATTTTTTACAGTTAATGCCCTTCTGACAATGGTATGTAGACCAGGGGAGTGTTTCACAAAGATCCTAAGTTGAACTTATCTCTAAGTTTGAACTTAACAATTATGGAAAGCCGTTAGCATCATTGAAAATATTTTGTAAAAGTTATTTCAAAAGGCATACAATTGTGATTCAAATCATTCATATTTTCAATTATCAAGGAGATTACAAGTTCTTGATGTGGAATTTATGAAAATTCTAAAATACTTCAATTTTCACTTTTGGAAATATTTAAGTTTAATGCTACAAATGGCTCTCCATATTTTTTAAATCTAACTTAGAGTTAAGTTCCACTTAAAATCTTTGTGAAGCACCCCCCAGTTCATGTTTGGTTGGTCAACAGCCATCCAGCGAAAACATTTAAATTTCCCTTCATGTATACAATGTAAATGTACATGTACATACATGTTAAACCCATTGTCTATGAGAATGAGTGAGTTTAGTATACAATATTGTTAACAATGTATTTGAGAGGAATAGCAACACTGTCGATCAAGTTTCGAATATTTATTCTATATGTACATTACATGCACTTGACACTGCCTGTCTGAAAAGAGGAAGGAGACAAACGTGAATGTGCCGATATTCCGACAGCTGTCAACCTCAAGTAGTGAGTCACATACATGTACATACCAGCTTACAAGTCACTTGGCATTTTAAAGAAGAGTCTCCAAATCAGATTTTCAATAAAACTTCAAGTACTTGCAGCATTACAATACCTAATCTCATATTACCATTATCATGGGTTGTTGATTTATGAATGTATTGTATATTTCAAAATGACAAGTCTCACACTATTGTAAATCAAATTAATGAAGAAATGTGGGATTCAGATAAATCATATGGTGCAGGCCATAATCTACGATGGGGGATTGTGTGTCTGTACGCTTAACAAAAATAAAGCCTTCTCTTTTACAGATTGAACGAAAGTATGCATCAAATACAGTAGAACTTTCCATCATGCATGTTGTCTTTTATAAGATTGTCCAACATACATGTACATGTAAGTCTTAAAAGAGTTATGAAATTAAAATTCTTCAAGTTAATGTTTTGAAATCAAAGGTCCAGATAAACACCTTTCCAGACACACAACATGTTTACTGTACATTGAAAAAATTGGTCAATGTTGAGAAAAATAACTACATGAGCACATGGTGAAGTACTAGTATATTGTCATTCTACTGGCACACAAATTTGTTTTGACAGGTAGTGCAATCTTTCCTGCATACCTGGAAAATGTTTTAATTGTTCCATAAGAACAACAAATGCAGGAGCACAGAATAAATCATTTACTACAATGTATACATGTACATGCTAGGAAAGCTATAGCAGGAAGTTTGCCCAACAACAGGAGAAAAGGGGAAGTCAGTAAAGACTGTACACTTCCTTCAACAACAAAAATTGTATGATTGTCAAATGTCATCATCTAAAAATTGCACTGATATTTGAACCAAGCTGAAAGTGACAATTGTTTTTTTTCCTTCTCAATTGAGGCTTCACTGAAGAGTTCACTGACAACTTATTTTTGCAATGTTCATCAATACACCTACAATTTACATATATTGCACAACAACATGTTCAGACTTAACCAGTGCTGATCACAACTTTTTCATTTACTGCCATCTGTCATTTAATGATTCAAGCATACTGCAATTGTGAGTATATTTCAAGGACCATTGGACTCATATCTGACTAGTATGACGTCAAAAAGATTCAATAGGGACGGTTGGATAAGACTGATATGACTAATCAATTAATGAATCAGACATCACGTTATCTCAAGTTGTGACGATCACAGATTAATGTTTGATACGTGTTTTGATTAAACATCAGTTAAGACAATTCAACTTTAGGCTGTTATTTTATTATACTTGTATGTATTATGATAAATTATATATTGTGCCTGATCTTTACTAGCACAAACTGATAAATGAACAAACAAATAACTTGTACCTTGTATATATACAGACCTGCTACCGGTATACCTAAAAATTGCTTTAGAATGAATTAAGACAGAAGACAATGCCCATATTTTGTTTTAGAATGAGAGATGTTTACCTTTACTTCAGGAAACTTTGCTTGGTAGGACACGAGGGGGTTCATAATCTGGTCAATTAATTTCCTCTGGTAGTCATCCCATAGAAGGTCCAAAGTCTGAAAAATAAATCAAATATCATTGGATCATTTTTGTTTATAAGAAGAGAAAAAGTGCAGACATTCACTCAGGCAGTTAATAGGGATATCTGTGGGTTCCATACCATGAGCAGGATATACATTAAAGAAAAGGACAGAAAATGCAGAAATAAGGCTAAGACTGATATAGTGGTACAATATAAGCAATCAGAGATCACAACAATAAAGGATTATCAACTTTTAAAAAAAAACCCTAGACATTCAAACATTTAGTTTGTGATGCAAACTTTCACCAACAAAAATTCCCCCGAGGACATTACTACATGTACATGTACATGTACATGTATAACTTCTTGAAAAATAAAAAATAAAAACAAAACAAAACAAAAAACGGACGAGACAGATCACTTAATTGTATTTGATCCCATCTTCTAAATGTATTAATCTGGCTGGAGACAACATGTAACAAATTACATTTTAAAACATTTGTTTTAAATTCATACATCATTTAAACTTTCTTGTTTCTTTACCGTATTACAATATACATCTATTGATTTCAATCTATTCTTTCCCTGAATCATTATACACATTGTACTGATCTACAGAAACTTGGCTTTAGTTTCCATTGCAATTATCTTTGCAAATCTCTTTATTCACTTGCTAAAATCAACCTAATTTGTTAAGCGTTCCAATCAAATTTGTTCTCATGCCAAGAGAGTGTTGCTGATTATGAATAGAATAAATGACCACCTGTCTATAAAGAATAAGCAATCTTTTACCCCAAAAATGTAGCAATGGTGTAGCAACCAATCAAATCTATGATTTCTATCAATCTGCCTGTCTGTCTGTCTGTCTGTCTCTCTCTCTCTCTCTCTCTCTCTCTCTCTCTCTCTCTCTCTCTCCTTATCTGCCTAAATGATTTATCTATCTTTATGTACTGTATGTATCTATCTACACGTTTCTCTCTGTATGTTTGTCTGTCAACTCTCTCTCTCTCTCTCTCTCTCTCTCTTTCTTTCTTTTCACTCTCTACTCTATCTATCTGTGTTTGTCTATCTGTCTGTCTTAACTATCTCTATCTATCTATCTATCTATCAATGATAATCTATATATCTATTAATCTATTTCTGTCTATCATTCTGTCTATATGTATCTATCGAGACATAGATATTTACATTTTGTCTGTCCATTAATCAACATGTATCTATCTACAATACATGCATGTTCATCCATGAAATATGAATAGAGAGATTAAATGGATTTGCATTCATTGCTCTGTAGAAGACACCTGTTGACTGCACACTCAGAGGGTGCATTACTGCTGTGATTAGGGAAAGAAGCCAATATGACTGGCTGTCATTGGCTGTCAGCTATTGTGAGAGGCCTCCAACATACTATACTTCAAAGATGACAGATGAGCTCAAACTTTCAACAAGCATGTTCTTTAGACTGAGGATACAATTGAATACCGGTACATGCATGTACATGGTCATGACGATGTCATTGCATGCCAAAACAAGGATATTCTAACTCATAGGCTCATCTGTTTTTAGCACATTGTACCAGCAGAAATTATATGAATATTTGTCAACAACATATTGTCTGTCATCATTTATGACATTGTTTATTACCAAATTGCCTGCGTTAATATAGACCGGCAAGCATTTTAGTGTCTATACTGATACATTTGACATATTTCCAACTTTTCTTTTCTATACAGACATTAAACAATGTACTGGTTTTTCAAAAAAATACAGGAATATATATGTATGCGAATTCAGCTGTTTGAGAATCACTCTTTACTCTAATTTAATGTGTCATATTGCCCAATTCTATTCCAAACTGAATTATTTGTGCTCTAAAATTTGACTACCGTACCTGAAAATTGAATTGTTGATCTCTTTTTTCTGATTAAAAGATTCGCTTTAACATTGGAGTCTCTCTAGTTTTGGTCATTTGATTTAATTGTGGTTTATTTTATTTTTAATCATATTTTAGCTGAATTTCCCGCAACCTTGATGGGGACCTACAAAAATAATACATTGATAAATATCAAGATGCTCTGTTAAAACTTGCAAAGGCTAAAAACAAGGGTCACAAAGCTTGTAGGCAACAAAGATAGTGTACACGGAAAGGATTTTTTTTGCACATATATCACAGCGTGAGCATAAACGCCAATCATTAAATTAAATTTGAATTTTCTATGCAGGCTAATACTGATTTGCATTGATTATTCACACCAATAATAATTCATGATGTAATGCATGCATGCTATTTCCTCTAAATACTCCTTTCCTGTACTACATGTACATTGTAGTACTTGAGCTCAATTTCTGAAGGTCAAATCTGGATGATGAATGAAATGGAGTGTAAAGCTGACACGTGATTGAAGGGCATTCATGGTGTATAGTATGGCAATATTATGCTCCATAACAACTGCATATCACATGTGCATCACCAATCAAAAGGTGGAAGTGGCTGATGTAAATTACGGTATGGCAAGTCCATAATTTGTTGGAAGGGGGCAATCTATGAACAAATTATAAATTGCAGGCTCCGTGTAAATTTCTTGAACAGGCACATAAAAACATCTGCAAAAAAAGGTTTCTCACCTCTTTCCTCTCCTTTAGTGTCTACACAAGCCTTCCCTTTCTTTTTCATAATTTTCCAGGGGGAAGGGGGGAGGGGGTAGGAGACTTCAACCAACTCTCTGAACCCCTTTCTGATCTCCCTTGCTCATCACAAAGTTTCACCCCTCCTCTCTTCTCTACTAGTCATTCTGTTTCTTTTCTGTCATTTTTTCAACATTAAAAGTGGAAGAAGTTTCATCTAATCCTTAAAAGTTTGAACCCCTTTCTAGAAACAAATTGAGGCTAGCCAGTAGCAACAAAGTTTCTATCCTTTCGCTCTTTCTCTATTCAGACACTCCTTTTCTTTTTCATCATTTTGCACAAAAAAGTAGGATAGGCTCCATCGAACCCTCCCTTTGAACCCCTTTTCTGATCTCCCATGCTAGCCACAAAGTTTCAGAATGAATCTGGGTCCAGCTCAGCTCAGGAAACATGTGTCATTCATGTATAAATAATTTCTCTCCTATCTGTTCTCGCTCGTAATGACACAAACAATGCAATATGATTGAGGGAGAGTCGGTGTAGGGAACATGTAGGTGTTATGTATATGCTAGAAATGCTATTAGTACTAATTGATTTGGAAAGCTTTGTAGGGTTGGCTTGGTCGGGCAAATGCCAACAGGAAGATGACGACGTCTACAAAAAATGTCAGTTAGTGCATTAATGTCAGCACATTCTTTGGTGTTTTTTAAACTTTTCTTTAGCCCACTCTCTCTTTATTTCCTCATCCATATGTTTTTGATTTGAATCAAATTTATGTACTGAAATGGTGACATTCAAAGAGTAATTGGAGGTCTTTTTAAAGACAAAAAAGTTAATATTATTTTTAAGATGACCAAGCTATATTTTCCAAATCATTTTATGTCGACCAATGTGACTTTAATACAAAATAAATAAACAGATTACCACATTCATCATAATGATGCTGCAAGGGATTACAGGGTATATAAGGTTACAATTATAATGACAAAACGGACATTCATTTTGACATAGAAGTAACTTTTGTGATTTTGTTATGTTGTGTTATGGAACTTTTAAATTTTTCAGTATATCTGTTCATAAATTCAAGCCATTAATAAAAGAAAAAAAAGAAAAAGAAAAACTGTTACAAGTGTGAATAGTTAATCTAAATATCAGTAACAACCCCATACATTTGTCAAGTTTGATCATTTGAATGCTCAAACAATGCAATAAGGAATGAGAGACAAGTAACTTGCAATATCTCTCTAACATATCAAGTTTTCTCTTTGTATATAATATACAATACATTTTTTGTTACAGGGAACCAACATACAGTTGTGTAACAAGCAAAAGACATGTATCATAAGGCGACTGGTACCCTTTAAAGATTAAAGTTGAGTTCTGGTCATGCGATTGCATTGTGAAAGAAACGGTGTGGAATCGACCAGAAAAGGTTGAACATCTATAGCATATACTGCAAGGTTCTGGAATCATCAAAATGATAAGAAATTTGGCCAAGTCTTGGTAAAGATACAAACACTGTACACAGAAAGATGTATATGGGACTACACGAACACGTGGCGTAAAAATCCTACCCTGGATGTTTACGATGTTACATGACATATTTAGAATATGAAGGCATTTGAAGAACCATGCTTTTCAGGGAACATGTCTTATCTGATGTTCTTCCACACTTGCATAATAAGAATGATAACGCTCACAAATTATTTTTCACCTCTTCCCAGAACTCAACCTTCTCTTTAAGAACTTGATGGACCCTGGAATGGAGATATGCGAATGAATACCCACCTCTCTGACACTAGCCAGTTGTTCTTGTCCCTGCCATTCTGATTCATATGTTGACTCCATTGCTTCAAATAGGCATTTGCTTGCTTGACTCATGGCTGTATTAAACAGGGGGAGAGATGAATAGGGAAAGAGGATGGGTGATTGGTTTTGCAGAGAACAGGGTGTATCATAAAAAAGAATAGCAGGGGAAAAAACAAAGAAAGGAAAGAGGATAGATAGAAACAGAAGGATTACAGAGACAGAGAAAGGGAAAAAAATAAAGAAGTGTAAGTATAAAATGAACATACATGTCAAATCAAATGATTGTTTTTAATAAAGATTTACAGTGCATTTCTCTGTAGACTATTCACATTTACCTGCAAGCTTATATCAAATTTTCATTTAAAATTCATTCAATTTTATTGAATTTAAAAGAAATCATAGAAAATTTACATGATGTTGGTAGTTGGATATTCAAAGATAAAAAACAGGGAATTTACCCCTTGCTGCTCATAATAAAAATAGTAAACACACATGTAAATACAGTGATGTCATGTCATGAACATTACACTGTACATGAATCCTTTGGATACAGGGAATGATTGCCTATAGATGCCATTATTCACTGTCATCAACAATCATATCATCAGCCTTCATTGATTGCATAACAAGTGCAACGTGATAATCACAAACAAAGAATGTCAGATATGCCATGTAGGCCATCAACAAGTCTGTAATCTCATATGGTCATTATCAGATTAAATGGTTTCAATGAAGTCATATCTGGGTGTTATGATCCCATTGGATCTCCCTACTTGGATAGAGGCCAAATACTATGACAAATGCTACATGATCATACAAGACATCCCCTAAATGAAAATCCCACTTGGGTGTACTTACTGTACACTCTTTATTAACAAGTAAAATGGTTTCAACTTTCAAGGTGTAGACATTACAAATAAGTAACACAAATATTAGTATGTCATCACACGAGACAGCCCCAAAGCCCATTTGGGTGTACTTACAAATCTACATCTTCATGTACTGTCAACTCTTTTTTGGTACATTGAGAGCTACTTTTAAGCTGAAGTATTGATACAAATGAACAACATAGATGTATCAAATATTTTGAATGCTAGTACTAAATGAATTTCATTATACATGAACACTGTAATGTACAAGAAATTCCCAGTTAGGCTGTTTAATACAAGGTTTCATAAATCCAAGTAAAATGTACATGTACATACAGAAAAATACAAAATTGTACATGTACATCAAAAAGATCTTTTTTAAACCATTTTGGGGGAGGAGAAAGTGAACAGTTGATTATTTTAACCGTATGCTAAGAAAACGTGTCAGTAAGCAATCACCGGGGACCAACGATACTAAGCCTTCTCTGAGGGGTAATGAGGACTAATGCCTTCCCGAAAGAAACTAGCGAATCTACATGTACTTGGTATTGAACCCTGGTCCTCCCAGTTATGAGACCATTGCTCTACCTACCACAGGGCCATCTCACCTACTCAGCAAAAACTCTTGAGAAAGCCTTCTTGGTTACATCTCCTTTATAAAATATCAGTTAGAGCTCCAAGGAGGAGGGGGGGGGGGTTGGGAGGAGGAGGGGGATGAGGAGAGAGAGAGAGGAAGTGAGTGAAGACACAGTTACTACTAACCTTTTACACATGTCACATAATTCTTGAGCTCCTTGAACAATCTGTTGGCAGCAGCTTGTTGTGAAGTGAAATTCTGTACATAGTGTTCAAATAATTCATCCCTTGTCTCATCTGCTTTCCCTAACTTCTGTAGGACCTGTATCAGTAAAGAAAGAGAAAACACATTACATACAAAATTAACTTTCAGTTTTTCAAGAGTACATACATATATTAAAACTGAAGTAAAGCCTAATAGACGTTGTGTTTTGTAAAAAGTAGTGTGGCATGGGTTTACTCCTCCTCTTGAGCAAGGGCTCATACCAGACTGATTTTTTTTCTGACGTGTTCAATTTATAAAGGTTGGGCCAGAATCAAGTTAACTTTAATCTTCCAATATGAATATTTTGCATTTAAATGAACATGTAAACTTTTTACTGTTCAGTTCTTTAGGACAATATACTTGTAATTCCTTTACCGTATTCAGTTAGACAATACAGTGGATTCACAATTCACAGCCATCTAGCGACACTCTCACACCAGTGTTTAGTCAATTTCACATGATGCAATACCGGTATTGACAAAGTCAACAAAAATACCAGCTGGGGCATTACCCTAGGACAGGGTTTCTTACAGTTCAGACAGTGGGGTACATGTATGTCAATTAAAAACGAAAACAAAATTGCCAAACTGTGTGCGTCCAAAATGAAAGTTTCCCTACAATTCATGTCCTGTACATAATGCAGAATTGTCACTTCACGGATATGTGAATAGCTAATTAGTAATCAATTAACCATTGAGACATATTTTGTGGACCTATTCTTTATGTCAATCTCTATCAATATGCAAAGGTTAAGAACTTTTCTTCATTTTGTGACCGAGATTTCTAGGGGGTACCCCCCCCCCCCCTCCCTTGGCTGAGAGAGTACCATAATAACCCAGTCTTTTTCAGGGATGAGACAGGGAAATTCCCCAAAAGGAGATAGATTAATTTGGGGTCCGGGGGCAACCACTTTGGTCAATTTGATCGGTGGCTACAAACGTAGTTTTTGCAACGCTGCACTGGTTGAAAGATGTCTACCTGCAAGCTGAAAAATTGGCCTGCCGTGGCTTGCCAATGGGGGTACTGGTATTGATAATTATGGATCCACCCTACATGTATTTTCAATGAAACACAGAGTTCACACTAAAACTGGGTCTGAATCCATATAACCTTGTCACAGCATATTTCTCGTTACCAGGCTTAACTTACAATGAATTACCATGAGTTTTAGGAGGAAATATCCAATTCCAGTCTTGTTGAAGTGAAGTGGCATTTGTGTCAAGCACTGATTAACATCATCAGCGTCAAATTCATACTAATCATCTATTGACCTACATCAGGCATATATTTTGACCTAGTCTAAGAGCACAGACTTTGTCTGCAAATACTTCCATAGAATTTCAAATAACCAGCAAGATGCTCTAAGCTCTAAGCTCTAAGATCTAAGAAATTTAACAAAATACCATCCATTGAAAAAAGGTAGGTATACAATCAGAACATAAATCAGTAAATGCTTGATTTTACTGTGCACAAGTCAACATAAATACCTGTAGGAATATACATGTACAGGTATATTCATATTCTTGTATGAAGTGCAAAAGTTCAAGGTAATGACTCATCTTCCAGAATAGTAAATAGCACATCCCCATGACTAAAAGCTGCTAAACAGTGTACATACATGTACATGTACATGTATACATTGTACATGTACATCTACATGTAATAGGCCTGCTGACTACCGGAAGTTGGAAGAGCCTGCATGTTCTTGTTTTTTTTAAATATTTGAACAGGTACATGTATGTGTAATGCATACACATGTACATGTACATGCTGTCAATCAACCTCGTCATCTTCAGAAACTACCATATTTTACAGGACACTTTTAACAGAGCTACATGTACACGTACATGTACAGTTGTACAATGTAGACATGAATACTCTTACACATCACATGAAAGTTTGTGGTTTTATGGAAGACTTTGGGACAGATTCATCCAAGAAACTGGTCATCACTTCCCAGTGACCTTATGAACCTAACCACTGTCCTCATAGACAATATAACCCATAGGATATATATTAATATTGTGGTTTCACAAAGCTGCCTGAATGTACATGTAGAGAGAATACACATTATGAAACTCTCTACATATTATTTATTGATTTACAGTACCTTTCAACATTGTGTATAATACATAAACCCATTTACATTGCAGAAAAAACAATTAGAAATACGGTATACCATTGTTATTTTTAACTACCATTTACACTAGTTACTGGAAAAACTCATAAAACCCATCAAACGAGTTTAATAAGTCTGAGTTTTTGTTGTGTGAATTCAGTGCACATACGCCATTTGTTGCTGCCCTGCATGCATTAGCACGGAAGCGAGGAGAGTCGGTTGACCAAACACCGGAATAACTCACTGGTGTTTTGAGAGCAAGCATTTACACTGCAAAAGTACCAGTGGAGTTTCAGCCAGCGTGTTAAACAACCAGACAGGGAAAGTGGGGTTTTTCGATTTGGACATTTTGTTGTCATGTTGTGTTTATGGGTGGTTGCCTAGCAACTTAAGATGAAACTCTGGAATGTGAGAATAACAAACACTGGGTACTTTTATATTCTATTGTATCAAATATCATTTGCAAATATTAGTATGTCATTATACAAGATAGCCCCCAAAGCCATTACACAAGATAGCCCCCAAAGCCCACTTGGGTTGTGAGAAAAAAATGATATTTTTGCTTGCAATTGCTCAGGACTGACAATCAGATTTAATCATGAAACTGTTTTTATTTATTTATTAAGCAGTTTATATCCTTGTACATTGTACATGTACATGTACATTGTAGCTACTTTAAATGAACACAGGAATTTGGATTTTCAGATTGCTGCAAGTCATAGCAGTATGGAAAAGAAAAATAAACTAACAGAAAACACACTTAAGGATTTGAACTTTGAGAAAATGTGGCAAGAGGGATTTTTCTATTTGATTTCCCCCTATTACTTCATTTATGAACTTCAGGAACAAAGGCTTTGATCTTGATTTATGATCAGATATCAAACTAATGACACTTAATCTTTTGATGCTTATTACCCCCTTAAGTGCTAATAGCATGTCTCTACATGAATAGCATTTGAACATGTAAGTCTACATGCATGAAGAATTATTTTTGTGTAGATCAAAAGGCAACCAGTGAAAACTAAAAAAAAAAATAATAATAAGGTACTACCATGACAACAATAATTCATGTCTATACTCATTATACCTTGTTTATTTAATAGGCCCCCATATCTATATTATTTGACTAATCAATGCCAATATGTACTACAGATTTACGTAGAATTAAAAAAGTTTTTATTGTATAGACCTGCCTGTATAACGGATTAGACCATGACACAAGTTGTGAGATCTCTATCAATTGTATGTATTAAACACAAGAGATTGCCATGGAGATAGCATAGAGCACATCCTGTATAAAACTAATGCCAAATTGTTTGTACTATTTAGTTTTGATTCATCTGTCATTTCTGTCATTACTCACAGGAAGTTTTTGATCATGGGAAAGATTGTAAACAACACTGATTCATGAAGAACTTGGCTTACATGTATACTCAACAGACACAATATCAATTAAAAATGCAAATTACCCTGTACATAAACATGTTAAATGTTTAATCAATGTCTGCTGTAAAGTCTTTGCTCTAAACTTACTCATACCAATGCCAATGCATCTATAGCTTGACAAGCCAGCTCTTGCAACCTGTACAGTGATCTTACAGTGTACATGTACTTTGTTTTGAGAAATTTATTCAAATCAGACTTGTAATTGTCATCTCACATTTGGGCAATTGTTTTCTCCTATTCATGCAGTGAGGTAGTCTCATTTGGAACAATGGCAGAATACCCCAATCAAACAAATGATCCTAAGCCCTATTGTATCCTACAATGAAGTCATATTTTATTAATAAAAAAACTGGATTTTTACTATAAAGAAAATTGTGAACATTTTGCTAGCTAGCTTCTCTCACTCTCAAACTCAAAACTTTATGTTCAGGTAAAACGTGTCAGCCCCCCCCCCCCCCCCCAACAAAAAAGGAATTGTGCCTGTACTGTGTTCACTTCTCACTGTAGAGTCGACTGGATAGCCATACAAATAGACTGATGTTGCAATAATTACCTCAAATATGATTTCATTGACAAGATATCTTTGCAAAGATCTAAGAGCGATGCGCCTCTATTAGTATTAAAGGGGAAGTCCACCCTGATACTAATTTGGTTTTAATAGAAGCAGAATTTGTATCCTGCTTTTTATTAAAACCAACTTAATGACTCCCCCTGACATGACACGTTGTTCTATCTTTAATACCACTGCCAATGCATCTATAGCTTTACAAGCCAGCTCTTGTTACCTGCAAAAAATCACTGGTAAATGTTTCAATCCATGGTCACTGTACATGATGTACATGTACAGTTGTAGGAATATATACATTTTTGTTTTTTTCTGAATGCACAAATGCATATGACAATTAAAGTCCTTAAACAGTCCTAGTCCAAGTGAAGTGCAACTATATTTTCCCCTCAAACTTTAATCACTACAGAATGTAAATCTATGAAGTTTGTGAAATACCCAACAGAAGGCAAATAGGGAGATTTGTAATACGATGGAACACACAGCAACGTGAGCAAACAGCATGGAATTACATGTCATTAAGAAATAAAGATTACTAGATGAAAGTACAGTAAAGAAACAGTTAATTCACAATCAATCATTACACATATGGTGTACATGTACCAAAATGGCACGCATAAGATTTACATGTAGTTTTTGTTTGTTTTTAATTGCTTGATTTTTCAATTCTCCTAATATCACAAGAGAAGGAATTTGTTATTCCCAAAGTTTGGTAATTACAAGAAAATCATGAAATTTGAAGTCATTTTTAAAGGAAAGTGAAAAAGGAAATGTTATCTCAAGTAGCATGTATTTAATATCTGAAAATAAACATCAGTAGTTTAGGTTCACTGTGAAGTACTGTTTAACACTTTCACTTCCCTATTGAAACAATACAAACTTTACAAAGATTGAAGATAAGCCTGAGTTCTGGTAATGATAGAAAGTAAATTCTCACAGATTCAAACAAAACTTACTCTGAATGTTCAAGGTTACAAATAAATGACACGTGTCAAATGATTTTTGGTAGAAAATGTATAGGGGCAGAGTAATAAGCATAGAAAGATCAGAAAATCTAGGTATTAGGCCCAACACCATGTGCTTAACACAGGTCCCTATGCGCAAATGAGAGTACCGGTAGTGGTTTTTATTGAAGATGATTTCCAGCAAGTTTTTAAGAGGTTGTTTTTATTTTATTTGTTTAAACAATCAATCTACTGTAGGATAAACAACCCAAAATGAATTATAGCCATGTTCTCTCAACATACTGTACAACATACATGTACAATGCCCATAGCAGAGCTCAAGATTGTATTAGCATATTCAATTATTCATTTATGCCTGTATCTAGATCATTATATCATCTGATGCAAACAAAAGTTCAGATGCAATACAATGTAAAATTTGCCTTGGGTGTAGACAAGGCTCCACACTTTCGTTTTTGTTCAATGGGGGTTCAGATTAAACATTGTAGGGTTTATGCGCATGGGCTGTATGTTATAATTTTGAAATTTGTATGGCCTGGACGTGTCCCTGGTACTGGTTAGCCAAACCCTGTCCCTGGTTTAAATCTGTAACATGAGATGATCCTTTTGATGTTTGGTCTGACTCTGATCCGAGCTTTACAATAGCTAGGAGGGCTATAGCTACACCTGTACATGTATCAACTTAAGATGAAAGTATAAAATAAAGTGCAAAAATGAAGACATGTTCAGTAATGTACAGTGTACAGTATGGTAAAAAATACATTTGACCTTCTTATACTCAGACAATTTGAAGATACATGTACATCAGCCAAAGGAAAGGAAACTACATTGTTCGGTCCAGGAAATCCACTACCTTCATGTACACTCCACAGAGTCCACATGCATGCATGACTTTGCATGTTTAAAGGGCCACTCTAACCAAACTACAAGAATACACCTCTACTTATTAATATTCCAGCCTCTGATTTTTCAGAAAATCGCTAAATTGACCAAAAATTGATTATAACCATCCATTTTTTATCTCACGCTTGCTGGGCTATGCCCGTCGAAAAAAAGGTAATACGGTCACGTAGCTTGATGACGCATTTGACGTCATTGTGGGCATGTCTGATTTGTCCTACAAATTAAAGGATCTTACAATCTTATTGTAATTCATAACTAGGAATGACGAAATTGCCAGAAACGTATCAAGTGCATAATATTTTTCGGATAAATGTCTTTTTTCTTCTTCAATTAATATCATATTTTGCCTTTTTAACAACATTTTAATGCCTAAATCAACCTCCTTTTCACAGGAGAGGCTCCTGTAGTGACGTCATATGCTATTGTGCAATACAGCTTCGAAACTGGGCTTTTTTTCTAAGCATTCTGAGTCGTCATTTTTAAAGCTAGATTCCAGAATTATTGATAATTTCTAAAAAAAAACTAATTGTCATGTTCGGAATCTTTGTCAAAAATTATTGTACATGTCTTTTTGTCATTTTTTAGCCCGTTTTGGTTAGAGTGGCCCTTTAAAGATAACAGTTGAGTAAATACTGGTAATGTACATGTACAAATGTACATTAACTTTGTGAAAGTAACTGTTTGGAAGCACTTGGGGGAAGCTTGATTATGTAGTACAGACATGAGTATTAAACATCAAGCTTTGGTTTGGAATCTTGATCAATATGATTTTAAAAAATGCACTGCTCAAAGAAGTGCACAAATGGGAGTCCCCCTATGTGGCATGAAAATGGGCTATTTCTCATCATATTTAAAATCTCAAATTCATGTTTGAGGGCATTTGAAGAGCATTTCTAAAATAATTTGTAAGCTTTCTCATTCTTTTTATGTTAGTTCGGGGAATATCATAGAAGAAATGTCTATAGTTTTCTCCCCAACTGACATTAGAAAGTAATGAGAAAGCTCACAACTTATTTCAAGAACTCAACTTTCTCTTTAAAGGTAAACCACTTACTTACCACATCCTCTCTCAGTAAAGGTTACTGATTTGGTGATAAAATGTTTTTTCCAATCTTGGTACATGTACCTATGTATTCAGACCTTATAATTCACTTTCCTTCACGTCTAGACCAGAGTCTACCAATGGATTTAGACCTTCTGTAGGGTGGAATTTGAAGGTACATGTACATGTAAGTCTAGTTAAGCACACTGTTGGTATTTGGTAAATTAGCAATTAACATCAAATTAATCCATGTGAATTAAAGACAAATCATTTCAATCATGATCTGAACTAATGATTTACGTTAAATTATAACCACAAAGGCACAAAGTCCATTAAATGTTTTCATTATGTCATAGCCTACAGTACATGCTCAATATGAGTGTAAAAAAAATGTTTACTGAATTACTTTTTCTCTCCATCTAGCAGCTAGCCCCTCCTTCCCCACCTTCTGATTCTATGCATGATATTGGAATGCCATATTTACTCACCAAGTGATTGTGCCAGCTGATTAGTAAATTTACTTTTTCTTTCCAAAAAACACACTTTTGCCATGCATGAAAGGAATTTCATTCATAAACAAACCAACCAACTTGGAAACAATGAAAATACGGACATTTCTGCCAGCTCCCACTTTGTGCACTGGATTGAAATTTGTATTGAGGCTCATACATGCCAAGAGTGTGTGGGGGTACATACAGTACCTATCAAGGCCAGGGCAAATCAAGTTTGCCAGTACTCTATTAGACAATGCAGAGTTCAATTCCAGGCTATGAAACAAGAGACCATGATTATTTTATGGGGAAGGTGTACTGTATGATCTTTATATCTATATATCTTTATATATTTTTCCCCCTTAATATTTTAGGTGTAGAAAAAAATGGATAGTACAATGTACTTTGTAGCTTGCACAAGAAACCATACATTGTAGATTTCGCACTTTGAATTTGACCTTTTGTACTTCGAAATTCATTACCGGTATTTCTCATTCTTTATAGACATTTCTTGAATTTCCACCAATTCTCTCAACATTTCCTGCTTGTTGTGGACTTCCCCTCAAGAGTACCATACTTGGCTCAACAAACTTGTATGGTTTGGGGTTTCATAGTAATGTAGCAATGTGTACATATAAAGAACATTACATGATAATATTAAAGAGAAAAATATTAGAACCCAGACTCTGGATTTTTTTACAATGATAACTAGATTAAATTAATTTATGCAATGTGATTTCCTTTAACTTTAGCCCTATATTTGGTATTTTCTAAAGTTTCCTTCAAATATTGATTTTTTTTTTTATTATAAATTATTATACATTATACATTATGCCTGTCATGCGAGTCTCTCTATTTTGAGTCCCATTTTCTTATAAATTGCCCAAGATTTTTTGATGATATGATTTCAGATTCATGCCTTAAATATGAATGTACATGTAAGGACTATTTACAAACTTGAACATTATGGTTTATTCTTGCAAAACACATACACCTGTAGGGTCTACATGTATATTTGATGTCACAAAATCGTTTCGTCACTCAAACTTACATGTTCTGCAACAATTAGTGTGTGACAGACTGCAATTATAAATGTACAGTACATTGATTTCAGGCTCTCAATTGAAAGCAGAAGAGAGTAAGACTAAGAGATCTGTATGAAGCCTGTTGACACAATTTATTCGCTGTACACAACCTACCATACATGTATCGGTATATGTAAACCCGAACCCTCATATGTAAAATGTAAATCTTGCTCCTTCAAACCATCAACAGAAGAACTCAGAGTCCATGCAAGCATATTCGTCTGCTGTCAGTTTAACAGCTAGAGGTTAATTATACCCAATTTAATATAGATCTACTTCACTCGATGTCACCAGACGATGTGAGTAAACACAGGGTGACATTCCTTCTGTAGAGCAATAAAAACTTGGGAGTAACATGTAGGCTATGCAGGGGGTAACTGCAGGGTAAACAATCATTGTAACACAACAACTACAGGTCAAATGCATGCTTACAGCAATTTCAGTAACTACCAGTACTAGAATTTGTTTTCTTCAGATATTTCAGTTCACAATACAGACAAATTAAAGAGTGCATTAAAAATTGATCCAGGTATTTGTAAAGCTGTTGTTCCGACTTCCGAGCATGAAGAATAAGGGTGTATTTACACTTCATTGTCATGTTTGAAATGCAAAGACAACAGCACTACAAAAATTATGAATAAATCCTTGAGAGATGAGAGTTACTCTCTGCAAATTGACCTCATTATTTTCTACCATCATTAAGTTAATGTGAAGGCCTAAGAAAGTAAGAATGGAGCAAGAAAGTGCTCTAGAGTGAAGAGATGTCTTCCAGTGTTTACCTCATAAACGTTTATACCTACAATATGAAAAGCACACGTTTAACGCAGCATAACATCCAGAGATAACTTGATGTTTATGCTATACAGTCCAGCATGACTTTTACCTTGTGTCTATAGCATGTTCACCTTTTGTCCTTAGAGACGTGAGCATTTTATACACTAGACAAGGTCAAGGCAAGGGGTGACACGGCACAACCTCTGTAGTACATTACGAAGCGTATTCGGTAGAATTCAAATGACCTTGGGCTTTGTAAAAGCTCATTTTCAATTAAAGGGAGTATAGACTGATGAGATTACGTGTCTTTCCCGTGGCCTGATTCGAGGCCAATCGGGTATAATACAACGAATACGAACAACGCGACCGCAGCAATCACGCGCGTGCAACATACCGTTGTTGTTGTTCTTCTTCTTCTTCAAGATAATCTGCCTCCTTCAATACTGACGATTCTTGCAGATGCCGTATACTCGGCCTGGTTGGGGTATGCAGGTGGACCATTACACCGGGGTTTCCCCCTACTCTTATACGAATAGTGCAAATGGGTTCTTAAGGTGCAAGGGTTGTGACTCTCCTGTACACGGGGCCTCCATTTAACGTCCTATCCGAGGGACGGAGTGTTTTCCACTTGACATAACCTGCATCTATGAACAAGGGAAGGGGCACGTTAACACACAACGCAGGCTTCAGTCATCCGCCTGGGTGGGAGTCGAACCCGGGATCTTTGGTTCGACATGCAGACGCTTTACCGACTGAGCCAACTTAATCAAGTCCATCCATTTACATGCAGTTGTCCTCAAAAAGACGTAGATGGCGTTAACCAGTATTTGCCAAGATACACTCCCTTTAAAATCGAATCTTGACCATCGTTATTTATGAATTATGGCTATGCCTGTGTCTTGCTAACACTACTTGCATTTTACAAATACTAGACTGGATCTGGATCTGTAGGGCCTAGCCCTAGACGTAGACAGACTGTGCACTGTGTGTCATGTCTGCAGTGTGAAGACAATCACAAAGATTTTTCACAAGATTTGATTGAATCTTAAAAATTAAGGCTTAAAATTCATAACAACGGTAAAATTGGCATATTTTTTTTATCAACGATTAGGGGTCTACGCCATGCACTGATGCAGCATGTAGGCCTACTGCATACACCACTCTCCTGACCGTTGTTAAAGATAAACAAAAAATGACCCAAGCCTCATTGAACAAAATAATGCCATTCGTCTAGTCTGGACTTTCTCAGTACACTTTACACAGGTAACTCGATACCACCGCTACACAACACAGACATCAAACAGTCGACCGTTGGTGATGCATGATAAAATCATAACCATTTAACAAATCAATTAAAAACCACACATTCTAAGTAACACAGAAATCGAGGATCTTACCTTTTCTTTCGTTCTGTTTATACCCTTGTGGAAGATACTTGATTTTCTTGTCTGTTTTATCTCCGCCATTTTGCTCTGTCTCTGTGATGACCAAATCGCAGCTGTGCGTGCGCGTACGCGATCGCCATACGTGCTGCCCATATTCGTAACGTTGAAAGAACAAGCTCCGCTATCACTGTGCATACAGAATGAATGAGTTTTCAGTATACCCTACTCTAGCGTCTAGTTTCCCCGGGAGCAGCCGCAGCGAGAGTGCAACAAAAACCGCTGTTCACAAAAGACAGAGGAACTATTCTCGTTTAGTAGGCGGGGCTCCGTTCTCGTGATGTGATCTGACAGAAATAATCAGAGAGGGGGAAGAGATAAAGCAACCTGGGGACCCATCACTGATCTGTAAAGCTAGCTCAAATAATTCGATGAGGGTGAATCATGATTGAATCGACTCAAATAAAATTCGTGATTTTGATGGCAAGATTATAGGCTTCCGGCACACACAAAAAAAGGATTTACCAACTGTTCATAATGATGAATTATTGCACAAAAACTCTTAACTTTTGTTGTTGAGATTATCTCTCATCACTATCGTATATGAATGGGGCATGTAAGGGGAGGGGGTAGTTTGCCCTCTTCACAAATTTATTCGCTCGCTATTAAAGGGTTGCTAATAAAAACGAAATTCTTAATACAAATGAACTGAACTGAACTACAGTAAAGTATAAAGGCCGCTCAACTCATGATAGGGGCGGATCCAGCCGGTGGCAGGGGATGGAGCCAAAGAGGAGGCCCAATTCGTGAGAAAATTTTTATCGGCGAAACAGGCAGCCGGGGAGGGGGGGGGGGGGGGGGGGTATGAGCACTCATTTTATTTTGTTTGCCCCCCAAAAATTGAAAATCGCACCCCCCCCCCCTTTAGCACCAGGGGAGGGGGCCCGTCTTCAAATATAATAAAATTAACGTGTTTTTTTACCTGTTTTTTTTTCTAGGAAAGAGCAGTCCCCCCCCCCCCCCGTGGATCCGCCACTAGCTGACTCATGAGACAAGAAAAGGGTCTTGAATATTAGGCAGGTGGTAATGACGTTTGTGTTCCTTTATAGGCCTATAGGCCTACTTTCTTCAATGTAAATCACCATTCAATAAATGAAATATGGTCTTTCTATACCGGTGGTCGATATTGACCTAAGACAATTCGCATTATCGAGCAACAAATGATATCATATTAAAAAAAATCAAAAAGTTTAAGCCCACACCACTCGAAGAGACCAGGAATACCCCCCCCCTTTTTTTTTTGTAGGCCAACATGCAAATTGAAGCCCAGAAAGGGTGTTTTTTGTGTGTGTGCTGAAATTAAGACATGGATTATTGGGTCGGAATACTCGGATATGTTATACCGTCTCATCAAAACAACTAGGCACCGACCTTTCAGTCCTCATCCCATCGGCCACCGTTCACATCCCGGTAATGAGCATTGGATTTTGGTATAGTAAACACTCATTGAGAAAACAAAGAATACAATAGAGGCAAAACTTCATAATTTACCACATCTCAAAATATATTGCGCTTTTTGATACTTCATGCAGCCACTTTCACTTTTTTCCCCGAAATGGTGGGAGGGGCGTTGGATGGACAGCCCACGTAAAAAAAAGTAAATAAATTATAGATTCACTGCAAGTTGATTTTATTTTTATGTGATCTGATTAAATTCATAAGTACCATCATTTGTAATAATATATAGTAATGTTATTAAGAAGAACAAAATTGGTTGTTAACGGGGTCAGATAATAGCACATGATTTGTGCTAACCGATCCTGAACATAAAAGTTAATTTTTGTAATCCAGCAAAAGTCCAGCAAAAATTGAATTTATCATTGCAATCGATACTAATAAAGAAAAAAATACTTTAAAATGTATTATTGCAGTTGATTTGATTTCTTGATTTTTGATTTTTTTTCTTTCTTTCTTCTCTTAATCATTTTATTCATATGTAGGAAACAAATACTATGATTTTTACAATATCAAATCAGATATAGTAAACATGAAAGAATGATAATGTTTGAAATTGTATACAATATAGGCCTACAGACTATTTGGAAGGATTTTCTTTATAATTATACTTGTATGCGTTGGTTAAATGTTCTGTTTGATTGCAAAACTGGGCAAGGGGGCGTATGTAAGCTACACTCTACAAGCATGACAAGCGCTGTTCCTGAAAAGCATGTTCATGTAAATGATTAACAATAATCTTATGCCTGCAAAGTTTGGAATGATTATCTGAATCAATACCTCTCTGCACAAGAGATGAAGTAGCGCCAGCTGCGGCAGAAGCACTTATAATTATTTTGACATTTGAAAACTGTGGGTTTGCTTTACTCGATGACTCAGGAGGAACACTTGACCAGAGGGAAATGGCGTGGTGGAGATCTCTTCATTGAGATTTCACTTACCGCAGGGGCGGCAGAGCAACTTCCAAAGTGTGGAGGGGGGGGGGGGGGGTGGGACACCAACCAAAAAGGCACTTTCTGGAAAAAATGGCACCTGCAAAGACCAAAATATACAATATTTTAGACATTGGTGTATACCCCTACATTGGAAAAATGTAAGATTTGTGAGGTAGCAATGCACAAAAATTGCATGTTAAGAGGAAAAAACCCAATCCTGATGGGGTTATAAGCACATTCTCATAACGGAAGACTGAAAAGACCTTTGATAAGTCATAAGTAACATAATTATATCAGCTATAAATGCGAGCGAGCTTTGGAGAAAATTGCTCTTAGTCACTTTAAATTAGGGACACGTCTAATGATGAGAGGAAAAGTGGACACTCATTAGAAAAGAAAAGGAGCACGTGTCAAAGTACAAAGGGTAATTATCGGAGCTGAAACGTGGCACTCACCAGGAAGGAAAAAGAAAAAGGAATGAAAAAGGGGCACTTATAATAAATGAAAATGTGCATTTGTTGAAAGAAAAGAGGCACCGATTAGTTTTCAATAGGGGCATTTATCGGAGCTGAAAGGGTGCTTTTATGAGAAGGGGGTAGTTGCTCTTATTAAATAGAAAAGAGGCACATGTTAAAATAAACGGGGCACTTATCAAACATGAAAAGGGATAATTATAAGAATGAAAAGAGGCACTTATAAGAAGGAAAAAGATGAATGAAAAGGGACAATTTTGGTAGGTGAAATGGAGCATTTATTAGAAGGGGAAGGCGTTCTTTTTAATGGGGGCACTTATGAGAAAGGAAAAGGGGCACTGTGCAATTAAAAGGAGCACTTATCCGAGTTAAAACGGGGTAGTTATTAAAAGGGAAAGGGGAACTTGTCAAAAGTAAAGGGGCACCTTCAGATTTGAATAGGGCAATTATCAGAAGTGAAAAGGGACACTACTCTTATCTGAAAAGGCACTCATTAGAGATTAAAAAGGGCACTTATGAGAATGGAACATAGAAACTAATTGCAAAGGAAAGTGGGAACTTGTCGAAGGAAAAGGGGCACGTGTAAACATAAAAGGGGCACTTATCAAAGTAAAAGGGGTACTTTTCCTATGTAAAAAGGGGCACTTCTTTACAAGTTAATGGGACAATTTTCCTTTGTAAAAAGGGGCACTTTCTGGGTACTTAAAAAATGGGGTCATTGTACCCCCGCCGTTTCTGACTTACCATCATGGGGCGGGGGTACCTTAAGTTGATGAAAACAATGAGAGATTGTTTAAGGGCTAGTATCACTTTCGCACGTTCCGCTTACTATTATTTCCTCTCCTTCTACCCCCCCCCCCGATTTTATTCGACCGAACACACATGTCCTGTCCCCGTGACTCCCCGCACAACTACGTAAATCGCCGGAGACACTATTGGCGAATTTCGGTCATGCTGTTTTTTAGGTAAAATTCTAAGAAGTATATAATTATTATTTGCTTTAATGTTGGCTCTATCAAACTTAACAATGTCATTTACTAAATTACTCACTGCTACATTCTTCATAATATACCAACAATTTAAACATTATTTAAGGAGCTTAAACATTTTCTTTCAAGGGTAGTAGTATCCTACCACAAAGATTAATGGACAACAGTACTTACTACCTTAATTCACGTAATGGAAGAAAATCATTGGTCTTGTTCGTGATAAAAGCTACTCGTAGCCACTGACGTAGACATAGTGGCTTACTGATGAGGGGGCTTTGGGGGGGGGGGCAGTCACCCTCCCCCAATATAATTCAAACGTGGTTTATTTCTAATTCGATACCAAGTAATTTACAAATGTTGCTGAAATGACTTTCCACGTATTTTTTTCTTTCTGCCCCCCCCCCCCACCCCATAATTATTTTTTGTTATCATTTCGCCGCTGCTCGTAACCCCTGGAGCCCTCACAACCCCACATTTCTTCAAGACCTGAGCATTAGGGCCGAGCATATTCCATCCCTTTTAATAACGCTCCGCGATTCCTGTTTCTCCTCGTCCCCCCTCGCTCGTCCCCCTCCTCCTCCTCCTCCTCCTCCTCCTCCTCATCCTTCTGTTTGTTCTTGTTCTTCTTGCTCTTACCCTTCTTCTTGCTCTTCCCCTTCTTCTTCTTGTATTATTATTAATGTCTATATAAATTTACAGTTGTGAACAATCATTTTCTGGTAGCCTTTTAGGTTGTCAGCTTTTGTAAGTTTTGCATCGGTCATTCGTTGCATCGTTAATAACAATTCGTGTGTATCGAAATGTATATCATTTGACGAATCAAACCAAACGTAAGTAGTCTCTTGTAAAAAGAGAACATGCATTATAACACTTTGCTGTTATCTAATATGATTGTTTGCATTATTATCGCTGACCAGAATACATGTTAACTTAAAGTTTGTGAGAAAAGGTTCTGTTTTTTCCATCCATCTAATTTATAAGAGGCCTGTAATTTTTCCAAAACTCCATCCCACATTTCTTTTATTCATTCAAAATGCCAGACCCCCCCCCTCGAAAATGTAATATACGTCATCAAGGTGAATTGAGGTGACCCTTAAAAAAATGATGAGATTTTATTTTGTACACGCGGTCCAGTACAGACCACTCTCTTGTCAACGTTCCTCATATCGTCTACTTTACCCTTTCCCCGTCCTCTCTTTCTTCCCTCTTCTCGCCCCCACCCCTCCTCTCCCCCTCTCTCTCTCTCTCTCTCTCTCTCTCTCTCTCTCTCTCTCTCTCTCTATCTCTCTCTCTCTCTCTCTCTATCTCTCTCTCTCTCTCTCTCTATATATATATATATATATATATATCTACCTCAGTTGTTTTCTACCTCACTATCTCTTTCTCTCGATATTGTACTCACTCCATTCTACATTTCTTTTTTTTTGTCTCTGCCTGCGAGTCTCTCTCTATCTCTCTCCCTCTGTCTCTCATCCTCTCCCTCTCTCTCTATATATATCTTTCTACCTTGCTCTCTTTTTTTCTATCTTGTTTTCCTCTCCCTTTCTTCCTCTTCGTCTTTCACTTTCACTTTCTTCATCTTCTTTTTTCGGGGTTAAATTTGTTGGATGGTGTGAGCGTCGGGTTGGACAAGGTAGTCTTTGTTCGCCCGCATGAGTAAGGGCAAGAAAGCGGCACTGATGATTTCTCCATCCGCGGGACTCTCCCGGATCTCGGCCGATGACAGCCCCCTTCACGATGACGAACGTTCTGTCATCACGGACCAACCAACCCCTACACATCTAATATTCATATTCATGAGTTGTTGTTGTTGTTTTTTGTTGTTTTTGCAATCAGTCAAGAACTGACTTATTATCACCTACGCCTGATGATGTTTACGCCAGGGGTAGATAAAGCATTGTACACAAGTTTTAACGCAACAATTAAATAGGTATAGGCCTTCTCAATATATTGAATGAGTGACAGAGTGTATCAACGATTATTTTGTTTTGAATATCGTTCCCTTCGGCATGATGCACAAAATAATGCTTGCCCCTATTTCGAGTAAGAATGCGAAATGGGAAAAGCAAAATTGTATGCATATTTTTGTTCTTGCATATAATTTTTTTTTTTTAAAGAAATAAAGAAATGAAAATAGAGGAATCACGACTTTTTCCCTTCTTAATGGGAAGAGGGTGCTTGGTCATTTTTCTTCTGATATTCACCTACGCACATACAATGCTTAATAATACAATCGGCAAGGATAGAAACTGATTGCTTAAAAACAAACAAACAAGCAAGCAAGCAAACAATACATTGACGCCTACAAAGGAAACGAAACTGACCACCATAAACCTTTATGACATTCCTTTATTGATCTTTCTATGACTTATTTATTAAACCATCATATTTTTCTGCATCGAAAAGGCTATTGCTCACTAAAAAAGTTTAATAACACCTAAGAAAAATGTAATAATACACTGAATTACCACGAGGTAAATCAAACTCAAATACAAGGCGTGAGTTGTTTACTTATCAAGAAAAACTACATTGTAAATGAAAAAATATCTCACTCTATCTATAAACAAAAAAGTCATGATAAAAATGTATATGCCTGTTATAATAGCCTGCATGACCAGGCGCGTAGCCAGAGTTTGATGTTTTTTGTTTTGTTTTGTTTTGTTTTGTTTTTTTTGGGGGGCACATACATGTAATCGATCGAGGTAAAAAAAAGGGGTCTAAAAAAAATGCAACCAATCCTGGAAATTTAGGGGGGCACATGCCCCCGTGCCCCCCCCCCCCCCCCCCCCCCGTGGCTACGCGCCTGTGCATGACAGAAGTTTTGCTAAAATGGCGCAAACAACTGTATAGCGGAAGATATTATGGAGAAATTAAAAAACACTTACCAAAATGCATGATTGCTATGATATTGAAATCTTAGTAAGTGACATTTTTGGACATGCACTTTATTATTATTATCATTATTATTGTTAATATTATCATCCTTACTATCATTTTTTATCATATCAATATTATTATTGTAATTATTATTATCATCATCATTCTTCTGCTTATTATTATTAATATCATTATTATAACTAATATCATTGTTACCATTATCAGGGAGAATAGTATGAATACTGATGAGGCTACCCTGGGTAAAAAAGACACATTATTATTATTATTATTATTATTATTATTATCATTACTATTATCACCATTATTATTGCTATTATGTATTATTAGTAGTAGGCTGTTATTTTATTATTATTATCGTTAGCATTATCAATATCATTATTATCATTATTACTATTATTGTTATCATCATTATTATCATTATTATAATTATTATCATCATCATTTTATTAGTTATAAGTCAATGTAATGTCCTGATCCATGAGAAATAATCGAGATAAGGCTGTTTATTTGACAATGTTAATGTCATAAAAATGAAACTGAGAAACGCCCGCTGGCTATAATGTGCTGTTCTGCATACACCCACAGCTATTTTCATCTATGCATATCCAAATACCCTACATTCCTCATACCAAAAGTGATTGACCTATAAAAAGCTCATCAACATTGACATCTCTCGATAGGAAAGTACACAGGGAAGGCCATTCTATACGATTGTACTTTTTTTCTTTTTCAAAGGGGTGCTGGGCAAGCGAACGGAGAAGGGAAGTGGTTCCAGTATTGTCACAAAAATAGGGCCTTTGATACATCCCATCGAATGTGCATATGTGCATGTCATCGGGGGCACTTGGTGAGGCAGTATGAGAACTCACCGTAAAAATAAAAAAAAATGGGGTTATAATAATAGCAATAATAACTTTCGATTCATTTCGCGCAACATAATTAATACATTATTCTCTATGCGCTTTGCATAAAAAGAGTATATGCTTTACAATCTACATCAACATAAGAGGACAAATAACACCATGCACTACATGGACACCGACACATTATGACCAGAATTGTAACACCATAAGAAAAGGTGTGTCTTCCTGATTATCAAGGGCAGTTTTCTCTGAAAGTGGGCAGAGGTATATCCAGAACCTGACCTGATATTTTTTTTTTAAATGTGTTAAATGCAGCTCAAGGTTGATATTGTCTGTTTTCACCAAGTAATCAAGTAATTACACCAACATCAGAAAGGAGAAGGGGCGGGGGCTTCCACTACAAGTTTCACAAATATTTTTTCATAGGATTTTAAAGGGTGTGGCGAGTGTTGACTCCATCCTCTTCTGGAAATATGCTAGTGGAGTGGGAGAAGGGGAGGTAATGGGGCAATTATTTTTCAAGAAAGGTGCACGCCAGCTCCACCCCAATTCTGAAAACGCCATTGGACAGTTTAGCGGATGGTTGACGAATCAGTGCCTTTCTTTACACGATGAATGAAAAAGGATTTAAAAAATAGTAAGATGTGGATAGCTACATAATTATTTCAACACAAGCTCTTGATCATGTGTATACGAATTAAATTTGTGAATAATAATTGATTTTCTTGTCTCTGTTGGGAAATAGTAGAGCACAATGATTCAAATCACAACGCTAGTAATAACAACCGAATATGGAGTGAATGTATAACTAACCTTTTAGTAGAGTCCCGTATCATAAGCGCTTTCATTTCACCCCACTCCAATTCTCATAACTCGTTATCTCATTTCTTCCCTCAATTGTGGACATATTAATGAAAGGGCGTCATATTTATTTTCCAATCATTCACCGCAATATATCACTAATTCGCAAATTATGCTTTCAAACTATGTGCCTGAATTAGTCAATACACACCGTGTTTGTAATGTGCGCAACCTTTATTGGAATGGAGGCATAATTTGGCGGGAAAAATCGGCACCTTGGAAGCAATATACTCCAATCGTCTGACTTCAACCCTGGCAGAGCTTAACCCCTTCACTGCCCTTCTCACAAACGAAATCCGTGAAAGGACGTTGTATTTTAGGGGCACATCACTTCTGTGAAGTGCATGCATTGGGCCTTCTCTCCCTCTCTCTCTCTCTTTCTATATCCCCCTCTCCTTCATTCTTATTATTCATGTCCCCTTAACTCAGGCGGCTACATGGCCCTCGGAATTATGAAATTTCACAGCTATTGGCGGGTCGGTGAGCTTTTATCGAGAAATCATAATTCACGGATCGGGGCAAGTTAATCAGCAAGGAAGGCAAGCTTGACCCCGAGGGATCTGCCGGGAGAACCTCGTAGATGAGAAAAACAGACATCACCGGGCTCCGCGACGCCATTCATTGGGGCTTTACTATACTACTACACGTTAGCAACACTGGAGCGATATCACTGTGGAATAACAGACATGAAAATTATACACAGAACACTTTTTTTTGGTGTTGATAGCCTTATTCCAAGGCTCATGATTTTTATTTCCACTACTTTACTGCTTGTAGATTTATTGAAAGGAATGATATCTGTATTATTAGTCTTTTGAAATATTATTTAGCACACGACGAAGCCTATATGCTTATAGAAACAAGGAGCTTAGAAAGTGGCTTCGATCCATATCCAGGAGGGGGCGTATATATTTCGTAATGAATGCTTCATAGGATACACATATAATACGAAATTTATCCCCTTTTTAAGGGGCGGGGGACAACCATAATCGACCCAGCTATTCAATTTAATGACCATCAGTATTACGCAGTTCTCATCTTCGAAAGATAATTTCAGACAGGTTTGAAACGCCAATCGTCACTATTATTGTCAACCAAAGAAATACTTGCTGTATCAACATGAGCAAGGTCTTCTTCTGTCTTCCACAGACAATCTCCATTTCTTCTGAAACAAATACTGTCTTTAATATTTAATCACCTGTTAATACCCATGTGCGTGATTGGTGGGAGTTTTCCTCTCAAATCTGATTTTTTTTTTATCAACGTGATTAATCCATTACGTTACAGAAAAAGAACATAATGATTCTCCGTTCCCAACCTTTTCCAATACAAATATAAAATCTTTGAGTCTATCATTTTGAGTGATGTTCTTGCTGACTGACTTAAGATCACAGGCCCATTATTCCATCACGCATTGTGCATGTTTTCGAAATGTTATAGTTTTTGTCTTAGGTTCAAGTAAGGAGTGAAGAAATAGGTTATAAGGATGTCATATCATCAATGTAATTAGTATGAATATACTTAATTTTAACAATGACAAATACAAGAATAGAATACGTCTTGAAGAGTGATAAAATGTTGGAACAAATTAAAATAAAAAAGTGTCCAAGACTATCTCATCTGTCATGATTGTAGTTAATAAGATTACAAAAATAAAATGTTTCCTTATGGATAATAATACAGTCTTTACAATTAGATTCTGTTATTGAATGTTATCCAGTACATGATGCTTTTTTTCTTCAGTTTAAAATCTGCAACTTAGTCGGTTTAACAAGAAATTTACAAAATTGATATATAATTCTAAACTGAAGAAATTTTGGACACTAATCTCGGAGAGATTGATCCCGAACTTTGGCATTAAATGAAGTGCAATATAAGCCTAAATAAAACTGTAAGAGTATTAAGATTGCTTATTTGTAACACACTAAATAAATTCGTAGTCTCTTCTCTTGCCTGTAAATATCAAATGAAGTGAAACGAAAAGAACATCAAGGAATGCACTTCGCATCATCATAGCTGACTGATGTCGGCTGTATCCCCATAGTATGGGCGGTGCCTTGACGAAACGTAGAAAACACATGCATAGATTACACTTGTCAAAACCGTAAACATTCTCGCGAAAATTATGCGTTTACGAACGAAAAGTAGTTTCCAAGACTTATTTTGCATCTCGTCAGAGAAGAAGAAGATACCTGTGTGTTCAACACACACAGATTGCATCTATTTTTGTCAGTAAAGTGTTATTTTGTTACAGTATTAGCGGGAGACAGATTTACTTTTTTCGTTCAATCATTCTTCGTTCTACGCAGACGCCATCTTGGAAAATTTAGATATCGGTTACATCATATTTTGGTTTAAGATACGCTGGTTAAAAATAAAAAATTAGCTGAAACAACTTTATGAATATTATATTCAACTTGTACACAGGCTTATTCGAAGAATGAAATAATTTTTCGTTGGAAAGTGCTTCATATTTTGCCGCCCTGAAGAAATTTTTGATTTGTTATCGGGAACAGAAGACGACCGCAGATCGACACTATACGGCATAATATTCGAGGTATGTTTGTTACACGTCATTTTCATTCTATCAATATGGATGCTTTGTTAATGGTCCCAAGAAATTAACATGAACTGTAAGCTTGATGTAAACGAAATTGTATAGAAATATTTATTTACCTTCTCTATTTTGTTGTATTATTCGTTTCTATTGTACATGTTTCCATAATTGCCCTTTTTAAATTTTATATAAATGCTATTGATATACGAATAAAAAGTTAAGATGAGAAGGCATATAACATTCTATTTGTTTAGGATCGAAAAAGAAATAAACCGAAGTGAACTTTATTTTGTAAGAGTACGCAAGAGGAATATAATGATATTTTCGATAGGTCATGAGAAAATATGTAATTTTCCATGATTATACCCCAACAAATCTTGAAAATTACTATTTTGACATTAAGTATTACAGTCATGTGGAATGATGAGATCTATATGATAGATAACAATTGGTTAAAACATTTATTTGTATGCTTGTAGCGCTTTTAAAGACCATAACTCTTAACAAATATTATTTTGAGGACAAATATGGTCACGGTTTTGGATTTCTTTGGTAAGATCAATCAGAACAGTGATACCTTAATGTGGTGATCTTATCATTTACGAATTTCTATTGAACAAAATAATATGCAAACCAATCATGATGATGAAAATATAAGTTTTTATTTAAACAAAATGTATGACTTCAACTTAATTATTGCGTTTCTTTAAATGCATTTAGATTATTCTGTTTAAGGGACCACCATTTTGAAAAGATAATTAGGCCTATTTGTTATTTATTGATTTCATCATTATGCACCAGCACCACAATGATCGCTATGATCATCATCTTCATTACTATTTTAATTTTTAATATTTCATAATAATATTATAATAATTATACTACTACTACTACTACTTCTACTACTACTACTACTACTACTACTACTACTACTACTACTACTACTACAACTACTACTACTACTATACTACTATTACTACTACTACTACTACTGCTACTACTACTAATACTACTAATACTACTACTAATACTACTACTACTACTACTACTACTACGACTACTACTACTACTACGACTACTACTAATACTACTACTACTAATACTAATACTACTAATACTACAACTACTACTACTACTACTACTACTACTACTGCTACTTCTACTTCCACTTCTACTAATAGTAATAATAATAACTACAGTGATAATAATGATAATATTGTTATTATCTATACCATTATCAGCGTCATCAACTCCTCGGCCTAAAGCAATATGTTATTTTCTAATAAAAGAATAGATAAAGCGCCACTGAGAAGTGAGATTTACTTGCAATTATGATGCATATAAACTAAGCTTACTACTACTACTATTATTAGTATGAATAATAATAATAATATACCACTACTCCTACCACTAATATATCTTTGGATGGCGATGACGGTGATAATGTTTACAATAAAATTTCAGTTGCACTTCAGCTACTTTTACTAGCACAACTTGTATTGTATATCTCTAAAAATCAACCGATCATATCGATTGTGAAAATGTGTCAAGATTACTCAATAACGGATAGTTATCTTTTTAACGGGAACTATTTTCATGTTTGTCTATTGATTATTATCAATATTTTTCTTTTGCGTTGCAACGGGCGAAGTGCAAATAAAGTTAAATTATCTACTGCTTTTTCAATGAATTTAAGATTTTTCTTCAAGTCAAGTTCATTTGAAAATAAGAATTATTTGAAACCTTATCTTAATTTCTTTGGTTTTGCACCTTTAAGAATAACAGGTAATGGAATTCATAACATCAATTTTAACCCATTTTCCAAATAATGAATTTAGTGAGCATAAATTTCTAAAAAACAAAATGTATGAACACATGCATATAATTTTCATAAAAAGAAAACTGTAAAAAACGATAAAATTAAGGTCAGACTTTCGATATTGGTAGTTTGCTGTAGAAGATTTGAAACTGGAAATTCTCAATGACGTCACAATTCCAAGGTCTCTCTCTCTCTCTCTCTCTCTCTCTCTCTCTCTCTCTTTCTCTCTCTCTCTCTCTCTGCAAGTTTGTATCTTGAGAGAGAGGGGGAGAGTTTACGATGTTAGGTTGTACACCTTGAGGAGGAGATGCGATGAAATTTTTTCCAATTTTGATCAATCATCCAAGAAAGTTTTCTTGAAGGTGGAGGATCTGTTTACCTCGTTACATCGTGTGACCCCTGCTTCAGGGGTCATTCCATGATGGGACGAGCATCTGCCTAAAGCCCTTTACACTTGACAATGTGGTCATTGTGTTGTTTGTGCGTGTATATGGTGTATGCGCCTGTACGGAGTCTATTAGCAGGTTTGAGTTGGGAAGGGGGGGGGGGGGTGGGTTCAAAGACGGCGGTTGAAGACAAAATGATCAAACTATGTCTTTCTTATAATATATCTTATCGTTATTTTTGAGTTATCAACATTTACTATCATATCATGACTATACTAAAAATGTTGATTGACTTTGTATTTCTTACCATGAATTTCACTTGAGACAATTTTCCGTTTTGGATCCCGCCATTAACTGAAAAAGTGTTTGAATGAATATAAAGAAGAAACTAAGATAAAGAAGAAATGAAAACAGTTATTGTTTACACAATCTGTCATCATAACACTTTGACACCGATTTAAGGCAAGGAAAGGGAAAGAGAAATAAAAAGAGAGAGAGAAGAGAATAATTATAATTTTGAAAGCAGATTGACTATGAATAGCACGTTTCCTGGAATACACCAATTACTGTTCATAATGACTGTCAGACAGTAGTCGTCGATAATTGAGGAAACTGATCAGTTGTTTTTGATGTTTTCCTGTTTATAATGAGAAGTATTATTTCGATTTTATAAAGTTCAAAGATGGGTAGCAATCCTTTATTGATAAGGATTAAATACACATGTAAATTATTGTTTTTGATCATGATCATGAGGTCAGGTTATTTCTTTTACTGTTTTTCCTAACTAAATGCAGTATGATTTGCTAAAAAACAACAACAGTTGCAATGCCTGTATCAATCTCCTTCAAAAATTCGATTTCAGCATCGAATTCGATAGGCTTTGAAACACGACAAAGTGATTATTTTATGGAGACTTTATCTTTAAAACGCTTTTCATTCTTTCGGTATTATTCCTAAACTTGAAAACAAATATTAAATCTTCTTTTTTGTTTAAATTGTTTAAATAACGTTTCATTAAAAATGGTTTCCTCACATTTTTTGGTGGATTTATATTCTGTAGCCTAAATGAATTTTATAACAAAAAATACACGAATACAACGTGGGATAGGATTAATGCATGGATTAGACCTAAATGAGTATAGATGTAAACAATATAACGAACAAATTGATGTGTTGGATTCTATCTTGTGATTTAGGTTCTATTTTTGAAGAGGGGGGGGGGGGATCCCCTCTGAGAACGAGCATAATTTTAGCAATGGATGATACAAGTTAACTCTAGCAGAGTGCAGATGAAAGCTCGTTGTCATCCAAGGGTAGTCGGCCGATTTTACCCGATAGTTAAGGCGCGATTGAGCTGTATAGTATGTACCCGTATACGGAAACTATTCAGATGATGAAGTCGTGCTTTTGGAATTCCTGAACGTACCTAATTCCACCAGCATAATTGTGATGATCATAATGATAAATTGTTTCAGGTTATAATAAATATTACTTGTTCTTCTGAAAACAACAACAACAACATACAAACAAAGAATAAAAACAAACAAACAAGCAAATTCATTTTGAGACATAAATTTGATTTTTTTTTTTTATAGAAATGGCAGAGGATCATCGCAATATGTTGGAAGTTTTAACAAATGTATTTAATCCACCAATTGCCCTTTTCCGATTCTTGTTATCACTTTATGAAGTGGGGTTGTATATTATTAAAGAATACAAATTAAAAATGTAATGAATTGATATATTTACATAAAAGGAGCATGCAATGCCGCTTCGCCCGTGTTTAGACACCTCTTTCTTCAGCCAATGTTAGAATATTATCCTATATTTTTGTTACCCCCCCCCCCCCCATTTAAAACAAAAATGGACTAGTTATATCGATAATCAATGGAAATATAGCACAATGAGTGATAAAAGCATTCATTATTTTTTTCAAAATGTAAAACAATTAAAAGAGCTTGATCAGACTCTTGACAATAAATAAAGACAATAATACAATTTTTTGGAAACAAAGTCAGGGACATGTCATATAGATAGTTCTTTTGTTTTCACTTTAAATATTGATTGATCGAAATATTATCATGGGCACAATGTCTGTTCACTCACTGACATTGTCCTAAATGAATATTGTAGTCATTACCATTGGTATATTCCCCCCCCCCGCCCCCCCCAAAAAAAAACACTGAATAAATGCGGTCTACGCATCAATTTCGGAAAACTCTGAATAAAAATGCTTTACGCATCAATAATATATCATTTGTGTTTATCAATTTTGGTATTCCTGTATCATCTTTAAAATATTATTTGAAAGAGATTTTTAAATAAATTTTCGTACATACCGTGTTCATTACTTTTTTGGAATAATGGAGGGAAACTAACATGCGAAGATGACGAAAAATATAAAGGCGGCAGTAAATTATGTTTAGAGGAATATACACAGATATGATATGTATATATATATATAATGCAATTATGACATTAATTTATTTCAAAACTGTTTTACTTATCGTTTTGAAAGAAATACAAAAATTAAGCTACACTATGGTAGGTTCAGTATCCAAAGGTCAGTACCGGAAAGACGACTTATTTCTGAAGATGGTTGAAAACAAAAATATTCACCCTTGAATTCCAGAGTAATAAAGGAGTTTGATGGTAAGCGAGAATGAAATGTCCAAGCCATGAAAATGGACATGAACTCTGAAAGGGAAAATGATGAGTCATAGTTATGACCCTGTGTAAGATTGATGAAGAGTTAGATTGGAATGGTCTGTAACGGTCGGCAGCTCTCAAACACGCCCGAGTTGTCGGCTCCTCGCACTCACTATTTTACGCTCTCTCTCTCGTGCAGACCTTTCCTATCTAGCTTTTTTATATGGAGCAGTGCTACGGGGCCACACCCGTACAGTGCCCCCTTATTTTAAAACCAACTTGCCATACTTGAAGTTCCCAAAAGTAGAATTCGGGCCTCTGTGTACGTTTTTTACCAGAGTTTTTTGTTTTGGACCGAGCTGCATTGCCGGCACCTGCCAACATGTCAAAATCTGATTACTTTTGAAAATTATTTCATTTCTTTTGCTTTTATTTTTTATTTTTTTATCAGAAATAGTTCATAATTATTGTGCCCATATTTTACACCATCTTTTATCCGTCTCTGTACCTAATAAACCATAACTACGTATATACAGGAAAAATTGCACCCCATTAACATTTTCGATCTCGATCTCAATTTCAAGATTGTCTACCCAACAGGCATCCGTAGAAAAAAAAAAAATTTATTCAATCTTTTTACTAGTCAAGATTTTTTTTAGATGTAAATTATCACATACCAAAAATGGTAGCCATTTTGTTTTTGCTTGTTTTGCCCTTCCCTCTTTTACAAAAGCCTGAATACGCCTCTGCGATTCATGAACCTTCTTTGTAGCGCTTTCTTGGACGCTGGTCCGAAATTAGAATGGCCGTCATCCTGGCGGAGATGACGAATAATGAAGCATTTGATAGGTAACTGGCCGAAAGAAAGTGATTGTATGGCATGAAATGCAAGAGGACTTGTACTCTTTGGTCTGGTGACCACCAAGTTTAATAAAAAATGAGGGATGTCGCTGGACGCTCACAGATTTTAAGGACCGAAAATTAAGATTGTGTGCGTTTCTTTATTACAGTCTTTGTTGTAAATAATTTTGGAAATTATTTGAATGGTATTATCAACACAAATTACAATCTATATGAGTTTTCTAGTTTTTCTTTTGTAACCAACGGTATCATACACGAAGAAAAATGTCATGATTATGAAAGAGCGGTCATGTCATTCTCAATTCAAAGGAAAATTTGTTTTCTTCCAGAATTTTTGTTTGTTTTTGTTTTTGTTTGTTTGCCCCCCCCCCCCAAGTAAATCCGGGAAAAGGAAAAATACCCCCATCTATAATTATATCCGATTTTCTTTATTGCAAAATTGAATAACAGCTTATACGCATTTGAAATAATATATTCGAAACAAAATAACGTTCAACAAGAATCGTTTAGCGAAACGTTCAGCAAAACTGACCATCAGTTTGACAGCGAAGTAGTGACACGCATGAACAAGAAGAACAAAGACAGAGAAAAAAGGGAAAGAAAGAAAGATAGAAAGGACGAAAGGAAGAAAGGAAAAAGAAAGGGAAAATGGGAAGATGATATTGGAGTAGGAGATGAGGTTATAAAATATTACGATATAACAATAAGCAGGAAATTGTCGAGAATTGCAACTCCTCAAATTCCGCTTTCCAACACAGGAGCATCTGCCCAATTAGTTCGACGATACGTGATTAGTTGGACGATAACATTCTTTCTGCATAAAATTACCTCGCAATTTTTTATTTTTGCTTTTAAAATGATTCTGTTTTGTCATTTTCTCTCTCATTAGCACTATGACCTTTTAAAGGTAATACAAAGTTTTGGCAAATTTTGAAAATTGGCTGGATAGTGATTCCTTACAATTTTGATACATTTGGATGCCCCTGTGGATGTATTATAAGCACTAAAAAAATTAGCCCATAAAACACTTCTGCTTTCGAGATAAATTGAATATCGTAATTTACCGGTGCTCCCGGTAAATTTTGGTAAATTTGAAATAGCGCTTATATAGCTATAATAGCTGCGACCATGAAAATCTCAGAATATGCAGTTGAGATATAAACTTTCCAAATGGGAATAGCCAATCGGTCTATTTAGTCAAGAAACATTGTTTTATAGCTAATTCAATATATTGACCTTGAGAGGGAGCTATACAACATAAAGAGTAAATTATTTATAATTTCATTACTTTAGACTAGATTTAAACCGCGACAACGATCACTGAGTATTGTAGGATCATGTGCTTCCAATATGTTCATTTGAACCAAATTCATGACCCCATACCAAAACTTTGTATTACCTTTAATGTGCATGCATACAATTATAATTCCTCCACACTGCCTGCGTACCCGTTGCAAATCTGTTTGTTGCCCTATGCATCTGTCAAATTAAATGTTAACTTGGTTTCTTTTGCCTGATTTATCCCCAAAAATGAAATATATTATTGAATAAACTTTTATTTATACAATTAAAGTACAATGCATTTTTTATTAAACAACGTGTCCCACGTATATCTATACATTATAGGTACACGTATAACCATGGTTCATCTGTTTACCTGGTATGATATTATCGTAATAAAAGAAAATTTGAGATTGATTATTACAAATACAGCTATCTAAAATGTAAAGTTTATTATTTTCTTTTACAGACCAATTATTTAGATTTTACACAACTTGGAAAAGAATGACAATCCACCCCATGGTAGCGGTTCAAGCTAAGAATTAAACAAATTTAATGTACGATTGAAATTTACAGAAGTTTAAGACATTTTCAAAAGAACAACATTTTGTATTCAATTATGTGGTGAAAAGGAAATAATTACAGGGGGTTGGGGTGTTGTAAAGGGGGGGGGGGGGCTAGAGTTAGGGTGTCGCAGCGAAAGTTTTCTTTTCCAGGTACAGGTATCATCATGATCATGTGCGTATAACACTACACTCTACAATGTATGTGTCAAGGATTGTAGAGTACAATGATTGCTGCACGGGTTATTCTTCACTGGATAGTCAGTGTACTATATATTATGCCTTGTTTAAAATATGTTACATGATTGGACTATAAGCTCAAGGTTAAAACCTTGAAAAAAAGCGGAGGCTGGTTCAATGTACAATCGTTCACCCTGAAACTGAAACTGTTCAAAATAAACATTTCATCAAACTGAACATCTACATGACAATCCAAAATAGGCGATTAGCGAAATATTTTTTGAACTTTTATCAAAAATAGTTACATTGACCTGGGTAGGTTTCCCACTGTTTTTCTCGTTCAAGTGTAAAACACACAAACAATGAGCGAAGGAACAACCAAACAAACAAACAGACGGACATGCATGTATATAACACAAGACATAGTTTTTAGTAAAGCATTTAGATGCGTGTATAATAATAATATTAAAAACATTTATAATGCGCAACATAATCCACCGAGGGTGCTCAAGGTGCTTACAATGAGCTACATAATAAACTATATTTAGATACAATTATGCTTACATTACATTATACATGTACATGGTAAAAAAGATTAAATTAGTTAAAGTTTGCCATTTATAGATAAGTTTTCAGACTGGCCTTGAAATGATCTACTGATTTACAGTAATTGAGTGTGTTTGGGAGACTACTGAGCTACTGAGGCAAATGCTCGATCTCCCCATGATCGTCTGGTCTTAGGGACGATCAGAGTGGTTGTATTGGTAGAACGGAGATCAGAACGACCAGTAGAGAAGAGATGTACTGTATCACCTTTTTCAATCATTTTCACTAATCACTTTCAAAATAGGACTTGTATTAAGATATATAAAATCAAACCTATCGATAAGGAGCACCATTGGCAAAATAAAAAATGGTTATTGCTGATATCTGGCCTATCTATCCAGGTTATTCGTCTCATTCAATTAAAAAATATCATAGAGGGGCAATAACATAATATGACCCCTATGCTGTATAAGGAGCAAGACGTCTAAGAGAGGTGGTCACTACTAATATTTTTTTTCTGTATCACGAAAAGACCCAAATGTCAGGATCTTGGTAGATTTGAAATAATTCGACATCGGTAAATTCAATAACTTTCTTGGTAGCCATGGTAACCAATATCAACAGGTGTCAATCTTGGCTGGTAGTGAATGATGGAGATTTTTGGCGGGAATTGTGGACAAGAGGGTTGCTGTTTCCTTTTTTTCCCCTAAGAATGGACTTCGGTGATCAGGTGATGTGCCTCCTGCTAATAACATTGTCCTTTGCCTGCTAGTTGAATTTATTAGAATCAAGTCCGCGACCTTTTATTTCAATGAATGAATTTGAAGCTTTCCAAAGTAGAATAGAGGGCATAAGGTACAGGTATTATATGCATCGGACACAATAGGTAACCATTGTCCCCATGTGGCTACTTTGGGCCAGAGATCGTGAATCCTCAGGTCCTCCGCGGGTAGTCCAAAATTCAATTATTCTTAAAGCTTTTACCCATTCCAATAACTGCCTACTTTCTCCTACCAAATTGACCTTCATCGGTAAACAAACTATTGCATGTTGAGCGGGAGCGCAGACTGAATTATATTCCTCACCAATTTATACAAGACGAGAGAATGAAAAACTGCACTGAGTGAGACTCGCAGCAGGTAAAGAAAAAGGCAATAATATTTCCGTCTCTGAATCAATTATTGTTCTCAATTGCAGCTCCTAGAACCATAATTCGCTCAGTATTGGCCGTATAATTACGTTCGGATATTGGGATTTAAATATGGCATGTAATTGTAATTTTGATTGATGATATAATTACCGCACCCCCATCGCGTTTGGCTCCTGAATGTAGGATTCTTTTCATTACTCTCTCTCTCTCTATGCGTATGTGTTCAGTCTGTAAACAACTAAAGACAGTGCTGCATTGTAATACTGCTCTAATACATGGCTTTGGGTTAAAGGTAAAGACCAGTATTGGAAATGCCCCAATTTCAAAAAATGAAATGGAAGCTCTCATTACCAATCATGTGAAAGAATATGTTTTGACTAATACATGATGATAAAAAATTTGCCGGGAAACCGCCTACTAATTCATTTATTTGGTAAATTTGTTTCTCTCATGGTCTGTGAGAGATATAGGGTAGTCCCATATACATCTTTCTGTGTATAGTGCTTGTAACTTTACGAAGAATGGGCCAAATTTCTTATCATTTTGATGATTCCAGAACCTTGCAGATGCTAGATGCTAGATGATCAACCTTTTCTGATCGATTCCACAACGTTTCTTTCACAATGCAATCGCATGACCATAACTGGTCTTTACCTTTAAACGATTTTTTATTTTGCATGGAATAACCGAAAGATTTGACGTTTTCCCCCTAAATATGAAATCCATATTGCATACGTAAAGTTTTTAAATTAGAAAAGACAGACACATAACATTTTGTGTAATTGTTTCATACTATTAACATCATGTATTTCACGTTATTCAATCCTTTAATTTTGTTTTGCAATGATAAGAGATTGGAGGGAGAGACAGAGAGAGAGAGAGGGGGGGGGGGGGGGTCATTACTCGTGCATTTTTTTTTTATAATTAAAACGCTTGTTTGTATTTTCATACTTCAATGAATATCATGACATTTTTGCACACAACCAACATGGATGATGACGGTCCTTGTATCCTTATTTTGATAATCGTACTTTGGGCTATTTTAGTCCCATTTTTTCCTTCGTTCGATGATTATTATTTTCGACGTTTTATGAGGCGTGAGAATCATGGCCATCGGAAGCCCAATGGAGACCATTGTCCGCTTTCTCATTTCCGACTCCTCTTCTCTACTCCTCTGCCGACCCCCGTTTCGGAAAGCAAAACCGAAGAAAAACAAAACAAAAACAACAACAATTAACTTGATGTGCAGTGACGTAATTGAGGGTTGATGTCAAGGAAACCATCCCTGTCTTTCTCTCTCTCTCTCTCTCTCTCTCCTATAATATATCCTTCTTTTATTTTCTCCTCTCTCTCTCTCTCTCTCTCTCCTATAATATATCCTTCTTTTCTTTTCTCTTCTCTCTCTCTCTCTCTCTTTTCTCTCTCACTCTTCTCTCTCAATTTTTCTTTTTCTTTCCCTCTTTCTCTTCTATCTCTCTTTTTCTTTCTCTCTCTCTCTCTTCTATCTCTTTTTCTCATCAACACACCCCACCCATACACACACCCACTCTTTTTATCCCGCTCTTACTCCCTCTCACCCACACTCACTCACACAGACACCCACAAACACACACACACACACACACACACACACTTCCTCTCTCTTGTCCCGCTATTCCCCCACCCCTCTTTCTTTCGCTCTCTCTCTCTCTCTCTCTCTCTCTCTCTCTCAGACACCTCGTTCTCCAATAGTTGGGACAATTTAGGAGATTATTTAAATATGTCTCAAAGCCAAAGAGTTCTTAAAAGCCAAAAAAGGCAATGAAAATATGACGTGATTACGAGGTTTTTCGCCGTCAGGATTTAAAAATAACCTACGTTTTCAGTTCACGATAGCTTGCAACCGGAGGACCTTTAAGTTTGAATGTTTTATTTTATTTTTGATATACAAATATATTTTTAAATGGCGTGAATTTCATCGATGATGGTTGTCTTCAACAAGTGCAATTTCAAAAGCAAATGACCGTAATTATAAAAGTACATTAAAGATCAATATAAAATCTGTTAAATAATCAAAGTAAAATTCAAATGAGTATTTATTAACTTTGGGAAAAATGATGCAATACAATTTATTATCCACCATCATCTGTGATGCTCTAATCTGTCTTCCATAATTATTATGTTAAATATAAATATTGCTTTCCATCTGTACGTATTTCATTAAAAGTTTTGTTGAGGATGATAGGGTAAATTTTACCAAAATTGAAAATAATTCTGCAAAAGAATTAAAAAACAGTTTTAACTGTTATTTTCTTGCTATTGTCTTACATATATTTACGTTTTTGTCAAAGTTCACAAACAAGAAAATGAAAGAAACTTGTCGATACGTGTGCGCAACCTCTTCAATAAGTATTCAAAGACAGCAAAATCATCGGGTTCTAAATTTTCCGATGGAGGACTTCCACAAAATTGTTTGAAAATTGGATCATGGAAATTATTTTTTTTAAATTGCAGCTGTGTACACATTGAATAAAGACAATGTTCTACACTCGTTCAAGGTATCATGTAACACTTGAACTTTCATCCTGTTAAATAACATGATTCTTATACTTTGAAATAGAATATGTTGATTTAAAAAGCCATCTCTAGCCTTGTCCTTCTCTTGTCGCCATGGAGGGTATTGTCTTTCCAAGCCAAAATGTCACTTTAGTTGTTATTGTTCCTCGAGAAGAGACCCGAAATAAAACCATTGTTTCGTTACTAAAATAGTGCAAAAAATAATTCTCCGCAGATTTTTGTGAAGTTACTTTCGATCTGTACTTATAGTTTGATATGTGCTATGGTAGACTTATTTCATAAATATAATGAAGTATTGGTAAATAAAAAGGAGAAGATGGTTGATTCCTGTCTAAAATATCAAAAGCGAAAACAAGTTTGTGATAATCTGCTAAAATTACCTTTAAAATAATATTCAAGACTTTGCATCTATTGTCTTTTACTGTTTAACGCTAAATGTAAATTATGTTCGATTCGAACATGTCACTAGAACGCAATAAATTCGTAGTTTTTAATGCTAAATTTGTATCTCCTCTTAAAATATAATGGTGCCAATATCATGTGAAATAGTAGTTATTAGAATACGTGACTGAATACTTATCTTTGAACATGAAGTCAGGTTTCAAATTTAAAAAAGAGACAGGCAGTATATTCAATTTTTGATTGCTTTCACTGATGTGCAAACATAATTTCGTACAGACTTCACACTTTCTTTGATTTTTAGTGTGCATGCAGGAAGATTGATTTTAACCGTAAAACATTGAAAGTCTTTTAAAAGTCATTGTTTTTAAATATTTTTTTCTTAATCGGTATTTATATTCTTTTAAGAAGGTGATAATCAACTTTAACTTGGGACATAACAACTAATTCAAAAAGAAAATGAGAAAATACAGTCTGCTATTCCTCATCTAGTTAGATACAAAATTCATAAATTTCTCCACTTCGGACTGACACGCGGTCACAAAAGGTCATGTGATCCCAAATATAGATGAGACAGATTTTTTTTGTAACACTTTTTATAAAAAGTATACCATATCTTATGAAGCTTTGCAGGGACTTTTTGTGCGTAGCGAAGGAAGTGCGAAATATGGAAAAGGAGGAGTGGGGGCATGATGCCCCCATTCTTTTGGGAGTTGAATACTAGGACAAATCTGAAACTGGAAATATGATTTACCAGGAAAGGTTTTTTTAAACCAATGCTCGTTTATGAACGATTTTTTTTTAAACACAGAATTTAATATATTTCGGACACTTACATGTAGAAGAAAATGCGGACATTATCTAGATTAGATATCAAAGGATTTTATACATCAATAATACTTTCTTCTTATATTGAGCATGCTACGAACATTGGCATGAAAAACATTATGAAATAAGAATAGAAAATTCGACTCAACTTGAACATTGATTTGAGGCCGTTATTCATGTTAAAACACCGTGTCATGTTGACGTAAAGCTCCATCAGACCGCGAATCTGTGATTGCGTGGTATTTGTCGAAAAATCGGAAGTCATTTGTTTAGGAAAAAGATCAGTTCGGCATTGACATGTTTCAAAAAATAGGAAACAAAAGCGGGCCAGGGTTAGACTATCGACCCCCCCCCCCCCGCCGAGTGGAAGGGGTTTGTTTAACTTGTACATTTCCCTTTAAATTGCATAAGGTTGTATTGTAACTTTATGTTTTCACATTTTATTCCTCTGTATGATCTGTATCTATCTCTTGCAAGAGAAAGAAATATATATATACATACATATTATTTACTTCTTCTACCATGACTTCCACTTCTACTACTACTACTACTACTACTACTACTACTACTACTACTACTACTACTACTACTACTATTACTACTACTATTACTACTAATACTACTACTACTACCTAATACTACTAGTAGTAGTGGTGGAGTATTATATCAATGATAATGAAAGGGAAGAAAAAAGACAGGAAACAGAGATTGAAAAGAAAAACAAGGAAGTATAGTGCGGGAGAGGAGAAAGAAAATTGAAAATCGAAAATGAAACAACACGGCAACACTTTAAATGCCATACAAAATATTTGTCATACCTTTAGGCATGAAACAATATCTTTTACTGTTCAATATCTCATTTCAAAATAAAACATTGGTCACTGTACAACTTGATCTTGCTTTTTCCTAATTTTCTTTGTAATACATACCTCATTAGTAGATGATTATCTCGAGATTTAATCGCCAAAATCTAGTCCCATGATCAGCTGCCCTCAAGCCAAAGTGATCATCTAATCATGCGAAAACATGACATGTAAGGTCAGCGTTTATATTCATTTACATTCAAAATAAATCAGCACCCCTTTGAGAATTAAAAGGCGAACTTTACAATTCTACATTAGCCATACAATTGCAAATAGAAGTCTGAATTTTTGAAAATGTTGTTCCCGGTATTATATATCATCCTGATTGCTATACTGTGTATTTGGGTGCAGAAAGTTTTGAATTTTTTTTATGACATCTTAGCAGAAATAAACAGTAACCATATACGGTTATGGATGTTATGGATGATTTTACCTCATCACAGAAAACTTGCAGGTGTCGACGGCATATTAAGTTTGGCATTCCCCACTATTTTTCATGAATATGTAAATCATTGAGTTGCATGAAAAATTATTTTGTAGCACTATAACAAAATAATGGAGTCAAGTATTATTATCTGTATAAAATTATATACACTTAAAATATTGCATCAAACCATATTATGTTCATGAAAATGTATGATGAAAAAAAGAGAAAAAGATGCAGAAACCAATAAATCAAATCAAGTAATATATGTGTACATACATCATAACATATATATTAGTATAAAGAAAAAATAGAAACCTGTCGTCTACATGGACACAAAAATTGAATGATACATTATTTTATGAAAAAATGAACTATATACGTCATAATTCACTTCTACATCACTTTTATCCGTCTTTTACCCCTATCAAATTTCATTAAAATTGATCCCTTGGGATGATACATGTAGTTAGTTTGCCATAATTAGTTCTCGACTTTGTAAATAACCAGTAGTTGACTGCCAGGGGCGAATATCGAGTGATTGCTGGGCGAGATTGGGCGAGATTAGTCGAAACGAGGGCACGAGGAGTTTCGACATGCAGGACGTGACGGCTGAGGAGCGGGCCCGGCTCGATGGCGATGAGGGGTCGAGTTGGGTTTGGGGTGAGCCGCAAGGTAATGGAACTGCAGCATTCCGGGGATTTCTTTAAATCTTCTCAATGGGGGTGGAATGTACTTTATTGTGAATGAAAGAAATACAAAATGTGACAACCTTCCCTTTACATTTAGGTTTATGTTTATCTCTCTCTATCTTTTTTCTCTCTCCCTCTCTCTCTCTCTCTCTCTCTCTCTCTTTTATCCCTCCCTCCCCTTAAGTTCTTCCGGATTTCGGGTCGGGGGATATTTTCTTATTTTCTAACTGCAAGAATTTACATTGAATACAATAATCATATTACGTCATGATACTTCCTTCTTTATTCCCCTCTATTTTTTATTTTCTATTTTGAAATCGCATACCATTTCTAGTTTCAGTCTCATTTTATCATGCTTAATTGTCAAGAATTAACAAAATCAGGTCCGGATAATTCACAAATAAATACAATTTAAAGAAGAAAAAACAACGCAAAAATAAGTAGAAGAAAAGCTGAATGGGGTTCAAGCTGTAAATTTCACTGTGTACTAATTGTAAACTGCCTCCATGCACTTGATTGTATTCAAATAGATAATTAAATTTGATTTACAGATCGAATTGCTCTCCCGGGATCGATGTAAGCCTACGATCTGTTCTTTAGGGTTATGCTATTTTCGGAATTGAAATTCAATCGAGATGATGGCTTTCTTGACTAGACGTAAAACATTCAATCTTCCAGCGAGAAGAGATATGATCGAGATCGAGCTAGCTAGCGTTGTCGGTTTGCCCAGTCCCACTCGCTCGCTCTGCTGGGAGTGGTAGATGATTGCAGCACGTCTGTCATCACCATCGAGCTCACCTGTACTTTACGCCGGTGGGTCGGCTTGGTACGACGATGCGACGCCGTAGGCTGGAATTTAACCCTGAACATGGAGATATGAAATAGCTGACTGATTCTTAATCTCATTCTGGAATGAAAAACGGAGAGAATTTCGGTACATACTTCTTCAGAAAACTTCCTCACCTAATATGATTCTGAGAATGAACCCCATTTTAATCAGAAATAGAAACAATATTAAACCTATTATAGCATCACAATAAGTTGAAAATTCTTAGTCACTGTGATAAATTGACCTCTCCCTGATAGCAAATAATGAAGTACCAAGCCTATATAGGACGGTTTAAAATTATTGTAAAGAATGTCCTTATAATGTTGATGCTCAAAAATAGTATTTTGAAAAGGCAAAATAGTGAACATGCTTCTGGCAATATCGAAATCAAATGATTGTATATAGGAACAAGAACACGAAGCCAAGCTAGATGCCTCATCAATCTTTTCGTCCGTCTAATCAACTTAGCTAGAAATTTAATGAAATATAAAGTAAAAGTTTCCTTTCATTATTTTTATTTTATCAGGGGACACTACGAAAATATAAATAGATAAAAAGAAATTCTTACACGAATGGGTAAATTACGAGCTCCATCTTGAATAGAGTATCAAGGCACTTCAAATGGCGAGCAAAACTTTCGGGACCATTTTCCATCTCTAGCTCTTTTTTATTTATCGCTTCGTCATCGCTGTTCCATTATTTTCATCGTCTGTCCCGTCTCCGAGAAGGAACCCAAATCCGGGCAGGATTATTTATCCCCATATCTCAGTGGTCCCGTAAATATTACAACATGAGCAATAACATGGCCGTTGCCAAGGTAAAGTAGGAAAAAGAAGGAGGGGAATAGCTGATAATTCATTCGAATTCAGCAGGTATTATTTGGGTTAGTGTACCGAGTGATGTTTTTACTAGGTCGCTGGCCTAGTTCTTTTTTTTCCTTTTGTCAGATGCCTACCCTGTAGTTGGAAAATACTGGTCAGATTTTAAAGGATTGAACTTGGCTATCTGTGATTGCATTTTTTTAAAACGATTTTCCCATTTTCTCCATGGAATTATTGTTTCGTTTTCATCGCATAAAATTTTAATACTTTGTAATCGTATACAAGCGTAGCACAAAGTTCAAACTTTAAAAAGTTTTTGCTATCAATCACAGATGTTCAGGCAGCCAAATAAAACTAGATGGTTACCTTGAAAAATGTATTGCATGTATCTGACAAAAAATTTCCGATGGTCAATTTGCATTATTGTAATGCACTTTTTCGTCATTGTTCTAATAGACCAAATAATAATCTTTTCTGTTGTTGCTTCATTTAGCTTTAAACGAAATGAGACAACGTCAGGGCCCCCCTCCCCTCCTCCGTCAAAAATGCACCGTTTTCAATCAGGAAATTCTTTTTTTGTTGGTGGCAATTATCAACATGAATAAAATCTTGTCTATCGGTTGGAAAAACTTCTCCCAAGACATTTTTTTTCTGTGAAGCACAGGTAACCCGAGAAAAATTTCGATAATGGATAAATCCTAATAAGTGAACACGAAATGGAAGATTTTCCGAAAATCCATGAATTTCTAAACGGACATTTCAGCCCACTTTAAAGTTACATATATTTAACATATTAATTAGAGCACTCTTTAAACAACATGTTTAATATTTTACCTCGCATTTGAATAAAATATCATGAACCGTATATGATGATTGTAAGCAATCATCCAATATATTTTAAAGGCAGGGATTCATCTATAGAATTTGATTAAGAAAGTGAATGAAAATGAAAAAAGCAAGACAATAAAAAAAAAGAGAAGGATTCCGTTTCAAAATCAAGAGATAAAAATATAATTAATTGTAGAAAAAAGCAATGCGCAAAATAACAAAAAGTACGAAATGAGGTAAACAACAGCGAAAATAAAGAGTAGAATAACAGTTTAGTGTTTGTGAGCTTGTCTGTCAGTAAATCTATCATTCCTGTACTCTAGTGCAAGCGACATGTAATGATGGTCGTAGGATCTGCATCAATTTGTCGACATCATTGTCAATGGGCCATGTTGACTGGAGATATGAAAAGAGAAATATGGCTATGAGGACAAGTAGATGACTATCGCGAAGGAGGGAAAGGGAAATAAAAAGGTCGATAGATAATGCTAACGTCCCTTCCCCTTTCTGTGTCTTTATTTGTTTTAACCATATACGAAATTGTATTACTGTGTTTTCCAATGACTAAATGTTTCAGATTAGTGAATGTGTACCCGCTCCCTACACCGTGACAATCGCGAACATCAAAAGCCATCTTTTGAATTTGTGTACTTCTAAATAAAAAGTTAAACATTTTCAATCATAGCCTATATTTCAGCATTCATGAATTATATAACACTGTATAAGAGACACAGATTCGCAAGATCACGTTAGCAAGAAGACCAAACTATTTATGTATTGGTCAAAAATTGCATTTCGTAGGTTTTGGTCGCGGGCCTACAGGCTGCCAATTCAAAAGATAACAGAGGAAGTTACAGTGACTTTTAAACAAGCCGAAGAAAATGGAAGATTTTTTTTTGTAATCTGTATGGTGCCGTCCCTGCTTAATGTATAAAAACTAAGAAAATGTTCTAACTGAGATTTTATTCCATTTGACTTCATTCGTTATTCTTTGAACTGATAAACTGCATTAGTGACATTGCACATGGAGAAAGATAATTCTTAAAATGTATGGCACAGGGCAGTCCCTCATTGGTTAATGAGCTTTAGTACAAATAAGGTGTTTCTAAACTTATTGGAACCATTTATTTTGAATTGGTTCCAACGGCAGTAGTAGGCCCATGCATGGATCTTTGAACTCTATAATTCCCTTCAGAAGAAAGTTCGGCTAAATTTTCGTCAGACCTGCATCCATCCAGCAGCATCTGTTACGCGCCTGTTTTTACGTTAATAAGCAGACGCATCGTCTGTCCGGATTAAAACTGACAGTTGCGGGCTCACCATTCCGCGCGAATTAGTGCACCTAGAGCTTGCCCGGTCGTCTGCTTTGAGATCAGGACAAAGTGATAAAGAAAGGAGAGTTAAGAAAAGCCCGCCAAAACTTCGGTACGCGGCAAGCGTATACATACAGACCCCACGCACAAGGGTCTCCCGTATAAATTGATAGAAATTAATGGAGATAGCTAAAGGCCGACAAAAGATGCCAGGAAGAAGCACGATAGGGATGATGGGACAAGAAGGGACTAAGATGATCGATGCGAGAGAAAGGGAATTGGGAGCCAGGGAAGAGAGAGAGAGCAAGATAGATTCATGATAGATAGATAGATAGATAGAGGGAGAGAGGGAGGGAGCGATGGAAAGAAAGAGTGTGTGTGAGAGAGACAGTTTACAATAATAGTACTCATACATACAGAACAAAAGCTTAACTTTGAAACATGAAACACTTCTTTTTACATTTCCTTGTTTTGTATTATCCTGATGTTTATTGTTCAACCAATGAAAAAGAAATTTTGTTGTATGACAGATGAATCAATAAATTCAAATGAAAGAATATTTTTCTGCCAGCACATCTATGTATAAGTGCATCTTTATACAGGAATGTAAGTACTACACGGTAAAGTGAGTGCAATGTCAAATAAACAGTCTCAAATTAGATATTTTGAAAGCTTTGTTATGAAAAACATTAAAAAACATAAGTATATTGTGAGGCTTCCAAATCATCTGATAATAACAAATTGACAGTTACATTTTAATATCAGTTGTAAACACTTCAACTGATTTGCTATTATGATTCTCTCTTGAGAGAGCAATCAACAGCAAAGACCTTGCATGAGCAAAGGTTTGTTCACCTCACTCGGTTTTGAGCTTAGGTAGAATAAGAAATCTGGAGTGTTGAGAGCTAAAGATCTGGACGGAATGCAATAAGTAAATTGTATACTGTGGAGCAGAGCCATGGACACAATAAGTAAATTTATTTGAAACAACAGGAAGTTTCACAAGAAAAATCTGTTATAATGACGTTGATACTATGAAGTGCTTCAACAAAGGAATACGAAAAATAAGAAAGCTTACAAAATAATTAATAAAATAACCCTTAATCGTGTATATTTTTAACACTCAGGTGATTAAAATGAATCAACAAAATACTCAAAGAAGCCTCATGAAATAATACGTGGATAACGAAGGACAATATGTACATACATTTTACTTCGAAATAAATCTGTGTAAAAATTGTTCCAGAAACAATGGACTAGCTACATGGGTCGGGGGGGGGGGGGCACGTGCCCTGCAATCGAATTGGGATGCCCCTTAAATGGTTTGATTAATTACAAAAAAAGCAAATTACGGTATAATATCATACCTCGAATATGCAAGAATAATATCTAGATGTTTATTTACCCAATATATTAAGTGAAGCATAATGGCGTGACGTTACCTATCTTGACCATGTCAATATCTTCTAAAGATGAACAAAATATTTTTCTCTTGTTTTTCAGTTCGTTTTTGCATTTGCCATCTTATTACGGAATGAAAGATATTGAGCTTCATGCAGAATTATTATGAATAAAACCAAGTTTTTTTTTAATAGGAATAAAAAGGATTTCTCTCGTATCATTTCGTCGTACGTGCTCTTTTAAAACTGCGTACGCACGAAATAACCTTGGTTTCAGACATTTTGCGAGATAGGGAACAAAAATATTTTACTGAGGAATATGCCTTTGAAATGACTGGTAAAAAAATGTTACAAGTTGATTTCTGACTGGTCGAAATTCGTTGAAATGAATTAATATGGAATATTTAAAGATACATGAGAAACATGAAGAATTACGATACAGCTATAAGTGTTAATAAAGTTGTCAAGCATTATCTCATTTTAACTATGAAGGGATATGTTCGCTGATTTTATGAAGGATGAACTTGTTTTTTTCCAGATAAACCCCATTTCTTTGTATTATGAAAAAACTTGAGCTTTGATTAAAAGCTACTCGGAAGGACCCAAATACAGTTTATGATACTTAAATTATTTATTTAAACAATTATTGTTTATAGTTCTGCCTGTGTTTGTCCGTTCAACAGTATCAGGAAAGTATAGTTTCATATCCTCCTATCGCATATCATGGTCCTACCGTACATTGTCTTAGAGTACCCAGGTCATTATCACCCCCCCCCCCCCGACGTTCACCCATCCCCAAGCCAATCGTTAAGTGATTCCGTGTCACTTTGCCACACCTCATTTCATCTCCTGACGCGCTGATGATCTGACGGGGTATCCTTAAGCGACTTTGCATTCCTCAGGAAAAAGAAAAGAGATGAAAGAAGAAAAAAAAGCTAAGAGAAATGCAAGAGATATCCCTTAAGCTTGGATGAATAATTGAGACAAATTGGCCGTTACCTAATTACATACCTGCCTGCAAAACCAAATAAATGAATATGAGGTGATCCCCGTCTTTCTGCCCCTCTGTCAATCTGTTTTGTCCTTCCCCTTTCTCTCTGTCTTTTAGTGACCCCATCTTGTATCTCTCTCCCTCTCCCCTCTACCTTTCTTTCACATTATCTTTATTGCTCTCTATCTCTCTCTCTCTCTCTCTCTATCTCTCTCTCTCTGGTTCTCCTTTTGTCTTTAACACTTTATCTGTCTATCCTTATCCCATCATTTATAAATGTTTATAAATATATCTTTCTCTGTATCCCTCGCCTATTACTAGTTAGCCCCCTCTCTATCTCTCTCTCTCTCTCCTCTCTCTCTCTCTCTCTCTCTCTCCATCATCTCTCCCTCTTTCTCCAGTTCATAACAATGTTCGTATAGCCTAAGAGGGGTCAAGCTATGGTAGACCTGGTAGAAAAGTTCAGCTTGTCAGTGACAAACTGTGTGGTGTGGAGACATTTGGTGATTAATGACGCTGTCATCTGTTTGATTAAAGTTCTCCTCCGTCTCGCAACGTCGTTTTAGATTTCAGGGAGGCTAGCTCCTTCTTCCCAATTCAGGTTAAAGGTAAAGACCAGTATTGGCAACGCCCCAATTTCAAAAAATGAAATGGAAGCTCTCATTACCAATCATGTGAAAGAATATGTTTTGACTAATACATGATGATAAAAAATTTGCCGGGAAACCGCCTACTAATTCATATATTTGGTAAATTTATTTCTCTCATGGTCTGGTGAGAGAGATAGGGTAGTCCCATATACATCTTTCTGTGTATAGTGCTTGTAACTTTACGAAGAATGGGCCAAATTTCTTATCATTTTGATGATTCCAGAACCTTGCAGATGCTAGATGCTAGATGATCAACCTTTTCTGATCGATTCCACAACGTTTCTTTCACAATGCAATCACATGACCATTACTGGTCTTTACCTTTAAGGAGAAATTAATGATCAGGTGAGATTCGGATGAAAGATACATGAAGAGTGAAAGGAAAGATGAAAAATAAATGAAGGAAGGGAGATCACAAGGAGTTTGAACCAAAGATTATTGTGTTCAGTTAGTTGTTACTGCAAATGTTGTAATTTATCGAGACACCCGTACTTTTTAGGGGGTGAAAAAACGACAGTCTCAAAGAACGAACGATTATGAGCAAGAAATCGATAATAGTTTGATTTATAGACCACTTTTCCAGATGATACGAAGCACTGAATAATAACATTATCATCTCGATTTTGGCACAGATTTAAGGCTCTCGAGAACTGATAGAGGATTGGAGGAATCACTTGCTAACGGGTACCCAATTATACCATGCGGTCCACAGTCCAGTGGCTTTAACAATTTGTCAACTAAAAAGCTAGCAAACGCATTAAAACAAAAGTATCTTCTAATGATTATGTTCATGCAGATTGTAAAGGAGACGATATCAGCCTATTTTAAATGAGCTGATAGTTAAGCACGTGGCAGGCCGGAATGAATTGAGAACTGGAAAACTGGTGAAACTGAGAGTCCTTCAAAAAGTTTTGACTGGGTCATTTGCTGATCGAAGTGGACACGTGAACATCACCGTATTAGGTGATGCCAATAATTTCTCCGAATTGTCTTCGTTTTTTGAAGCATCATTTGCTTCATCCAAAGTGACCTAGGGGATGCATCAATGTCCTCATTGATTACCTAAGATTTCTCTTCGAGTCTCGTTAATGAGAACCCGTAATCGTTTAACCACCACCAACACCATCATCTTCTTCATAAGACAAGGGTGTCATGGTGTCTGTTTTACCCACTTCGCAGAGATACGGAGCATCTTTTCTCCGTTTGTCTTTTGACTTGGGAGGGAGTCTGTTCTTCAGATTAGGCCGGTCAGGGCGATACTTCCTATTTTTCAAGTGGATTGGGAAGTTGTTGAGAAGTTAATGATAATGGGCCGAGATGATTTGTCACTGCTTGACATCACTGGAATTAGTATGACACTGCATGTATAATGTTTGTGTACATGCTGCTAGGATCAAGAGGTTGAATGGTTTGATCTAATTGTTTAAACATTCAAATGTATTTCCTAAGTTGTTAACAAGTATAAAACATTAAACGTAGGGCAGTAATTAGTGTAAAAGAAAGGGTTTGAAAACCACAAAAGCAGAGCTTGAGTGAAGACCGTCTGTACTAAATAGGAGAACGTCACTGAAGAAAAGAACCGTTAAGCAAAACTACCCCATCCCTACATGTTAATGTACACTGTACCGAAGTGACAGAGGGTGAGAAAAAAAATATTTGAGGTATCCCATACTAGTCATGTGCGAGAGGCAAAACAAAACTGTAAAACAAACCCAAACCCATGTTTTGTAAAGAATCTTTCAAAGGGTTTCAAACATTTATAATACATGTAAGAAGAAGAAGAAGAAGAAGAAAGAGTATTACAAAGTATATTCATCATGATCATGTATATTATATTAAATGTATACTAAAACAGGGCCCTATGATTGTCAATTATATGTTGTTCCTATGTTCATATTAAAGCAAGATTGTTAATGTAAATATAAATAATAATTATCATATATGGACACAATAAAGAAATGAAATGAAAATGAAAATGAAATAATTATAAGAAGTAGGCCTATTGAAAACTAAATAAGTTCGCAGATTTCTGAACATAACTGATAAGCCCAACCACATTTTAAAGCAAAATATTTAAATTAGGCATGCAAAACTTTTACAAAAAAAGAAGAATAAACGAATAAACAGAAAAACATAAAAGGATGGAAATGCTGGTTTAGTGACGCCAGATTCAAAGCTGCGCTTCCTAAAAGACTATCTTCTATTTCATAAAACAATTGAATTATGATCTTGCATATCCTCCAAAAGATTACCACAAGACGGATATTAATTTTTACTTCCGTTATATTTCTTATAATTTTTTTCTGCGATGGGAACATATTCCCAGGGACTGTTTTGACCTCAAAATCGGTTTGTATGTAAGTGACCTTCAATGAGTGTCTTCCTAACTTTTTGACTATTACTCCGTTCTCTCTCTTTCTCTCTCTCTCTCTGTAATTATGTTTTATAATATCCGAACATATGATAAGACTGTATAACAGTCATGTTGACATTTACAGGGTATGGTTGATAATCAGTTTAAACAAATTAACAGCAAACAAAATATTTATAAAATAAAAGAACAATAGATTCATACAAATCATATGTCAGAAAAGATGATATATAAAAAGATGACGATAATGCTAATGGTTCATTTTATTTGCATATTTTTGTCACAAAAATTTGACATATCTTTTTCTTTATTTCTTATTGTCTAAATTGAATCGTAACATATGAGTTAGATAATAAACAATAAATGACATCGTAATTACCAATATATATGAAGCGCATAGGGACATGCTATCCTGTAATGTGTTATGCGCTATAAAAGAACTGAGTATTATTATTATTATTATTATTACCAAATGCAATTCGCTTTGTTAGTCAGTTCTTCGATGAAATCAAATAACATCATAACATTAAAGACTACAGGACTGTCAGTCATATATCGAAAATATATATAAAACAAAAGAGGTAATACAAAAAATATATAAAAATATTGCAATACGAAAAAATCGACCTCTAAGGCAATTTCCGTAGCTTTCTCTTTTAACTTTTAATATAATTTTTATGTGGACAAAACAGTCTGAACATGCTTTCTTAGGACAATTTCAACATCTCACTGTAGAAACAATTCATGTTTAGGCAGGGTCACTATAATGAAACGTATGTCAATATGTAAAAAAAAAAAAAAAAAAGCTTGGAACTACAAGACAGACAGAAAATAGAAAATATAAAAGAAAATGGGTGAAATAAAAGAAAAAAAGTGCGTTTGCTTGAAGGGCTGTCGGTCGTGACGCCTGCCATCATCGCGTGAGAACTGTCGGCCCACTACACACGGGTGAGAAGACGGGCACAGACACGCTCGGCTAGCTGCTGCCGTCACTACCTACAATCTCATTAGGAGGGGTTAGGAGGAGAGGGCGGATGAGAAAATGGAGAGAGGGAGAAAGAGAGAGAGAGGAAGATATATATATATATATATATATATAGAGAGAGAGAGAGAGAGAGAGAGAGAGAGAGAGAGAGAGAAAATGAGAGAATGAACTAAAGGTACATAGAAGATAAAGAATTAAGAAGAAAATGTAAGAAGAGGACAGAAGGATGAGATGGCACATTAGAAACTGCATGTATATACAGTTAGAGATCTTGTATAATTTGTCGAAATGATCATAATAACCGCACTCAAAATATTGTGAACCAAAAACTAATTTAGAAGTGAAGATAACATGCAAACAAGAGGTGTGGGATAGGGCGATACAGAATTAGGGAGAGAAAAGGAACAATATAGAAAGAAAAAGAAGAAAGAAAATGAAAGAGGATAATTATAGAGAGACATTTCAGAGTGAGTGAGAGAGAGAGAGACTTAGGAAGAGAGAGAGAGTTAAGAAGAGAGAAAGAGAGAGAGTTAGGAAGAGAGAGAAAGGGAGAGAGACAGAGACATACAGACGAGGTTAAGACGTGAAATGGCGAGCGATAATTGGTAACAATATCAGGTGCACCACTCAAGCTTATTAATTCCTCACTTCGCTTAGTCTGGATAGTGTCATCTGTCTTTCCAAATTTCAAACTACTACTAGTCTTCTCTCACTGTCTTTAACCGTTTCAACCTAAGGAAAAAAAGTACATATCGTAATTTTTTTTCTTGCGCTTTTTTCTCTTTTATGTCATGCAAAAAGTTTGACTTGATATTAAACTTAATAGCTAACCCCATTTGTTATATATATTTTGTTGTTTACATAAGTCCTAGGGCTTTTAGATGCAAATTTAAACAAACTTGGATTTTATTCCTTTTTTTTTTAATTGAGCCCTTCGACATTATTTGAGTTGGGTGATTGGATATAGGATTAAGGATTTTTAAAGCCATACTGATATTCATATCTTTGTTTCCTGACAGTCGGTGCCATTTTACGTGGCTATTTCACATGAGGCGCTCCTAAAATGTGTTATTATCTCCCTAAAATTTTGTTCATTACTATAATTCCTTTGTCTTTCATTCCTGTTCCTACATACGTCCCTGTCCATCAAAACTTTAAAGCCACTTTCTCCCTTCTTTGCACCCCCCCCCCCTCCCCTGAAACGATATATTGATGGCGAAGAAAGACGAGCTCATAATATTTGCCTTGTGGATCTGTCTCGATGGTGACGTTAACGTGAAGTTCATTTTGTTAATGGTCCCGTCTTAATAGGGTGCATGCCTGGCAGCCTTGATGATTTTTACAAGGGGTCCCTAATTGTTCCTAGATCCATTAATGTCCAAAGATATCAGGTTGCCCGGGGTTGGAGTACAACGCCGAAGCTTAATGGACTGCAAATAGAAAGTGCAGATAAAAAAGAGCAACGTATGAGACTTGCATGGGACTGTAAGGCAATTATCTGATTTTATACATTTTGTTATGAAACGTTTTTTTCATTTTTTTTCATTTTTACTACATATCGCATAATTTTATAATATATTTTGAAAGACTTCTTGATTTGCACTCACACAAAAAACAACTTAGATTAAATCAGGAATAGCTTCACTGGAGTAACTCTGTGCCAAACAGTAGCATACGAAGCAATTCATGTTTATTTTAGTATGGAAGGGATTGAGTAATGGCAATAAACAAACTCGGGCAAGAGATAGATAGATAGATAGACAATATAGAATTAGGAAAATAGATGGATAGTGTGTGCGTGTTGGTGTGTTTGTGTGTGTGTGTGTGTGTGTGTGAGAGAGAGAGAGAGAGAGAGAGAGAGAGAGGGAGAGAGGGGGAGAGACAGACAGACAGAGATAATGAAGACGGAAAGACAGACAGAGACAGAGAGACAGAGTGAAAAGTGAAAGAGATATCTAAAGTAGATGTCAAACTTCTAATTACTGAGTCATTGTTTTAGTATTAAAGTGTTCTCTTTACTCCAGCCCACGAAGTACAGTCACAATTCAAAATATAGGGTCACCAGAGTACAAAGACAAATAATGATATATATATAAAGGCTCTCAAGTTACAAATCTAAAAGAGAGATTATCAGAGCACAAACCAAATCTTTAGGATGGTAAGAAAGAAAGATTGCGTGTACTCACGACCTCGTGCTCGGCAGTGGAACGGACTGAGCATGCGTAATTATTGACATGGCCAATTTGAAGGCTAATCACACGCATATCATATTATTGAGAGATGAATTATGGTTATGGGTCATGTTATTTTGTTAAGACATGTTCCTCTTCATTGAACGGATGATATTGTATTATCACACCTTAACCACAAGCGTGTATTAACGACCTGTCGATCTTGCACGCAATCATCTTTCTTTATGCTTGTTCTCTATTTCTTTTTTCGTTGATGGATTACCAAGGCAATATTAGCATCCTCATTTTAAGGCTCTTTAGACATTCCTTTGTTGAGTTGCCAATTTGACGATTTCTTTTTTAAAGAATAGAGTAATTTTCTGATATCGCTTTAATAAAGATATTTACATTAAAAAGATTAACTGTATATTGTCAGTATATATTTTGTTGTGGTATAGAAGTTGACATGATGGACCAAGAGTATTTTCTTCTTTCATTAATCTATTCATTGAGTACAAGTTGAAAGGTATATAATTTATACAAATATTTTTTGAAAACAGATAGCATTTCCATGACTCTCATAGAAAAATCAAGAGTTATTACAGATATAGGCCTAAGTGAAAACAGGGTATCAAGTCTCTACAATAGTCTGTTAGTCTAACCGAGTTTTCACCGTCATAACACTGCAATATTTACACTGTACAACATGTACTCTAACGATCATTGGTTTAACATGTGCTTAACATATATACCACGGTAAAACTCTAGACTTGGGCTTGGTGTCATCGCCATAACACAATAAACCAAGCCAGTCTCTCTTTATCGTTATATAATTATGTGAAAGAGCAAGCGAGGGCGTGGTCTGATGGGGAGTTTTATAGCTAACCCAGTGCTCAAACTCATTGCCAAGTGGGGCTGATTATATTTTCCTTTGACTAGCTCTCCTGCTTGATTACATTATGGATGTGAGTGTTTTATGATTTGAGTTTGCTAGATCGTTTAAACTAAGCCTATGAAGGCTTAGAATCTAGTCAATGGGATACCATGGCTCGACTACATGTCCCATACTATGAATGGAAGGTATTTAGAGGAGGTCGTCGAGTGAGTTTGATAAAATTGCACTTTTCAGTTGGCGCGCGTATATTTGGATGCACCACACCAGCAGTGAATGCTATAAAGCTGTACCCATCTTTCGGGAGTTCAAAAAGAATAGGGGGGGGGGTAGAAAACGGAATGTAAACATTGCGAATTTGATTTTGAGAACATGTTGTATAAGAATTGAGGTGGAAGTTTCTAGGAATTATGAGCTCTCACTCTAATGACGTTTTTATTTCGACGTAACGTAACCTCGAAACAACATTGAAGTGACGAAATTGGTGTCTATTCTGGACAATTTAGTTACATTAGTGGGACGATCTAGAAAGTTTTGCAAACAAAAATAAGAATACAAATGTCATTGCGACAATTCTGGTGTTTAAATCAATTAAAATAAAGTCTCTTCGAAATATTTATGTAAACCGCTGACGGTTCAGCATTCTAAAGTATTATAAAACAAATGCTAAAATGCTCTGTCTTAAACTGCCTATAGTATAATGCGAAGTTCCATACGGAAAAATAAGAGGTTAGTACTATCTTTAAAGAGGGAAAACAAAGAAAACAAGCAATTAGACTCTATAATATTCTTATGTTTTCTGAGGGAGTTTTATTAACGTTCGGGGGAAAGGTTAAAGTTTATTTATATCTCTTTATATATTTTTTATTATAATCATGAGCAGCCTACCCTTCATATACATTTTCGATTTTCTGTATTTTCTTTTGTTATATAGTTTAACTCCTTTCATTAAAAATGACTTGTAAATCAAAATGTTGTAAAAGTTGTTTGCGATCATGACTCATTTTATATTTTTATCTCTGCCGTTCTTTCTCGGTTCCTTTTGGTCATTTTCTCGCTTTGGAAGTCGAAATCGAAACTTTGGGACCGCCAAAAATCTGTCTATCTGTTTATCTGCCTCTGTCAATTCTATAGCTGTCCACTCTCTCTCTCTCTCTCTCTCTCTCTCTCACTCTCTCTCTCCCTCTCTCTCTATCTCTCTCTCTGTCTTGTTTGTTTGAATTATGCCCTGTTTTAACCCCTCCCTTTGTGCATTCTCTCTTTAAAAAAAAAACTCTTTCTCTTTCTCTTTGTGGCTTACTTTCCCCCTTTTTTCGTATTCAAACAATGATGAAACTCATAAGCATAAATTCTACGAAAGCATATATTTCATGGAATGTTCGACACATTATCCTTTTTCATGTTTTCTCTTCAAAACCAATCCTCTGACTATAACGAACCCTTCTCCTCCCCTCACTCGGCTCCAATCCCTGGTTTGTCTTCGGCCAGCCAATAGTGAGGGGGTCGAACCCGCCCGCACATGTGTCATCAAGTTGCAGTCGAAGCAGCTATTTTTGTGACGAGACGCTAGCGGGATGTCACGCCGAATCAGCCGGCGTGCCAATCCAATTGTTCGCACCTCCACACCGCACCTGGCCTCAAACCCAAGCACTTTATAATACAAGAAAAGAATGGAGAAATTTTCGGAATGGAAAAAACAGAGCCCAGTTCCGGCCGAGTCCATAGGCTAAATGGCTTTGAGGAATGGCTACGTAATTATGTTTTGGAGATAATCGATAATTCGGGCATCACTAAACTTGGTTCAAAGAAAAATGAAACTCCTATTTTTCATATCAGTCAATACAGAATGCATTGAAAAAAGAAATTTCTTCTTCAATTTTGAACAGCAACTAATTCTAGATGGCTACCCTCCATCTTATACTTTTTTCATTCGTTGCGAACGAAATGATTCCATCAATTGTAAAATCGTAAAATTAAATTAGACGCCATGATTTGCCGTCAGCCCTTGGCAACTTTATAGGGTTGAATAGTTAGTTTATAATTTTTCTTAGTCACGCGGTAGATTTACGCCTTCTCTCCCCTCTTTGTACTCCTGTTCCCCACCCCGCTTCCCCATATGCAATGTCCAGGAATACATTTCAAGCTGTTCGCAAAAAGGCACCGTGAACACAATTCACAACTCACTGATTGCTTTTTAGAATAAATATACAAAATACGTTGCAACGTTTATAAACAAAACATATAATTGTTTCTTTTTTTTATCTCTTGAAAATAAAATTCTGCATTCCGTTTTTTAAAAGTACTGCGTAAACAATTTACAAACTCGAGGGTATTTATGAGTTCTACTAACTTGGATAATTTTATGCAAAACGTGTGTAAGTTATTGCATAATCACCCTCACCTGTATGCTACAATTCGCCCAAATTGGACACGTAAATTGCCCATATATATAGTATCCCTCACGTTGGGCAGTTGAAGCAGTATGTATGAAAATGTAGGGTTTATTGCATTTTGAAAGAGTATAGTGTTATATTACAGTAATATACATGAGAGTTAAAACTTTTACAGATCTTTATCTCCAAACCGGGCAGAAGAAGAACTAGTAATGGTGTCATCAGATTTGGTTTATTTTGCAACACCGTTACTGGGCCGCATCCAGCTACGCCAGATGTTTGATGCCGAGTGCGTGTCTCCCAATACCTGCACCGTGTCCGAAGCCAATATCTCCCAATATAGTTCCAACTTATTGTGGAAATATACAAGGGGCGGCGCTGGTGTATTTTCAATTGGGGGGGGGGGTAGATGAGTTTTAAAAAAATGAGAATGGCAGGATAAAAAAGATCTCTAAATTCTCTGAATAACAAAAGAAATGTATAAAACTCCACGGCCTTATTTTATAACCTTTATTTTTCAGAATTATAATTCCATTTTAATTATTACTAATATTTTTGTCTTCATACTATTTAAGGGGAAATGGGCAATCGCCCCTTATAGATCTGCCCGTAGTCCCACGTAAAGAACGTACGTGTAGGACGTAATCTCTAGATAGGCGTGAGAAATTATTATGCGAGAGTCCGGAGGCGTAGGACGGAGGACGTAGTTAGAACGTATGTAGGACGTACCTCAGATTCAACATTATTTGAGAGAGCTTTCGGCTTTTTACAGCCTTTTTCAAGTTCTAAAGAAAAAAGAACTATAAGAAATAAATTATGTATATCTAACTCTAGGGCCTTATGCACGGTATACCTGTTTGTATACCTCTGTCAACATTGTGAAAAATATTATCGCCTTTTTTTTAATTTCTTTACCATGATCCGTAGTGGGGATTCAGGTCTTGTTGTCATGACTCCGAATTTCTCTCTGAAAAAAAAATAGCATTGAGAGATCAAATGCAAACATAGATAGCAAATAAAAGATAGGCCTAATTGAGCAAAATAGCGACTTATTCTTCAAAAACAATGTTGTTTAAAGTCTTCTTTGTAACCTTGCGTCCATTTGTTTTCAATATCAGTTTGTATAACGCTATCGGATGCCAAGCTAGCCTCTTGTCGATGGCCCTCGCTAAATGTTGGAGTCCGTAAATTCTGGCGCTCGGTTTCTCTGACTCGCTTCGCTCGCCAGAATTTACGGACTCCAACAAAGCGAGGGCCATCGACAAGAGGCTAATGCCAAGCTTGATATGCATCTTCTTCATGTTTTTATTTTAAATGTCACGCTCATTAGTTTCTGCCCCTTCATTATTTTTTGTCATTGTTTTGTCTATGAATCTATTTAGTTACCACTTGTGAAATGTAACACCCTTATCAGGACGAGTGATGTTTTTCATATTGGTCCACATGCAGTATCTTCAAGCTTTAAACAAAAAAAAATCCTTTTATTTTCTTTCTTTCATTCTCACTCTCCCTTTCCACTTTTGCTTCTCTTCTTTCCCCTCTCTCTCTCTCTCTTCCACCTATTTAACATCATTCCTGTGCTCTCAATATTTCATTTTCTCCCCATTTGCTCCCCCCTATCACTTCTTCTCCACGTCCGCCCCCCCCCCCTCTCTCTCTCCCTCCCCTCTCTCTTTCATTAGCCTTTTCTCTTCCCTCACCTCTACTCTTTCTCTCATTTCCCAATCTTTCTCTATCATCTGCTCATCTCTTTCCAACTATTTCTGCTACAACCATTTTAATGGGTCAGCGAGGTTGATGTATAAACCTCCTAATCCCCTCGTTCTATCCCCCATCACTTCTTATAATACACAAACTTGAGCTCATCGAGGCCTGGGATAATACACAGAGAGGGGCGGCAGACACGGCTTATAGGGGAGGCGAGGGGTGTGAGATAGGGTGTCATCACTATCTTATCTGGCCTCTAGCTGATCATGTCGGCCAACCATGTTGCATTTGTGTTTTTCTGTTAGATTAATGATAGCCATGTAACGACAAAATAACACATCCTCGCCCTTCACCTCTCCCCCATCCCCTCCCCTTTCTCTTATGAAGGCAATATTTTGCGAAGAGCGTGTTGAAAGAACGAATACAGCGATACTGTTTAACTAAATGATTCACACAGTTTACGACATGTTAAAAAATTACCAGGGGCTACATAAGTATTTATTTTCTTGTTTTGTTGTTGTTTATATATTATATAGATTCAAGTACAAACAATTTAACACTGGGTGGGTTTACTGTGAAAACAATTCTCAAAGTGAAGTTTTGCAGAAAACAGACGACGTCAAAGACAATACGAAAATAAAAGTAGAAAACAACTTGTTGTTGCCAATGGGTGTTATAATTAGCAACTGATATAACTGATGGACTCAAAACACTTTTTCACGCCCCCTCTAAAACAGGTCAGGGAATAAAAGGAAAGAGTTGAAAAGAAAGAAATCGAAATTTCTATATTGTTGTCGAGAATATGGGCAACAGAAATAAAGAGAGTAGTGGAGAGAAAGATGGGGGAATGGGATGGGACAGTCAGAGAGAGAGAGAGAGAGAGAGAGAGAGAGAGAAAGAGGGGGGGGGGTGAAAGAGAGAAAGAAATAGATGAAGAGATTAATACAAAAAAGGTGAGGAAGGAGGAGGGAAAGTGGGAGGTAAGAGATAAAAATGAGAATGAGAGAAAAAGAGAAAGAGAGAGAGAGAGAGAGAGAGAGAAAGAGAGAGAGAAGAGAAAGAGAGAGAGAGAGAAAGAGAGAGAGAGAGAGAGAGAGAGAGAGGGGGGGGGGGTGGGGGGAGACCAGGAAGATCAATTTCACCAATCAGATAGTTTGTAATACTAATACACTCTCCCCCGACTTTCATAAATCCCCTAATCCACTGACTACACTCACACCGAGTTTCATAGTCTTCAAAAGGGTATGCCTATTGGAGCTCTGTTTTCATTTGGACGTTTTCTTATTCCAGAATGCAAGACGTTTTTATTCCACTTTATTCCACTACCAACAAACGAAACCCCATTCTATCTCTAAGATGCGGATGCGCTCCAAGCTATTTTGACATGCTTTGAATTTGTCGGTAAAATGAGCTAAGCCATGGACGCATAATCAAGTTCATTGCATGGAATCAAGAGAGTACAAAACATTTATTCCGATCTTTTGAAATATTTAGAAAGCGTGCATTGGTTGCGACCATCCTTATAAAGTTTGGTTAAAGGTAATTGATCTTTGAAAGACAGTGACAAAATAATGTGAGAAACCAAATTTCGCTACACGTTACTGCATCAAGGTTTGATAATTAAGTTGGTGTTATCCGAGCGGCTAGACGGAGGAAGTTTAATTTTGGTCACGATGAATCAAAATGAAAGGAAAAGCAAAAACATTCTGCGTGTCTACCTAGGAGCAAATCCCAAGGATAAAAGACAGATGTGGATTGAGCGGCTGAGATGAGACGGGACCTTGCCTGTTTCCGTAGCCAGGCCTGCCCCGGCGCATGAGCAACGCCATGTTGGAACACATGTCGGCCAGTTTGTCTATACCAGAGCTTCTCTTATTTGTAAGACCTGGGCAGACAAAGAATTAAGTCCTGCACATCTGGGCACGCAAAAAGAGTTAATTCTCATAGATCGGTCCTGAGCTAACTTGATCTGATTTGGTAGGGTCACAGATACGGTGATAAGGGTGACTGCATTAAGAAGAGAAGGAGGTATAAAGTACATTGGTTGTATAAAAGGGTATAAGGTGCAAACAAGAGATAACAACGATTCCGAGAACTTTACTGACATAAAAAAAGATAAAAGAATATAACCGAACAACTTTCCTTCACCCTATCGCCATGCATTATGACACTGAATCTAACGATCAGTATTAAACGAATTCGACGTACTTTCTGTAATGATGAAGATTGATGATGGATGATTATAATTATATACAATGACAATTAATGGTTGACTAAATTGGTTAATAAATGAATAGATGAATGAATGAATGAATAAAGTGAATAAATAAACAACTGAACAAATAAACAAATAGATATTAAAGGGATTCGGTAACTTTGTCTTAGATCGTTAAGAAATAATCCTTGATTTAGCTCATGCTGCAATGATAATTATAAACCTTTAGGTCAGTCAGGAACTCCATGACTTTTACAAGCCGATCGCCTGTCTGATTATCAAGATATTAATGATTGGAATTACAAATTTTGAAAACCGTTCGCCGAACGGTTTTCATAACACTACAGTCTATTGGGGAAAACGAGTATGGTAAAACCAGTCACTCAAAGATTTTTACTTTTTTGAGGCACTTCTTGATCATTTTGAAGCGCTACTTTTTTTAGGGCTTAAATATTACACCACATCAGAGACACTGGTAACATATAGGACCATGTATCTCAGATTTAACATTGTTAAACGATCCCTTTAAGAAAGAAAGAAAGAAAGAAAGAAGAGACTTCCATCCAAACTCTGAATTCACATTTAATTATTATAGTCATCTTTTCCTTTTCCTTACCAATATTTTTGCGATGAAATATAGAATATCTCCCATGTAAATTCAATAATTCTCTCTCGGCAAAACAGTTGTTGTATTTAAACTCTTTCACCTGACTCTACCAATACCCGTACCCGTGATCGTTGGTGTGGGGAGGTAACTGCAATATTAAAGGTAATACAAAGTTTTGGGAAATTTTGAAAATTGGGTAGATAGTGAATTTTTACAATATTTATTATTTTGATATATTTGGATGCCCCTGTGGATGTATTATAAGCACCAACAAAATTACCCCCTAAAACACTTCTGTTTTCGAGAAAAATTGAATATAAAAATTTACCGGTGCTCCCGGTAAATTTTGATAAATTTCAAATAGCGACTATGGCCGTACAATAGTAGCTGCGACCATGAAAATCTCAGAATATGTAGTTGGGATTATTAATTTTCAAACGGAAATAGCTAATCGGTCGATTTTAGTCAAGAAAGTTTGTTTCATAGCTAAATTAATATTATCGACCTTGAGAGGGAGCTATACAACATAAAGAGTTTATTATTTATAATTTCATAACTTTAGACTCGATTTCAACTGCGACAATGATCCATGTATATTGTAGGATCGCATATGCTTCCAATATGTTAATTTGAACCAAATTCATGACCCCATACCAAAACTTTGTAATACCTTTAACATTGCTACTAGTATCTTGTTCAACATGTATTTTCAAAGAACATAGTTACATATTGCCATAATTACAGACAGGACTAGTAGATTATTGTATAATATATACAATTATATTGACATGTCAATATTCTGTCTCTGCTGACAAAAAACATTCGTATTACGTAATCATTACGTAATGATAATAAAAATATAGTCTATACAATTCTATGAAGCGCCAATATGGATATTATATTCAATAAGAAATAACATTGGAAATTTGGGTGTAACTTGGGGTAAACATTATGTTAATCCATAATCCAACAAAACTTAGTCTGTATTGAACAATTTGAAATAACTTTTTTTTTTAAATAAAAAATCCAAAGCAATTTTCAGTCCATTCCGATTGTAGGCTAGAGAGCGTATGAGAATTACACTCAGCCCCTGAAAACCCATGGACGATTATCCCTAACTAACTCACTACACACACCTCCCTGGTATTTCTTAACGTAATCACCATTCAATTAATACCACGGGACGAATACACCGAGGAAAATGACTACTTAGAAGGGCAATTTTATCATCCGGACATCATTATGCAAATAATTGTCAGAGGAAAATTTCCCGAGGGGAAGTTGTATGGGAGGGGGGGGGGGGTCTTGTTCTCATTGGGAAGTTGTCCTCGGGGGGGGGGGGGGGGAGTGGCAGTTTTATGGAAGTAAATTTTCCTAGGGGTAGTTGTCCAGCTTTATGCAACTATCCTCGGGATATGATGGATGTCCAGGTTGAAATTATCCGGCAGCAGTTGTCCTGTCAAACTGACCGGCCTGAAATGATTGCTCGAAGTGTCTAAATTAGTCATCAGCAATGATTATTATGTTGCACTTTCCTCATTCATGGCCGGCCGGCCGGCCCGTAATTATATATCACAATTTTTAAACTTTAATTAGTTTGATATAGTTTAAGAGTACTCTTTCTCGTCCTCATGCAGCTCTCGTGTGAATTTGACCGTTACTCACTTCCGAATCTCTCCAACGACCCAAGTTCAGGGTCGCGATGGTGGCGCCTTCCCACCTCCAGCGGATCAAGTCATCGGATATCCGGCCACAAAATACAAACCATTATTCTCCAACCGATGTTATCAAATTTAGTCAAACAGGGCTACTATAAAGTAGCCTTACCATATCCGTCTCAGTAACTAGACCGACTACAATAAACATGATTGAGGCTCTTAAAAATTGAGATTTTTTTTTCTTCGCCTGGTTTTGTGGGAGGATGCAAGAGATGTGTAGGCGATTCTTCATAATTAATATATTTCTGACGATATTTTATTACTAAAGCGTACACTTGAGTGTCAATGTCATAGGTTTGATCACAGGAGACACAGGTCTTTAAAAGGTTCTCATCTTTTTCTAAAGCGTCATAATGTGTCCATCTGAAGAAATTTGGAGTCTTACTAAAAATGCCCATTCTCGGTTTTCCCGATCACGGTGGCACTTAGTCTTGGTGTACTTTGCCTCTGCCGTTCAGGGGTCAACTATTTCTTAAATATACTACTCGATACTTCTAAGAGTGTCGATTTCATTTTCATGGAAAAAGTATATCAGTTTATGTGTCTAGATAATTATGTTTAATGTTTTCAGTTAATAGACATAAGGGTAGGTAAACCAGGGAGTTGGGATTAATCGTCAGGTATTACATTAAACTTTTCCTTTTGAGGCGCTGTATAATCACAAACACCAGCAAATACCACTCAAATTTCGTGTTCTTTCGTCTAAATACGACAGCTCTGCGGTTTAAACTGCACTTCACCATAGGCATGCCCTTGTATATATAACTTTCTGGCAAAGTTTATGCGCAGAAAATGTTTATTTACAATATACCAGAGCTGGAATAAAGATGATGAATGAACTACCTGAAAGGAAAAGTGGCTTATTTGTGGTTGACCCCAAAAGGGCGGGGTCAAAGTATACCAGCCATTGCTTTTAACGTGAAATAGATCGGGATATTATGCGATGATGTAGGTCTAGCTTATTCAGTCCCATACGGACCGGGCATAGTACGTGAGGACGAGGAGGGGGGTGGGGGAAGAGATGGCACTACAGATACATTATGTGGAGTTATATAATGTGTTTTTTGAAAAATTATTCATATTTCTCCATTATTTTTACGGTTGAATCCAAAGTCATATTACATGTGAGGAAATAAAGAGGATTCATGATCTCTCTAGCCCCCCCCCCCCCCCTACACACAAGACACCCACAAAACCATAAACGAACCAACCAACAATAATGAACAAATGGGAAAAATTCCCAAACGTCCATCCAACAACAAACAGGGATGACAGTAGATTGTTTCATATTTTACAACTGTATTATAGTTTTGAGCGCGCGGGGGGGGGGGGGGTGTGAGCTTGTCAATATTTTTGGAACATGTGGCGCTTCAGAAATCTTTCTCTCTCTCTCTCTCTCTCCCACTCTTTCCCTGCAATAAATCAGAAATTCAGAAAACTTGCTTTTACCCCTCTCTCACCCCCACCCCTTTCTCCTCCGTGCTATCCAGTATCTAGAAGAGGTCATTTATCAAAGCTACTTGGTCTGATAGGACGCTACGCACCTTGAGACCATCGCTCATTAAAGCTACATGATGATTTCGGAAGGAATCTAACAGCAACTCACCCGCAACTCACCCCAGGGTGTCACAAGCCCTATTACGCAAGGAACGGCAAGCATCCTCACCAATCATTACCACCACTTCAAGATAATCATCAAGAGACTCTTAGATCATTAGCACAGATCATATAGAACACCCCTAATAAGACAAGGGATTATCGTGCCAAAGCCTTGACTGTTACATATCACACTAACCATTAGTGTGAGGTGGATGCTGAAAACAATGGAACACAAGAAGAAGTCCAATCGGTGGAGCCCCTTGGGTTTGGTGGTGTTGCTTTGATTGATATATCATCCGGGTGAACTCCCGTCGGGAGTAATTATAAAAGAATTAAGCTCCCATTACCCTTAAAGAAAAACGCTGAACTACAATAAACATAAAGATAAAATCATTGCCGTATAACCGTGGAATACCAGCTATAACCATGAACCAAGCTTGAATCTGTGCAACATTGTGACAGACTTAATTTCCAACATAGTTTTGAATAATCTGTCGGTAAACTATCCATGTTAGGTAGAAAACAGTTATACTCTTATTTGGGTATATCAAAATGTTTTCTTGTTTGGCTGAGAGTTATTATAACAAATTGTGTATTTTCTTTTGTTTCCGCTCTTGCATTCCCAAGCTGAAGAGTTTTGAAGAGCGGGTGCGAGAGTCATCTCCGTGTGTGGCGGTCCCCCGAACCCCAAAAAAGAATCTTTACCGTCTTTAGTACTCCCCCCCCTCTTATTTTAAAATATTGGCTCCTCCACTAGAATGAGAGGAAAGTTTAGTATTTACTTACAAAGTGATAAACGCGGTAGAAATAATAGTAGTGGAAGTGAAAAAATGAAGATAGAAAAATAAGTTTGTGACTTGTTATCTATGTGACCTTGAATCATATTTCATGGTAAAGGGTGACTAATACCCTGTAGAAATAATGATACCATATTCACATTTGTCCTGCCACTGATGATGAGCAGCAGGCTTTTAAAAAGTATTGTCAAAATGTTCATGTACCATGTTTGGGCTGAGGTAATGAATATGTGCCACCTGGCCAGAAGCCATAATTTTTGTTATATCTCATTCCAAAAACTATTTTCCCCGGGGGAAATTGTTTTTTGCTATTCGAGATTAATGGTTATTTTGATTTCAATTAAATTCAATTTTATTTTTTCTCATTTCCAGCAAAAGAATAGAGTATTCATAGAAATATCATTACAATAAACAATCAAAGTAGTAACCATGCAATACAAAATATGAATTTAACAGAATTACATATTTGAATATCAAGAAATATTGCTGCTTAAAATAATTTATTAATGTTAAGCTGGAAACGGAGAGGTCCACTGTGAAGCGATGCTTGTAAATCGTGGACCCCTCGGGTGGTAGTATTCAATAATAGTAAGTTACATGAGTAAAATAAGGATAATTGCCAACAGAGAGGACACAAAAGGAGAAACAAAACAATACGCATAACACGAACAATGTACAAAGAAAACAAGGAGAGTGTGAGAGGAGAAGGGATACAGTAAAGAGAAAAGGTTTGCATGTGGACTACAGAAATAGATGAAAGGTGATAACAAACAGAATGAAGGTTGCGCGCAAGATCATATTTTCAAAAAAAAAAAAAAAAAAAAAAAGACTCCTAAATTTGAAGGAAACCTCTAGGTTCTAGACATGCCTTCTTAGTTACAGCAAGGATTACATGCAATTTGTCTTAAAACTTTCAATGTTATCCATGTCATTCGTGATTACAATTTGATGGTTTAGTAGGTCCATGGTTTATATAATTTTGACTCTACATCCGGGCTGTACATACCAAGACAGGATCACTCTGGCGGTTAGACCATGGACCTACTCAAGTGTTGTAAGGTGCAGGCCAAAACCATGTTTCATGACATCCGCCCTCTCGTGTTTGAGACCTGGTCTAAGTCTATTCAAGTCTGCCATTCTTACACTGTCTATGAAATCACGATTTGGTAAATTAAGATGTTGATGAGAATCATCTAAACAAGAATGACGACCTTTTCAACAAAAGAACAGCAATGGATAAAACAAGATAGAACCAATTGAAAATGTTAATGGTCTACTGAGCACACTCAGGGGTGTGGGGGGATTTTTACGAAATAAGTTGTTTGCTCATTATGTTATATTGTGTATATTCTAGTCATGCCTATTTTAGAAGAAGATTATTAGTGATTGTGAATAACAAAAAAAAGAGGAAGTGGGAGAGAGAGAGAGAGAGAGAGAGAGAGAGGGTGAGTGAGAGAAAGAAAGAGAGAAATAGAGAAGAGAGAGAGAGAGGGAGAGGGGGAGGGGGGGGGGGGAGGAGATGAACATATTAACACGAAAAGAGGGGCATTTCGAGGTAATATAAAACAAAGATTTAAACTTATTCATTTCCTATCTAGGACTATGATACTATTGGCGGAAAGAGATATAAAGAACAAACTGCATTCTGACGTTTAATATATTCTAATCTCATTTATAAGATAACGAATAAAAATGGTATCACAGATTTACTTATATAAAAGCTATAGAAGCGGAATGTTATTATTATTATTATCATTAATACCATAAACATTGGCAGTGCTCCAAATTATTTCAGTTGAATTCCATCACTGAAATATACATGTACAACGTACTTCAAATGATGGTCATAGAAGTGTTTTGAGAGCATCTCGCATTAGAATGGAAAATTCTTGGACTATTTTCAAAAAGGCTTTAAAATTCGTTTCTATTTTCTTAAATTTCATCAGCCACTTATTGATAGGGGACGCCAAAATTGTTTACGTATTCTTATTTCTATCTTTAATGACGAAACATATGTTTGAAAATAATATTGACCACTGCAGACTTGAAAATTACCGCTGTGCATCTCACTATTGAGATAGCACTATCTAACTTCTTCAAGGTAAAGATACTTGCAAAATAAAAAAGGAAAAATATGTCGTAGTCCCGCCAGACAGATTAATATCTAAATAGCATGGACAAAAAATACGTATTTAAAGGTGACAACAGAAGAATGTGTTTTATAGGCGAAAACAGAAAACAAGTGGATGACTTAAAGGAACTGGAACGATGTATAAGCATGTTTGTGAACCAAGTTCAGAAATTATTTACACTGTAGATGATCGAGGTTGCGAAAGAACACATAGAGAAAGATAAATAACATTCACTTTCATTTTCATGACTTAAACGAAAATGAAAAAATGAGGTGTGACATTGGGCGTATTATTGTATGAGGACTATTTGTTGGAGGCCGTGGTGGCCGGGAGGGGCGTTAGAAAGAGGTGGGGGTGGGGGGCGTAGCACGTTCTTTTTTTAATCACTTCAGTTGTAAGTAGTATTGCATATGAAATACAACTTAATCTGAAGTCTCAAACAGAAAAATGATAATCACACTCATGGATGTTCGTTATTAATTTAATTCGTGTTCTTTGTTTTTTTGTTTTTTAGGCACTTGTCAACAATTGGCTCATCCGATCCCAAATGGCAGTATTGAGCTGAACATCCACGGAAGGACACTGGTAAACGCGAGAATAATCAACCATCTTATGAAAAGAAAAGTTGAAAGAAGAGAATATATCTTGCTTTCCGACTTTATTTGCATGATAAAATAAGGTGAGGGCAGCCAACATTGGTACCCCCCGCCAAATCATCGGAGGCGTTGAGGTATACTTTGCTACCAAAAGTTAGTACTGTGTGACTCGCGCAGATACGGTGAGCTAGCTGAACGGACTCCGAGCAGACGACAGACCACGCATGCTGGTTCTTCATCAGCCTTGTATTGGTCTCACTTGACGCATTGTTTCGACCGCTTTCATTGCCGCTGGACGCGCTGATCACTTCTCCAGTTTTACTCACTATCATTAGGCTTGGGGACTTTTATCCTTTGAGATAACTTTATCTATGGTTCAGTACTGATTATTTTGGACCTTTCTTCGATTGGTGTGAATCATTGGAAATCCTTATCGACCTTCCTTACAGCTTCTTTCACACGTACGGATTCTTCCTGTAATTTTTCAGCGTCTTTAGGAGAGGTTCTCCTGAACTGTCGCTAGATCGAGGGACACGCCGCTAGCTTTCTTTCTCCCGTCTCGTGACCTTCCCCGGGCTGTTGCCGGCGGAAGATTCGACCAGCAATCGCTATGATGGAACACTCACTCTATGGTCCGACCAGCGCTTCAATGCTCCACCACTACCCCGGTACTATCCCGAGCCCCGCGCATCAATCGCACTATCAGGTGAGAGCAAACTCGCATCTTTTCCCAACATCCATTTCCCCCATCTTCTTCATCTTCCAACTAAATTACATCACCTCTTTCTTCACTCATGTATACTCTCTAAGCTTCCACGTGTTTTTATTTTGACGCGTGATTTGTTGGCGGGATCGTTTTTCCAAATCTACCTGGCGAGGTCGGGGATGTCATTAATTCACATCTCATCAATGAAAGGGCTGGAAGGCTAATTCTATTCGTATGTTGCCATCATCATCATCATCATCATCTTCATCATCATCATCATTAGCCAATACGCCGCAAACCAATCTGATTGTTGTCACGTGTTGTCAAGAATACCATTACAAAATTTAATCCTGGTTATCATAATATTTTTATTTGTGTAATCCTCCAAATTTGATTTTTCGTCCCCATCCCCCATTTTCACACAACCAAAGAAAGTAGCTGGAACTGCAAGTTGAAAACAGAAACAGGAAGCCACGTAGTTTGCTTAGAACGAGGAGAAAATATTTTGACTCTTTTTCTTTGATCTGTTATTTTGTCAAATCCTTCAATACTTTTTACTTTTTATTTTATTTTTATTTGTCGTTTTGCCAGCAGGATTTGCGAACAAAGCATTCCAAATGATAGACCACTATTGTGATAATAGTCGTGAATCCATGCAACCTTTTGCAAGTGTGGCATTTTCATTGATTCTCAAATCTTTGTTCACTTTATTTTATATACACTGATTTCACTTCAGGTATATCGTGCCTATGGTTTTATATGTGGTGGTGTTTTAGTCCATTGACTATTTTCCCATGGGGATTTGGTCACGATGGTGAACCAAAATATTGACCACATACTGAATCATTATCTCCATTCTATGTTCACCTTCAAGCTATCACCTTGGAGCACCTAATGCTTCTATTCTCGGCTATATACCAGTAACCAATTGCAAAAACAATTGTGAATTGTAAATGATACAAATACAACTTTTTTGAAATTAGTATTGATCATGATAAATACATTTTTTTCTTCATAATGATCTCCATATCGTCCATAGACCATGCTATCATTAAGTAAAGTAAGGAAGATTTAGCAACAGAGAACACCGTGCACCATTAATATTATGTAATTACATTGTGGTTACGATATTATGTGACAGTTACGAAGACAAAGATAAAGTGAAGATGTTTTTCATCTATTAAAATGATACAAATTTTAAGTTGGTGCTTGAAAGATGCATCGTTCAATTCAGCGTTATGGAATAGCTGTACTATCTAACTCAGCTCATGAAAGTTGTTATCTTCTCTTGGATGTTGTCCAACGTTTCCCCATATTTTTGCCATTGACATGACTTATATTTTAATTTTACGCGTAAACATGTGATATTATTTGTGTTATTATTTTGCGTTTCATTACTTTTATCATAATATCATAATATATTTTTCATCTATATTTTCGGTTAAGAAGACATTTTTACTATTTGCAAAACCAAAAGCTAATACTGAACACAAACTGAAATCTCGAAATGTATGTCCACGAAACTGCAAAAGGCTCCTTTGTAGCTCCTTGGTTTATGTGTTAAAATAAGTATATACCCAGAAAACGCAAAACAATTTCCGGACATTGGTAAATGTCCTGCATGCATACATGTTTAGCATCCTCAATGTCCACGCTTTGCAAAGGTCTTGAGAACGTAATGTGTTTGCTAAAAGCCTAAATGCTTGAAAGTAAATCTTTACGATCAATGCTGAGGTCCTTGTCGCATGCTCATCCAACCAACCATATTTTCTCCTCAAACCAGGGAGGTTAATTCACATATCCCTGCTCAAACTATGGAAGCTCTCGCTTGCGTGCCTACCAATAGCTGAGTATGCATCCGGCTGTTATGGGAGGAACCGAAAAAGAAGCCACCATTTCCTTTGTTTCTAAACCACCATTCAAGGCCAAATCTTCGTCTGTCAATTTTCACCAATAAAAGAAGGACTAAAAAAGTACAATTCTTTGAAATTGAAAATGAAAATAAATCCGAAAACATAAGGTCAGCGATTCTCTGCAATAGTGACGCGCGTTAAAATCACTTATACTTATATCCGATTTAATCCCTTATAACCGTTCAAATAATCTTTATGGAGAAAAATGGAAATACTTTTTGGAAGACTTTGAGGCCTATATATAATTATAAGACAAATACATTGTGATGAATTGAAGTGTCATTATAAGCAAATGATTCTGCAAATTTTATTTCATTCAATCATAATAAATTAGCAATCCGCTGTACAAGACCATATAAAACAAAGAAAAAGGAAGAGGAGGAAAGTGAAAAACAAAAAAACAAACAAATACGAACCATCAAACAAAAAAAAACAAAAAAATGGTTCGTCTTCAGATTAGCTTTTATTAAAAACAATCACTTTACTTTGGATTACATACAGTGAAAAAAATACACGGGGGCTCGGGGCGAATTAGCCCCCGAAATGCCAAAAAGAGCCCCCCAAAATTTGCATAGAGTTAAATGCAAAACGAATTAAAGAGTGTTATTTTCATGCAACAAGCTTGAAAAGTAGCCCCTGTTAGAGTATTTTGTCCCTGATTACATAAAAGAGTGCATTAAAAATATTTTTCAAAATTCGCATTGCTTTGATTACATTGACCATGGACCTTGAGTCTCAGTCTTTGTCTTCGCGTGAAACACAGGTAACGATTACAAATAGATATCTGATCATAGATATTATCTATAATCATTTTTTCAAACTAAATCAAAGTAATTGGAATTCAAGCTATTACTAGAGTAAAAATTAAATTGCAATATTCAATAACCTAAAATAAATGGCCGTTGTTGTAGGCCTATTTACTTTTCGCTATCAGGACGAACCGCGCACGAGGACCAATCGTTGTAGCCTACATCGTTTCCTTTGGCTCCATGATGCGCGCTGTAATCTTTCAGCGGTACATCTGCGACTCCACTATTTTAATTGGGGTTTGTTTTCAAACTTTCAACGCCACGGTCGTTACCATTCCAATCATCAAACGACAAAACAACCCCCATTATGATCCGGGACATTACATTCACGTGCCATGTATGTGTGTGGTCAGTTTATTTGGCTTTGGCTACATGAATGAGCTGTATTGAGGAAATAACCATGAAGATGTAAATATGGACGTCCTCTCCTGAGTGCTAATAAATTTCTCGGTTTCTTCTCTCTCAGCTGCGCACACCAGCTGGCCCGATACATCATCATTAAAGATCTCGCTGGTCCAGGCTGCGGTGTCAAAATAGCTCGTTTTGTTGCAGGTTGAAAGGACTTTCTGTCTTTTCAAAATATCGTTAGTGACATGATTGGCTGTTATATAAGCACAATCAAATCAAAAGATGAATTTATTGTAATTTGCTGACCCCTAACGATTTTGAGATGAAAGGTATGCCTCTGATTGATAATTCGATATGTTTTGGTCATTCATTTTTTTTTGCCCCGTTTGAAACCTCAAAATACAAATCAAAGTTACTATTGAACTTATCTGGTCTTAAAGTTTGATGGAGAACAATCCTTGCAATTTGTATGAAAAGTAATTACTGTTTAGTTAGGGCATTGGTGGATCATTCTCCTTTTTAATAAGATTTCTATTCGTACCCTATGATACTCGATCTCATAAAGGGTGCTTATACTTGTACAGGATTTAAACAAAAAATACATTTATATCGTTTTCGTACCTATATTTTTTCAAATATTCTTTTGGACAGCTTAGGGTTAGCTCCTTTTTTCTTCAAAAGTTGGATAATTTATATCAAAGGAAAGACAACTGAAATAGGCCTATGCATTTAGAAGTTAGAACTAAGTGGGTCGTGGGCTCGTGGACCAACAATATGGGTTTAGCACATACAATGATAACAACCATTAAGTGATACTGAGAATAATTATACGGATTATCATGATGTATAGGATTTCTCACATGATCATGACCTTTGGTTGAACATCTTGGAACTGGGGGAAAGTTCTTGCTGTACATTTTGCTGCGTTTCGTTGCTTACTTATTACTAGTAGTAATACGATATCGGGAAGAAACATGCAGCTGAATGTTGTTTAATGTTCAATTTTGTAGCAGGCCTATGGATAGGGCAGTATATAAGAGAAAGGTAAGTGGGTTACAGACATCGGATATACAGACAAGAAACCTTGTACATCTTCTCTTCGTAACACTATCTCCATTCTTTATGCCTGGGCCCTCGTACCATAGTATTTGTTTTCTATATAAACATTATGCACACACAATACCCTTATCATACTCGTACTCATTCACCAATGGCCTCCTGCACCCATGTCAGTTCACGACTGGTCTACTTCTGTAACATAGAAACAAATGATAAAGAATCTCATGTGGTGATAATCACCCTGTCGTTTTAGGGACACCATAGATGATTTTTTTTGGTGGTATTTTCTGTTACATTAGTCAGCGGGTACCCATTCATAATGTTACGGAATTCGAAATATTTACCCAATTTGATAGGAAATTTGATATCCAATTTCGAGGTGTCCATTTTGAAATGCAGATTGCAATAAATTTGTTTTACCATGACACGATTGTCTAATATTTATAGCTTAAACTTGAAACACATTTTGTAATCAAAAGGTGATCTCGTCTGACAAATAGAACCTTTGGCAAAGCTGGTTTGAAAAACTCAGTAACACTTGAGCTTTAGAGTAGTGTATTGAAGAATTATAATGTGCGTCCTGTGATTTCATTGCTAATACATTTTAAGTTCCAAGTTCCATGAACGCCAAATGAACTCGACTTTAGCTTGTGTTCTCCTCCCCCTTTCAGAATGGGCGTAGTTTCTTTATGTGGGAAAACCAAGCATGAAATTATAGAAACACACCACACCACGTGGTAGAAAAATCATTTTTGTTTGTCACATTTCGCAAGGCTCCCTTCCGGATATCACGATTGTTGACGATGTCATAACACCCCCACAGGGGCATACCCCTTTCTATTCTATCAATTTTGTTTTCCCCTGTTTACAGGAGTGATCGAGGAGGGGGAGGGGAAATTGCTCGGAAACTCAGGTCTGCCATCACAATCAAATTTATCGATCCACGTGGTCGGTTTGAACGGCACAGTAGTATAATTCATTCATTCGTTTATTAATGAATGGATGAATCAATTAATTAATTAATTAATATAAATGAATGAATTAAATAATCAATTAATGAGTTCCTTTGTTCGTTCGTTCATTCGGTCACTTATTTTTCTCTCATTGGGTGGAAAAATGCCTAACAGCAAAAGCTGATTTCCAAACATTGGGGTCCACCATCATGGAACCATTACCAAGAAATATATCATAAAAGAAACAGCCATTTCAAAATATTATACAATGCCTTTTTACATAAATGAGAAAGAAAATACATTTAATGAAATAAAGGAACTTATGTATTATTTAGGCCTATTTTTTATGCATTCACGACTTCATGGCTGTTTGTGTTCTCGGCAACGATTTAATCTCAAGCTCTAATTTCTAACACCCCGTAACGCAGTCGCAGGGGTGTTTTCTGTTTTAACGCTTTAGTCTATTTCAATCATTTCTCTTCCGAATATTATCATAACATCAGAATTTTTCATATATTAGGTTTATAGACATGCGTTTTGATATATCCCCATGGTTATAAATTTTGGCATATGGTTTCCGGCGGGCTCGTAAATCCGGAGTTGGTCGGGACATAATCCCCGCGTCTATCAACTGCCCCAATCTCACGTAGATCAACACACTATACCCAGGCAGACGAGATCATTGGTGGGAGAAACCAGATTGTATCCACTCAAAATACTCCGAAAATTAAAGAGATATTGGTAAACAAACCAACAACATGAGACACAGATGTAGAGCCTGCTATTTTCTTTGTTGTACTTTTGTTCCTTTAGAGGACCAAGATGAAAATGCATTGAGAGTTGCTTGAAGCGATCAGTTTGTGTGTATCTATTCGTTACGGTAGACAGGAGGACCTGGGGTCAGTGGGTGCCTACCTAAATGATTCATGCAAGATTCATTCGTTCAACATTTTCTTCTAGTATTGGTATAACTATAATGTCACTAGATAAAGTAAATTGGTAGCATAGGCGTAGAACGACCTTCATGATCTACAGTGCCAAAATCGCTTCAATAGTGCTTTACTAACCACTAGTCAGCCTTTTAAAAATATTTTTTTCAGAATAATAATTATGCAAAATAATCACGATATTCATACCGCGTCTTTTCATAAATATCCATAGGACCTGCAATTTTCGTAAGTGAATTTTCATGTTTATTCTATTCTAAATTGAAATCTAATACAAAGAAAATATCCCAAACATCGTTGTACAATAAACTACAACATGATTCTTTGGCGTATCTGAGCATTACGCTGACCGATAAAGAATCAATCAAAAAGTAACTTTTCAAAAATCATATATCTTAAAATAGGTCATCGTTAAAGTGAGAAATATTATACCATTATCCATCGATACATTTTAGTATTTGTCTTTAAAAAAAAAAAAACCTAGGCCTGTATGTACTTCTAGTATTACATATTTATTTCGTATGTTAGCCATGTGTAAACGAGCGAATCCAATTCACAAGTCGTGAGAGAATACACGATAAGCCTTCTTGAAGTCCACAGACCTGGTACTCGCCACAATGTGAACCTAATCGGGCTAAAGAGATTTTGTTTTAGAGTTAGGGCTGATGATGTATTGACGGTTTGTGTTTCGTGATGAAAGCTTGTGGAAAGTATAACATCGAAAATATAGTGCTGATATCTTTATAGAACTTGACCTTTCTCTTTGCAGTGGATTGTAGCAGGTCGTAAAGAAGTGACAGACTTATGTGACGTGTACCGGAATGTCCTGTATTCTTGGTATAATCTTATTTACAAACTGGATGCCGAAGAGGTTTTTGGTTATTTTCATGCTAAAAACACAAACAATATTATGTGGTATAACAGTTATATTGATTTACAGGGATTTTTTTCTCGGAGCTTTAAGACTCGCAAATAATAGCATTAAATCATAGTATGTATATGTTTTTGATATTTCTGAAATGTGTTAATTTACTTTTCAAAAGCGTTTACTTTGGAAGATGAAAGGTTGAGAGTACAGTGTGCCCCTCGAAGTATTAATTGAAATATTTCATGAAGATGTAATCTCACCCAAATTACCGCAGTATTTAATAAACCACAACATACTATCGAATTTTCTACTTTTGCTCTTACAGGACCAATAGACCAAAATTACTAATGTTTTTTTTATTTTTTATTGGATTGTTATTTCTATGATTGCAATCAGTAGGGTATTAATATGCGGCCAAAGATTTGTTGTCTTGTGTTGGGGTTATTTTGAGGGAAATCAAGATGAAGCAAGAGATTCACATGTTTTTGGCTCGTGAATAATTGATGAGATCAGTCAACAAGCCAGTTTTCCACGGGATATACGAGATTTACCATAATTAATAACCCATCTGCGCCCCTTGGACAGGGGCTGCACTGGTTCCGTTTGATTTGAGGAGACGGTTGCATACTAGTATACAGATGAAACATGAATGACGAGCTTTCGCGTTATCTTTTGTCAGTTTGGAAGAAAGTTTTTAAAAAAATGTGCCCTGAAAAAAGCTTGCTCTTCAAATGCCTTCATTAAGTTCATATTCAAAATACGTCAAGAAATAGCTGAACTGTTTGGGTCAAACATTCATACCAAATGTATGTGTAGTCCCGTGTACCCATTCATATGTGAAGTGAATTTACTTTTCATCTAGATTGAGTCCATTGGATTATGTGATTACGAAACCTATAGTATACACAAATTCTTGCTTCCAGGTATTTTCTTTCACAATTGTCTTGCATCACCCAGAACTAAACGGTGTCTTTAAGATTGACGGTTCAAATGAAAAATGGATTGTACTGAGCCAAAATGCAGTTCAATAATGACTTCAAACATAAAACATGTACATGCTATACAATAATAATAAAAAAAATACATCATGTATTTTGAGAAGATGCCGATGTACGATCAAAGGAGTTGTGAAATGTTGGTGAGTGGTATGAATATGAATAAGATTTTATACGCTATCTAGTCTTCAGATGGACTGGAATTACAAAAACGAAACAAGTTGATTAACACCAAAATAATGGGAGAGCCTATGACATTATGAACATATTCTCTTCAGAATATAATACATAATGTTTTTTATAAGCATTTTTTTAAAAAGTCAGCTTTAATGAAATATATTAAATGCAGCCCTTTGCAAGTCGTATTGTGAAAAATGTTGGAAATTGCAAATAGATACCACTACCAAGAGAGAGAGAGAGAGAGAGAGAGAGAAAGAAGAAGAAGAAAGCGATCACTAAATTTGTTTTTCACTTGTTGTGTGAAATTGAGGGAAAAAATTCAATTCCTGGCCGAATACCGCGATTGGTCGATTTTTCCAAACCACCTTCACCAACAAATCCGAGAGGAAATAATTTAATAAAAACTGAAAATCCTCATTTATTTAGCTGAGCCGTAGTTGGGAAAACTTGGATTTGACGTGTGAATTTAAATGTGACCTTGCCCTTTTTTGTTCTCGAAGACGAACTTTTTTCACCAAGATAAAAACCGTAGGAATTAGTCTGACAACCTTTGGCGCCGCCTCCATAATACGTTAATTCCTCCAACGATTTCCCACATTTTTCTAATTAAATTTCATTTTTTTTTCTTCTCATAATTATGTTTTTTAAATGCAAGTCAAAGGTGACGGATGCAAGGGTAACTTTTTTCTCCATGCTTTTATTTTCTTTACGTGATTTTAGCATTAAAGTGCACCAGAATGATTCATTCATTAATAACCCTGTTAAGACAGTATATCACGTGACCTAGATTCCACCACGTGATTCGTCAGGTGCATGAATGGATATGGATTAGGTAATCAATTTCATTCACCGGAATCCAATCTGCAAGTTACATTTACCAGAAGGAAGAGGAGAACTTCCATACCTTAGCATCCTGAGCGAAAGTTAATTCATAAAACAAGAAAATAGACGCGAAAATAATCAAATTAAAGTATAATCGTTTCTTCGGCTGTGTTTGGAATCTTTGGATGGTATAAAGTACTTTATCACGTTGACAATGTTAGGCTGTGTGTAAACTTATGTGCATTTTAATTAAAGAGAAGGTGAATTTGTGAGCTATCTTGATCTCTTTTATGTCAGTTTGCAAGATTAACTTGGTATTTTATTTGTCCCCTGAAAAGCGTTGCTCATCATATTATTATGCCCTCATAAATATTTGAAATATGACGAGAAAAAGCTAAATGAAACGTTCGGACCAAATTGTCATGCCAAAATATGCATGTAGTACCATGCAGTGCATGCGACTGCCAGCAATATTAAGGAACTTCTTTTTATTTTGGTGATTTCAAAACCTCCCAGTTTACACCAATACGTTTGTACTACATACTCAACCTTTCTCAATTGCTTTCAGACACTTTATTTTAAAATGGTAGTTGCATGACCAAATCTCAACTCTTCAAAGTGAGCTCAACCTGCAGTTGGTGTATGACCAGGCCAGGCACAGTGTATAAACAGTCATTATAGCCCAGGGTGATACATGTATGTTCCATGTATTTTTTTTTTAACACCAACAATTATTTCATAGCAAGCGACGTGTCAACGTAATGTATGGCTTCTGAATTCTGATTGCTGAGCGAAAATAATCGAAAACCCCTGTTTTAACATATCTATGTCTGATATCAGTCCCCAATATTAAAATGCATTGTCCTGGTTAAAAATGAATATCGCGTTATAGAGCCCATTTGTGACAAAATAATGTAACACTCTAAAAACTACAATGTTAAATCACCATCTAAAAGTAAAAGAGCCGAGGAGTGACCACTTTTTCAAAATGTCAGATTAAGAGTTTTAACATGCTTTCAACCTTTTTAGTATTTGATCCAGCATGTTTAAAGTGTCAATCTTAAATCTACCATTTTGAAAGAGTGATCACTGACTCCTCGGCCCTTTTAAATGATTTTATTAAACATTGTCGTTTAAGCGAGAACTATTACAAACAGCACATGTGCTCCGTTTTACAATATAGTATACAAAAATACACTGCCTTGAGAGGTTCTGGTTAAAACTATGCGCAAGAGGTGACTCCAATAGTACTATTTGCTGAGGGGCTAAGCCCCGAAGCAAATGGTACTTTTGGAGTCACCGAGGCCCATAGTTTAACCAGTACCTCGAATAGAAGGCATGGTATATTTGTTTTATATCCTGCATCAAAAATTTATTTTAAAAAAAATAAATAAAAAAAAAAATTGGGGGAAAAAAGATTTAGAACAAAAAAAAATGACAATTTTTATCTAAAAAGATTTAAAATATTTTATTTTCATTAAATTAAGATTTGAAGAAAAAAAATTGATTCAATTAAAAAAAAAAAATCACTTTTTTTTTTCAACTCCCGAATAATAAACCAAAATAGTACTCTCATATAGTACTTTCTAAAATTAGGTCAAATATTTTGGGTCATGCAACGAGCTCTCAACCAATCAAAAGGCAACAAATTTTTGATGCAGGATATAATATTATTTATGAAGAGGGAGAGAAAGAGATATAGAGTCATTGGTCGAAAAATCAGAGAATTATGCTGATTACAGGTCGTAGGTCGTGTCATGTAAGAGAGAAATGACCTAAAGGTCAAGTTCAGTTATATCGGGTCATTACGCTCTCGCACCGCGAATCAACAGCGGGAAGTTTAGAACTATGATTAAAATTCCACAAGTATACGCCATCCTAGGCTAGAGACTTGTGCATGCCTAAATACTAGCACTTCGATTGCTGGAATGAAGTTCGTCTAAAAATAGTGAAATGGGGGTTACTATTTTTTTTTGGTAGGAAGTCTGAGAAACTGTCGAATCTCTGCAATGTTATGATCACTAATGTCTTTAAAAAATATATATTGTTGAAATTATTCGTGTATTGTCACTGAAACACTTAAAAATAGGCCTTATATTGTACTTGTTCCTGCCTAAACAACGTATTTCAAGCTGATTAAGAACAAAATAATTTCTTGAAATTTTCTCAGTTTTAAATTCAAGTATGAGTTTAAGACTATAGGCTACTCCATCTTCTACTTTGCTATTTGTCCTGTTCACCAACCTCACCTGTTATTTCGTTCTCCATCTGTTTCTTTATTTACATTTGTCTTCATTTACAACGAAGAAACTAGAGCATTCCACTTGATAAATAATTCGCTAGTATTTATTTAAGGATGTAAAAGCGATATTTTACAAGGACTCGTATTTTCAAGAGCCTATTTTGGCACATGTGTTTCTTTATTAATTCTTTTGAATTCAGAACACAAATTTGCGGAAGACAAAACTTTGAAGATTTTCAAGGTGTATCATCTTTGTCGTGAACCGAGATTTATTTCCTTGAGGCGTTTTCACTCATTATTTCTTAGAAAAATCTTTCGATCCGAATCATCCGATTGTGTTTGTTTAGTTTTAAATGAAATAATGTATAAAAACCACACTTTGATCAGGCAAATATTATTTAGGCTTCATAGCATTATAATAGTAGCGTTTGACGCCAATGCCCGAGAGAAGCACTCTGTTTTAAATGTATAATTTTATAACTTTATTTACTACTTTATTTAAAAACTGCTATTCATTGACTCAATGGTTCGATAAATTTGATTGATCAATACAGATACATAAGATACAATTGATTTATATGTTTAAAGACAGAATACTAATGTACATCAATGAAGTTTAATAAATACTATACAATACATATGGAGACAATAGACAAAGAGTGATAGGGAGAAAGAAGAAACAAACAAAGAGTGTGAGAGAAAGAAAACATATAAGAGAGAGGAAAACAGAGGGCAAAATTATTAGAAAGGTATACGAGAACGAGAGAAAAAGAGAGGGAGAGAGAGTGAGAGAGAGAGAGGGGGGGGGGGGAAGGGGATGGGGGACATAGTTTTTTTTTTTTGGGGGGGGGGGGTATGGGGAGGCAGAAAAAGAGGGATAACGAGATAGGAAAGAAGGTGTGCAAACATTTTTGGAGCGCGTCATACCCGAGTTTCCTCGGTGTTTTTAAGGGGAAGCAATCGAGGCTTGGACAGGATGCATGTGCAGTGCAGACGGAAAGAGCTTGGCGCCACACTGGCTGGGAGACGTACAATAGCGTGCAGATGCCCGACCTAGCAAGGAAACTCCAATGGTTCCGAACCTCACACAATACTGTTATGAGAAGGCAACACAAAAACAAAAAGGGGATTAAACACACCCTGAGAATAGCAATGTCTGGAGGTCCTTTGTTTGGTTCACCTGAGAGATTTAAAGATCGTCCTTAATGACTGCGGTATGTTCATTATCATGATCAGCCAATCCAGGAAGCTGTTCTTGTTCCGACTTTCATTGAGGTTTAATATCATATAGGGCATCAAAATAGAAACCAACTAGAACCAATTCAGATAGAATACAGTATGCTCTTGAAGACCATGCCGAAAATAAACAATTTGATGTGAATATTTGAAGCAATTAGCGGAACAATAATCCTCAAAGATTAGTTGAAGAAACCATACAGGTCTCTACGTAGTTTGTAATGGTAAGGACGAACAGATATCTCAATGCTATATTTTTACATTTCTTCCAAATAAAAGAAAAAGAAAATCCTACTAAGAAGCTATAGAAAGATAGAAAATAACCATACAGGTCTTCGGCGATTGTAATGGTAAGGATGAACAGATTTATCTCAATAATACATTTTTACATTTCTTCTAAATAAAAGAAAGAAAAATCCTACTAAGAAGCCATAGAAGGCGGAATATGTTTGAGAACCTGAGCGTCCTTTAATCGTTAGACGGTGCAACTCTTCTTGTTTCCAGGGCGTATCCTGTCGGTACGTACACCCAGGCCCAGTGGTGTCCTGGCACAGGATTCGGTCTTAGTCAGCTCATGGCAGGACAGCCAACTTTATCGTGGGAAAAAGTATCATTTTTTGACAGAATAAGGAAAAAAAGAAGGACATTGATGATCATCTTTTTAAGTTGAAAAGGAGCTGGCGTTGTAGTATGAGCCACGTGCAAATTAGTATGGCTTGTTTTTCGCAATCTTTTTTTAAAATGTAGATTTCTCAAATCTAATCACTAGCTACTGTGTATTCCATTTGGTTTTGCTTCTTCTATTAGAATCATTCTTGTTTTTAATTGTACTAAAGAAAGAAAACAAACAGCACCTAAATGGGCTGCTGATATCATAATCAAGTAATATATACAAGCAGTGCTGCAAAGTATCAATTGGTGTCAGTATAATCTGAGATTGTACAAGCTAAATCCAGAAGATAGAGAGTATGATGTTGAGACGAGAAAGAGTGGTGGAGAAAACGGATAAAAGGGGAGAGAAAGACAAACATGGAGATATAAATGTGACAAGCGGTGAAAACAGAAAGGAACACAAGGCAATGACGAAGGTCGTCATTGCAATAATTCGCTTATGAGTTCCAACGACTTGGAGCTAGAAAAGTTCCTTTCAGAAAATTCAGTGCAACTTCGGCAGGGATAAAGTTGCAAAACATTTCGACTATGGCATAGCAAATGTAGAGCATGCGTAAGGAATACTATCCTCCAAAACATCCTCCCGTTTCCCTCTCCATCCCTGTTTTCTAACCTAAAACCTTACAAGTCATTCACATCTCTGCTTATTATAGGGAAGGAGGGAACAGAGGTTACATAGTAAGATTCTTTGGTTACAACGTGTTATTGGTGTGTAGTACGTGAAATTTCTACAGTCGGAAAGTGCGTTGTTATGGTTTCATGTTGTGATCAGACTACGGATACAAGTGAAATACTCTGTTTGTATTGTGGTTACAAACCTATTTCATATCCGTCTAATATCCTTTTACAAATCGATACGATACTCTCTTTTTGTTTCTTTATGCATTGCAGTATAAGCGTATTCAGATTTTCACGTACTGTTTACAAAAGCTATTTATCATGATAAATTTTACGATATCTGAAGTCCCATACCATAAAACGTATGTGAATAACCACGTGACCATGCATGTAGCGGACATTTCGTGGTATCATTGTCAGGATTTTTCTCGTGGTCTTGAAGGGAATGGCCATACAAAAATACGGTACTACCAACACATGTTGGTATAGAGAGAGAGAGAGAGAGAGAGAGGGAGGGGGGGGGGTGGCAGAAAGCACATGGAGGAGATGATTCATCAATGCAATGGTGTAGAACAAAAGAAAACATTAAAGAACGTATTGATATTGCAATCTGTTGAAGGTATTTTGTTTCGTTCAGCAAATTATTATTGCATCTAAAAAAAGTTGTTCGGGCTCGCCAGGCATAGACATTTGTTAATGAATGATTTGTTTAAAATCCACTGTACCATTGTACGAATTTCGAAGTTGTAGTCTTCTAATTTTTTAACTATCCAATGCCCGGTCATCCTCATTTTGACTCTGCCTGTTTCTCCGCCGGTATATCGACATCTAAGGAAGATGTATTGCTTACGTAATAACAGAAGAAGGGCTGCCTTGGCCGCGTGGCTGCACTTCGGATTCTTAGCTCAATGCTAAAATTAGTCCACGCGAAAACAGAAAAGAAAACAAAAAGGTATTCTTGTAGTGCATTACGTATATTTTCTATATAGAGTAAAAAAGGCAAAGGACCGCTGTCCTACAATGAATCGGGACTAATATTTGATCAAGATCAGTCGCATGTTGTTTCATATCAATTAAGTTTATACCAGGAGATTTAGCTTAATCCCACACGTGTAAATTCGTGGGGGTATTCACCTTCCTTCGCACCAACTCTAAAATTCTTTCTATTTGCTTGGCTTTTCTTAGCAGGGCTCTGTCTTACTCTCATCCTCGATACACACCTTGGGTTTTTGCTTCCCGAGCTCTGTGATGCCGAGATCTCTTTCACTTACAATATTTTGAGTCAACAGTCGAGTTAATACGGCAGCACGCCTCTGGGGCGACCAACGTCGTTTTTAGAACTTGAAGTATCGAGGGAGTGGGGTGGAATGAACGTTGGATCATCAACAACAGTCTTTATTCTTGCCTTGTTGATTGTACTACAAATAGTACAAGTCAAATCATCATTTCGACACCCGTGCCATGCTGTGTACTTTGTGTAGTAATTAATATCCAAACAAATGATTGTGTATAAAAATGACACTTGATACCATCATAAGGTATTATATCCTAAGGATTTCAACAGTAGCGATTTCCGATTTCCCGAAATTATTTAGTTTCGTTTCCGAAACTAGCTTTTGAATCAAGAGCATGCTAATTTCATTGTATCATAGTACACGTATTGATATCTTTCTCTAAAGTTTATTAATGACTTCGAGCACAACTGCAATTATGAATTCTAATTCGATCGTACATTAATGGGAAGGGGTTATACTGTTCCTTATCCCCCACTCTATTCTCCGATCAGCGTAAGAGTATCGAAGCTCGCTCGCTAAGAAGCTCCCATCATCTTGCGTCCAGCTCCACTTCACTACAGAGCGAGATGAAACCGAAGAAGACGCGATCTTGGCATTGGGGAGGGTAGGAAAATACCCCAGTGATCGGGGCTTGCTGTTGGGAAAACATCAAATTGTTACAATCCAAACAGAGCACGCGCTAGCCCGACCTGATGGGTTCTTCTCCATCTCTCATCGCTTTACTTATATCATGTTTGGTTTGCAGCCTCCGTGGCTTCGAGAGAAAGAAAGGATGGGTGTATATTATGTGCAATCAGCTCGGGCTTGAACTATTTGGTTCGCCATTACCTTTGTTCATTCGTATTGATGGCAATGATAAATGAAGCACACAAGTAAAACATCGCGATTTCTTCGCACTTTATAATTTCGTTCTCATTAATACGTGTTTAGTGATATGAATCAGTGCAAATTTCAGTCCAATTATCATGCCATTATCCTTAATACAGATGCATATGATATAATACCATTTTTTTTTTAGTTGTATATTTAATAAGGATGATAAAGTGATATTTGCATCAGCAACAGCAAAATGATGCAGTTGCATGTCCTGGATGGGTAAATGTGAGAGCCCTTTACGCTTGATTCTTCCGGTAACTAGAACCATATGAGAATGAATGGGAATTTACAAACATCCAGGATACCTATGAAAGTGATATTCAGTTATCTTTTAACAGTTATGCAGCTCACACGATAGTCGTTTTGTGCGCCACATCGTCGGCAAGCTTAGGCAGTCATTACCGCTTGAACCTCTCACTTCATTAGTGAATTATGAAAAAGGGCAGAAACAATGGAAACGTAGATTTAAATTACGCGGAAATCGCGGGATTTTCAATATTTCCACCCGAAACGTCGACAGGTTTTTGTTGGAGGGGTCAAGAGGTTAACGTAGTTTTCCTCTTGATAACCGACTTGAAACAATGTTGTAAGATCACTCCACGTGGGGACCATAAATCATAGCGGCTCATGCGAGGAAATATTCCAAAGAACAAGAGATTTCCTCAGCGTCTTTATACTGAACGTCCACAGGAACTAAACGTGTGCAGACCTCGGATTTGATATTATGATTAGAAAGGTAAACTTAGGAAATGTATAGCTTGATATTTTGATCTATTTCCGTCTAGGACCGGACGAGACCTTTACGAGATAAGGTTCAGAGTTATTAGAGGATATCTCTGCGTGTGAATTTTTCTATTTCTACAATTGCAGAGATTCTACAACTAAGGGGAATATAATCATCTAAAATATGAACTCCTTAAATATTAATGAATTCTGATCATCAAACATTAATTTGGAAATATCTCAATATCATTACATTTTAATTTCACCGCTTATTACGGGGTCACGTAATTTTTTATTTTTTATTTCGCTAGAAATGAGCTGGAACAAAAGAATCAAGGGGATACAATGCAGAAGACAACACTGACTATATTCTGTTATTCTGGGAATATCTTATTCTATTTTTCCATGTATGAATATTTGTTCGTGTTGGATTCGCCTCAAAAGTATCTAGGTCCTGATGTTAACTCGTATTTTACTCAAAATAGTAAAATTGTCATTGTTTCATCTTTATATGTTTTAACTTTTTAAATTGGAATGAAAAAAATAGAAACACCAGAAATTATACTTTTATTTTTGGTGGTATTTATATCGTCTATAAAGACAAGCACGTGAAACGTTAATTCGTCTTTTATTAAATCAGTCTATTTAGCTCCCCAACATTTGGATTATGATCTTCAGAATGACGATTGTGTTGCGACATGCCCGACATCGCATCATTGCGTTCATACACGCAGCTTAATTAAGAGCAACATTAATTTAGTCATATTTGTTAATCATGTGAAATGATGGAGAGAAAATAAGCCGCGGCGATGGGATGATCAGACCACCATGACGAAATTCAAGTCATTGCACTAGTAAAGGATGCTGTATGGTTGGATAGTATTTCAACTTGTCGGATCCTTGCAAGTGTATGCTAAAATGGCTACATTTACCTCATACTCTCGTTTTCATTATTTCGTCCTATATGAATCTTTCATTTACATTATAATAGAAAAACAAAATAATTATATTTTTTATCCGAATAATTCCCCTCATGCTATTGACATCAAATTGAAAAGCATGATCAATATGTAACCAAAAATGTTCATGAGCATCTCTTGGTTTGGCTTCTTGTATTTATTTGTAAATGCTGATGCCTGAAGGTGCGAAAGACCTTTTGTATGTGTTTACCAAAAGCACCAGAGGCAAGACCCTTTGAAGATGAAGATGAACTCTTTAGCTTAACTATTGTGCTTTTAATCAACACCTACTACGATCTTATCGAATGCCTTTTTGAACTCGCGTGATTATGACTAGGGAAAGGGCACTTAGTTCCATGGTGCTAGTAAACTTCATGGGCAGAGGTATATAGGTTGAGGTAGGTGGTGAGGTTGGTGATAGTGGAGGATAGATGAACGGACAACAGATGGATGGTTGACTGGATGATCCGGTCGAATGGGAGTGGATAGAGAGAGAGAGAGAGAGAGAGAGAGAGAGAGAGAGGGGGAGAGATAGGGGGTAGAGGACCTAGAGAGAGAGAGGAGTAAAGAAATAAAAAAAGGAAGAGAGAGAGAGAGAGAGATAGAGAGATAGAGAGAGAAAGAGAGAGAGAGAGGGGGAGAGAGAGAGAAAGAGAGAGAGAGAGAGAGAGAGAGAGAGATGAGGAGAGGACTTGTGATGAAAGGTGAGCAGGTGAATACCCATCTCACCCTCGCCGTGATTCACTCGTGACGAATATCGCTTCGGATGGCGCTACAAATTTGTTTCAGGCATCGGGTAGCCTGACGGATCCGACCGCCAGCCTTGCCTTTCACATCTTGTTATATGAGTGGACGAGGTATAGTTTACTGTCTTTTTTGTGAACTCAAATCTTAGGGTCAGAAGAACGTTAACTCATAATGTAAAGAAAAGGAGACAATGCCCTTCTGGCTCCTAACAGAATCTACATGCTCAAGAGACGTAGTGTTTCAGGACGAAAAGTACATAGATTAGGAGTAAGGCCTTCCCCAAGGATCGTATTGAAGTATGAGGGTACCATGTAGTTGGTAAATCCAAATCCATCTTGTTTTTTGAAGAACTTGAGGGCGTCGTTCTTTGTTGTTGATGAAGGAAAAGTTTCTGCATCGTAAACGGGGAGGGGCAAAATGTATTTTGTGCTGCTAAACAGCCTACTTAAGAGTCGAATGCTTGAAAAACGATGTGGGGGTCTGAGGAAATACTCCTCTAGAAACTCTTTGTAGTGAATTCTTTCTTTGTAAGAACTTTCTTGTGATCTATGGCATACTATATGGGCCAAGTAGACCTACTGCAACCAAATTAAAGTTCCATTATGGGTCCGTGATTGGGAGGGGATGATATGGGGGGGGGGGGGGGGGTTGGGGTTGGGGACGTATGTTGGCTGTATTAATGGTATTCGAAACTGCTGTTTTTCTTCGTAATATTTGTATTTGCTGAGAAACACCTTTTCCAACGTCCATTACAGCTGAGATATATATCTCTTTCGAGATTCAATCCGTAGTGTAACATTCTTGAACTGTTCAGTTGATATTAAAACGAATTTCACACCAACTTCTGAACGGGAGGAAAGAAACTATATAGTATATCTATTTCGAATATAAGTTTAGTTTACAGCCAGCTGAAATAACAATGTCACAGGTCAAATACTACCCGCATGTCTCTGAACGATTTTGTTATGATTTGAAATTATAAGAGATATATAATATACCGCATGATATCCTATATGGAATATAGTGATGACTATTATGATACTCCTACCTATGACACATCATGATGCGAGATACCCCCTATGTGTGTAATGATACTCGGTGTCATTTGCATACATATCCATCGTTATCGTTCTTGTATTACTTGGTGCGAGGTGTGATATATTACGCGGTCAGTCTTCATCTTCTCAGCACTAGAACTCGACCCATTTCTCTTCAGTCATATCATTCTCTTCTTTTCTTTCTACCCCACCCTACCCACCATTATTTTTTTTGCAGAATGAATAAGATGTTATTGTTAGCAATTTGCGCAATTTACTGGAATGAAATGTGTTGTGGAGATGTGCTGTTAAAACGTTAACGTATTATTCGTTGTCCGCACATCTGACGAGTACGTGGCGTAATGGTGATGATATTTCATTGAATACTGGGAGGTGGGAAAAACCAATAAACCAATGTAATACAAGTATTGTTGATTTGATGGGAGAGCATTCTTAGAGATCATATATCATAGTACATCAAAAAACCAAGAAGACCCCCCCCCCCCCCCCCGAAAAAAAATAAAAAAATAAAATAAAATAAATAAACGAATAATTAATCATATAATTAATCATATTTCATTCTTTTCACCCTCGATTCACAGAGATCACTGGGCGGATCCGGGATGTCGCTACCCAGCATGCCCTACCACTCGGCTGCATCAGGGGGTGTCCACCACCCCCATCAAGCCCCTTCCCACCACACCCAATACCAGGACTGGAGCGTGGCGGCTTCGGCAGCAGGGTCACGTGGACTCCACTCCGGGGGCGTTGCCCCCCACACACCAGCTTACCGCATATACCCCTCCGCGCACCACACCCCAACACACTCCGACTACATCTCCACACACGACCTGGACATTCTCAAGTCATCGGGGACTGGGATTGGAGGAGGAGGCGGAGGGGGTGGTGGAGTAGGGGGAGGATCACCCCCTGTCACCGCATCCAGTCCGCCAATCGTGTCGCCCACGGCACTGGGACATCACCAGCAAACAACAAATTGTGCAGATGATCTCACGATAAAAGGCAGTCCAGATAGCAACGGTAGGTTTTATCTATAGTCTAATACAAAGTATCATCATTAACCTTGAAAAGAGGAGGGGTTCGAAATCATAACATGTTATGTGATCTTGAAATAATGTTTGTAGTTTAGCACACTGTAATGATAGAAACAAACTTGACCATACAATGTCAATTGTGGGTAAAACACCTTCTCCGAGGATGTGAGCATCGAGCAAGGATCGAACCTGTGACCTCTCGTATGAGTATCACGAGCGTTCACTAATAATATACCACATTGCTCTCTGTATACTCTACACTGATATAACCATGTTTTATGGGTCCTTCTACGTGATTAAAATCACCATGAATAAGTTTGGAGCATTTGCATAACTTCCCTGAAAAACAAATATTAAAAGCTCTTGTGAAAGAATATTGTTTTCAATTTCTTTTCGTCTAAACTTTATTGACAGACAACATCCAAATCTGTTCGACAGGGATGTTGTTTTGTGGCTGTAATGAATATTATCCGTGTCTTGTTCAGTTGCGTGCAATTAGTAACCTCTTGGGGCCTTCTCATTTTAACGAGTTGTAAAAATATATAGCATTGTCACAACATACCTCATTTCGTGACTTGTGTTTTAATTGAGCGATATACCGTTTATGAGAGCGACCAAAGTCTCCCTGTAATTAGATACGACGCATCTCATATAAACAAGAGGAAACAAAAGGAAAAATTCCATCTGGGTTTAATGAGGAGAGGTCATTCGGGTCCAATTAATACTTCTCTATTACTTTGACATCAAACCATAACATCAGGTAAGTCTGCAAGCACAGACTCAAATTTGACACTTTATCACAATTCCTATTAACGCCTTTAGCAGAGCCTACATATTAAGTCAGTATCTGGCTGGGTTAAATAAGAAAAGCAGATAAAGTTCAGAGCTTATCATAGTCTCATAGCGCAGACACTGACTATAGGGTTTGTGCCTGCAAACTGTTATTATGTCGTGCTAGGATGAAAATGATAGCATTAAACGTAAACGTCTTTAGAATTTGAAGAAAAACAGAGCGTGACAAAAGTTCGTCTTGATGGATTATAATCTATCTGATTTAGCAGTTAAATCCATGGCAAATCACTGAACTACAAAGAAAAAGAAATAATATCATTAAGCATTTTCATGATATAAATCTAAATAACGCGGGAAATGTCCACAATACGACGTTTCCGTAAAATTTTACGATACGATGATTAAGAACCAATCCTACTATTACTGCTATTATCCAAACAAATTTGTCCTTCATAAATTCACCTACATCTATGAATCTTGTAAAGTTTTTCAGAACCACCTGTTTTCTGCAATAAGTGAATGCGGAAAGGAAGTCGAAACATGGTAGTAAAGAATACGATGAAAAACAACTCCCAGTATGGGCCCTGTAATCTCTGAAGTTCCAATTCCCTCAGGAGCGAATAAGAATGGCTCTGATTGGTCAGATATTACATCACTCGGTGCGCAGAAGGGTTTAAAGTCGCGCACCTGTCATACCATATCAAGATGCTGAAATTACACGTCGTAAAGTCTGTTCTCCAGCGATAAAAAATCCCCCGTTTCTGAACGAGGATGAAGATATCAGTTTTCGAAAGAAAGAAATTTATATCTTTCGTTGAGAATAATAATTCTTGATCACAAATTATCGTCTCAGGTTAGGACTGAATAAGACCATTGGTCTGTAGTAATAGATAATCTTTCGCGATAAACACAATGACCGTTTTCCAACGAAAATTCGGTCCATATCACATTGATTATTGGTATGGTTACATTAAGCATTGATAACAAATTAGTGTTTAAGATCAGGCCCGAATTAGACCTAAGGCCTAGATGTAGATACTTTCGCACTGCAGTAAACCACTTGCTGTAGCAGGTCGAAGTGAAATATTTATATTCCCCCACCCTCATTTGCATCATGATACAATGAAGTTGGTGGACTAAAATGAAGGAAAAAAAGAATCTCAGAACGTTTCCCGTTTTGACTCGTGATCAGTGTTATAGTATTTTTTGACGAAGAAAACAAATCCTGGTTTTGACGATAGTGATCTAATCCGTGTTTTGTGGATTTCATATGCGGCTTAAGATATTCCCTTATCGACCCACGAAAGAGGATTTGGAATAAAAAATCCAGCAGCTGTAAATAAACAACAATCGTCTAAATACTATAAGAAAAGAAAGACGAGTTCATGGTCATCAGGCCCAGAAAAATCACCAGGTACTTCGTCATGAAGATAATATGAAATTTAGAAAGGATAAAAAGAGATGGAAATGAAAAATGAGTTGTCCGGTTCGGTGTCACAGTCAATACTCGTTTGATATGAAGAAATATAGCCCAGACGATGAACCGTAGCTAAGGGTTACGATCCGAGAAAATACCGGAGCAAATTTTTAACGAGTCCCTCAACGATTTTGGTTAAAGCACGGAGCAGATAAGAAATTATGATTAAAAAAAATATGTGACAAAATGGTAAAGAAAAAGATTGCACTGTTGAATAAGTGGGATATATACTTTATGAAGGGACTAAGGTGATATTAAGGGAAAACGAATAAGGCGTTGGAAAAAAAACAGAGATGGGGAAAACAATAATGAGAAGATGATGAAGACAAGAATAGGAGTAGTAATGGAGTACCAAGACGAAAGAATGATAACTAAAAGTTAGGGAGAATAGTATTAGGAGGTATTTGAGTAGGATTTCATCACTAAGCTATTATTTGGTATTTTGAGTGTTGGTAGTGCCAACAAATGACTGATTCGAATAAAATTATATTCGATGCTTTACTTACTGCTGGGTTCGCATGTATGTAATAATGGGAGCCTTTAATTTCTGGCTGGAATGGTGCCCTAAGTCTTGTCGTCAGCCATAACTCATCCCATCCGACCTGAACGATACCAACCCTCTACAGCCGTTAATCATGTACTGAGCCGCCCCCCCCCCCCCGCCCCATCATCTTCTATATTTTACCCCTCATTTCATTTCTCTTTCTCTTCCTCCCCAAACCCCAGTTCGGTCAGAAAATAATTGGAGCACATTCCCCTCTGGTTTGCTTTCCTGACATCTTATTTTCATGTTTTGGATTGAAGAATATTTTGGGGAGATTAAAGAGCAGGATGTCAGATAAATGATTGGGAAAGGAATAGTTTATCAAGGGATGTATGAATCATAATTCGCGGGGATTGTCGTAACATATCAGAGTCAGGGGCGTGTGAATACTAAGGAACGTGCAGTGCCGATCATCTAAACGAAACTATTTGAGTTCTTCCACTCTATTTTGACATGTATAATGGTAATTCATCATGAAACAACAGAGTACATTAATGAAATAGAACCCGGCTTTTCACTTTAAATTGACGGCACGTCCCTTGTCCATCATGAAATGGGGGCATAATTGGGGGCCGTTTCGCAGAAACATTTTTTGTTTTGTGTTTATTCTAGTTCCCTACAGTTCTTATGATTTGAAACAATCCACCTTTTTTGACAGAGTAGCTAATCATTAGAGTAAAACATTGGTGAACATTGAATGGAACGATTGGTTTATAGTGGAAACGTGGTTTCATTTGCATTTTTTGTAATTTAAGGTAATTACATACATCGTCTTTAGAAAAATAAAATTTCAGAGATGGCTGAAAAATATTGTATTAAACGAGTACATGTACATGTACTAGTACATGCAATTGAAGACATCGTTATGTAATGATCAGATGATAAACAAAGATATTCGTATGAAGAAAAAAAATTGAAAAAATAAAAACCGAACATGTTGATATTAAATAATAAATAAATTCAGATGCCCCCCCCCCCTCAGTATTTGTATAACGTGCATGAGTCGAAACTGAACCTCGAAACCATTAGTACAGATTTGACCGTCACGATGTGGTCACTGCCTGCCCCTTATGACTTTAAAATCAGACGTCGACCTCTATTTGGTAGGACTTTAAATCATTATAATTATTTACGACTCACAGATGGACAGTGGTGCAGATTACCAGGGAGCGTCCACTAACGGGGTAGAAAACGACCCTTTTTATTACACATTGGTAGGGGTAAAGATGGATCCCCAAATGATAAATACATGCATAACAAAAGTGCCAGTCAAATCAGGGACACGCATTGGTCAAAATGTACATCTGGTACACATGGACATTTTGACTTGCAAAAACGTACCCTCTACAAAGAGGAATTCACAAACAAATTCGAAAATGTAGGTATTATTATTATTTATATTAACAAAATATATAGGAACCATATTAGATTGTTTCAGGATGAGTGTGTCGTAATTTTTTTTCCAGACTGTGTAGAGTGATGAAAAAAAAATCCCAAATTCACAACGAACTAATTTTGTGTTAATATTACCATCGATATTATTGATTTTGTTGATTTTACCATGGATATGTCGCTAGTATATCCATGGTATTACGAGGAATTCGGATTCCTGCTTTGTCGTATATAGCCCAGTCTCCTATTGATTAGGATAAATAAGAGGTCATGTAAACATGGTTAAACCAGAAACCCAGCCAGATGATCGTCCTCCTCACGAAAAATCAATCTATATGCAGCTCACATGAGAAAAACACGTAACATAGGCACATATCCTGAAGTAATGGTCTTGATCCTAGAATTAAAAGCAGGTGATACTACCAAGGCTGATTTACATGATTGACAACTAGTCATGTCCAAGTAATGTTATAACTGGCCAGCGCAAAGAGAGAATGTTCTCCTCCCATGGTCATCGCACTGACCATCATCCCCTCATCATCGTCGGAGTGATTGATGTATTGCGTAAGAAGACCATCATTCGACATCATTATAACATCGTGTTGACATCAACGACGCGTTCAGCCGTGATGGCGATATCCGCCAAGCGAAACGAACCGAACGGCGCGTGTCCCGGCCCGACCACGCTAGATGTATGCCATCATGACCGTGTTGAAAAGTAACCAAACATCATCAATGGTCGTTAATTCTTGGATATAAATATACAAGTACTTACGAGTGGACCCTATGATATTTTGAATCGAGTTTATACATGCAGGCAGCCTCTTCTGGGTTATTTTTCCATTCACTAGCCTGTTATGGTTTTTTTTGTTCTATACACGAAGATGTGAAAGAGAAGGTGCATGTTGGGTTGTGGTAAGGGTCATTGAATGCTTATTATCGTATTTGAAACTTCAATATTAATATGAAGTACATCAATATTCTTTAAAAAGATTCTTGACAAATAATAATATTAGGAAATGAATCGTCGCTCTAGATTTGCAATTCGAAGTTTGGGTGCCGTTGGGGAAAACCGAATGGCTGTACAACTGTCCTATAGGTTAAGGTTTATGGTTTTGCTTTCATGGCAGTATAACTTCTCCATGTTTGAATCATGGACGTAATGCATTTGTTTGAACGGATTTTGAACATGCAGACACCTACGACAAGTAGAAGTTCCTTGACAATGGGGAAAAGGGTCGAAAGGACCCATTCAGCTCAGTACAATGCAAATAGGACGGTTATTGTTCTAGGCATTTGTACAGCGTCATAGGGGCGTTTGTTTTAGCCCATTTCACAAGGCTCTGTCCCTGCATCGCCCCGAGTGATAGGATCATCAATTGGTCATTGAGACAAGCACGGGGATTGGAAGAGCTTAGAGAGAAGGTGAGAGAAAAATGAGAAAGAGAGTGAGAGTGTGTGAGATGGATAGGGGAGGAAAGGAGAAAATGAGAACTTGAGAGGAGATGGGAAGAGAGAAAGACAAACATTATGAAAGATAGTTGAAGAGAGAGAGAGAGAGAGAGAGAGAGAGAGAGAGAGAGAGAGAGAGAGAGATGGAAAGAAGGGGCAGGGGAGACGGGAGACGAATATCACTAATTTTTAATGGGCTATCCCATACATTTGTTGGTGTCTTATAATTATATTCCATCATATAAATTTACTTACTAGATTCAATGTTAACAACAAATAAATCAGTTAAAAGAGAAACAGAGGGGGATTACAATGATTATTTGATTATTAATTTGTTAACGTCCCATTTAAACTCACATATCCCTGGGTATCCCCTCTCAAACCTGGAGCTGAGGATGGAGATACGGGTGGGGTGGGGGACCTTATAACGACCATTACGTTACGATTCAGATGGAAAGGACTGATATCAGACCCGCAAACTACTTCCTAATGCCTCGAGGAACGGATGGTAATGTGTGTGTAATAAAGGCGGTCCCTCTGATCAAATTACTCGACAATTAGGACTAAGCCGTTTGCTGGTAGACATTGCGGATTTAATGATTTTTGTGGTTTGAAGAAAATCCCTCCCTACATCGTACTGCTCATACCGTTTTTTTCTCACATGTATGTCTGTTTCTTTTGTTGTTCGCTGTTGTTCGACCGTCCTCGTAAATGTCTGCTCAAAGTTTCTCTGCTGGTGTTTATTTTTGTTTTGGTATTTATAATTTGGTTTCCTTGCCATTATTTTCCTCATTTATTCAGAAAATATAAAGTAGAAAGTTGATTTTATGTTATTTCTATGGGCTGATCGATAGGGGTATTATGATGATTATTGATTTCGTTTCATGCATGTGAATTGAAGTCCCAACATTACTATGCTCCTCTGTAGCCGCAAATATTTTCAATAGGTCCTGTATGCCAACGCGTGTTGACATGATATGGATATGGGGAGTGTAGTCATTGGTGCAAGCGGATCCCGGATTCTTTTCCGGGGGGGGGGGGGGGACGCCCATTTGTAAATATCTGACAAAAGTAAGGAAATATTATTAAAAAGTCAATTTAATTGGAGGGGGCGGCACATCTCGAAAAGTGTGGATGCATAGCATTACGGTATACATGTTGCATTTTGTTAACGGGGTGGCGGGGGGGGGGCACATGTCCCTGTGCCCCCTGGATAAAGCTGTGGTCGTTCTCATTCAAAGGAGATGTGTTGTTTTGTGAGAGTGAGAGTCGAAATGAGAATCGAAAACAAACCCATCTCTTTGCGGTTAGGAGGCAGACTATTGTTTTGGTCGTATACATAGGATGTAATACCGGAAATTGGGGGAAATTCAACTGATTACCAAATTTGCTTACGGTAAGCCCCCATTGACACACGCATTTTATAAGGGTGAAGGGTGACATGGCGGGAATAAATCCCATATAATATTTTTTAGAAATGAAAGGAGGAGGTGTAAATTGATGAAAATGGGTAGGCATTGAAAACTAGCTAGTCAAGCTAGATGGATGGGGAAAAAGAACACGTTTATTAAAGGTAAAGACCAGTATTGGAAAGGCCCCAATTTCAAAAAATGAAATGGAAGCTCTCATTACCAATCATGTGAAAGAATATGTTTTGACTAATACATGGTGATACAAAATTTGACGGGAAACCGCCTACTAATTCATATATTTGGTAAATTTGTTTCTTTCATGTATGGACTGTGAGAGATATAGGGTAGTCCCATATACATCTTTCTGTGTATAGTGCTTGTAACTTTACGAAGAATGGGCCGAATTTCTTATCATTTTAATGATTCCAGAACCTTGCAGATGCTAGTTGCTATAGATGATCAACCTTTTCTGATCGATTCCACAACGTTTCTTTCACAATGCAATCGCATGACCATAACTGGTCTTTACCTTTAACTTTAAAATTTCTAAAATACGGATATGGCTGTAGTGATCTGATTGCGAAATATGTTTGCACGATTCTTTATGATCATAATTGTCACACAAAAGGAATCTGTCTCCAAATCTAAGTTATACACAAGATAATTATAGGCATTAAAAAAAATAACCTCTCGTGACAGATTTCTGTGTATTTGTGGAATATAATTATTGTGTAATTGTCGTATAAGGCAGTGCAAAATAGTGGTATGAATTAATCGAATAAATAAACATCACTTGCACGATGTCATTGTCTTATAGGAGGAAGTGAGGAAGATGAGTCAATCGAATATAGGGGAAAATAGTTTTCATTGTTTCACGTACGAAATGTGTACAAATAATATATCAATACGGTTTTCAAGCAGATGAAATCTCTGTTAAATAGCGACAGTTTGCTTGTTCATGGTCGGCAAAGCTTTAGCAGATCAGAATACAGGCAACAAATATCAAATATCTACTCATCACGTTGAACTTCAACGTCCCGACAAAACGCCATTACCGGTGTGCTGACAGAGGGACGGTAAAGCATATTCCTGGCCCGCTACACTCGGCCGAGAGAACACCCAAGAAGGGCTCGTATAGTGTCAGTGACATCATCGTATTCGGCTAATGGATTGGGGAGGGGTCGGAATCGTGTGACACTGAGGCTGTTTGTGGAATCTGTATTTTGATATTTGGGGAACTCGTTTGTCAAATTGTGTCACGGAGGAAAATATAGTTTGTTGAATAATGGGGATAGAAGCTTCGTTCATGAGGCAATTTTCTTTGGCCGATTGAGAGAAACAAAAATGATGAATATCAGAAGAAGCATATTGTCTGGAAAAAATCTCAAAAAGAAAACAAAATATGTCAAAGCAAAACGAGACAAAACAAATAGGGATTTTGTTTATAGTTTAATCTTGATATTCAAATGTGAATCAGGACTTGATAAATATATAGGGCCTACATTTTTTGAATACTTTTATAAGATTGAAATTGAAGCAAAATTATTAAAGCGCTTAAAGGGATAGTTGAGTTCTGTTGCAGAGGGCGCTACACAAAATTATTTTGTGAGTGATAATGAAAAACTAAGTGTCAAATTTGAAAGAACATAATATTTAAATGACAAAATCATCTTTTTTTGATCAAAATCGGTTCAGAGACGGCTGAAATATAACGATTTCTAATACTTGTGTAGGCCTACCACCACAAATATTAGATATTTTGAAAAATTTGAAAAAACCGTTGAAAATAACGCCTTTTACATCGTATTTCAGCCGATGCCGATGTTGGCTTTTTGATGGCATTTTTGTGTTGCTTATAATTATTACGCACAACCAGCCGGCCCATGTATTGTTATTTTTAATTAAATAATTAATTAACGGTCACCGTGTTTTTTTTAAAGTGGAGCTGAATTGGAATGCTCGTATTGGCTAAATTTCACACATTTTGGGGTCTAAAATTACCTTCATAGCAATTTTAGTTTCTAAAAGGGTACTAGAAATGTCATAGAGAAGAATAAGAGCAATAACCCTGCACTTTGCAGGCATTTGCGGTCTGAAAACAGAACTCAACTATCCCTTTAAACTAATTAAAGGGCATCTCCATAATATTGCTCAAATCAACACGATTTCATTAAATTTTCTATATACTGTGGACGTTGTCTTATGTTAAATGTGGCATTATGAAGAATATTAAAAACAACATTTTTCTTCTCTTCCTGCAGGGAACGTACCCGGAGAGCAGGGAGGCTACAAGCAGCTCGACCTAACAGCCAAACCTCGTAAAGAAAGAACGGCATTTACCAAGGAGCAGATCAGAGAACTAGAGAATGAATTCAACCATCATAACTACTTGACAAGACTTCGACGATACGAGATCGCTGTCACACTCAACCTTACCGAGAGACAGGTGGGTGCATGATCGAAGAGGAGATAGAGAGGAGTTTGGATATTATTTTGTTGTTGATGGTGACGGGGTGGGAGGGGGAGGGGTTCAGGAAGGGTGGTATAGCCTGTATAAGACAAGTAGAGGAGGAGTGGGGTGCACTCTTATTTCCACGGAGTCAAATTTCACTCTGAATGGCGTCAGGTGGGAGTCAACTCTATTCCTAATTAAAGTGACACGGAAAAGGAGTCACCTTGACTCTGAATTGAGTCAATTCTCAGCTGATGCCACACAATCCGAGTCAAATTGATTCGGAAACCGTGTCACTTTAACTAGGAATAGAGTTGACTCCCAGCTGACGCCATTTAGAGTGAAATTTGACTCCGTGGAAATAAGAGTATGGGGTGGTGAGGATGGTGGTTTTTTAGGGGTATACGGATCTATAAGTAATGGAGGGCACTGGTGGAAAGCGAATTTCACATAGAATATGAAGATACCAGATTGAAGATTGTATGGATGAAAAAATGATAGAAGGAAGGAGAATACGAAGGCGAAGAAGTCGAAATGAAATGGACAATATTAAAGGTGGGGCAGAAATACTAAGATATTTAGGAGAGTTGTAAGCAATATAGGAGAAAGGGATGGCATAATTTTGAAGGAGGGTACGAAGCAAGAAGGAGAGATGATGGATAGAAAGTAAAATATTCATAGAACATTCTATTGTGTAAGGATTCATCTTCGTTCTTTCTATATGTTTTGTCCTCTCTTATTCAGAGGGGAGCGCTTGCAATCTCTCGAGTGATGCCTCAACCTTAGAAAATATCTATGTACACGCCTTTATACTTTACCAAATTTAAATATTACAAAATGACATTGATAATAATAATGTTTCGCTTTAATATAGCGCTAAATACATCGACGATGTCTCTAAGCGCTTTACAGATACATTCTCTTCATGTGTTATCAAAGCTAGTCATGATTGTTGCGAATAATTGTTGCGAATAATTTTCCAATATAATATTTTATAAGATGTGACGTTAATTTTTAATTTTGATCTTTAAAACTAGGTCGTAAATTCAGCTCAAATGAAATGCGGCTCAAAACTCGACTTAACACGGCAAGGACAGAATTAAATAAAAAGGTTCTATATACCGACGATTATGCTGTAGCCGTGATCATAAACATTAAAATCAAATAACTTGACACACACGAAGCTCGGATCAAATCATTTCATTAGGAATAACATATTAAAAATGCCTTAGGACTACAGTATATTATACCACGAGCACCGATTATTATTTCAATTCTTCCAAATCCAAAATATCGTAGTATTTTGCCCCAGCTGTTTCCACACGGCTGGCACAGAAAGATCAAAGAGCTTGAAATGGATTCATAAAAGTGGGTCAAAACATGTCGAGATATTTGTTTTTGAAAGCATTACGCAGATATATTATTTGAGGTTGAGAGAGTGTTCGAAAGATGGGCTCAGCACTCCGTTGCAAGTAGACCGTCTGGGTTTCTGGGTCGAAAAAAAGAAGAAGGTTGAGCGCCATCTAGGTTAGCGATAAACAAAGGCAGAGGCAGCCAGTCTGTGATTATTTTGTGTCAATAGAAGTTTCGCATCATTCATGTATTTCTCGTCGGTTCAATAGAATTATTAGATCATCAATTCTATTATTAATTTAGTTATAGTTTCATAATGGTCGTTTTAGGTATAGTGAAAGTTGATTGTTAATTATCAGCTTTTCATTATTACAATACTTAAATTTCAAGAATAGCAGCTGCGAGATATAATACCATCGACTTTGATATGTTGCTAACTTGCTAATCGAATTCAGTTTTCCTGACAAGGCATCAGAGATAATTATACAATATGTGACCATGAGTATTATTGGATTTGTAATTCATCTTGCCTGTCAAAATATTATTTTTCTTCTCTAGTTTATAATCTAGGTTATGTTAAAGACGATATTCTTTCAAAGGTTTCTTTTGATGTTTCGAACAGACATGGCTAACGAATATGCACCCCGGTTTTAGCTTTTTTTTTTTTTTTAATTTCCCATTTTCTTCTTCATTTATATTCCATCTCAGGTCAAAGTCTGGTTCCAGAACCGTCGCATGAAATGGAAACGCTGCAAAGGAGCCCGTGAACGCGAATTGGCCGAGAAACGTCTGCAAGCTATGGAAGTCAAATTGGGATTACCACCCGGAAGCTCTAGTGGACTCAACAATACACTTCCGGGTAACCTGGCCAACGCAAGCAGCATAGTGTCGAACCACAGTACTGATAGCGCGTGCGGTTTGGACAACGGTTCAGACGCGAGTAATTACGGCGGTTCGGATAATGGGGATCCAAATAGTCCGCCTCATCATCGATTAGACATAAAGGAAGATTATGACTGAGTCTGGATTTTTACATCCCCTCCAAAGGACATTTAGTGAGAGGCGTGATATCCAGTGCAAATATTATCATGCCAAGACTCTTTGTTTTATAATAGTACTTCACAGGGTTTAATGTAGACATTATGCATGGTAAGAAGAGAATGTCTTGCGATTTGCGACTATTTGTGGAAGGACCTACGAGTTTGTGTTGATTGAAGCTTTAGTATGAAATTCTGTAAGAGGACCTACCAATAAAATGAAGACCTAAGTGAGCGGTGAAAGTCATGGCAACTGTTGAGATGACAGTGGATCGAAAGACGGACCTGTATGCGTCTTGTACGATGTTGTTTTTTTAATTCTGAAGAGAAATTATAGCTTTTAGCTCAATGGTTCGACCATCATGCATGTTAAAGAGAAACAATCCAAACAGTACATCAAGTAATCGTAGTTAAATCAACTGTACTCCAATCCAGTACTAGCTATCGGGAATGGGAATTATAGGTATTCGTCGTTCTTTGTTTTCCAACAAAATGGTTTATTGTTTTTATTGGAATCTGACATTATTTGTTATAATATTTTAACTTTTCAGAGGTTGCAAAGAGGAGGAGAAAGACAACAGTTTTTCTTGTTTTCTTTCTTCAATCTACCGTTTGCCTCAGTAATATTAAAGGTAAACTTTGGATGCAAAAGTGATACTTATTTTGCCCAATAATGTCCTTTATATAAAAAAAAAACAGGAACATTGTGGTTCCTGCTTGATACATGGATTCTCAGTCCTGAAATGAATTTGACTAGTTTAAATATGTTTAGTAAAGAGGTTTTTACTGTAATGTTCAGCCCGTTACAAAGACAACAACTAAGTTGAAAGGACGATTAAACAACAATTATATACATGTATTTTTTTTTCTCTGTTAGCCATGATGTATGGAGTTTTTGAAGGCCGTTGAAGTTGAAGGCTGATGTTCATAATGGCGTATAGAATGATTTTACAGCCAACTACTAGCATAATTGATTATATCGCATTGTCGCCTGCACAAATTGATGGTACTTAAAAAAGGAATGAATAATATTTCAATCCATTTTCTCCTATATGATATAGTACTATCGGAAACAATTAAAGTACTTTTGTTTAGTTATTTGATTTTTTTGTAGATTCCAATCACTTGTTAAAAGGTGGAGAACTAAACTGTCATGAGTTATCAAGAGCTAATTTTGACAAAATATCTGCTGAAATATTCAGAGATATACTCGGTAGTTGAGCCTTATGAAATACTTTTCTCGCTTTCTCATCACCATTTCAAGATTCGATCTTGTATGGTCAAATTTTTACATGTTTTAAAGATTTAGGGGGGGGGGGTAAACTGGAAGGTATGGTGAGATGACCATTTATCATTGTGTCAAGCTGTCTTCTTTTGTAGAAACATTGTTTCCTAAAATCCTCTCATTCTCAAGTTGTTCTATTAACGCTTTTTGTTTTGTTTTCATTTTTCTTTCAATATACCCCTGCGACATGACTGTATAGCACACAAAATTAACATAAATTTTCATTGAAATTTGTTCTTTCTTTCATTTCTTGTATAAAGCTTTACATGTTGAACAGAATTCTTGTGAGTGTGACTATAGCCCAGAAAACATGACCAAAATCTTTCCGACGATGAAGGTCTACGTTTTGTCTTATTATTTTTTGTGCAAACTTTCATCACTTTAAATGATTCGTATGGATATTGTTTGACATCCTCAGATGCGCTAGTACGTCGTCTCCACTTTTCCACAGATCCACTTTTTCACCGAGGATATAGTACTTAAAAGTTGACCATTTATATTATTGTTGATGTAACATGAAGCTTAGTAGGAGACAAGCTTTATTGAACGTGTCATGACATAACATTATGAAAACTATGTCGCGCCCTCTTTGTTAAAGTAAAAAGGATATCATGCTTTTAGCCATGAAATCATCGAAATATAGGCAAATATCTTGTTCAGAAATTCACATCAATCTTGACATGTGGAACGTTTAATGAATTCAATCTTTAGTCAAGACTTCATTAGGTGATCGATTTTTGTGTGTGCGTAATCAATGAAATTTACTCTTGCCTGACATGACAACGAAAATATAAATCATGTACAATATACATGTGGCTGTTAGGATTTCCATAACGGGTAAGAAAGTTTGTGACAGGAATCCTGTTACATTTTAGTTACTTACGGTTTTTTTAATAACGTAGAACAGGGATGAAGATTTGTTCTGCTATCTTTTATTTTTCAACCTCGGCACAGTTGAAAGTGTCGTCAATTAAAATGGGAGAAAAATTGAACAATGTTTGAAATTTTCAAGGAATATATAGGTACGGCGAGGTGGTTCTTGTGTATATGAAACTGGATATAGCGATGTAAAATGTATTGTACAGTAATTATTGTCGTCCAGACTAGGACTTATTGTTTATACATTTACCAGTTGTTTGCTGTTTGACATATGTTTTTGTTCTAATAGTGATGATAAAACATGATGTTGGAAATAAAAGTTATTATGTGACAATACACTGTTTTCAGTCGATGTTCTTGTTAATTGGGACATGTTGCTTTTAAATCGGTTACCGGTCTGTGATCAAAATAATGAGAATTTAAATGATTAAAAAGCTGGAGGAGGAGAGAGAGGGAGATAGATGGAGAGAAACTGGAGAGGGGGATAAAGAGAGAGGAAGAGAGAGAGAGAGAGAGAGAGAGAGAGAGAGAGAGAGAGAGAGAGAGAGAATAACACAACAAAAGAGACAAATGGCTGTAGAAAGACAAGGTAAATTAAGTTCACAAAACATGTTTTTACTTAATGAGAGAGAGAGAGAGATAGAAAGACAGACAGATAGATAGAGAGAGAGAGAGAGAGAGAGAGAGAGAGAGAGAGAGAGAGAGAGAGAGAGAGAGAGAGATTATTAAAGATGAGTATAAAAAGACATGGGGGCGGGGGTTTTGACATGCAAAGAACTTTTACTTTCGTTTCATCCGAATTCGGTGCTCATATTAAACTTGCTTTCTTTATAAAAATAAAAAAATATTAAAAAGGCTAGTTCTGTGAATCTTCTCAAGATAGGTCTGAATGTTAGCAACGTCTTACGACCTATATTCGTTCTCTTTCTTAGATTCTAAAGATTCAGCAAACTCAAATCAACCTATATGTCATTTTTGACGCGGTGAAATGAAAATAAAAGTTGGAAAATATTTTTCTTTGGCTTTCCCCTCCATCTTTTTGAACGTCCAGACGATCACGTAAATCTTGCCCGGGGCTCTTTCTAATTATATTCTCTTCCATTTCCACATACCGTGCAGTCTCCAGAAAAAACACGGGTGAAGAAAAACGTCTGTAAAGAGTCAATAAGAGAAAATCTTGTACCCGTCCTTATCTAACCAGTTCCAATATTTCGTACGAATTCACCCCTTGAACGCAGAGAAAACAAGAAAAGTAGAGTAATTGGTGCGTCCCCCATTATGGCAAAGAGGACATACATTGTATTTGTATTTCTGAAGGAAATATGAGAAGGATTCTTCTTCTCTCATATTTTTGTTATCTTCTTTGTTTTAAATATAACAAAAGTATAGGACCATGCAAGTTGCATGTCGTTATGGGGGTGGGGTGAGAGCGGCGAGAAGTGCGAGAAAAAACCCAACATGTACTAAACGGGGGAAAACACAGAAAAGAAAGAGAATTGAGAAAGTTGAGGGTGCAGGTCCACCCCTTAAAGACCGTCAATACTACTGGGCCAGAAGGGATTAGACCACACAGCGAGGTCACTGACAGGTGGCTATCTCATTAACTCAGCGCTCAACTAACAAGAAAAAGAGGATCATGGGGGAACAACAGGCACCGAATTGGGAAGTTTTCTATATAGAGGGAGCAAGTAGCTACAAGTAGAACAGTGGGGGGTTGAATTTCATTATTCGTAACAAGCCATCGTTTGCTCACTAGTCAATCGTCACAAATTAATAGCAGGGATTAAATCAAGGATTTTGAAGCCCACATCCCATTGTTTTCTTTCGTTATAAATGAATTTAAGCGAGGCACATGCAGGAAATAAATGTGAGAATCATGAAGCCCTCCTCCCAAGGCCCCAAAGTCCTCCCATATTTTTCTTCTATAAACAGAAGTAGAACCGTGCCTGCTGTTAATGTGATATTACCACCCGATTGTATCCAGGATTATTAGGAGAAGGGGGGGGGGGGGGGTGGAGGGCTAACCTTTTTCCCCCAACATAAATATTCTCAAAATTATTTTAAAAAATCTCGAAAATCCCAATGATTTCGGGGTGGGATACAGAGATAAAAAAAGCCCCTACCTCGGTTCCGTGGGTGTGTGCTGCGCGAAAAATGAGGAAGAAGACATAAAGGGTAAGGGGACGAGACAAGAAAAGGGAAAGGCGCTGAGAAAGGACTTTGCGATAAAAAGGGCGAAAAATGTCTACCAAAAGCAAAATTTAGTGCGAATTTCTTTGATCGACACTTGCCTCGGGTCATACGCCACTTCGCCATTGACATTGACATTGAGTGCATCATACGAACGTTTCTCCAACCCTAATTTGATCTCTAAAACAATATCACGAGTTTTCAAAGAAAAGAGAAAAAGACTTGATCAGCGTTTTCATAACACGGGCAGAACCCGATCTGAACAAGGGGTTAGGTAAACTAGATGAGAGTGTATATAGCTTGAAGACTTTCTTCTCTCTCTCTCTCTCTCTCTCTCTCTCTCTCTCTCTCTTTCTTTCCCTTTTCCTTTCTTTGTCCCCTCTCTTCTTCTTTCACTCTCCCTAACCGAATTTTCTTGAATCTTGAGGTTTGAAACCCTTCTTTTTTTCTCCATCCCACTTTACTTTCCCCTCCCTCTGTTTCTACAAAACTTTGTTTCCCATCCACTTTGATCCGACTTGATTAGAGTTACTTTCTACAGCTACAGGTGTTATATTCCTTTACATACACTCTATCTGTGGTCTTTTAATTTGCCGTCTATTCTTAAATACTTTGTAATTGAATGATATTTTACAATCTTCTATTATGCACTTATGTGTATCGTCATCCCTTTCCCTGTCTTTTTCCACAAAATAAATTCTTCTTTCCTACGCCCCAATTCAATATGTAGTATTCAGGGTATTGTACAACTTTACAAGTATCGTTTGTTACTAGCAATGTTCTCTGCATACAGCCCCCGCCTGGCACTTGCGCACTAAATTTGAAGGGGGCAAAGAGGTGATTAGCCCCCGATAAATTTCTAAACAAGAATACAAAATTATAACAATTTTCAATTAAGTGTAGACGCTCTTGTAAGGTATATAATCATCAAATTGCCTTTAAATCCTCATAAATTATTGACATTTTCTCTGATTGTTTCTTCTTGCGAAAGAAGATTGAACATCATAGGTTGTTTGTCAAACATCAACAATCAGAGGAGATACTCCGGGCAAGTATCTCCCAATATTTTAAGCCCATGTAGAGCACAATTGTGTTGCCTTCTTGTCTTGAACAACATCAAAACATACAAATAAACAAATACAAGTTTATTAAAAATGACGAACTTGTCCAAAAGCTGTGAAACAACAACTAAAATCGGGGCCAAATTGTTGGCTAGCTCGCTTCGCAAAGTGAAATACAAGAATGGAACTATGCGCCTGTTTATATCCTGGGTTTAGTTAAGATCGAAAGGGCCACACTTTGAATAACATATCAACCGTTTGCTCCCATCAAATGTACACTCCTTTCATCAACATTTATCTTTTACGAGTTAAACCATAAGCTCACATACGTTTTGACCATATCCTTGATATAATAACAACAAAGATTAAAAAAACAAAAAACAAACACAACAAAACGACGACAACAGCAACAACACAACTTCTCTGCTCAATACGAAGTTTGGAATGTTTCTTTTCTTGCATCTCCTTAACATACATGAACATTCTAAACCTGACTTACGTTTTTCTTGTTTTCAGCCACCCCTAACTGTCACCACATTATTCTTCTTCGGGTACGGAAAAATATGCAAGCATAACGAGCACAAAATATAATTCACTCAGTGCAAACATGTCAGAACAACCTGGCATTACTATATCTCGAACAATCTAAAATCAATAGAAAGAGGAAAAACTCAAGCCACAGACACCGTATTACAGATATTTAAAATACTTGATTTTATTTTATTCGTTTTCATCTAAAAATCAAAGATCAAGGCAATATCATGTGCATAAACTATATTTATATCTCTGGAAGATTATAAAACACATCTCAAATTTCCATTTTCTCAATGGAATTAGGTCACAAAATGTTTATATCATCACTTCAATTAAATATTCAAATCAAACCAAGGACCATAATATAATCACATGTGGATATGAAACAAAAATGACATAATCAATTAAGCTCTCATTAATTTGTATACCTGAACAATGGAAATCACAATTTCACCAAATGACTTCACACTACACAAACGAAGCATAACACTATAAAAAAATCCACTGAGATCTATTGTTAAATGAATCTAACCATGATAAATTCATGTAACTTGATTTTCTTTTTTATCGCACTTAACTGTCAACTGACTGCATGATTATGGCACTTTAAACATGGATATCTATCTTATCCCTTCAGAGATGATTCCAGGTTAATGAGATTGTCTTTGATTTGGAAATTCTGATGAGAATTGAGAAAACTTCATCTCCATCAAGCCTGACTTCATGACAGTTCAGATGTGCAGTTTTACTTGCAAATACAAGGGGTTCCATCCAGTTTTCTCTGGCTTAGTATTAAGCAGGATAAGTGATTGTTTCTGATGTCTTCCAATGTATATTCATAATGAGGATTGAGAATTGAGAACAATTATTTTCCATCAATGATAATATGCATATTTGTGGATAACTGGATATTTAGACACTAGTGCAACAGATGGTCACTCTTTCCTGTGGTTTCCTAGAGATTCCTACAAACCCGGGTCAGAATCCCTGATGTTTATTTGAGAAAAAGCACCATTTAAAGGTACTGTCAAGTCCTGCCTCTGGCAGTCAAATTTGCATCACCTATCCACAAAAAACATAACAATAACATAAAGACACAAAAGCTAATCAATTTAGTTTGATTCAAGTTGGAAAACAAAGGGTAATGACCGAATACAGTATTTATAATGATGTTCGTGGCCAAAGCTACTGGCACCAAACTTTTCAAACCATTCCAGTAATAATCCTAATTGATGTGGATTGCAGCCTACTGTCCTCTCTGTAAAGATGTACCCGTTAACTCATTCCTAGCCGCAAAAATAAATCAATGAAGATGCTGTTTGATTCTGTACTTGTTCCCTGAAAATAAAATCACAAAATACTGACGAATAGATTTTATTTTATATCTGTCCGACTTGCCTTCTTGACCAGTACTCAAGACAACATTTCCGGTACACGGTTTTCATTACACTTTGATCTTGAATGAACATTCTCACATTTCAACTTACTTCTTTAATCTAGAAGGACATACGACTCCATCAACTTGTATTTAATTACACACCAGGCATACTGAAATATTTTCATAAACTCATTGAAATTGCTGCACTTAGCATACTGTAATCATTAAATATTACATCTATAACAACCTCTTTTCTAGAAACATAGTACACATAATTTTGCTTGATACCGGGTTTGTTTGGACAATAAATTGGAAGAATTAAACTTGTTCATTCTTGGATTAACAATTGAAGATTTGTACTATCACCTGAATACCGATTCAATTGCAGCTTGTCCTTAGTTTCTCATCAATATATTCCTTCTAAATATTGCATGTGATAATTACTGGCTGTGTATACCCACAAGTACCTGCCTGGATACAATCAAAGTATAGTAATCACACATGATACAGAACTGTGCGAGTAACATACGATTCTGGCAATCTTTTCAATGAGACGTCTTTTAGTGTACTAGATACTTGAAACCATATGGCTTCTCGTAGACTGTCTGATATCTTCACATAATTAAATGTATCAGATTAGCTCAACACATCCAATTAAAAGCTATATTACACACACACAAACAAAAGCACAATGCATACTTGTAGTTTTAAGAAACACAGACACATAAACAGAATATTACAATTTCAGATTGTATCAAATAAAACTAAAATTATTTGCACTCGTCATTAGCACAAATCATTTATCATTCATACATCAAGAGCCACACTTTGAACACAGTCATGGACATACAATTAAATTTCATTTCAAAATACAGTTTTGAGGTATTCTCGCATAGAAATATACTTTGAAAGCAAAACGAGTGCTTAATTAAAGAGAAGGTTGAGTTCTGGGAAGAGGTGAAAAATAATTTGTGAGCATTACTCATTCTTATTATGCAAGTGTGGAAGAACATCAGATAAGACATGTTCCCTGAAAAGCATGGCTCTTCAAATGCCTTCATATTCTAAATATGCATGTAACATCGTAAAAATCGGGGGGGGGGGGGGGGGGGGGTGGCAGCTTTTTAAGCCACGTGTTCGTGTAGTCCCATATACATCTTTCTGTGTACAGTGTTTGTAACTTTACCAAGACTTGGCCAAATTTCTTATCATTTTGATGATTCCAGAACCTTGCAATACACACAAATTCTTATATGCTAGATGATCAACCTTTTCTGGTCGGTTCCACACCGTTTTTCTTTCACAATGCAATCGCATGACCAGAACTCAACTTCATCTTTATTGTCAACTTAGTTGACAAATAGGACATTCGGTTGACCACAGTTGTTTCTCAGTGGATTACAATGGATCTTTAACCCTATTTTAACTGGGCTATTTCAGACCAGGTTTTTACTGGGGGGGGGTCAATTTGACCCCCCACTAAGATCTCGGCCGTTTCACCGCCGATCGCCGCGAAAATTTGCATGCATGTCAAGTGAAGTGTATAGAATACTATGGTAATTTCAAATTTTTGAAAAATTCACTCATTTGCATATTTATGGTAATTTATGCAAATAAGGTCATAAAATTCACATTTCGGCCCATAAATCATAGATTATTCATATTTAAGTATTCTTTTTCACTACATATATTTATTAGACCATTTGGAATAATAATACAACACAAAAAATTGGAAGAGCCAGGTTATTCCTTATGTTATCTCTTGTTTTTATAATATCTTATGTATTTCATTGTTTTTTTAACTTATGTATTTTATTGTTTTTGTTGTTTTATTTCATTTATTACTACAATTCAACTATTTTGACCCCAAAACAAACATCTAAACTTTAAACAAGACTGAATAACCAATGTTTTATCTATTTTTAGGAAAAATGACTTTTACATATGTTTTGTACACAAATCACGAAAATGAGCGATTTTCGGGCTGACATGCAAAGACAAAAGGTCACGCGACCTTGTAACCGTAGGTCCGATTTTCAAAAAAATTGTTTTAAAAGATGCGTAACACTCGAAAGTAAAAAGTCACGAGAGGAAAATTTTATATCTGCCGCGGTTTCGGAGTAGTCGCGAAATTTCTACAGGGGGGGGTCAAATTGACCCCCCCCCCCAGTTAACGTAGGGTTAAAGATCATTTAAACCAGTTTTTTAACGTCTAAATGAATGGAACTGCCAGCAACTGACATTCTACGCATATTCACTTTGCTCTGTGTTATGGGATACAGAAATGTGAAGCGTAATACACTTTAAAGGCCCACTGCACTACTTGTAGCTACTTGCGCCCTCTATATAACAAACCATGCCTAATCGGTGACCATTGGTCCCCCATGATCCTCTTTTTCTTGTGTTAACTGAGAGCTGAGTTGATGAGATAACCACCTGTCCAGTAACCTTGCAGGACAGTATAATCCCTCCTGTAAACTACGGCAGATAAGCTTTAAGTCATCATAATTTATTTTTTTAATTCCACGGTTTTGCCACGTCATATCTGAATGAGGCATTATGAAGAAGTTTCTGGAATACATTTGTGAAGACTTAGGGGCAATTTCAATACCCCATTGTATTGCCTATCAAAATGAAATTCAGATGATGGAATACAGTGTATATCACTGAAATATTCAAACATTTTGAGAAGTGATAGACAACGCTATTGCCTAATGTTGATTTCTAGAAAGTCTTTGTGACCGCACCATTGATGGGAGTTGTAACTTCATATATGAAGAGATAATGATGTTCATTTTTTTCTTGTGCGCAAACAATGACCCATTCAGGGTCCAGTGAAAAATACATTGTGACATCAGTGATGTTTGGGCTTGGACTATAGAGGGCGCTGTCATGGCAATGCTTCTGAGCAATCTTGAGTTCACCGGGTAGTATGACAGAGGTTGTGCAATCTGGAGTGTAATGCTAGTTTTTGTAAAACCGGCACCTGAATCAAACTTACAACACAATCGACCTTCTAATGCACTGACAGGTTTCATGTGCTGATGATATACAGGTGTAAGTAGAAATTCGGCCATTCTTCCATTGACAGAAACTGATCAGATAATTGTGCCCTTATTTATATTTTAATAATAATAATAGTGGGTTCTTGTATAGCGCTCATGTCTGTCAGACTTGACACTACTGGCGCTCCACATTATTACCCTAGCTTTAGCATGGCTGCCCATTATAGCGCTCTAGCATTTCAAAGAATTAATTCCTGCCAGGTATCCACTTACATCACCTGGGTCGAGTAGATTAATGTCTTGCCAAAGGACATTAGTGCCATGGCGGAACTTGAACGGCGGACCATGCGATCCACAGTCCCGAAAGTATCCACTCGACCATGACACCTCTTTTAACACCAGAGCGAAGGATGTAAATTGCATGAGCACCAACAATGCATCAATTGCTATCACTCTTAAACAAGACAAGTTCACACAGTTCGCAAATGCCTAGAAGACAAGGTTCATCACATCTTTGGCATGTGACTCGCACTCTGTCCTCCCCCAATCTTATATAAAGGAATAACCTCAGCCTCTTTATTACTACGACCACCGATACAAAAATGAGGTAACAGGGTAGATGGATGTCATAGACCATCTTATGAATAGAGTAACAATATTCACATCTATAGGTTAGAACAGAAGACAGTCCTAAAAGAAGAATCATTTTTTACTTCATAGAAGCAGAATTAAGCAGTGGTTCACCGGCAACATCCCACACAAAAGTGACTTTTGTGATATTAGGCTCCGTCTCTTTTTCACCAATAAATATCTGAATAAATTCTTCAGGGTCACAGATGAAAGATATCTCTTTAGATGAGATGATTTGGATAAAAAGAGATGAATAAAGGCAGTTTGTATCTTAGAACTAAACAGGGCCAGTTTGTTTGGGGATGTTCACCATGATAAAACCACCTCTGCGGAATGACCACCTGCAAACAAAGGACACTTAGTGCATATCCAAGGGTTAGCCTCCTACGACGCACCAGTTTAATTACTTTTTTGGTAGTAAAAAATCATACTATTTATGCCTGGATAAGACTTCCTGAGTTAAGTAGATAAGTGCTTGTCTCTCGGCGCAGTTTGTTAGCTTCTCAATCTGTCTCACTGCCTCTCTGCTATGCTGCTCAGCCAAGAACCGAGACTGTTGTATACTATCAGTCTAGAGAGAGAGAGAGAGAGAGAGAGAGAGATAAGGAAATGAGTTTATAGCATTTCAAATACTTATGCCACATAGAATGATGATAAGACAATGTCACTCATCTTCTATACATAGCATAACAACATGCAGTGGCATGAAAAGATGCATTCGGCATGGAAAAGGCATAATAGCTGGTGATGTTAGCGAATTGGAAGTTTTAATATGCAAAGCTGAATGCACCTTGTGATGATATCTGGCCAAATGAAATCAACAAGTTTATGTATGTATATAGCATTCTAGGACCCCGTCGTACAAAGAGTGGATATAAATCGCAACTATGTACAAAAGAGATAAGGGAATGCAAACTTGGAATTGATTAGAGGGTTTGCGATTGATTTGGAACAATCACAACATTTTTATAAGACGGGCCCAGGTCACAACTTTTTGCTGTAGCTCTTTGTTAATATTTGCTTCACATTTTGACTCAGTTTTGTTTTAATTATTGTTTTATTTATAAGGTATATCTTCTAGCTCAACAAAGCTTATTTGATCTTTGAGAAAAAGTGGGACATTAAAGGGACTTGATAACATTGTTCAGATGAGAAAAAGTGGTGCTGAGGTAGTGACTTCAATGCTAGATATACAATTAAAGATAATCTGAAAATATGAGTGAAAACGGACCATCATCAATGATACAAATTGAGAAAAACTGATCTGATCGATTCGTTAATTCTCCCAACTTTATTTTAACAATTTAATTACATTTTAGGTGAATGTTAATTATCACAAGGCAATAAATTGGCTCTACATGCCGTTCCAGACATTCAAGTGTTAAAAGATTTTTAATAGCCTGTTTTATGTCTTTTTTCATGGAAAAATGGTTGGGAAATTTCAAAAGCAGTTGGGAGAATTTACTGTTAATCACTGTTAGAGAGTGTTGCACAGTGATGCCTTCAAAGAAAACCATAGATATCTTTGTGGTTTGAGAATTTTTTCAGGATTTTTTGCATGTCAGAGGGTTAGTACAGTAGAAGGAATATAATACGTAACATTTTATACAAAAATTACGCAATTATTTCATCAACCTTCAACAATGTTACCAAGTCACTTTATGGTGCAATTATGCAGTATCCAGACTCTGAATTTTGAATTCTTTCCTGAGTCTTCCCGTGAATTAACGGGGTGATGTGCCACAATGCCACATTAGGCTATTTGGACTGTCCATCCCCGACATGCATGAATAAAAAAAGTAATTAAGTTTCAGTTTTCTGCTTGATCAAGTAGGATGGGGGTTCATTGGAGTGCAGTGAAGTCTTCATCTAAGCTTGTACATATTGACTGTTTGGAGCCAGAAGGGCAATAAGTCATATATTTTAACACAAAGTTAAGACCTTCTGGCTCCAAACAGACATGAGAGGGCAGTATCTTTTACTTCTGAATGTATCTTTGTGTGTGGCAAGAAGGGAGCTAATGGATGCAAGGACAACGTATATACATTTCTAGAAATACTCATTTTAAAGGGAACACCTTTTCTAACTACATCTAAACAACACATTCAATTTCATCTGGTGATATATTAATGATAGATTATACATTCTAGAGAATATTCCATTAAACTTTCAGTGCCAAACTAAAAAAAGAAAGAAAGACAAATTTGATGAAAGTTCAAGTTCCCGCCCTTATGCAGGCATAGGAATTTGATAGGCTTTATTGAAGTCATTGATGACTTCAATAATCTGTATAATATAATAAACATGTATCTGATAAGCCCCGTTCAAAATAAAATGGACTTAAATAAAAGGCAATTACTATGGAAATGTAATCAGGTATTCAAAGCTTTAGACATTGCGATGTGTTTTAGTTGATGAATGGAGGAAAAATAGTAAAATTTTTAAAAAGCTCAAATATTTGTCATCCATGATTACCCAAATCAAGTAATGGACAAATAATTTACCATGTAATACATACATTTACTCTAGCTTTACCTCTTTAAAATAAATCTAATGACATTTTAAAAAAAATTCTATGGTGTGTTACAGACACATCTAGAAAGAATAACATTTGCAAAGGCACCATAAACTGATTTGTAGTGACCTTGTTATGATACATGTACTTACATTTGCTACAGCTTTTCTTGCCCTCTCTACATCCCCCGTATGGCTGAACCTCCTCATGATCATATCATTTAGCTCAGGATACTGTGAGGGAAAACAAAAATATATTGTCATAAAATTATAATATGGTGCACTAATAATTGCAGTCTTTCAAAGCATTGGTGTACAACTATATAATCAATATATATAATTTGTGTTATTATAAATACACAAATACACAAGTATAAAAATACAAATGAATGAATGACTGCATAAACATACAAATCAAATAAGCAAACAAACAAACAGAATGAAAATCACAGCTAAAACTTATTCACTGACTGATTTCATTTTATCCTCTTCCTACTTCATTTATTACATAATTAACAATAAAGGAGGAATTACAAGAAAATTACTTTATCTTTAATAACTGAATATATAGCAGTACCATAACTTTTATACGCGATGAACTAAATTATTATTGGGTACTAAAGAACAAAGCATCCAATACTAATTTTGATGCGCTTCGCTCTGGTTAGAATGAAAACTCTGGCCCTCCACTAAGTTGCTTTCAAATATAAGTTGTAAAATCACAGGAATGAAACAGGTTTGGGGAAAATTAGAAAACTTAAAAGAAAGTGGGCCTGTCCTTTGTCAGTGATGAAAACCAGAGTATGGCTAAGGTAGCATAGTGACATGCATTGGCACAAAATTATGCATCTGGATTGCAAATTAATTGTATAATAATTAATCATAATTATACGATACAGAGGTAAATACCTCTACAACCTTAGTGCATCCCGCGCCTACTGTATATGTAAACCTTAGTGAGGTTTAAAAAATATATAATAAATGTCATTCAGGTGTCAAATTACAACTCTGAATTCACTGATATTACCAAAATTCATGTCTTTTGCATTCTGGATATGAGTTTATATACATTTTGCTAAGCAGCCTTTAACAGGGAAACCAGTTGGTAGTACCCATATACTCTAAACATACAAAGCCTGAAAACCCTTGAAACCTGAGAAGATGTGTCTTGGTAACAACATGGTATTAACATCATTTGGCAAGACATTACTCCACATTTGCCACTCCTCATCCAGGTTTAAATGGGTACCTGACAATCACTGGGGTAATAATAATTGCAGGGCCTTTAGGAAAAACAGCTTTGAATTAATGAGGCTTCCATGGGTATACAAAACTATTATCATTATATTGAATATGAAATCATGCAAAAAGCCGTAAAACTGGGCATCCCTGCTAAAACAACTGGACCGAATAGCTTGACTGTATGTTCCCCCAAGATGAAAGACGAATGACATTGGATATTTTTTAATGCAGACCTTCTCGGCAGCAAAGAGCACAGGAGCTGTAGCCAGTCCTAGTTTGAGATCCGCTGAGGTAGGTTTGCCCATTGCATCATCACATGATACAAAATCTAAGATATCATCAACAAGCTGGAATGCCATGCCGATGTTACGCCCATACTGGTAGGCAATCTCACACACTTCGGGGCTGCAGTCTGCTAACATTGCCACCTGCAAGAACGAAAAGTAATAAAGAAATTTGAGATATGATACAACTTTCATTAAAAACTGTAATGGTTCAAATAAGTGAAATCAAGCATATTTCCTAGTCACAAGTAATTTCTGTCACTTCAAGATAGTTATGTTCTATTCTCATTTATAAATCATAAGAAACTTTACGAACATTTAAATCAAATCAATCTTATATTGCACATCCTGACTCTGTAGCCGAAATTCACGGAAGATGTTTAAATTCAAACCAAGTTTGAAACCTCCATCGTGGACTACAATTAACAAATAAAAGCAAACATTGCCTCTTTCTCCGCTATGTGTGTAGAAATATAAATATAGGTTTGAACCGTGGTCAAGGTTTAAAGGTAAAGACCAGTATTGGAAATGCCCCAATTTCAAAAAATGAAATGGAAGCTCTCATTACCAATCATGTGAAAGAATATGTTTTGACTAATACATGATGATACAAAATTTGCCGGGAAACCGCCTACTAATTTATATATTTGGTAAATTTGTTTCTCTCATGGTCTGTGAGAGATATAGGGTAGTCCCATATACATCTTTCTGTGTATAGTGCTTGTAACTTTACGAAGAATGGGCCAAATTTCTTATCATTTTGATGATTCCAGAACCTTGCAGATGCTAGATGCTAGATGATCAACCTTTTCTGATCGATTCCACAACGTTTCTTTCACAATGCAATCGCATGACCATAACTGGTCTTTACCTTTAAAGTCCTTTAAAAATTCTAGTCACGGATCTACACTTTTTCCAATCCTGCATTTCATCATCTCTTCCTGCTATTTTTCACCTTCTTACCAATCCATAAGATCTAACTAAAATAACACTACAGTTTACCACAACTGTTTTGTACTTACTGCTCTACAGCTGTGAGCCATGAGGCTAGCAGTTTTCTTATAAGTCTTCATCAGGTAATGGGAAAATCTTTCATTCTCATTATCTTTAGATCCAAGCTGCATGAATTCACCTAAAAGCAAACCAACACAATAAACTTAAATATCTGCTATTGAAAGAGAGGCAACGCATTACTGTATCTTCCCATTGGCTATCGAATGCTTTCCACAGCAAGTGTTATCAAGCTGAGCCTGGACATTCAAAAGTGGAACTATAAAAAGCTTGGTAATGACTTAAGTTAATGGACACAATTTAATCAAAGTAGATTTATCTGTGTTTTATTTAATGCCATAAGCAGACGAGTAGTAATTTACATCTGTAAATAGTCAAACACTTTATGAAGAGTACTGAGTTACAATTCATTCAAAATTGTCGCGAATCCTCCAATCACTCCCTAACAATCTCTTATACACAGAATTGTGATTGATAACATTTTCAAGTTAGTTTTGATCAATTCAATAAATTTCAACTATTCATTTAAGCAGGGCCATGACAAAACCAGACAGAAAGAAATAAAGATTTAGATAGTTCTTCCACAGATTTGAAAGCTGATTTACTGTTTTTCATAGCAGGAAAGCTGAGAGTGACAGTTTTGCAAAATGATTTCATTTATCTAGTAGAGTATTATGAAAAGGAATGACTTTGACTGGATATTAACAAACAAATTGAGGGATGAAGGTATCACAGGGATAGCATGACGCTACATCTCGAGCTTGGAACCATGTATGCAGGCACCACAAAATCACAAGCCTGAGACAAGGGCAACATGGGCATGGATATAAAAAGGTGTGATCAAACCATTATTTCTAAAATAAGAGATGTACCCACGGATGGAAAGTCACTCTTACATGAAGAACTGTACATAGCACTCCATAAACATCTAGGATCTACTAAGAATTTGAATGGCCTACAGAGGATAGGGGCTGTGGAGGATCTATTTTGAGGATAAGTCTGACAGGTGTTAGACGTGTATCAATCAGCTCCCATTTATGACACAAACCCTTTCGTCAACATCAAAAGGTTTTTCCTCTTGGACAAATAAGCATCAGAAGATTAAAATAAGTAGAGACCAATAACTTTGTTAAAATATGACTGTAAACTAATGGCTTCTGTCCTAGCAAATAGGATGCGTAAAGGGAAGAAAAGAGCCATCCTTTTCCAATAATTAGATAATTTTGAAAGTGCTGCTGGCCTAGTGATTAATAAGTATAAAACAATTGAAATGGTTGGGTAAAACAACGCACCATTGGACCTTTGACGATTTTGGTCTTTATTGGACAGATAGCTGTATTGTGCTTACTGCAACTAAGAAATTCAGATTTGTGTGAAACATGTAATTGTGCAGATGATTTTATTTCATGATTTCTTGGAATGTGGAATGAATATCCCTTAATTAAAGAAAAACAATTCAGACAGTTAAAGATGTTTATAATGTAGACCTTGATTTCAATATCATCACTTTGTTGAAAAACAAGGTAACTAAAAGAGAAGTAAAGATGAAACTTGGACCATCTTTTGAGCTTATGTAGAAACTGAATTTTGAGAAACGAAAATGGAAAAAATGAAAAGAAAGACAAATTCTGGTGCATTTTTTTAACCTTAAAAACACACCAACATTGCCCTTTTGAAATATGGAACAGGAAAACTGTATAATCTACCTAAAATGTTGAAAATGTATATTTTGTAGATTCATTAATATATATTTACTTTGTAATTTGTTGTTCAATGAAAAATGAATGCGAGATAATTGGTTGTAGTAAAATACACCTGTTATGGGTGAAAGTAAAAACAAAAAGGAAGTTTTGTGTTTGTTCCCATTACCTTTGACTAGATCTTCTATGACAGTGGAAAGTACTATAACAACATCTGGATCACCTATCCTGGCCAGGGCTTGTGATGATATAGAAAGCACAAAGTCACCTGCAAGAATAGACTGGACAAAGTAACAAAGAAAGATATGAAATGGATACCATAAATCAAAATCTTAATCCTGTCAAATGCTCACCATCTCCAATTTACAATAACAAGAAGGGTACACCGCTATCTAGCCATGCATTCATTATAGATCTAGTGTCTAGGATATTCTAGAGTCTATTAGTAAAAGTTGAATGAATATGCTATACAATTTTTCAAGTATTTTTTCTTGAATCAGAGAATAAAACAAATTAAATGAACACAGGTGTATATTTACATAGGGGTGAAAACTGGAACTGAAGCAGTTTGAGATTCCATTAATTATTTAATTCATTCATTCATTATTCATTTGGCAATATGCATCATGTTAAAACATTAGAATAACACAAGAAGATAAGATGAAACAGGATGTGAAGATTATGCCACTTATAAAGCTAAGCTTGATCCACCTCACCTCTTGAACAAAACTGTCTGGTAATAATATATATTGTAGGACACATGCTCTAGTGAAAATCAACCGCTGGATCTTATATATTTCTAAAAATAATTACATTTCTAACTTTAACCATGGGCCCAATATGATATCTAACCCTATCTATACACATTAACCTTGTCTAAACCCAATTGGTGCCCTAACCCTATATCTCAGACAAATGAAAACCTGTAGCAAATGTCACTTGAGCGTGGATCAGATAATTGGCAAATTAATGCAGAAATAAAGAAGAGCCATCTTACTTTTCTTTGGCCAAATAATTCATTGATGGACGTTTTTCCTCTCCTTGTATCTGCTGCATCAATCACATCATCATGCATCAGACTGGCCGTGTGAATCATCTCCGTTATCATGGCAATCTTCTTCTGAGAATCTTTTATACTGGAGATAAAGAAAGAAAGAATGAAAGGCTCAAATGGGAGTAAAGAAAATAAATAAAATAAATAATAGAAGATTCACATGAAGGTGCACATCCGTTTGTTGTGTCCATATAAAACTTTATGTTTCAATATAATTCTGGTTTATTACCACCCACATTAAATGTCATATTCACTTTGGACTCAACTTTTTATTCATTTATTTATTTAATTTAAAAAAAAAAACACATTGTAGAACTTGGAGTGTTGTTAATTTCATAACCTTTGAGTGCATACTCCCACTGTACAAAGTTCCTTTATTACAATGCCATTCAACACAGCACTAAAACCAGTACCCCAGCACCACCTGGATTCTGTTTCATATCGCTTTGTCAATGCATTTATGCTCTCATGGAATAAATAAATAAGTTTAAAATATGTCCAACATCCTTAAACTCAACAACTTTTATTCTTCCTTCCTGTCTTGTTTCCTTTCCCTTCAGATATTTTGTGTGTATGACTGGTGGTTTGAGCAGGTGTGAGCATATGCAAATGTGTGTGATTTTAGAGTAAAATATTTTCATGATTATTAGTATACTCTGATATTTGTTTTTTACTCTATTTTTAGAGCATCCCTCTTCACAAATCTTGTTTTCTTAGTTTAACAAATATTTTGTGAATGTAAATGAAATTGGTCATTTAAAAAAATGGTTATACTAACATAGAAATAATACCTGTATAAAGAATAAGGGTCCCGGTCTAGTCTAAACATCACATTGTACAAAAGTCGGATGACTACGCGAGGCATATCTTGAGCCCGCATTAATGATTGGCCAACTCTCACGTCCACTGACCTCATCAAAATTAGTTTTATTATAAGACGTTGTATTCTTGTCCTCTCGCTATACAATGATTCTTTATACAGCGTTTTAATATATACCAGTTTTGTATAACTTTCCTAAGTCAGAATAGGCAATGAAAGTCTGAGTCATTCGTAGCAAGTTCTACCGGTAAGTTGAACATGACACAACTACATTTTTCTCTGCTTGCGAAATTATTGTGAGGCAAACTGATGAATGATGGCATACCTTTCTGTTAAAGAATTATGTAGATTGCATACTCTAGACATCAATAGAACTATCATGGGTCTGAAAGACTTGCCCTTGCCATCAAAATAGTACTGGGCGACTTCAGTTAGCTCTGGGCAACTTCCACACAGCTCCTGAAATAAGAAAGAGAATATTGAATATCATTTGTAAGATAATTCCTTGGCACGATTGTAATTTTTTTTTAAAGTAAAAAAAAAAAATATATATATATATATATATCACCTTGCCAGCTCCTCTCCTCTTTGCTCTGTAAAGAAAATTTCATAAATTTCAATTTGCTTAGGTGTCTATACAGGGGTTATGTCAAAACATCTGTGCATGATTATTTCTAAGGTGTACAGTATGTAAACCGGTAATCAAATTTTTAATTTTTTTTAGAAAATAATTAAAACAAATTATTAAAAAAAAAAAAAGATTAAATAGCAGAGGATCTTACATGATATTATACAAACAACATTGTCAATTTCGGGTTACCTGATTACAAATTCAAATTCATAGTTTTCTCTGTTTATATCAGATTTTGCTCAAACTTTCAGTGATTTGATCTCCTAAGGTTTCTGTTGCAATTGCAACCAAATTAATACCAGGGTGAACACGTAAACTTCACCTTTCGCATGTAACAAAAATTCAAATTAAGAACAAATGATCTTTTCAACAATTTCAATTTCAGAATGTTAACGTTATGCAATACTGTACAAGCTAGAACGTTCTGTTCTTGTCAGTACATACATACCTGTCGTATACTTGGATGAAGAGACTGAAGCTCACTTTCTATAAGCTTATAAGGCTGGATTGGTTCTTTAGGGAACAGTTCAGCCTCGGAACCTGTGTTGTAGCTTCTTCTATACTTCCTCCACTGCCTGTTCACATGGAGTATTCATGAAACAAAATAGAAACAGAAGGATTAATACTACTAGTCAAGATATTTACTGATTGCAATTTCCATAAAAAAACATGTATGTCTCCTCCCCTTTGACCCCCTCCCCTTTGACCCCCCCCCTCCCCCTCCTACAAAAAAAGGGAGGATGGCGGGGTTGCAGGGTTTCAACAGGATTTCAACAGGTTCTTAGTCAGATCAATGCTGGATATATTTGATACCCGGTACTCAGTCGCCTCTTATCCATCATTCTCTTCTGAAAAAATGATACAAATGAGCAACAAAATAACTACGGTACTTGAAAAAGGCAACCTGTACTTACTTACTTAAGAGTGAAACAAGTAAAAACGCTACTCAAAATTTGACAAAGAAAAGGAAAGGAAGAAAAGAAAATAAGAAAACAAATCAGGAAATAATCCCAAAATCTTTACCACTTTGATAAATGCTGCTAATGTTGACTTGACTTGACTAGGCACTTGTGTAAGATGTATACTTTACTACTTATGTCACATCTATTAACAAGTACAAAACGATTTGTTTATCTAAAACAAATGAGGGGAAATATGCTAGTATTAAAATGGTTTTAATTATGTTTTCTGAATGCCTTGAAATACTGAAGTCTACAATAATGAAGTATTAAATTTTGTTATTATTTTTTGACTTTCAATTTCAACATCTTAAAAGTTAATATCCTTTTGATAGGTCTTATGCAGATTTAACTATCGAATCACAGGTCAATTTCGCTATGAACATGGACTTGTTTTATTTATAAAAAAGATTACATACAAAGATTTAACTATGACTTTGAGTAATAATAGACTAGACTAGATCTAGGTTTAAAATATACCTTGAAACCGTGTCACCCCCTGTGTGCAGTAACGAGCCTTGTCGCATCTGAAGAAGGAAAAAAACAGAAATGTATTTTATTAGTGTACATGTACACATGCTTAGCCGCTACTGCACATGCATACTTTCTCCTCACCATAGGATGTAGGACGAGGAATCCCCCCTTTCCCATCACAGACTTCTTCAAATTATAATTTCAAGTGGTTGAACGGATACCCAGAGGAGTCGAAAAACATTTACCTGCTTTCAACTGTCTGTAAGTCAAAATTGTAATTACCGTACTACTTTATGACTTTACATTTCGAAAAAATGTGACCCAACCAGCTGTTTGAATCGTTTTCCTATGCAGGCTCTGGTCAATCTGGAGCTCCGACGCCTTCGGCAGTGGAGCTCCCCGGAGTTATCAGGTTGTAACGTAACTAGTATGGGTGCCAATTAGCAATGGCATAGCAATGGATTAAAAAATGTTGCGGCTATGCCGCCTATGGATAGTGATCACCTCCGTTTTCTAAAGTACAATGTACTTTCTAGAGTACTTTCAGAACATTCCTAATCATCATGATTACGATCCTAAACCCATGCACCGTTATGCATTTAATAGTAAGTAGTGGGCACGTGCAGCGCACTGGGCTCATACTCTGATTCTTACAAGTACAGCTTGTTTCCTCGCACCATGAAAGACTGGGATGAGCTTCCTACAAATATCATTGAGCTGCCCACATTGAAACAGTTCAAGGAAGCCACCAGCTGCAAGCACACATAGCTGCATTACTATCCTGGCTGTGTATTAAAAGCTGTTCTATTGATTCTCAACTTCTTAAACACCACTGTACAAAACTCAACTGATTTCACTCAAAATTGGTACTTTAGTGACAATTGATGACACCAACATGTAAATAGCATTGAAAATACAATTTTTTCAACTTACCGATGTTAGAAAGAATAATTTACTAATTCAAATCGCGAGTCTACTGACCTGTCAAACTTGCCAATCAGCCACATCGTATTTGTTGTGTTCATTTGTGTGTAATTTGTGTATTTACTATTCATGTGTGCAATTGCTGCCTCTTGTCTCTTAGCACGCAGTGCAGCGCTAGAGGTCAATACGCATGACTCTCTATCGCTTTGCTGGAGTGGCTGCGAGTGGTCACACCATCATCACTTTTACTAGCATAAATTCGTACAAGCTGTCCACTGTTGGCAGAAGATCACCCTTGTCTAGATGCTGAACAGGCTTTGAAAAGTAGCGAAATAGAAGTAAAAGTAGAAGTGTCATGACCTAGTGTCATGCATCATACATTATGATTATTAATTTGATTTCCTCCTTGTGCTTTGTTTTTGTTAGCTGGTTTGTTTTTGAAATGTTATACATATTAATTATCTTCATGCTATATATTTTGCAGGTCTTCTGGGTGCGCCAGTTGGTTGAGAAGAGGGACCATTATGGTTACAGTGATTTAGTTTGCTTTCCCCTTCCCGGGCAGCCAACTGATGCACTCAGACTCAGAGGACCTCCAGGAAGATTGTGTATTTATATTAAATTATTATAATTGACATTCTCTTAATCTTTGTTTAGGCCTAGATCTAGATCTACATATATTCTACATTGTTATATTTTTTGTGAATTGCCGAATAAATAATAAATAAATAAATAAGTACTGACACTATAAATTGCACTAGTAGCTAATAGAACCAAGGCCGAATTGAGCAACTGTTCATGTTTGCTGCGGCTCTTTCTCTCTGGCCGGCGTCTCCGGTATGGTAGGAGCGCTGGGTTGTCGCCGGGCGCGCTGGCCCAGGCATGTGTACGTATTGCCCATTTCCATGCATTCCGAGTTTGTGAGGCGATCTGAATTTCGACAGTTAAATAATTAGATAAAAACGAATACTTACTGATTCATGATGCAAGTTAGAGTTGCACAATTTTAATACAGCAAAGCTAAGAGGCCCATGTTCACCGGACAATCTGTAAACTTGATGAAAATCATTCCGAAAATTAACTTTAATTCCCAGTCGTCGGGCAGCAGTTCGGCACATGAGCGCAGCCATTTTGTGACTTACGCAACTAGCATGCACTTTACATCACATGCGAGTCAAATACACGTACAATGGGGAAAATGATGAATTATTATAAAGATGTCTGAGATATAAATGATACGGGGTGGATGGGGTGGAAGGGCTTGGATGGGCGTGGATGGAAGGGGGTAAGCAGAAAGAAAAAAAACCCGACATGATCCGGAAAGATTTCCAGGTAATTAAAAAAATATATATTTCTGTTCTTTTTTTTTCCTTCTTTTTTTCTTCTAATTATTTCTTCTCTTTTTCGTTTCCAATTTATCCAAAGTATTTCCATTCATATCTTTCTCTCAATATAGGAAATTGCGGCTATTTTACCCCACCTTCTCCCCTCCGATCAAATTATGTGCGAATAATCAGAGGCGGCGCTCCGGGGGGGGGGCAGGGGTTAAGTGCCCCCTTTTCAAGTACCCCCAACCAGGCGCGTACACAGGGGGGAGGTGGGGGGGGGGGTTGGGGGTTGAACCCCATTTGGTATTTTTAAATGTGTAAACCCCCTAAAACCCCCCTAAACCCCCCTTTTTACAAAGATAAAGTGCCCCTTATACATAGGAAAAGTGCCCCTTTTACTTTTACTAGTGCCCCCATTACTTTGTAAAAGTTTCCCTTCTCCTTCTCACCTCTGATAAGTACCCCTTTTATTCTTTCACGTGCCCCCTTTCAAGTTCCTATTTTCCTTTGTAATAAGTGTCCATATTCCATTCTCATATAGGCCTAGGTACCCTTTTAAAGCTCTAGTAAGAGCCTCTTTTCAGGTACGAGAAGAACACCTTCTCAATTTCCCCCAAATTATTGGAATCTGAGAGGTGCCATGCACTTTTACTTCGACAAGTGCCCCTTTTTCTTTGAAACAAGGTGCCCCTTTCCCTTTTAATAACTATTACTTTTTAACTTGGATTAGCGAAACTTTTATTTTAAAATGTGCCCCTTTTCCCAGTTCAAATAAGTGTCCCTTTTCCTTAATTTAAGAGCCCCTTCGGGCCCTTCCCCTTTTAATAAGTGCCCCTTTTTATCTCGGGTAAATGACCCTTTTCAGGTTCGAGAAGTTTCTTCTTTTCACTTTCACTTCACCTCCGATAATTGCCCCTGTTCAAATCTGAGAGATACTCGTGTTACTTTGACAAGTGCCCCTTTCTCTCCTGATAAGTGCTCTTTTCATCTCCGATGAATGCCCCTTTTCAACTTTAATAATTGCCCCCTTTATTGTGACACGTGCCCCTTGTCATTTCGAATGCTCTTTTTCCTTTTTAAAAGTGCTCTTACCCTTCTCATAATATCCCTTTTCATCTCTGATAAGTGCCCCGTTTATTACACATCATCAACACCCGCCCCCCCCCCCACTCAATGTTATTTAGGGTACACATGTGCTCGTTCCCTCTTTTTGAAAGCACCCCCTATCTGAGGACTGCCAAAATTTCCGAACCCCCCTTTCGCGGGCATTTCGCAGGCTTTTCCTGCCTTGGAGACCCCCCTAAATCAAGAAAAACGCTCAATGTACCCCCCTAAATTCGGAATAATTTCTTAGGAGTCCAAAGAGATGAGAGGAAAAAAAAAAAAACCTTTTTAAAGAAATCTCCGGGTGAAAAGTCAAATACACCCCTTTTTTTTACAATATTCTCGGGCCGGACTTTGTCGCACGAAAAGTACCCCTTTACCGGACATTTTGGCAACACGCATGCGGTCATTCCGACCTCTGAGTGGGGGGGGGGGGGGCGGGCATCAACATGACTGTGCATCTGTTTCTTTTTAATAAGAGCCACTTCCCCCTTCACTTAAATGCCCCCTTTCATCTCCGATAAATGCCCCTATTAGAATCTGATCGGTGCCCCCTTTCTTGCAACAAATGCACATTTTTTATAAGTGCCCCTTTTTTTATTCTCATATGTGCCACTTTTCACATCTGGTCAGTGCCCCCTTTTAACTCTGATAATTTCCCTCATAACAATGATACGTGTCTCTTTTCTCGTTTCTAAAAAGGGACCTATCCCCCTTTTTCATAATTGCCCCTTTTCACATCTGATAAATGCCTCTATCAAAATCTGATAGGTGCCCCTTTTCCGTCGGCAAATGCCCATTTGCTGTTCTCATAAGTGCCCTTTTTCATTTCTGGAAAGTGTCTCTTTTCAGGTGTAAGAAGTGACCCATTTTCAACCCTGATAATAACGTGCTCCTTTTCTTTTCTGATAAGTGTCTTTATCCCTTTCGGTAAGTGTCATCTTTTCCTCTCATCATTTAACGTTCCCCTTATTTAAACCGACTAAGACCAACTTCCACCAAAGGTTGCTCGCTACGATCGCTCTCATTTATAGATGATATAATTATGTTACTTTTTATCAAAGGTCTTTTCAGTCTTCCGTTATGAGAAAGTGCTTATGACCCCATCAGGATTGGGGTTTTTCCTCTTTATAAGATGTAATTTTTTCGCACTGCGACCTCACAAATTTGTTCTCACTTGCATCGCTCGCTCGCAAAAGAATTTTCAGACCATCTTTAAAGCTGGTTAGTTTAAACCTCCGAAACTAATCAAAGTTATTAATGAAAATTATTTTGTTTGTCTGCTTTAAAGGATATTCTGTCAAAATATCGTGATTAAAGAAAAACAAATATTAGGAACTAAAGATCGTACAAAGGATCAAAAGGGAAGTTAACACTGCGTCTTCAGATCATTATTTAATTATGAACAGTTGAACACTAACGTACAAATCAACAGCATAAACTCAAATGTTTATAACTTAAGATTCATTTAATGTTGATGTATAAATAAATGTTACAATATACAGGGTATGGAATGAATCAATTGAAAAAAGCACAACATCTGATTGCTTTCTCCTCTTTAAGAAAGTTTGGCCAAAGACAAATATATAGAGTTAGAGTAGGCTTACAAGATAAGGGTAATTATAGATAAAAAATTGCTGCTCAAATAGTTTGAATCCATTAGGCCCTATACTAACCCGATTCCGTATAGTCCCTATCCATAACGCACACGTTATTCATTATTTACTTTTGGATTTAAAAAGTCGCCAAACGATATTAAAACCTAGAACCTTGTACAAGTTTTCGTCTAAATGTTGACTTGCTTCTCTAACAATGAGTCAATCGGTTAATCTATGAGACAGAGTGACATTATAATGTCGGTTACACGATTTTGTATTATACGATACTGACACGTGAAGTTTTACATTTTTGCCTTACAATTTTACAATTTAATATTATTTTGGCTATCAGGAAACACTTATAAAATGTTGAGGAGCACGGAGATGACTAATAAAAGAATATGTGGTAATTGCCTCTCAAATTTTCACAATCTCAGGAAACAAACCTTTTCACTTCTAAAACATTTATTTCATTTATAATCTTTCTTCATATTTTTTTATCTGCTCCATGCAAACGATTTTCATTATTTTCTTCCTTCGCAATAAGTTGAACAGTACATTATTTTAAAGTTACATTTAAAACTTTCAGTGAAATGACGCAACACAATTCCGGGGGGGGGGGGGGTGGGGGTACACGCCCCGCCCCTTCTTCCTTCCGAAAAAAAGCTAAGACAAATTAATATCCAGTTTCCGCGTTTAGAAATGCTTTAGAATATAGAACATCTTAGGCTCCACATTAACACCTTAACACCTTAAACACCCCCCTTTTGGAAAATTTTGGATCCGCCCCTGCCAGTTCAAATTGTTAGACGGACAGCACGTTTGTTTTTCAATTTATGACTAAAGCATTATTAGGCTGTTTGTACTAAACTACTTTAACAGAAGAAATATACATTTTGACAACCATTATACATCAACGTTTTCGACAGAATAATCATCATCATCATCACAAAAGTAAATTGATATGAAATTAAAATAAATAACATAAATATTGAAAGACAAAGTACAAATAATCAGATTAAGAGTGTACATCCGTATATAACTGTGTTCATGATTGTGTTGACTCTAGATCTGTCTCCAAGGAAGATGATATTGCATGCACCAGCTGGATCGAAGTCAAAATAATTTTCCTCACACTCTGTTAGTAAAATTTCCAATTGGGTTGAATAAGATAGTTCGCTTTTGGTTTCCTCCTCTGTTTTGAAAGTCCATTGTCCACACTCTTCGATCCACGAACGTCTGGAAAAGGGTGAGTTTATATGGCAGGGGGGGGGGGGGGTAATACAAAAGAATATAGAACTATTGTGAGTAAAAGGGTCCCATGGATGGTTCCTCGCAATGTCTCCGGTCTTTAATATGCACTTATTTAATCGATAAATTAATTTACGTCCCTTGACATGACCGTTGACTATAATTGGGCATTATCACAGATTCTTCAATGGTGCCTTGTGAAGATATTTTTGATTTTGGATGAAACAAACTGTTTAAAATACATGTCGAATAAGGAACTCATCGCACAGACGGTCATGTCTGAAAATAACAATCAATCAATGAAATCCTTGGAGAGCCAATCGATTTGGGTGACACAATGTTCGCTTCATTTCTGAGATCGATTTAGCCATCAAGTTTTAGGCTTTGTCAAACACCACCCGCCCCTTTAGAATCAAGTTAAGATGTTTGTTATTTGATTTTTATTTTGACTTGATTTTGATTTGTTGTATATGTATTTTTAAAATTAAAATCAAATAAAGCGACAAGCAAATACAAAGCAACAAGAAAAGGTGCACTCGGAACAAAATAATTAAAAACGAGTTCCACACCCCCAAAACAACAAGACCAATAACACACAATTCATAGTCAAAATAAAACATAATAGGCCTATTAGTATGCTGCTAGATACCATTTTTTTATAATTATTGATCAACTTTACATCGAAGAACAGTACCACAACATTATAGTGATATTTTGTGTTATTTTTATGAAGAACCATTGAAACGAACACAACTTTGCAAGCTATCTGACGTCTCTTGCCTGAATATCAACTCTCCATTATCTAAATTTTGCGAGAAAGCGCCAGGGAAACATACAAAATCTTGACACATCCTTGCGACGAAAATATTTCGTCATAAGAATATACATAGTATACGAGATAGAATAGAATCTCGCTCCCCAAAATATTATAACGTTATAATTTACGAGGGGGTGACTGGAGCCCCTATAACCCCCTCCCATATCATCCTCCCATTATATACACTTTTCTTAATATAATCAGCTGATTTACCGTCTTCTTAATTTTGTTCATTTAAATATAATTTAATGTAGAACTTGTGACAAATGGTTCTGAAATATGGCCAGGGGGGGGGGGGGGGGGGGCGAACAAGTTATTGTTTTCCTGATGAGTATAAAGAGGTAAAACACATATTGACAGGGGGCATGTGCTCCTAGTACCATTATTAATCCGTAATCACTTCCCATGCTATTTTTATTTAAACTGATTTCATATATACCTATTTCTTGGCTGTCTTCTTTCGCGATAGTCTGTGATTCCAGACGTTTAGATAAGGTATCAGCGACATTATTTGGTAGAATACATGCCTTCCATTCTTCCTCGTTATGCTTGATTTCTGTACGAGATGGATAGTATAGGATTAAAAAATGTGATGCCAGAATTAGTGAAGGATAGAATTTCTAGAGAGAGAGATACACAATGCCATAAAACCGGTTTATTGGATGCGAATATACGACTTGAAAACTGTAAAATGCTATTCAAATATTTGTTTTCTTCTTTTATCTCTTTTTTAATTTGTTTATAACCTTGTTGCTGCTCTACATGTATACCATTACTCTTTCATTTTACTGGTACAATTCGGAAAAAATGCAAATGTATGTTATACTTTCCATAATCATTATGTCCCTATTTGCTCTGCTCTTTACTTTGGTGTTATTGTAAATAAAACTATTCTTGACAAGTGTTCTTTGATATAGTTGCTTTGAAATAAGCATGTAATTTGAACCAGAAGGGGGGTAACTTAATATACCATTATACAGAGTTAACGCCCTTCTGAACAGAGATATACCTTCGTGTATTGTAGATGCCAGTCTTTCGAGCTGAATGGCTCTGAGAGCCTTCACCAATTCAACAGCCAGCTGCTCTGGAGTGAATCCCAGTTTTCTCGTCCACTGACGCAGAAGAGCGATTGTGACATCGGGAAAAACCTCTTCCTCACTCATTCGTATATTCTTCATTCATTGCCATAGTAACGGAGCATACAAAAGGAGGGGTAGAAAAATGATACAGAAGAGAAATGAGTATTATGCGGTCGTTAGCGTTTGGACTGACAGGTGTTAATAATTGCACTAACACGATCTAGTACAGATTAAAAAGAAAATATTGCTAAATTATGAAAGCGGAAGTGGAGGAGGAGAGTCGGAGAGAAAACAGTGGTTGTCACAGCAATACTGAAATAGATTATCTCAAATTAATAGTCACGTTATTTGGCTTTTCTGGGCCAAAAAAACTAGAAGCGCATAAAATCTTTCAGTATATAGTCATGCGATGATTATTATTTTGCGGAATAGTATCCAGTTACAGTATTATAATTATCAAAGTGCTTTAAAGATATAATATACCTCACTGTTCTTGTATGTAGATAATGTTTCACCAGTATCACTATTGAAAGATAAAGATGCTCAGTATAGTCAGTTGAGAACCAAAGGGGGAACACTCCACACCCTTCTGACTCTCAACAAAATAATGATTATCAAGCGATATCTATATAATAATATACCTCACTCATTTCCCGAGGTACTCCAAGCTTCAGGCCAAATGTATGGTATTCATCAGGTGCCACTTCGTCACCTATCCGCCGTAGCACGGTATCGAACCACTGTGGTTGTGATTGAGTACTCGAGTTCGAAGAGCTGTGGCTATCCATGTCTGCTATCCTAAATATTGTGATAAAATATCGGTAAGAATGATGGTGATGATCACAACAATGACGACGGCGGAGACGACAACAGCAACGACGATGATGATAATGATAATGATAATAACAAGAATCAAAATCATCATTATCACTATAATTAAGATCATCATTAAGAATAATATATAATAAAAGTGATAATAATGCTCGTATATTTAGCATAACCCTCATGGATTAAGGCACTGAGGGGGCACTGCCGTCATTGTGCCTTCGAGGCTTCGACCCCCCTTCCCCATTCCCATCCCCTCCCATATTAATTGCAAAACACTACATTTGTGACTTTTGAACAGAAAGATTATAATATTTAGGACTTATAAACAGTTATATAGAATGTTAAAAGTTGTGAGTATTCTTAAGATTGGGAACAGAGTGATTTACGAAGTTGTTTTAAATTTCCAATGAGGTCACCTGTACATGTCTGTTTTCTATACGCTGTCACACTGTATAATTATGGTGAATTATAACATTTCCACTCTGTCAATAATTATCCAAGAAATCCTTTATGTATTATAGTGCTTCTAGCGGCTAGCGAAATAGGTTTATTCGTTAATCTGTTATGTTCGAACAGCGCAGGTGATTATAAGGCTGTTGATCACCTATCATTTTTATAATGCTGAATCATATAAATCATGCAATTGCTATAATTTAGTTTCAATCCAGCTTCAATCACTATAATTTTGTAAGAAAATGTCTACTTACTTGGTTTGGTCATATTCAGGATTGTAGCCCCAGGTCGGTAAGATCACTCCATTTTATGACTGTACAAATAATGCAAATAGAATATTATGAGCTAATACTTTAGGGTCATCCAGGACGAACTGTCATAACGCGTGTGCTGAATATACTCGTTCAAACCAATCCGTTCATTTGTTAGTGATCGGTATCGAGGGTTTGCGCACCGTTGATTTTATTGAAAAGCGCTCTGGACAGTGAACAGGAGGGCATTGTCATTCTAGCTTTATATTCATTTTATTTACTCTGAAAGTCATTTAGGATAAATCGATGACGAATTGCGTGGGCGAGCCCTCTGAAATTCTTGGTAATAAGATTTCTGTGGAAAATTATCAACAGTGACGTAAACTATCTAGATTATGACGCCGGTGGCAAACAATCATTTTTGCACCCCCCCCCTTCACCGCCTATAAGCTAAGCGAAGATAATAAGTTTTACGGTCATTATTATTTTGTATAATACGCGGGGTGTCCGGTCATACTGTGACGGATATATGAAGAAAAATCTGCATTACGGTCAGATAAGCATATAGGCCTATCTAGATACCTTATTTTGTGACATTGGCAGGTCACTAATTGGTGTGGGGTCTATAGGGGGCTGAGCCCCATGAAGCTCATGGGTTTGAGGCATTCAATTAGGGTCAGATGAGCATTCAGGGGCCCTTATCTCTTTAACATACTTTTTCAAAAAAGTTAGCCGAGGGGGGGGGGGGGGGGGGGGGCTCGAACCCTACTACCCCCCCCCCCCCCAGCGCATCTACTTTTTTTTTCGAAAATTTGAAAATCGCGCCCGCCGAAAAGTCGCTCAGTGGGGGAGGGGGGGGGGGGGGTGAGTAGTGAGCAATCTTTTTTCGCCCTCGAAAATTTGAAAATTTGCACCCCCCAAAAAGCTAAAAATCACGTGTTTTTACATGTTTTTTCACCCAGCGGGGGGGGGGGGGGGTAGGTCCCCGTGGTCCCCTCTGGATGCAGTACCTGCTTTCAGTGCTAATTGTAGACAGAGCCTTTAAAATGTTAAAAATCAATTACACTGCGCCTCATATATCATTTAATTTGTCCTTGTCCGTCTTTATGTATTCGATAGACCGAGCAAAGAATATTTATATTTTGAAATTGTGAAGTTTGCATTTTAAAGAACTAGAAAGCTTGTTATGCATCGTTGTAATGTGCAATAATTACTAGTATTTTTCTCTCTTTTTTCTCAAGGAGTCCCGGGGGGCACAAATCAATCTTCCCTATTGAATTATTTTGGAGACGTGAGGACAGTCGAGGACGCCCCTCATGATCTTCTACTCTCCACATCACACCAACGTACCGGCGCTGCACCATGAAAGGGAGCTTGGAACGGTTGCCCCTCCCTCCCCCCCCCCCCCACAAAAAAAAAAAAAAAAAAAAATTATCTCGAGGTGGCCGGGGGGGGGGGGGGCACAAATCAATCTTCCCTCTTTTTTTCTTTTCATTTAAGGTTGGATCATAGAGATTATTATAACTCTATGGGTGGGACGATTAACATTTCCATTGCATTGGTAAATCGTGAGCGCGCGATCGAGAATTGATATGATGATAACAACAAACAAAAATTTAGCCGACGCGACATTATGCAAATGACTATGCAAAGATAATATTGATGGCCAATCATGTTGTGTTTGGATGTATCGCGCTTACATCGCAGACTACACAAGCGCTTTTGCGCGCTGAAATATCCAATCAAAGTAATTTATTTTGTGCTTACGCGCGCGTGCTGTCGATCGCGCGCAGAGTTAGAGCAATCAATGTTATACCCTCGATTGATCACGATACGACGAAATTCTAAAGATTGTAGACTCCAAAATCAAAGAAAACAGTAAGTTTGCTTGAACAGTTAACTTCTTAAGATGCATACTAAATGTTCTTTTATGTATTAATGTTTGAATATTGAGTGAGAACGATAAAAGTTGCTTTTGAGGACCAATAAATAATGACGCGACTGCCGCATGCCCACAGAACAACCAGAGGCCGTGGCAGTTTGTTAACCATATCATGATATGCATGCACTTTTAATGCTGCACAGCGTAGACCTCTAACTGTTTAGATACGGTCTTCCAAAATACCCGTCTCGGGTGGATTAATTTGTAGGGTCTAGATCTAGTAAGAGATGGGGGGGGGGGGGGGGGGATCAGGGCAATTTTGAATTTGACAGGGTCGTTGTGGGTGATACTGGTACGGTTTAAGCTGGTCCCAATCACGATTCTAGACCCCTATTCTTCTTCTTCTAATCTAAGTTAGGCCCTAGATCTAGATCTAACTTAGATCTAGACCTAATCTAGTCTAGAGTCTAGATTCTAACTCTAAGTAGACCTAGATCTAGTAAGTTCTAGAGTCTAGATCTAGATCTAAGTCTAGACCCTAGATCTAGATCTAAGTCTAGACCCTACCCTAGATCTACTTCACGATTGTGTCTGTCCTTGGCTTGAGCAAGTTTGTTGAAATTGCCTGTTAGGCCTAGATCTACTGACACTGTTAGTGTTAAACCAAGTTAAAGACCTTATTTAGGCCTAGACCGAAAGCTTCAGTCTCTATACCGTCGGTTGTTCCACTGAGACTACGTCTGGCTCCACTAGACCTCCGGTTATAGAGACTGAAGGTTCCATGACACATGCTCCGCCGACGATTGCTCCGCCGACATTTACTCCGCAAAACGCGACAATTGCTCCGCGACATTTGCTCCGCGACATTTGCTCCGCGACATTTGCTCCGACGTCAAATGCTCCGCCGACAGGTGCTCCGCCGACAGTTGCTCCGCCGACAGTTGCTCCGCCGACAATTGCTCCGCCGACGGATGCTCCGCCGACAATTGCTCCTCCGACAATTGCTCCGCCGACAATTGCTCCGCCGTCAATTGCTCCGCAAAACGCGACAATTGCTCCGCCGACATTTGCTCTGCCGACATTTGCTCCGCCTGAAGCGACACTTGCTCCGCCGACATTTGCTCCGCCGACATTTGCTCCGCCGACATTTGCTCCGCCGTCATTTGCTCCGCCGTCAATTGCTCCGCCGACAATTGCTCCGCCTGAAGCGACAATTGCTCCGGTGACATATGCTCCGCCGACAATTGCTCCGACGACATTTGCTCCGCCGACAATTGCTCCGCCGACAATTGCTCCGTCGACAATTGCTCCGCCGACAATTGCTCCGCCTGAAGCGACAATTGCTCCGGTGACATTTGCTCCGCCGACAATTGCTCCGACGACATTTGCTCCGCATGAAGCGACACTTGCTCCGGTGACATTTGCTCCGACGACATTTGCTCCGCCCAAAAAGTGTCCCATTAAATACAAATGCTACTAGTACTACGACAAATGCTTCGCCGACAATATTTTTTTTCACGGGTTTTTGTTTCTTTCTTTTTTTCTTCATTTTTTGAATGCATTTCATGACATTATGTAAATGAAATGAAATGAATGAATGTTGATAATGTGGGAGGAAAAAGCAGTTGCCTAAAAGTCATTTCGAATATACTGAAATAACTTTCCATCTATCACTGTACGTCCCACATAAAGTACACTAAACACTCATTACATGTCATGGGAAGTTTTTTTTTTTTAAAGTAGAGCAGCAAGCCACATTCCCCAATACGCGCATACCTCCTAGTTAATTTCAAACAGCTCATCAATATGTAAGACCTGAAATTACCTCAATGAAAGAAGACTAATAACATGAGAGGAAAGAAAAGAGCAAAAAAGACAACCGTTTTTTGCTATTCCCCATAATGTTTGATTTAAAAAAATAAAAAATAAAATTATAGCTCCTTACGCAAGTTCTCCGGCGAAAGATAATTACTCCGCTCAAAATCTGTTTCATGTATTACTCATTAGCTGATCCAAAGCTCAAGGCTATCTCTCTCTCTCTCTCTCTCTTTCTCTCTCTCCCATGCTCCTCCTTTTCCTGTTTACACCGTTTTCTTGTCTTCTTTGCTCTTTTCTTTCCTCTCATGCTATTAGTCTTCTTTCATTTCCATCACTTCTTCTCTGCTCCCCCTCTCGAGTTCTATTTCTCTCGTGAAATTGAAACGTAAAGTAATACAATCATGTAGTACATTCTTGTTTAGAATAATATTTTCAATAATATCCAGTCCATTTTCTAAAGGTTTCTTTCCTTTAGTTAAGTGTATGTTACCCGTCAATCTCATCCCTTCTAGTCTACGCCGAAGGCAAAAATGATTATGAAGGAAAAACTGTGATAACGCCATTACGAACGTGTAGATGGCGCACAGGCCTAATGTAAAATTGGATATGCACGAGGTAAAATGACATTTTGGGGGATTTTGGGGGCATAACAATACGGCCGTGGCAAGTTTGTTCATGTTTGTGGGAGGGGCCTAACGGCTAAAATCTAGCCGTGATATCTTCAACATAGGCTGGCATAGGCGATCGTTCTGTCTCTATAACCGGAGGTCTAGTGGAGCCAGACGTAGTCTCAGTGGAACAACCGACGGTATAGAGACTGAAGCTTTCGGTCTAGTCTGATCGTGCACTCGGTTTTGTGTGCGAAAACCCTTAGAAATTGCACATATCCCTATGCAGTCTAGATCCATGTGCATTGCACGCTTATATTATTATTAATGCAAAATTGGTCAATGTTTTTATTACCAAATTGAGATTCAAACCAATTGCAATAGTCTACTGCTCGTGATCCTGAAGGTATACTCAATAAGTGAGGTGTCATATGAAAGAGCAAGACTTTCTCCATATTCCCCAAAGGGGCTCGACTCTGAACTCTAGAAAATATCTGGATCAAAACAGCAATTTAAACATTGTTTCCATGGTAACTCAGAGATTTACCAATTTCATGAAATGAGCCCCCGACGTATAAGTTGGGCCAGCTGTAAGGACTATATCTATGCGCTTATTTTTTCTCTAGTCCCACGGGAATGTTTGCATATCGTGCTGTGCAGCTACTTTTTTGTCCATTCTGGATAAAAATTGAATGAATATGGTCTAGATTTTGGGGGGCTGTATCTTTTAATAGAAACATCAGTGAGCCTTGAAATTTGAAATGTATTCTTCTGAGTAGACTAGATCTAGATCTAGTTGATTTTTTGTTTAATTATCCAACCATGATGGTGAAAAACAAGCCAAAAGGGAAAATTGAAAAATCGTTCAGAAACCCAACTATAGCAAGGAGAGGATGTTATTATTGTGAGTGTAGGTAAATGCTAGTGACTCTAGGCCTACCATAGGCCCTAGGTCACTAGGTGTTTGTCACAACTCTAGACTAACTTTTGTTACTTTGTTAGTCTAGATCTAGATAGATCTAACTAATAATATCTACTAGACCTAGATCTTCAGTAAAGGAAACATGTGAGAGTAGGCGTACCATTGAATTGTGAGTATGTAGACTAGATATCTATAATATAGACCTTCTAGATCTAACTTAGCTTAGGATCTACTGCTGATACTGTTAGGCCTACTAGTCTAAACCTAATAAGCTGTTCCATGTCTAGACTAGTATATGCCCCTACAGAATTTACAAAGCTATAAAATTCCTTTATTCTTTAGAGTATACTTAAAACTAGGTTGTCCTCAAAATGTTCTTATCTAGATCAGATCCAGACTTCTAGTACTTGATCTACATTGCCATGTACTAGGTCTAGTAGATCAAGACTAAAGAGAGAAATAATTTTAGCAGGTAATTACTACTAGGCCTCTCTGCATTAAATTTGCTCTCTCCAGAGTCCAGAGTAACTGCAGCAAGATCCAGACAACAGTCATGCCAAATGATGTCCAGACCTCTGAAGGCCCCCTTGACCGATCCTTTGAGGACTTGGTTACTAAGATTCTTGCTACCGAAGATGACTGTGTGACAAATGATAGCCTTGGTACCCAGATTTCTCTTACACAGGAGCTGCTAGAGACCCTTTCAGCTGGAAACTGGTAATTAATACAGTGAATCCGCTCTGTAATGTATTAAACTTGTTGATTCTCAAATACATCATGCTCAGCATTTCTTGAAGTCTGATCAATATGAATATGAAATAACTTGATGCTTTTGTATAGCATTTTCCTTGATGGATACTCCATTTTCTGCCCCATAAAGGCATAAACAAAATACTTCTTATTAAATATTAAGTCTAATCAATTTGAACATGAAATTTTCCAAATAATGCTTTTGTGTCAAGCAGGACTTTTTCTTCTTCATTAATCCAATGGAGAATTCCCTTTTTCTCACCCATAATCCCCTACTGAAACTTATAACATGAATCAAATTGTTTTGTTTGTGTTTATTTACTGGTTCAGCTTTGAAAATGGCATCCCTCCATGGAAGCAAGACGCAATCCCAGACATCAGTGGATTATCATCTGCCCAGCTCATCCAAGAGGCACTCAATTGGATGCAGCAAAATAAGAATGGACAGATGTTAAGTGGTCAGTCATTTGGTAAAACTTTAATTAGCAATAGTATCAGAGTGTAAAATTAAATCTGTAGTCACTATCAAAAAAGAGGGGGGGGGGGAATAACGAAATCTGATGAAAAGTGTAAAGTGTCCTTGGCCCACTATATTTTTTAATCTTATATGTTGAAATGATAATCAGTCAATACTCTAATTTTTCATCCAAATTTGTTGTGAAATGAATAAAATGAGTAAAGACATCTATTTCCTAGAAACTGATGACTTCTAAATTTAAATCTAGTTTTCGAAATTTGACTGTCAAGTCTATCAAATTTTTATTGTATTTTTGCAGCAGAGAATGAGAACACATATCCAGATTCTCCTCACAACTCTCTTGCTGGAAGTTACAGTTCTGGAGATGAAGTTGGTTGGCCAAATGTTCCACTTTCCAGAGCTGAGGCGGAGATGGCTCCTCAATGCATGAATCGCAACAGTCCCCAGATTCCACCTCTAGATGTTAAACCACCTAAGTACAGCTATGAGCCGAATCAGTTCAACAACATGCCACCCGCGAGAGAAGATTATCCCTTCCGATTCCCTCCAAATAGATCCTCTCCCATCAACATGGCAGAAATGGGGGTTGTCCAACCAGACTCTCAGATGCCTGCATCGATGGGTGGGTTCAACATGGGCAATAATTTCCAGGGTTCCCCTGCCCAGTCTCCGCCACTTCCTCAACGTCAGATGTCCCAAAGCATCCATGCCCAGGATGACTACCCACCTCAGCAGCCAAATTATCCTCAAACCTTCCAACGCCCCTCCTTCAATAACCCTAGAGACATTGATATGTCTCGGTATGCTAGAGCCCAACAGTGGAAGAACCAGCAGGATTTCTTTCGCACGATGACCAACCCTAGATTCAAGTACGACCCCCAAATGGCTGCAGGATTTCCTCGCAACAACTATAACAATCGCTATCCATATAGCAGCAGACCAAACCATGTTCCAGGCTGGGTGAAGAGGAACCAATCACTCAACTTGAACTTGAGACAGCAGTCACCATCATTTTCTGAGAATTACACTTCTCTGCCCCGCAGCCCGTTGTCTCCTACATCACCAATACTAGATGGGGAGCTTGTCGCGGCTATTGAAGACTGCCAGTACCAGTTGCAGAATTTGGAAAAAGAAAGAAGGAAGGTGAGACTGTTTCAAATATATATAAATATAATATTAATAAATATATAGTGCATAACGACTGGGGGAGAACAAAAAAATGGTAACGTCAACATAAATGGGGCTTTTAATGTGATTGAAGTACTGGATTATAGTTTCATCACCAATAACTTATCACAGGTTCAAAACTGTTTTAGGAAGCAATTTAACTATGACGCACAAATAGCAAGTGTAGCTACAATGCAAATAACATTCATTAACACTTATGTAATGTCATAAAGCTTTATAAGAAGTATTAAGTACTCATTGGTAGTGCATAGTGAGACTTTGTAATGTTCACATCTTACTTAGATCTTTAAAGTGGAACACCAAAATGATTCCTTATGTTACTCTGGGAACTTCTTATTTACACTCATCACCCCCACAAGCTCTCAATTTGTTTTGGTAGCCGTTGATTTTTGATGTGTATGATCAATATAGGAATACAGGCTGTCGGGCAAACTTCAGAGGGTTAGCAATGTTCACATCTTACATAGATCGTAGAGTTTAAAAAAAAGGATCCTTACATTTTGTTATGCTTTTGATGGAATGATGGATGCACTGATTTTTTAAAGCCTATGCTTGGCTAATGTGCAGCGACAACTTGTGTTGTTGGGCTACTAGCCTATCCAGATTTTTTTTTTTTTTTTTTTTTTTGCAAGGGGGGGGGGGGGGGGGTAGGCATACCTGGATTTACTGATCTCGCCTCCTTGGTGGGACCGAAACCAAAGTGTCACTAAAGAATTATCTTTGATTGTATTGCAAAGGAGAAGGTTGTGAGGTTTGCCAACAAGTTTTCACATTAAAAAAAATCATTTCATTTGGGACTTTGTACAGGCCTGTGACTGATGTTTTAATATAATTGTCATTATATCAGATATTATATCCCTTATCCTAAGATTGTTGCATAAGAAATGTACACAACATGAAAATAAATAGTTTTACTACAAAAGACGTTTCCTGCCGACTACATCGGAATAGTTCATTTTGTTTGCTGACGTCATGCATAGTCCCTTTTTTCCCTAGGGAAAAAGTGAACTGCCGTATTTGCCGGCGTAAAGGCCGCAGTATTTTTGGAAGAGAAAATATCAAAAAGTCATGGTGCGGCCTTTGCGGCGAAAGAGTAAAAAAAAAAAGATCGCAAGTCAAAAACATGAATTTGTACATATGGGACAACAATGAAAGGTGATGGACATTTCTAGAATAACTGTCTAGAATAACACATGTCTAACCGACAATTATGTGTTATATTTTTTAAATGAAGGGCAAAATCTCATAAATAAAACTCCTAACTTACCAACCAAACTCTACTGGTAGATCTAGATTTAAGTTTTTGCCATAGCTAAAGCAACCTCAGCTCGCGTGAGCAAAGACCAGCAAAGCTATGGTGCAATTCACAAGAGATAGGGGCAATACACAGGAGGTGGTGATTTGAGTCGCATTCTACATTTGTTCGGGTTAGTTGGAATCCCGCCTCCGAACAAAACTTTTTATTTTTATGCCTCCGCCACCGAAGGTGGTGCCGGAGGCATCATGTTTTCGGGTTGTCCGTCCGTACGTCCGTCCGTCCGTCCGTACGTCCGTCCGTCCGTCCGTCCGTCCGTCCGTCCGTCCGTCCGTCCGTCCGTACGTCCGTCCCGTTTGACCGTTATCACAATATCTCAAGAACCATTTAAGATTTAAACTTAAGACTCGGGAATAGTATTTATCACCATAGGAAGACGATCTGATTAGATTTTGGAGTACGTAGGTCAAAGGTCACAGGTCACAGAGGTCAACTTATGAAATTCCTTGTATTGAGTTTGTTAGCGCGATATCTCAAGAACCATTTGAGATTTAAACTTCAAACTTAAGGATAGTATGTATCACCATAGGAAGACGATCTGATTAGATTTTGGAGCACGTATGTCAAAGGTCAAGGGTCACAGAGGTCAACTTATGAAATTCCATACATTGAGATTGTTATCATGATATCTCAAGAACCACTGGAGATTTAAACTTCAAACTTAGTGATAGTGTGTATCACTATAGGAAAACAATCTGATTAGATTTTGGAGCACGTAGGTCAAAGGTCAAAGGCCACAGCGCACATTATGAATGCAAAAACAGCTTGTGATCGCGTTATCTCAAGAACCGATTGATGGATTCATGCCAAAATTAGGTCATGTTTGTTACTTGCAGAGCCAATGTACTGAGTAGATTCTTGGTTCATAAGGTCAAAGGTCAAAGGTCATGGGCCCATTATGTATGCAAAAATAGCTTGTGAACGCATTCTCATTAGAACTGACAGATGGATTACTATTTAACTCAGAACATCTTGCAGAGCCAATGAAGTGAGTAGATTTTATGGTCATGAGGTCAAAGATCAAAGGGTCATATATGTATATGAGAAATTGCTTGTAATCACAATATTCTGAGAACCTGTCAATGGATTACCATTGAACGTGAATTCAATTTTTTTTTTCTGTTTTGGTTTGTAAAATTGCTCTATAACGGAGGCATCATTTTCGACTGCGCGCAGTCGAATTCCATCTAGTTTATTATATCCTGCATCAAAAATTTGTTGGCTTTTGATTGGTTGAGAGCTCGTCACATGACCAGAAATATTTGCCCTTTTTTCGAAAGTCTATATGAGAGTACTATTTTGGTTTACTATTTGGGAGTTGAAAAAAAAATGTGAATTTTTTTTGGAATCAAATCATTTTTTTTTTCTTCAAATCTTGATTTAATGAAAACTAAATATTTTAAATCTTTTTAGATAAAAATTGACATTTTTTTTGTTCTAAATTTTTTTTTTTTTTAATTTTTAAAATCTGAATGTAAGATGTGAATATGAGCATAAGGTTCATGTTATTACAGAAGTTTACAAGGAATAATACAGATGGAAGGGATATAAAACAAATATAAAATGACTCATTCTCGGAACAAGCTAAAACTATTCGCACTCAGGAACATCATTAGTACTTTTCTCCCTTGGGCCTATCGCCCTCAGGAGAATAGTACTAGTTGATGTTCCTTCGATGCAAATAGTTTCAGCTAGATCCTCGAGTGTCATTGTATATTTGTATAACATGATATTTTGTACTTGGACATTGAAATTCTGCAGTATTCTAGTCAGTAACCCATTGTTATTATTTTCTTTTTCCTTCTCATTCAGACTGAAACGGAACTGGTGAAGATGAATCCAGGAAAGCGCATATCAAGTTCTAACACTATTGCAGTGCCTCCACTACCACCAAACCCATCTGCCTTGGATCAACTCATCGTTGAAGAGTATAGAGAGCATAGCAGGGTGACTATGCACATTAAGATATTACCTTTCAGTTTATGACAGAGACACTACTGAAATCACTTTATGAGCTTTTAATTACAGTGAAAGGTCCCTAACATTGATAGTCCTTCATATACATGTGATCACTTGGCTTAGATACAGCTCCTTTTTTTTTTGGGGGGGGGGGGGTACTTATCTCATTTATACTTGGCTCCCCACTTCATTACTGTAATTTCTGTTTTAATAATCTATTTTATTTTATGCAGATGACTACTCTGTTGAGTAAGATCGGAGGTCTGAATGCCAAGGCCCTTCATCCAAACATTGAGGCTTGTCTGGACTCGTGGGTGTCAGCCATACAGTCTGTTGAAGCACACCGAACAGCTGAAAAGTGTCAAAGTCTGCATGGAAGAAATGTACTGGATAAAGGTATAAAACAAGTTTTAGTGTTTCAAGGGGTTCATGGGAAATCTGTGTTTTCCCTCAAAATTATGTATTGAAATGAAGGGAACGATGCGAATAATTGGAAGTTAGAAGAAAATTAAAAAGTCTCACATTCCATCTATTATTATCTGCCAGGGGTTGAAATCTCCTTTGATTTATAAATACGGTAAATCACTTTTAGGTACTCCACTACCAGGATGATAAAAAAAAAAAAAAAATGTCATGAAATTAATAAGATTTTGAAAACCCAATTTTCTCATGAGGTAGGGGGCAACTCGCAAGACGATAGTAATTGCTAATAAAGACTTCAACTAACTTGTTTTGCTGGTAGAAAAAAAGTGGTTGAGTTCCATTATAAAATCATTCTGATTGACCATATGAGTTCCAGTCAATTTCAGTAGGAATATCATAATATTACAAAATGCTTTCAGTCTCTTGTACTCATCTATAAATACATTTAAAATGCACTTTCATTGTTTGTTTTCATCTTTGTTTATCTTTTATTCTCTGTGTATTATAGGAAATGGGACTATCATTGAGAAGGTCAAGATACTTCACCAGGCCACAAGTGATGCAAGAACCAGGCTGTGGTGTGCTCTTCAGCTTTCCAAAGAAAAACATATTCCTCCCATCAAGAAAGAGCTCTTGAATTTCCTCCCTGAGATGGTGCGCCTCATATAAATGCTGTGAATACAAAAAGTAGCATTTACATTGTTGCTCTATGTGCAGGTAAAAAAAAGAAACCAGGGTACAAAATAACATTAGTTCATTCTAAAGGATTCTGGTATGTGATTGTAAATTTTTGTTTTCTTTAACTTATACCTAGAAATGGGTTTGAACAATAAGGCTGAAAACTTGTGAAGCTCTAAGGATTTGGATGAACTTGCGGCAACCTGTTGACATTAAATATGAACATAATGTTATGTCTTGGAAGCAATGTCATATTTTCTGTATGAAAAGTAACTTCATTACTTAACCAAAAACTTGATACAAAATTATATATTTTCAAGTATGATGTTACTGATCATTTATTATCTCACACATTTTTCCATAAGGTTACTAAGGATACGATATGTATACATCATGAAGTAAACTCATTGTTCCTCACTCAGAGGCCTAAATGTACTTGTGGATAGGCCCCCGGGATGTAATTATGTTCCCATTTCTGATAAACTAGAAATTATTATATATTTTACGTAGTTCGCATCAATTAGATAGAAACCTTTAGTGCCTTCAATTTTGTGCTTACTGTAGTACAAACATCATTCCCTCAATGCCATTTTTAACACTATCATTGTTGTTTTAATTACACCAATTAACAATTATTGGCTATATACGCCAGAACCATCGATAGCAGGTAAGATACAGACGCCATTACCAGTAATTATTATAAAACGTCAATCCTTTACGAGTCAAACTGGAATGTGGATGAAAGGCAAAAAGGCGCTATCATCATTCTGAAATTGCTGCAGAACACATTTTGAAAATTTGAGACAACACATTACTGTTTATAGAGAAAGTTTCCTATATTGTATTTCTTTGTTTTCTGAGTGGAATAAGTATTATGACTACTATGTACTATTGAATCATATGTCAACTATACATGGTAAAATTTCAGATAAGGAAAGAAAGTACATTCTAAAAAGGAATCATTCAAGATATTCCAAGAGCTCTTTATAGGGCACACTGCCACTCTGAAACAATCTATAAGAATATAGAGGAGTAAATTATGAAGCTTAAAGAGAGAGGACAAAATCCAAACCTATTTATGCCATTGCAGTGAACTTGCCTTACATGTATCATGTCCTGTTATATAAAAGAAAGCTTTTGAAAAATGAAGTAAATATCAAATCCAAATTTTAAAACGGTCAGTATCAAGAGATTGATAAACCACTGCTCTGTACATTCCCTGCATTTGCTTTGAATGGCATTTCCTGTTATGCTAGAAAAGTAAATTGAGTCACTCATCATAAATGGCTGTGATTTTTTTGTTAACCTTCCTTTAAAACATTCTCTTTACATTTCATCCTAAAATCAAACGTCTGTTATTCAAAATCCGAAAGGATTTTTTTTACTATACATGCCATGTATATTTGTTACTGTGTATATGGAAAGTAGATTTAATCTTTTTCTAATTACATGCATGGTTGATATAATGTCTTGTTAAATACTAACGAATAAAGACTTGCAATTATACTTTCTTTGAGATTTAAATGAAGTAAAAATAATTTTCTTGATATATTGCATATTCATATAATTGGAAAAAAGAAAGTTATATTTGATTTGTATATACTATTGTTATTAATGATTGATGATTGATTCTATATTAATTTGTATGATTTAATCTCGTCTAAAACATTGCCTTATCTGTTTTGTTTTCTTTCATTTTGCTTGTAGTAGGTATGAAACGAATATATTAGTACTTTTGTTGTTTTACTGGTGATAGTTATGAAATGAGATGTAAAATGCTAATGCTTTTAATCACCTGGAAATGAACCCATTGCAAATGATTTTGTATCAAAAATTAAAAATTGATAATGAAAATTTGTTTTTCCGTCATTTGAATAGAAGGAAATACATTTGAACGTTGCTGACAACTAGCATGACTGAGTCTTTATATATATTATATATATGGTAATAACTGAATGTTAAGAGCTGATGTGCTTTTGATATATATAGGAGTTGAATTCTGAATTCATATACATGTATGTTTTGTATTTATATACAGTTTCTCTGTAAATATGTTGGCAGGGTCTATCAAAGAATTGTAAATTGTGAAAACGTTGCTGAAATTAATTTTCATTGATCATTTAAATTAGTCGATGTTAAAATAGGTGGAAGTAAAATACAGAGTTAATGAAGTATTAGCAAAATTGCTTATTTATGAAGAAGATATTTTACATATGGATCTTATTTTTTGGAATGATAAGTTATGTTGTCTTCCAATCATGTAGGCATAGACATCTCAAGTCAGAATTTCCATTGAATATTCTTTACTTATTTAAAGGAATAATCAGCAGACGCTCTATTTAGGAATTGCTAGGTGTTTAGGGAAGGGAAAGAAAAATGTATTAGTTTTTAGATCATGCATCATTTCAATTAATTAGAAATTGAAGTTCTACATGAGAATTGAATGTTCAGGATTGGTGAATATACTAATAGAATGGCACAATATAGAATATTTTATTGTCAATGAAAGTTGGTGAATACATTGGCATGAATTTCTATTTCGGATTTCAGGAATATACTCTAAGGAGGAATTTCAATATAGTGATCATGAAAGTATATCACTCCTGCTTAAAAAATTCTGTTTGCAGCTTATTTTCAAAATAATTTAATTGGAATAAACACTTGTCTATTTTTGGTATTAGAATCAGGGTATACATCAATGGTATCCAAATCTTTTCAAAATATGTTATTTATAGAAAGGCTACTTAACTTCCAAATTAAAAAAAAGCCTACTGTAATTTGAAAAATGTTTGGTAGCAAGTCAAAATTGGAGAAAAAATTAGGTAAAAGTAGTGCGTTGGTAAAAAGATAAAATTGAATGTAAATTGCAAAAAATTGTATAAATGTTGTTTGCTTTACATTGCCGTTTATAATACGGATTTGAATTTTCAGAGTACATAAATTTGAATGTCACTTCTCTAATAAGCGTGGTATTTAAAAGTTTGAACAAATTCTCGTTTCATAGAATATATAAAGTTGAAAGAAGTTGAAGTTTTTACAAAGAATTTTTTAATTCAACATATTCACTTTTTCCCTTTTTCATTCAAGTTATTTATCAAATTAAAGTTTTTACTCTATTAAAATTGTTCTATAAAACATTTGCAGTTCGTCTTTGAAGTTTGAACTCTTGTCTGTATTGTGAGTACTTTAAGAGTGGCGGATCCAGTGTCCTCGCCCAAGGAAGGGGGCAACAGATAAAGTTAATAATACCAAAGAAGAAGATAGCCATTAATAAGTAATAGAAGAAGAGGAAGGAGATGAAAAGGGAGACAAAGAAGACGGAAAATAAAGGAGGAGGAGAACTGTATAGCGGCAATAAAGTAAAACAGCTGTAGAAGAAGAATAGGAAGAGGAAAAAATATCCTGGTAGAAAAGAGAAAAAGTGGAAGAGAAATGAGGATTAGGAAAAAAAGAGTGGTATCATGCATAGCAAATTACATTTTTAAAATATTTTCTCTAAAATGCTGTATATAAAATCGAGCCCGAGAGATCGAGCGACCGAACTTGTAATGTAAAAGCCGATAGAGGGAGACAACATTTTCGTCGATGCTAGACAACGGTAAACAACTACTTGTAATTGGCTATTTATGCTGTTTTATGGTGTTTTATCCTTCTGCTTTTACTGATATTCTTAAGATGGGGTCTCAAAATTATGGTCATCCAAGTTTTAAAAGCCAGAGTTCATCAAGAGCGCCAAAAGTGAGTTGAGTTGTATGTCTTTTTCTACTTTTTCAATATCAGTCCCATGTGTAGCAGATTGTGTTACTCTATTTTAAGCCGTCTTGGCTGCGCGCATTGCCTCAGCTCAGTGGTAGGCCCTAATGCATAATGGAGCGTTTGGCGGTGTAGCTTGTTGGGTCAGCTCAGCTCAGACATGTGGCAAAGTTAGGCAGTTTATTTTTGTTACTGCAACATTAGTTTGATTGCACTTGTCATTCAATTTGTTAATATATACGATGCCTCAATTCTCTGGCTAGGCTTGATCGACTGCACAACTTGATAATTTAAAAATGTGCTATCTTTAACTGTTGTGTTACGTATGTAGCCTAACAATCTCATCTTAACCAAGGGTATCAGATTGTTCTCACGATCAGATTTTAAAACCATATCTGTATCAATATTTTACGTATAATTAGGGACCGTATTCTGAAACTATGTTGTCTTTTGTTTCAAATAACACTGTTTATTTTCATAACAAACTGCTGTTTTGCAGAATTGATATCATCTGTGTTTGAACAGTTGCCTCTTGAAGGTTTAGATACAAATACAGTCAGCTTTGAACAGATATTAACTAATGACTTGTGCATTTTGATTTGAGGTGACAATTAAAACTGTTTTACTATCATAATACATGACATCGCTTTTAGAATACCACCTCTGGTGTGTATACATGTGGAGAAAAAAAAAATTCAACATGTGAAGAAAAAATAGTTAAAAAGAGAAGTTAGTGAAAGTAACATAATTTGCAAATTCATAATATTCAGAACATTTGAAATTAAGCTTGTGATCATGAAGGAAAAGAAATAGTAAAAGTCTTATGGATTTTTTCTTACCTATATTAATTCAGGGAAGTAGTACAGCACTGGCTGCTGTGGCAATCCAAGACCACATGATGCAGAATCTCTCCCTTGTGGACCCTTTTAAGAAGCCTCTTCAAAGATTCCCACCAGCCAAGAAACCAACCAAAGCTGCCAAGGCTGTGGTAGACACCGGGAGGAGTAAGAAGCTTCTTAAGAATGCCAAGAAACCGGTCGAGGAGAAAGAGTATGTCCTGGACCCAAAGCCTAAACCACTCTCTCTTGGTATGTCCATTATTGATAAGACTTTGATATGTGAAGTTGCTGTTGTAAAAATATAATTATTAAACACATCTGGGACATCTGTCGATGTGTGCATATCAAAATGTATGAAGAACAAATTAATTTCGTTTTGAAGCAGCACCCAAAAGAGCTTCATTTTTATTTAGTGAATAAAATAATCAAATTCAGCTTTTCTTGTATATTATAAGGAAGAGGAGCAGGATGGATAAGAATAATGGAAAGTGAATCATATCAAATATTATTAGCCCAGAAAATGGTGATAACCTTTGTCAGAGGTCGAGAGAGCTAAGGTCAAAGCTTAACCTAACTGTCGTTTGTTTTATTTGTTATTTAATAAACATTTAATAACAATGATAATATATTGTGACGTGAAATTTCTATTTGACTCTTGTTCTTTTGAGAAGCAGTGCAAATCCATTTCCTCTAAGCAAATTAACAGATTGAACTCCCTCCCCCCTATTTATATTAAAACACAAGAAGAGAATATAGAGACATAAGATGATGAATAATAATTCAATCCCATCTCTTTCATCACACCAGCACAGAAGATGGGGATAGTGGATGCACCAGAGCAACCTCTGTCAGAGGTCCAGTGGGCTAGCGTCAAAGACCAATCTAACAAGAGAGATGATTCCATCCAACCTTGTGCTATCTGCAAAGAAGACTTTGGTCTTCATCAACAGGTACATTCAGGATTGTAGCTTTTGGGCACCGGCTTTATTAGGGGGAGGGGTGTGGTGGATTACTAGACTACTGAACTGGTCTTACTTGGCAGATGAAATGTGAATTAACAAGTCTGTTTGGTAGAGAGGAGGGGGCTGTGTAGTCTTCTTTTTATGTTCTCTCTCCTTTTTATATTTCTCTTCTTTTCTTTTCCCCCCTTTTTACCCCCTATTTTTTCCTATTCTTGAAATGTTTGATGGGGAGGAGGTCAACGTGTCCCCTGTTCACCCCCTGCAGCTGGCACCAGACCAACTAAAAAGCAAATGACCCCCCCCCCCCCCCCCCAGAATGGCCATAAATAAGTCAGTTTGGAGTCCATTTGTGACAAGCATGTAGGTATTTACAATAAATAAGACTGCTGTTGAATAGTGGTTCAAGATGAAAAGCTTGCTCTCTTTGTGATACATGTAATTAAAAATGTAATACATAAATATGTATTCTTAGAATGATAACAACATGCATTTTCTCATTCTCCTTTGCAGGTTCTGCTTTCATGTTCACATGTATTCCACAGGGTAAGTATCAAACTTCTTTAGCGCTGGGTTTGAGTACGGTAACACTAGTGAACAAAAAAAAGCGATGATGAGGGAATGAAAATTAACATGAGTGACCTTCCATTACACACATTATCAGAGAAATTGCATTTCAAACACTCTGGTATTCTCTTAATTGATGCAGGTACATTTGCTTTGTTTCACAATTGTGACTGTGATATTTCAATTCAGGTTGTTTCTCAAACTTAAGCAGCTTCACCTACTAATGTATCTTACTAAGATTTTTAGGATCACTCCAGGCCCACTACATGAATGCGTTATGTAAATTCTTATTCAATACAAATCTAATTATTCTGGAAATTAGAACCATTCTGCTGTGCTCACATTTACAAAGAAGTTTCTTTTCAATAATTGCTCATTAAAATTGTTGATAGTAATGACAGCTTTTATCGTAGAATTTCTGTTCAATGGGTATAGCTCTCAGGGTAATACTTAAGGCTAATTCTGATATGATGCAGTAAACCCATGCAAGAAAACAACCCCAAGACAATGTTGTTTTGTTCATGTGTAAATAAATTGCATCTGGCAACAACTCTTAGAAGATGCAGAAACATGAAGCATATTACACTTTACGTCAGCATTAAAAATTGTGGTTTACCATGGCACAAGGCTTTACTTGTACTTTTGTAAAATGTATTCCCTAGAGGTTCTTGCTAACATTTATATCTTTTAGCTTATAGTATGCAAAACATTGCCTTCTATGAAATGTTCAAATAAAGAATGATAGGTTAGTAAAGATAAACTGCATTCATGGATCTGATTATTCTACTATGATTTATGTAATGCTATTCAGTTCTGCTCCTCTGTAATTTTTGACTATTTTTGACCATTGACTATGTCATATGTCTTATTTAGAATTGTCTTCAAGCATTTGAGAGATTCACCGGTCGTAAGACGTGTCCCATGTGTCGAAAGCAGGCTTACCAAACCAGGGTGATACATGAAGGTGCTACCTATCACAGACATCACTGTGCTACAAGGTCAGTTTAATACAGATATCAAAATACTCTTTTCACCTAATATACAACCAAGTGTTTTGAGTAGAGTGGTACATGCTAGTACATTTTCGCTATGAAACTTCCTTACATTGGATTTTGATATGTGATGGAAAAAAGTGCTATACTGGCCTTTGGAGTGCATGTTGAATCAAACTGAAATGGCATTATGGTTGTGTCAACAAACATTACAGAAAGTGGCTCTTAATATTCATTTGATTGAGGTATGGGTGTGGCAGGGGTAGGGGGGGGGGGGGGGGGAGGGGATGTATGATTTCAGGACTGCACAGATTACAGTCAGAGACAGCCCTGTCATATTTCCCCCTCTTTCTCTTACTTTCTATTACAGGCCATTGTGAACAAATATTTGCTTTTTCTTTTTATAGGATTTATTTACAACACGGTTTGCATAAGTATAAAATGATTTGTGTGTTTTGAATGCGAGGAGGAAATGGTTACAAATATTTTACAAAAAGTCATGAAATAAGTTATTCTAAGTTATATGAAAAACATGTTGACTGAAATTATGAATCATACAACTGCTTTTGTTGGTATACATACACTTGTGCTGATTTTTTTTTTTTTACAGTCATTGACAAAACTTTTGGAGCAAGTAGATTTTCAAAGTTAGTAACAATGGCCAACATTTTGAAATTATCAAGGTTTTTATGGTTATGTTACTATTTCAAAGTGTGCTGATTGAAGAAAAACAAATAACATAATCTGCTGAGAGTGAGAAGGGTATTAACTCACTGTCTACTTTAAAAAAACAAGTCAATAATGCCCTTCTGGCTCTCAGCAGATGACTTACATTTTAATTTTACCTTTTCATTTTTTTTCTTCTTACAGGATACAGGCGTGTTGGAGAGGGTATGTTGTGCGAACCTGGTACAAGAAGCTCAGAGAAACTGTTCCACCTAAGGATCCAAAATTAAGACAGAAATTCTATGAAGCAAAGGTCAGTTATGTCCCTGTTCTTTGATTCCTATTGTACATGAAAATGTATATAATATAAATATACACATACATGAGTATCATAAAAATATATTGAATCTAGTGTAATGTACAAATGTGACGGTGGATATGTGAAAGTCAGAACTCTCCTCTTCCATGGAGCACATTTTCTTGTTGATTATCTAACCAAGTAGTTATAATGTAAATCAAAATTCTGTTAATGATCTGGGTTGATTATCCTAATTGGGATGCAAAAGAGTTTAAAAGGTAAATAGTGGATGTCAATCGATGGTAGCTAGCCGACAAATATACCAGCAATTCTGTAAAAGAGACAAATCCATCACCAGATGATGTTTATTTAGGGAACATCGTATTTTCATGATGTTTACATTGCCTGAGGAACTTGGCATTTTGCTGTCATAACATTCATTTATCAAACCGAAAGGTGTCTGTGATTTATTACCAGAAATACATATCATTTTACAGGTGTTAAAGATGCTGCTTTGCCCTAAATGAAACATTCTGAAACATTCAAATCGTATGTTATAAACCATTCTGGATCTAGTCTTCCTTTAAATCCAGTGAAATGTTGGATAGTATACGTTGACGTTTCAATATGTTTCTTAATTAAAGCCAGAAGGACGTAAAATGTGTTTGCAGTCATGTGAGTTGATGCCCTTCTGGCTCTGAGCAGGTAATGCTCAAAGGAAATATCAGGTGCCAGTATTGATCGCCATGAAAAAAAAAGTACACTATTTATATTCACTCTTAATATTCTATTATGGAACTTGTTAATTGAAAAAAATACATGCATACATATTTTGGTGTAATTTGTTGCAAGATTCAAAACAGTTAACCCAAACGGTTCAATACACTTCAGAGCACAAAGTAGTATTTGTGTGATGGAGATTTAGGAAAAGGATAGTGCAAAGAAGGGCACAGGCACTGCATCTCAATTATTCTCAATCTCAGAAAATTTGTCAAACTTTGTTTCACCTTCATTATGGATTTGCAGATAAAGAGATTAGAGGAGGTAAAAGTAAATGTAGCACTGAAATGACTTAATAATATATATCCCTTTCTCTCTCTCTCTCTCTCTCTTTGTACATATGTGGCCTGTCTGTTATAGATATTCTTTATCACCGGAACGCTTTCAGATTTCTTTCTTATAGTATATTTATATCCGTGTACTGTATTTATCTAAGTCTATCTGCCATTATTGAATGACATTCAATGTTGATTTTTTTAGTCAATAACTCTCTGCTACCCCGGATTGGCCTGAAGTTGTGGTACATTTATTGATTCACTCAGAGCAAAAACGATGTTAGGTGAAATAAAACACTGAAATCCCATAAAAAAATTACAAACGCTGTCACTTGAAAAATCTTCCATTTTCCCTTTATTTTCTATCTATTTATAAACTTAAGTGTGAGCACCCTTATCATATAGTTGCGTTGATCTTCAAAAATGGGAGCATTGCATTTTCTTTTTCATTTCACTTTATAATGCTGACATATCTATCATTCTGCAGATTTTGTAATCATTTATGTTGAAATATAAAGTAAAACATCAATATATAAATCTTGACAAGTTTAGAACTATCATAAACCATGTAAACTAGGTATATATTTGACACTACAAGATTATTATTCTCTTGAAATGCATCCTGTATCTTTTACAAAGCACCCAACCTGTTGTTGTATATCCCATGTCAAAATGTGGCATCTTTCCTCCTGCGATGTCTTGCCAGGATACTGATATTGAAAGACGCAAATATCCTTGGGCTACCCTTTTATTGTTTGGCTTGATTTGAAATTTTGTTGCTCCGACTATCTTCTCAAATAACACAATATCCCCACTTGCCCTATCACAACCCAGCTAACTAACCACATATCCTCGGGCAAGCCTCCAATCTTTGCTTTTAATCATTTTGTCGAGGAATACGGGTCGAGGTTTGAAGGCTCCAATGCGGAAAAGAAAATAGTTATCTAGGATCTCAACTACACGTACATTGGAATCCATTTCAGCATTTTCACTCTTTTTTTTAATGCTAAAGCTTAAAAACAAGATACTGGTATTCAGTTTCATAGATCTAAAAAAAAAGTGTTATTACAGGGAAAAATATTGGGTTAGGTGCACGTACAATGCTTATAGAAGAAAAAAAAAAAGATGCCCCATTTCAGCTCTAAAAATGTAATTAGATCTCCTGTGTTATTAATGATGAAACATAGCACATGTAGCAAATGAAACAATGTGTATTATTTTTGCCACATAACTTGCATATATAAATTATATAAATGTAATTATTTTTTAAATTACTCATTACAAAAAACGCATGGGTTCTCTATTGGGAATTTCAAGCACAAATGAGGATGGCCATAAAAGTGTGGAAGGCATGGTAGACCTTTTATTAGAAGAGATTGTTTATGCAATCTTATTTCTTACTATTTCTCCCTTTTTAAGGATGTCCAGGGTGATAAAATATAAATTTGCAGCATTTTCTGAAGCCACTGCATGCTTTGTTTACACATAAATATCGCACATTGGATATTTTTTGCTCTTTACAAGTTTGGTTCTTCTTCATATATCAATATATTCAGACATCTTTTTTCCCTCAAAGTTAGGCCTCATGTCATTTTGATTTAGCATTTTATTTTATTTTGCACTTTATCTCATTTTATATGTAAAATACGTATATGCTGAACATATTTTGAAGTAGATACAGTGATGGTACTTAAGTATTAAAAGCATGAGAGGTAATTCACAGGGTTAGGCAAGGTTTTGACATTGGTGAAAATGTGTTCCTTGATGCAAATGTATAGCGGAAAGAGATTCGTTTTCCTTTGTTAAATACTACAGCCTTTTTTCTATTTATTGTGGGTTTCAAAAAAAAAGAAAAAAAAAAAAAGATTACCGATAATATGATGAGGAGAAATGCCTTTGAGAGATGAAAAGAACATAGAAAGAAGATATTTTTAAAAATGGAAAAATCATTACAGATAATATGATGAGGGAAACTCCCTGGTATTACTCTGCTGTTGATCCTACAAGTTTGTTGTAATAACAGTAGGGATACCCATGTAACCTGACACCCAATTAAAAAAAACAGAAATTGACACACCTCTCTTTTCTCCTTCTCCGCCCTCTCATCACCATGGCGACACAGCTGCAGGCCATCACCGATCGGCTAGTCAGATCATATGACATGAGGGTGGAGGAATTCCTTTCGCAAATCGACCGGTCAGTGGCCGACAGTCGAAGCGTGTTCAACAGCCTGGACTCCTCGTCACTGCTGAGGGCGATCACGGAAGAGCAGTGGGACGAGATCCAGTACAAGGTAAACAAGATAATATTGAATAATAAATGATATGTGCCGGTGGATCCTGGAAAGAGCGGAAGGATGGATAGGTCATCGAGAAGTAGGGGACGTCTTTTCATCGTTTTTTCGTTTTCCAAGGTCTTTTATTTTCATTTTTTTTCTAACTGTAGAAGTGTTATTTTGTCTTGATGCCTCATATCTCTTTGGCATTATTTAGATCTGGTCTGGAAACAAGTGTCTGTTTCCTGGAAGTCATTAAGTCCTGTGGATGAAAGTGGGATCGAATCATAGATATGATGTAGATACAATCAGATGGAAAGCGACATTTTTTTTGAAGAAATTATATTATTGTTGTAGTTGTTGTGTTATTTATATATTTTACAAATGCTAGAAAGAAGGACTCATCCATTTACTGTGAATGTTATCATCCAACAAAACAGTTTTTTCAATTTCTAGTTGTCTTGACACAATGACCTACTTTGGCAGTATTACAAAAAAACTACTTATTTCCAGCAACAAAACTATAATATGTTGTCTGTTGAGATGCAAAAGGGCGCTAACTGTGTGTTATATGATAATGCTCTTCTAGCTTCTGTCGGACAACTTTTTCAGTGTGACAATTACATGCAACATCCTCCAGTTATATTTGTTCCTGGATCAAACATGACATCTAAACCTAACTTTATAATCTTTAATAAAATAAAGCCTGTAGCTGTTGTTGCTGGAGGATGTGTTATATCATCTGCTAGTCACCAACATTTTGTAGCAATGTTTTATATACACATCAATACAAGGTGATTCAACGTTTGCGACTGAGACATTTGCTGCTTCATCATTTGCCCTGAGCGTTTTTTTGTCAAGATATAAAGATAGGGATTGCTTGCTAGGTTAAATTATTAAAATCAAAGACAGTCACTCCCACCATCAACACCATCATTAATCTTGTATCTCCTATCATTCGGTATTTCCCTCATATAATTCATGAGCTTGATCTATTTCTCCTTTCAGTAACGTCTTTCAAAATTGAGCTTTGACGTCAGCAGGTATGAGCGCCAGCTCCTATAAAAGAGACGAACGCACTAGATTCTCACTCCTTATTAATTCTGCATAGATGTTAGCCTCTGGGATTCCATTACATCAGATTTTTAATTCACTTAATTTAGCTTACATTAGCATGGTTCTTTGCTTTTGAAATGAAAGTGGGCCATATCCACCAAGGGCATTTTATGCGACGAGTAAAGTATGCAATTCTGTGTAACCTAGAATATTGACTTCAGCTTTAGACCTGACTGGTGATGCACTTGTGATAATTTACTATATGTTACCCTCAGGTTATAGGCCTCTTTTTGTTTTAAATTAAGGTATGAAGTTATCTCCTTTTCAATCACATGATTTTGTTGTCGCTCCTGTGCCTTATTGTGACTAACATGTTGTTGTTTTTTATTAGGGGGGGGGGGGGGGTAACTGAGGAGACTTGATTATTGTTTTTCCATCTTTATCATATCTGGAGTTGTATTATCATTTGATAATGATTGCAACTGGGTTACCACACATTGCCTTTAGATATCAATGTGCACATCATCTCAGAGATGATCGTAAGTTTTGAATTGTGATATTTGTCTGTAAGATTTAAAGGTAATGTATGAATGTAAGCTCACAGGGTCAAATATGAATAAATGACTTCTCTCAAATATATGTATCAAGATCATACCCATAGACTATTCTTTTATAACAATACATTTCATGAAGTAGTTATATTATGATCAATTCTTCTAGTATATAAAATCTATTAATAATAATATGATGCATGACCATCAAACATTGAACAATATAAGTTGTATACAGAATATATGAACTGCAGTTTAAAGAATCAGCTACATATACCTCCCTTTTCGGTTGTTTTTCATTTCCCATGCTGGAAATTTCCTTGAAAATATTTAATGTTGTGGCTTTCCTTGAAGCACCACACAAGCCATACTTTTACATACATCTCAATTATTTGTTTACAAGTTCTTGAAATATTTTTACCACCCCCTTTCAACTTACTTTAGCAATGCAGTGTACCTAGAAAACCTGTGACATACATTTTAGGCTATTCCCTACTACATGTTAATATATTCATAGTTGTGCATGAACAAAGAAAGTACTAGAGGCAATCTAAAGCTACTCAAACCTTAGATCATTTGATTAGAGCCAGAAAGGAATTATCTCTTATAATTTAACACAGAGCTAATGCCCCTCTGGCTCCAAACAGAGGGTATGACCTGTGAGAGAATCACCTCAGATGGCGGAAATATGAAGGGGCTCGTCTCCGTTGGACCGAGAGACAATCAATGTAACTCTCGGTGTTTGCCCTTGGCGTGAAAACTGAAGCTGTGTAGTATCATATGTTGTAAAATGAGATGAGGAAAACAGTCAATGATTTCTGAAGTGTGCCTCACGGTCTGAACATGGTGATTTATAAAGGGATTGATATATTGTGTTGTATGATTGAAGGAGTCTGGGAGTGGGTGAATACATGGTGTAGAACCAAATATTGATACTCCTGGTCTCCACTCTTAAAGTGGTATAAATGTATTGAATTTTAATTTTTGTGAGTATGTTGAAAAATTTATTGCATTGTTAATTTGTACTGATGCATATGTGTTGAATGATCATTATAGAATGAATCAATGTAAAATATTGTAAAGCTGTTAGAGTATCTGAAATGATAGATGAGTACTATTGAAATACATTTCCATAGCAAAGGCCTTTAAAAGTGAGGAAGTCGTTGAATGTTCATTGCATTGTAGTTCATGTTTAAGAACCGGTTAAAAAAATCATCCATGTCCTCAACCACTTTTTAAAACTCATTGCATGGTTTCTAGCTTCAATATCACAACTTTGCCCCCATCACAATAATGAATTCTGGATGAATTTCAGTCAAATAAGTCTTGCCAAAACATGTATTATCGTTGTTATTGTGTGCATTTATCAATGTACTGTAATTTAATGTTGATTGTTTAGTGTGAAAAAATACACGTTTCCATTGTAAAAAGAACAGGCTGTCAGATATGGTAGATTAATTTTCATATGATGTCAAACAGTGAACAGTGAACAGAGAATCTCTTATTTCTTGTCCCTTTTTTTTCATTGACTGCAGGCCGTTGAGAGATGTGAGAAAGATTGTCCCATCTGCATCATGCCTCTTGGGAACATCTCAGAGGGAAACGCAGAGATAGACTCACCTAGACAAGGCAAACGCGTCACTGTTCTGCTCTCCTGCACCCATGTCTTTCATCTGTGTTGCTTAGAAGCCTTTGAAGAACTGTCGTTGGGGGTGCAGAAGATCTGCCCTGTATGCCGCGGAGGGTATCAGAAAAGGGTTCAGGACCTGTGAGGGGAGGAAGAATTCATATATTTGTGAATCTGATTATCACTGAACTGAAGATTTTTAATTTCAAGGTAGGAGGAAAGGAGGAACTCTGTCTTTCATCTGTGCTGCTTAGAAGTCTTTGAGGAACTATTTCTACAAGTAGCTTAAGATGTGTCCTGTGTGTTGTCCAGATTACAAGAACCAAATTAAAGATCTTTAAAAGAAAATATATTTATATAACATTAAAGATGTTTTTATCAAGCTAAGAGGTAAGGGTGAAAAATTTATTCATCTGTGATGTGTAGAGGCTTTTCAAAACTATCTCCAGGAGAAAGATCTGTTGTGTTAGTTGTAAAAAAATTAATAGTTATGAACTATCATTAAGATGAAATAAAAATTATGAAAGGTTGAAGGATATGTGTCACCTTTCTCGTCAGCTGTAAGTCATTAAGGATATCAGATATGGACTGAAAGAGATATATTTGAGTCGATTATAATAATGAATTTGTTTAATGCAAGTTTTGATATTCATAAAAGGGTGTTTTAAAGATAACTAGAAATGGTAAGGATTTCTTTCATCTATATCAGCTATGCTGCTTTGAAGGCTTTTTTTGAATTGTTGGAAGAAACACTTTGAATGAATTATAAGATCTGTCCTGTATGTAAGAGATTCAGAATCTGTGCTAACTAGACAATGAATTGATGGACATGCATTAAGAAGATTATTATTTCAGTGTAGAGGATGAAACCCAGCTGCGCTAATATGGATGAGAGATGTTCTTTTCTGTACTGTCCGGAGGAGAATATTTATTTATAGGTGGAAAATGTGGCACAAACTGAAAAATATTCATATGAGGGTAAAGTAAATGGCACATCCTATTAATGTGGGAGTGATATTTACTCCAGGTTTCATGTCTACTTAGAGGATGATTAATGCAGATGAGTGTGTACTTAGAGTGATTAAATATCATTATTACACTAATTGTAAATTACCTAATAATATGCTGCTATTACATTGCATTAATAATTCAGCACTGCATGATTTTCTGTCATTGTAATGCACTCTGTTACTCAATATTTATTACACTTTATGCTACACAGATTTTGCCAAATTGTTAATGGTGCTCACTTGATTTTCCAATTTGAAATTTTAATCTCACACAAATTTGAAATTCAAATTAGAAGGAGGGTAGAAATATTATATCATCCATTTGGTTACAATCATATAGACAGTACAATATTAATGATATTGATATTCTGGGTTGTTATAGAGCTTTAAAAAAATTCATTAACGAGCAATGTTTCCAAGTGCTTTACAGATATATTAGTCATTAGATTCAGGCTTACCCACACAGTCTATGCAAATTCTCCACTCCAAAGGGAGCCATCCAGCCAGGAGCCAATTTACAGATTCTCACAATGCTGAGCAAACTATTATGTATGTAAAGAGAATATACAGCCATTTGCTTATCAAACAGTATCTATTGACACCATTTTTTGTTTACTTGATCTAGATTTTCCTTTTATTGCTTTTATTTGTGTTTGGAGAAGCAGAATATAAGCTGACAACAGGAAATGTTAACTCTTGTAGAACTGAATATGATACTATCTTAAAAGCTAAGTGCAATATTACAAATTTTCAATGTTATTGCATATTTGCATTTGTGTGTTGTCTGTTTTATAAACTGTTATTTGTTAACGAATCTATTTGTTCAAGTATTGATAATTGTGCCTCAAATGCAAAAAAAAGAGAGAGAGGGTGAGAGAGATAGAGAGAGAGGGAGAGAGAGAGAGAGGGGGAGGGGGAGGGGGAGAGAGACAGAAAGGGAGTGAGAAGTAGTGCGAGGGAGGAAGAGAGATAGAAGGGGGAGGAAAGAGAGAGAGAGAGAGAGGGGGGGGGGGGGGGGAGAGAGATTCAGGAAGGGGGGGGGTGGTGGTAGAGATGGGGATGTGAAAGAGAAAGGGAATAAGAAAAAGTGCAAGAGAAGAGACACACAAAGATACAAGGTGGAGAACAGGAGAGGGAGAGAGAGAGAGAGCAAGACAGACGGGGATGTGAAATAGGGATAGAGGGAGTGAAAAATAGTGCAAGAGAGGAAGAAACACAGAGAGATAAAATGTAGAAGGGAAAGGGGTGAAAAAGAGAGAGAGAATTGTTCAAAATTTTGCAAAACAAAGCAAAAATTGGGATTTGCCTATTAGGTTATGGAGGGGGCTCATTATTGTGCTGTCTTACTACTCGCCCTTGGTGTTGATTAAGCTCATTTGTTATACATGTACTACTTCAAATACATTCACATATGTTTGAACAAATTATTACATTTAATTAATGTCGTTTGTCGTATAACTTTATATGTATCTGGTTTTTTTTTATTGCAGTTTCTTTAACAAAACAAAACAACTATACCATTATACAACAATTTCATTATAATTTAGAAGACAATCAAATTTCAAATTTAAATATTTTATCTTTTTATAATTTTTAATGTGCTTATGAATCTCATTTGCTCTAATGGGTAATTTTATGACTATTCGGGCACTTGGTTCGATTTAGAATGATTTAGATTTTTGTCACGGTCACAATGACATGTGAGATTCCAATATTGTCCTTCTTCAAATGATTAAAGTACGCGATCTATGAATTGAATGGTTTATGTTTTCGTCTGCTTTGGAGCTAATAAGTTGTTGATTTGAGCTAACAACCTTTTGATTCCAAACAGAAATGGAGACTGTTCTGCATGGTCTTGCAAGTTGTTTAATGACGATTTTTTTTTACCCCTCACGTCATATACATGATAACCGAATAATCCTATAAGAAATATCAGAGATTTTGGAAAATAACAACATATTGACATAAATCTATCAAAACAACATCTCGTAAAAATAACAAGTGACATGTGTTATGACCTAAGTACGAAACGATAATGTATAGGACTTGTTTTCTTTCCCATCGGAATGATTATCATATCGACAATAGAATTCAAGGTCAAGACACAAGACAACTCGCCGTATCAAATAACAAGCTTTCTGAGATTGTATATTGAGTATGTTATTAAGGGGAGATGACAGGGGCCGAAATCGCCAATGATGTAAACAATATTATGTTCATATCCTAAAAGCGCGATCTCCTAAAAGCGCGTTCTCCTAAATAAAAGGGAATAGAGTGTTTTGCCGAGAGAAAACTTGACTGCAGATCTTTTGATCCTATAAATAAAGATGGAAGTGCGGTATATGAATCAAAAGAAAAAATGGGATGCAAATGATGCGAGACACGATTTTCAGAACACGTTTTCAATCAAATACTGTCTGTGATCGAAAGGCCTGTTTATCGGGGTATTAGAGTCCGCCCACATTGCGTCATCAGAGTATTTTGTATTTTGTAGCTAGGAGATATTCCATTTTATAACAATAAAGTTCACCAGCTCCTAAATGGGGAAAGTCCGCCAGTGGAGGGTGTTTTTCGAATGTCATGTTGTCTCCTTGACTCTCTATGGCCTCCATGCATCCTTATTTTCTAACTTGCTCTGTGTCCATCCATTTCTCCTTCACCGTCTTCTGTCATTTGCCTTTATCTATATTCCTTCTATTCTCGTTCTCCTCCCCTTCTGCCTTCCTTCTTGTTCTCCTCACCTTCCTCCTTTCTTCTTGTTCTCCTCCCCTTCCTCTTTTCTTCTTGTTCTCTTCCCCTTCCCCATTGCTTTTCGTTCTCCTCTTCTCTTCTCCGTTCTTGTTCTTATTCTCACTTTCCCTTTCTTCTCTTCCCAAACTCTCCTTTTCTCTCTTCACCCTTTATTCTGGTTTTCATCCTCTATTCCCCATGTCTTCTTTTATCATCCACTGTCTTGCCCCCCCCCCCCCCCCTCTCTCCTGTTTCTTCTTCGTCTCTTCCTCTCTGGCCTTTTTGTAGTTGTTCTCCACGATCCTCTCTTTCCCCTCTCTTTTGGGTTCTCACCACCCGCCTTTCTTCTTGTCCTCCTCTTTGTCCTTTTTCCTCTTGTTCTCCTCCTCTCTTCCCCTTTTTCTTGTTCTCTTCTCTTCTTTCTTTCCTCCTTTGTTCTCTTCCTCTCTCCCCGTTTCTTTAAAATTTCTTCCAAACTTCAGTTATCTCATTACTCCGTTAAATTACCCCTAAACCCTTATCACCTGGAAACAAGATTTTTGTTGAGGACAAAACAGAATCAGGAAATGAAACAAATCCGAATGTTATAAAATCCCAGTTCCGTACAGGAAATTGAGATGTCTTGCAGGGCTGCAATTGTAATTGTTTTGAGAGATAAATCACCGACGGTATCCGTTGCTTATAGCTACTGTTTTATCGCCAAACTCGGACAAATGCGGCCGCATTTTGTGTTTTTAGGCAAGGTCTGACCCAACCTAGTAACGGTAGAGTCACACTTAACGATTTTTATTTCTTGAAAGCGAACTACAACCATGCTTTGTCATATCCTAGCTCCTCACTTGCATCAGAAATTGTTTCACACTTGTTTGGAGGCAGAAACAAAGTCGGCATCATAAAAAATGTATGATTTACACAAAAGTGAGAACCCCCCCCCCCCCGAAAATCATGTCATTGCAGCAAACTTTGTAAATCACTGGTATCGAATTAGAAATAAACCACGTTCAAAATTTATTTGGAATGGGCAACTGCCCCCTCACTGCCCCCTCAGTGGCAACAACCATAACTATTTGGCATTCGTTTCAATTCAGAGAGGCGCGACTATAATCATGATCCCTCTGCGAAAACAAACGGTTTGCACGATGTGCACGTAAAGAATGTTTTATCACGACAATACAACTTAAAATAGAAGTAATCAGATCAACTGAAAGCATCCTACGCGATTTATCGACAAAGTATGTTAGGTCGCGGTGGTTCTCTTGATATACACGTATGTACAAACCGCGACTGTGATAGGCGGGGGCTTTAACCGTCTATCCCACCGTTTTCTGTGGCTTATGAATGCATTTCAGAATCTTCGTTTCGTAATGAATGAAAAAGAAAAAGGTTTTTAGAGTCGCAATATTTTTAACGTTTTACATTATTATTGGACTTTTCCTAATATCTATTGGAAAACTCCTTTTGCAAAATCGCATTTCGTTGTTCTTGTTCTGGTTTTGACAAGACACCAACAGAACCACAAACAAAAAAACATTAATACATTATTACTTTACCATGGAATTGGGATGAAAAATAAAACCAAATCTGGTGTAAACTTATACGAAAGAGCAAAATGTTTGGATGATAGAAACAAAATGCACATTTCTATCATCGTCACCAACATAATAATTAAATCTCCTCTTCATCATCTGATCGTTATCGAAATAAATATCATCATCTTCGTCCTCATCGTCATCGACATCTCCATCATCATTATCGTCATTATCATGATCATAATGATGATGATCATCATCACCACAACCATCATTATCATCACCGCCATCATCATCATCATCATCATCATCATCATTGAAAATTGTAAGGTTCGTAACACAAAAGTGCTAGTTACCTCCTCGTTCTGCTCATGCGCATACTTAACATATACATGAATACGTATGAGGTTCGTAACACCACCATCCTCATCATCGTCTTCATCATCGTCGTCATCATCATCATAAGCATCACCATCATCATTACCACCACCATTCATCATCATCATCATCATCATCATCATCATCATCATCATCATCATCATCATCATCGTTGTCATCTTAACAGTCCTGTTTTTAAATGCCCTACCCTCTCCTCCACTCTCTCTCTCTATCTCTCTCTTTCTCTCTCTCTCTCTCTCTCTCTCTCTCTCTCTCTCTCTCTCTCTCTGTATTACATCCAGTCACTAATATTTCTGTTCTGTCTATAATTCTATTGTTATCATAAGATTTTATTCCATGTTGAAGGCATTGCCTGTGTCTCTACACCATTAATGGTTGCCCGGATTACAACAAAATAGTGACCAACGTCGCAAAGTCTAAACGGACTTTGCCCTGTTTTCGGGTGCGAATGATTGAAAAAAGAAACCAGCGCAAATGGAATAAAGAAAGCAGGCATTTTGGAACAAAATACATGACGAATACAAAGCCCGATGTATGATGGAATTTACCCTTGTTTGTGGGTAAACATTTTGAACACCAATTTGGAAGAAAAAAAATGATATAATAAACAATGAAAAATATATTTTAAAACAAATGATGGAAGTGGTGGTAAGGTGAGTTTGAAATTAACAGTAGTTCATTGCGTGTTTTTTTTTCTTCTTCTATTTTGCATGGTTCTTACTTTGGGCAAACTCTTGGTTTGACCTATTTAATAAGTTGCTGGTACGCAAAAACAAGTATTGCAAAAGCATAGTGTATACAGGGAGGTGTTTTAACTCTCATATCGCTGGTGTATGGGTGTTTTCACTTGGGCAAATATATATCCCAGATGGAAGTAATTATTAAGAGTCTGGGAAATTGTTGGTCATTTTACTCAGTTGTTGGAAGATGGGAGGAGGAGGGGGGGGGGGGGGGATGGGGGGATGGGGGGGGGGGGGAGGAGAAAAAAGTTTCATAACCGAAAGCATGCCATTTTGACTAGCCATACAAAACGTGTCGCTTGTAGATGGTGGAAACGGGTGGGGGCGCACTTGCTTCCATTTCCAACTGATGCTGTTTTTGTTTATTTGTTTATTTTTCAAAATGTAGCTTCATATTATGTTACCGGTGTTCATCCAGTCGTAGTGGAGTGGAGCCATATACGAAAACTGTTTATTCTATCAAGATGGGGGCTTCTGTTTGGTATCATTCGTTTTTACTTCTTACTCTTTATGGGCAGTTTGCAAGTGGGCATAACATTCTGATGAATGCTATCTTTGGAGAGGGAAGCCATTTTCTATGTGCAGCATCTGTGGGCGAACGTTTGGTTGGACAGGGACATAATGTAACGTTCCTTATCAGCAATGCTTACGCCCATCGAGCCACTGACCCAAAATATTCCAACCTCTTCGAGTTTGAAATATTCCGCCATGCTTTTCCAGTGGAAGCAGTTCACGAGCGATACAACGCATTCACTAATCGTGTCTTCAAGTCTCATATGCGATCAACCGGTATCATGAGTGACGGTCCGGTGGCTGACTGCGACGCTTTACTAGCCGACGTCGAAATTATGTCTCGTCTTCGAAGTTCTAATTTCAGCGTCGTGTACTATGATATTACATGGTTGTGCCCCATGCTCATAGCTAAACATCTCCAGATACCTTACATTGCTCAATCAGCTCTGTCATCACCATGTACAATCACCGGTTCATCTACCTTGTCCTATTCATTGGCCTTCGTACCAGTAATGCGCACGGGTTTCTCCAACAAAATGAACTTCAGGAATCGCGTGGTGAACTTGTTCGCTTATATTAGAATGCAATACTTTTTCGGATACTCTCACAGTCAGTACGACAAACTTAAACACAAATACAATATTGCCCCGTATACTTCCATTCCTCAACTGATCGCCCAAAGTGAACTGTTCTTGGTAAATACTGATTTTTCAGTGGAATTCCCATGCGCCATACCACCCAATGTGATTCCTGTTGGGGGCCTTACGACCAGACCGTCCCTTCCACTCCCAGGTGACCTTCAGGACTTCATGCAGAGCTCTGGACAAGATGGCGTCATTGTTTGCACTTTCGGTACCTACCTCACAACGATACCTATCCAAATTCTGGAAACCTTCTTGAATGCCTTCGGACGTCTTCCTCAAAAGGTAATCTTCCAATTAAGTACCATCCCACCTGGTATCTCTCTACCTTCGAATGTACATACATCACCATGGCTGCCTCAGAACGATCTTCTCGGTCACGCAAAGACACGTGCCTTCTTTTTCCACGGAGGTAACAACGGGTTCTACGAAGCCGTCTACCACGCCGTACCAATGGCGGTCGTACCTCTTTACAGCGATCAGTACGACACCGGAGCCAAGGTCGACGCCCACAGGATCGGCACCGTCATCGACAAGCTCAGCCTTACAGAGGACAGCATCTACAGCGCCCTCAGAGAGATCACCACCAAGGTCTCCTACAAGCGTAATATCCAGCGCTTGTCCGCCATGTTTCGTGATAGACCAATGTCTCCTGCAGAGAAGGCAGCATTTTGGATTGATCATGTTATTAAACATGGCGGAGACCAATATCGCATGCCTTCTGTTGATCTCAATTTTATTGAACGCAATCTTATAGATGTATTATTTTTCGCCATAATATGTCTTGTTTCTGGACTGTTTTTCTTTCTGATGATGGGTAAAATTGTGTTCAAGGTGATTGTGCATGCCATATCAGGTTCAATTAAAGTTAAGAAAGAGTGAACGTCATTATCTTGTATATGGGCAACTCCTTATTAGAATCTAGACATTTTGACAATAGAATTCAATCTATCAAACAACGACTAATTAATTTTGTCAAATGGTTATCTTGAATGACTATTTATTAACGTGCCTTATTAATAAATGAAAAGATATAGAGGGATTTTTTTTTTTTAGAGGTGAACAAAATGTAAAAAAAACTTTCATGTTGTATAGGGAATTCAAAGGTGTATCCCCACTCATGCGTTAATTTTATGGTTTGACATTTTCTTAACGTCCTTTTCCATGATTTTACAACAATCATCTTCCCATTCATATAATATTTGTGTTGTGCGAAGTATCCGTTCAGTGTTTTAGTATTAAGTAGATACAATGGAAGTGGGTAGGGCATCTGACGTCATAACAGATGGCTCTTTCAGTTAACCTGATCCAATTTTATCACACTTAAATTTGTAGAAAGTGGTTGAATTGAATAGAATTTGAAAGAATGATAAAAATTTCGCTCAAAATAAACAGAGACGATAGCAAATATCGTCATATGATATCACTCATATTAAGGTTAATTTTAAAATATAATAGCAAAATCTATCTGTCGCTGTTTATTTAGGTCAGATGCCTTATTCACAAGATGAACAGATGTTTTTCGTATGGTACTAAAGTTGCGCTGAATGACCTTTTCTCAGAGTTAACGCCCTTCATGCTCCGAACAGACAATATAGTACTCTTGACGAATGGTGTGTCCATGCCCCAGATTGGGAAATGAATCGAATACAAAGACATCTATTATCATGTTAAAAGTATTAAATTTCCGATACAATTTGTTTTATAATTATAATCAAATCAAAGCAATCAAATGAATCTTCGAATAGCACAGCTTAAAGCATGACTGAGAGTTGTTGTTTCGTGGTTTAGTTGACTGGGAATACGAAGGGCGTGGTCCGAGCCAAGAATTTATCTAAACATTGGGTGATTTCAAGTTCGGTGTTGCTGTTGCTGTTGCTGTTGCTGTTGAAACACCAACACCAGCTTTCGACACCGAACTTGAAATCACCCAGTGGCGTATCGAGCGGGGAGGTGGGAGGGAGGGAGGGGGGGGGGGCACGTGCCCGCTTATAGCTTATATAAGCCTTTGGAGGATCATAAACCAAGGCAGGATTCTGGGTTTGCAATTTTAGAAGAAAATGACTTGTTTGCTCTGTTCTTGTGTTTCTTCTTAGATTTTTAACTTTGCGTCCATGCAGGGAAAAGGACATTCAAGAGTAATTATATACCATACCAGTAACGATTTGTAGCGATTGTATACGTATCCTTCGGAGTTCGGATGTTCAAGGTGAAGTGATTCGTAAGCATACATTTTTTTTTGGTGGGGGGCTACAAGCCATGTTGCTGGTACAAAAAATATATATACGAGCAATCATAGTTGCTCTACGTAAAAAGAACAACCTTGAACTCGAAATAATATTTTTCCTCGAAATGCGGCTTCATTACTGTTCTAACCCAGAACACCCATCATACTCACTGGCAGGGGCGGACTGGCCATGTGGAATTTGGGAGTTTTCCCCAAGGGTCGCTCGATATTTTGACTTGAGGGCTGGTTGAACTGATCTGAGGGCCGGTGGATAACTCATTTGATTACTATAAATTTATGAATAACACTGTTTTAAAGAAAATATAAAAAGTAAGCTTCAGCAAAGCACAATCGCATGTCTTTTCCCAACCCCCCCATTTTTTTTAGTCCCAGTCCGCCCCTGCCCGCTTGTACCCTTCAATGGCGCCGATCTCCCTCGTCAGGTGCTACACCCTATATACACGCTTCTGTAACAGTGGTCAACCGCAGGGTCCAACTATCTAGGTTAGCTCCCGTAACTAGTAGTAGTAATAGTAGTAGTTGTTGTTGTTGTTTATCTATATTCGATTTAAGTCAATATAGAATTTAACCGTGATCACGTGAGGATATTTTTTTTCGTTAAAATTGTTATTTAAAAAAAATGTTCAGGTGAGTGCGGGACTTATACCGCTAAGGTTTCTTTCATAATTATGGTGTTTTTCTTGTTCAATTCTTTTCCTTTTTGAGGACAACATCTGCTTTTTTTTTTTGTGTGTGTTATTATCCTTGAAGAACTAATATTAGGTTTCCAATTTATTCGGTCTTTAGAATGTCACTCACAGAACAATTTTATAATGACGAACGGAGTAAATAAATGAATAAATTAGAGGAAACCTATATCAGTAATTTTAGATGCATTCTAATATTTTTCCTTTTGATATAAACATGACCGTTTGCCAGCTTGCCATTTTAATACTATTTATATAACATGTCTAATCTAATTAACCATCAGAATCGTCCCTGTCATAGTCCTAGCAATTTATTGCAATTCGAATTCAAAGACTGAATGTCAACTGACTTTTCTCAGCATAAAGGATCGCCAGAGACGCAAAAATCGAATAAACATAGTGAATTGCTCTTAAATCAGCCCAGCATTGATCCATAATAATGTTTGATGTAGTAACAGGCGTCATTGCACTTAGAATCAACAGGTATACGTTTAAGATGATTGACCTTTAAGCTAGACAAGCATAGGTGTACGGAACCCAGTATCGTCGGGGGGAGGGGGGGGGGGGTGGAGTGTCTAAATGTTGACACTTACTTTAATACATGGAAAATGTTATCATGTCATAAAAATATACGCAAGAACGAGATATTTCTATACAAATTAACGGACGTCAAAGTTGTCCGAATATGAGATGGCGGATGCCCGAATATCAGGTGATTTTAATCAAAAATAAAATACTTTCTCCCCGATCGATGGCTAGTGTTTTGCTGCGCTTCTCTAGTTGAAATATATCGACTCGTGAGCTGAAAAATTGGCCTGTCGCGCCTTGTGGGTAGGCCCCCCCCTCCCCCACTCAGTGTTTTTTAGGGAACGCGTAGCATGTTCCCTCCCTTTGAAAGCAAACCCCTATCTCCGGTGTCTAAAGTCAAAACGGGCCGAATTCTTGTGTATTAAGGGCCGGACTTTGTTGCTTGAAAAGTACCGCGGGAGTAGGGGGCGCTGTTAATTTTGAATCCACCCTATTCATATCATATTGGGCTTTCAAAGATTTAGTGTTCACAAAGCTGGCTTGGGGAGGGGGGGGGGGCTGGGGACGATTGGACCCTATAAGATCTCGGCTACAACATTTCTTATCGACACGAAGATTTTCTGCATATCGCTGCAAATACTTTTCTGATGGGAAAACTTTATAACTTATTTTCTTTAATTTGTTACAATTTCTTTATATATACAACCCACGCGAATAAGATTCTAAGTTTTATGTGCTACTGATAACTCAGATAAAAATAATTATGATATGGTTATTCTTTTAGGAAAAAGTGCATAGTAGCATGATTACGAAAACTCCACCAGCAAAATATTGATTTTCATTCAAATTTTATTTTACCTTGTATACGTGCGAACAAGAATTACGCTTGGTTGTCAATATTTGTTTCTACATTTCGAAAGCTGTTTCAAAACTTACCAGAAAGAAGGCCAAGGAGAGGAGATTCGTGGCCTGCGTCGATCGTCCCGCATTCATGCATTTTCTACAAGCCGGAGGGGATGGGGGTGGATATCATATTGATTCCCAGGTAAGGTGGGGTTTAACGCAGCCATTCAAAGCTTCACTAAATGAATAATGAAAATCCACCCTATACGTCCCACGTCCCCTGTCGATTGCATCTAAATCTAAAGGTGACAAATTCCACAACTCTCGGATTTAACTTTACCTTGCAGATGTGCTCGTGTTTACTAATACCTGTATGGTGCCATTGGCCGCGGGATGCCAGGTTCAAGCTCATGGGCAAAAGAATCTTCTTACAAGAATAATGGTATTTTACGAATCTACTTTACATGGTGAGAAATATATAGGGAGAGAGAGAGAGAGAGAGAGAGAGAGAGAGAGAAAGAGAGAGAGAGGGTGTGTATATTGTGTGTGATTGAGTCCCCCTTACTTTCATTGGTGAATCATTTCATTTTAGATACCGTATCAATCAAACGGATTTATCTTTAGCTCTAATAGAACAAAATACTTTAACAACACTTCTTTCAATCAAATTGTTTCATATACAACATTGCTTCAAAGGTTGAAGTGAATGCCACTAAATATATAATAACATATACAATTTTAATACGCAGATATATAACTTGTCTTTCATCTTGGTATTATAATTATAAAAAAAACAAAAACATTATTTAATGATACTAAAGTGATACAGGAACAAGCTTTCCTTACAAACATGTGTTGCTTAATCAATATTAATAAGCATATTTGAACATCTCTTTTTATTAAAAAGCAAAGATAATATTTTATGATACAAACTACATTTGTACTTTAGTGCCTTCATAATCCTTTACGTTAATTCATTTTAAAGTGTGCATTGAAATCGCTCATATCAAACAAAAATCTAGTCTTTTTTAGCCTTGATTTTTATAAAATCCATGCTTTTGCGCATCATTTTCAATAATACATTGATCAATAAGCAAATAGATACCCAAAATATTATATTCACCGAGGTTAAAAGTTCAAACGTGACACGGAACAGTATACATCCTCACAATATTGAATTTAAACAAACATCTTTTCTATACATAAAGAGTAATGTAAACAATATGTTGTTTTTCGCCTACTTGTTGCGCGTGGGACGGTCCCATGATCATTTTTTTTTTTTTTATAGAGAATGAAAATAAAACGAGGAAGAAGAGCGTAGCGAGAAAAAGATGGAGAGAGAAGCTGGTTTGAAAAAAGAGAAAATGAGAGATAATTGGAAATAGAGAGAGGGAGATAGATAAAGAGAGAGAGAGAAAGAGAAAGAAAGAGAGAAAGGGGGAAAGATCGAACAGGAAATGCAGTGAAGGATAAGATAATAGAAAACATGAACATAGAAAAAAAAGAGCAACTATCAACTTTAGGGAGAAAATAGATCCCACCACGCAATAACTCAAAGTTTAAGAAGGTCTGGCGGCTGTTATTTCGCTCCAGTCGCCTTGCAAAGCTTACCCTGTAGTGTGGAGTGTATAATGTAGCTTCTAAACAGCTCGCGACGCTCATGAATTACGAGTTATGTCGGCGGCGAATCGTATCGATTATTGGAATGAAGTTTAATCGTCAATTTCATATTCGTTGACATCTGTGATTGACCCGTCTCTGTGGGAAGGGGGCATAATAACGTCCCACTTCGCATCTTCTCTCGCCGAGTCGGTTTTATCAGCAGAAAAAGGAAGATATAAATTGAAAATGAAATTACCATTTTCTTAGAAATTATTGGTTAGCGAAAATAAACCAATGCTTGTTTTCTGCGTGATAGTCCCCAGACACAAGGCAGCTCAATCTGGCCTCTGGTTTATTCTCTCCATCCGATCCTCTTCTTCTTTTTTTTTTAAACTGCCGAAACAAAATGTCGAAGCGTACAATTGTAATTCTGGCCCGTGAATATATGCCACGGGTTCATTCAATCCCATTATCACTAAAAAATAGCACGTAACCCTTATAGAACACACATTATTTAATACATGTTTATATTGTTCTTATAAACAAATGGAATTTATTACTGTTAATTGGATCTTACATCATCTCCAAATAGAGTATGACATTCAGAATAGGGAAATGAATACAATATTACCTTTTTAGCAATGTCATCATTGTTTTAAATGCACTAAGATAAAATAACACGTGCATGCGTTCCTATCAGCTGTTTGTATTCAAGTATCTAATCCATTAATTCAATATCGTAATATAAGAATGATGATACATTTACTAAAAATTAATTTCCCTTTTCATGAATGATATCAAATAGGCTCCAGAAAATAAAGGAAAAACAACGAAAGAATGCGCATAACATGAAGGTACATGTATAGTACAAAAATCAATCAAATAAAAAAAACACCCCTCTGCCATAAATCCAGTATAAATGTAATGACAAATGACGGACTCTAATTGAACGATAATTTTCATTCCTGCCCAGCCTCGTTAAATCTCAATTTTCATCCATCTCCTGCTGTTATTGTTTCTGGTATAAGATAAATACTGTATAAACAAGAATAATTTACAAAAATGATATGTGATAGTCCCCAGATAAATGACGCAGTGAAAGAAAATGCTCGTGAATAGTTTTCATAAGGACGCTAGGTTTATTGACTTATGGAGTAAGAAGAGGAAAAAAGTACACAGGAACGTTGGTTGGTGACATCACGTTGATCAATTGTGGCATGTTAATCTCATTTATCGTTAGACTCTATGCTTGAGGGAAGGTAGAGTGAATCGAATCTGTCATGTCTAAGACCATTTTCTTGCGGAAATAATTACGAAATCGTTACGTGTTCCTTAGCAGTATGGCTCATCCCCGGTAGAATGACAGACCGCAAGACCGACGGTCCACGAGACCGACAGACCACGAGACCGAACAAACAAAGAATGGATGAGAACATATAGAAAAGAAGAACTAAATTCCAAGAGATTCATGGCCCATGAGACCGACATTTATCAGTCCGATAGATTACAAGACCGACAAAAGAAGAAAGTAGACCGACAAACAAAGAAATACAAACATTTCGGTCTTGTGGGCTGTAGCCAGTATTTAATGATAATGATGTTGAATGAATATTTCAAAACTTTGACCTTCAAAAAGAATGTATATGCCGTAAATCGATAGAATTTGTTAGAAGATGGGAATAAAACAAACCAGATCTATGAATTTATCCATGCACATTTAGCTGTGTTAACGAAGATTAATTTTCTTCTTTTTCTTCTTCTTCGTTTATTATAAATGGCTATTAGAAAAAATTGACTATTGTTGCCAATTTTGTCGCATCTCTTTCTCTTAATGTCCTTATTGTATGGTGTTGGCGAAGATGAATTTATCCTTATTTAGCTGTTAAACTAAGATGAATTTATCTTTATTCAACTGTGTTAATGAAGATGAACTTATCTATGATTAATTTATCCTCATTTAGCTTTTGCAATTGAGTTAACTTTCTCTTTATAAGTGAACATGCCTTCCAATACTTAATTCTCTTCTCAGTTTTTCTTCCGTTTACTATTTTTTTTCCCTATCAACGTTCTGTTATACACTATGTAATATTCATAATAATATCTATAATGTTCTCTCAGTTACTGCGTTAACTTATTATGGGCGTTCCCAACTCAAGCTATGCTTTTCAGGTTTTCGCCTCCTGTTATCTGAATTATTTACTGTATGTTGAAATCATTGTTACATATATAATTTTGTTATACATTCAGTTTCATATTGTACTGTTGAGAAGGAAATGAATGTTAATAAATTTTTAAAAAATGAAGATTATCCTTGTTGGTTGGTTCGGCCAAGATGAATTTATTCTTACATACATTATGTACGTATTTATTTGTATTCATTTGTACATATTAAATTGTATAGTACATTTGCATATCTTGTTTTAGTTTGTTTCAATTATTTGTCTTGAGTGACTGACATTCCTTTATGTTCAAATGATAATTGAGTGAAGAGACTGGAGAGCGTGTGTAGAACAGAGATCGATAAGTCGTAGTATGTGGGTAGTAGTGTGCGGAGATGTGAAAGAAAAATCAAGGAATCAATTTGATGAAATTTTGAGGAAAAATGAACAAAGTTTTGTTAATTTTGAAATGATTTACTGTATAGGTGTCTGACTTTTTAAATAAAGTGAATTGTAATACATGTATGGAATTGAAATTCGCGTGAATAAATGATGAACAATGTTTTAGAAATCGAATTTACATATAGGCGCTAAATGGATTACATCTAGGATATGAAATGTTAATGTTTATATTTCACACAATACTGTTAAAAATTCGAATTATATGAACGTATAAAAAGTTTCTTTAATCGAGCCTCTTTTCACTACCTCAAATTAAAAGTCTGCATCAGTCTGTATTGTGGTTAGTCTACTTGCGAGCTGCCATGTGTAAGCATCCCTTTCAAAATGTTCAAATTGAAATGTTCCCCTTCATACTGCACACTGTCTTGACAAAATCGGAGGAAAATAGCTATCAAATGAGAAAAGCGTAAGCAGAACACTCTTGTGGTGATAATGTATTCCTCTACGAGCAGAATGCCAACGAACCTTTTCAAAAATCAACATATATGTATCTTGTTCCAACTTATGAAGCCGATCTAATACACCTGTACTTATGAACTGTCGATGTTTGACCAAAGTAGCCTCAGGTTTAGCTCATTATTTTCTCAGGTTTTTCGTCTGTTTGTTAATCATGCTTGTATTACCAGACGAATGTGAAATTGAACCTGATTTTATGCTCTGGAAACATCCGGTGCAGTGTTTAATACTTTGGTAAAAGTTAACGAAGATTATTGCTAGTGTATGATGACTGATTGGTGAAATAGGTATTACAGCCCTTCGGCGTCTCTTAATCACGTCGAAAAGGAGATGGAATGGTGTTAAATGCCTGGAGGGAGAGGGAAGGAGAGGATGAGATGGAATCAGAGAAAGGAAGACGGGAAGGAAGCTACTTGCGAGAGAAGGAGAGATGTAGGAAGCAGATGGATTTTGTAGGGAGAGAAAGAAGAAAGAGAGAGAGAGAGAGAGAGAGAGAGAGAGAGATGGGGGCAGGGGGGTAAGAACAATGAAGACGGGACAAAAAAGAAACAGAACAGGGAGACGGAATTGTAGAAAGAAAGCGAGAGTAAGAGAGATGAGAGAACGACAAAAAAAGTGAGAGAAGAGAAGAATGAGAGAGAGAGAGAGAGAGATAGAGAGAGAGAGAGAGAGAGAGAGAGCGGGGGGCATACTGTTAATTTAAAGGGAAATTCCCTTTGAATGAACAACGTAGAATATTCAATATTCTACGCCTTGGCATTGAAATCCAAAAAAAGATGTCTGAGATCTAGGAAATATCAAAGTTAACTTGAGATATATGGGCCAAGTAACAGATGCTCAATAACAAATCTTAGTTTCCATCGAAATCGTATCAGATACCTACCAATGTTTAGACTTTATATCTTTCTCTTTCTCACAATGATGTCCTTGATGTCTACTATCTCCCTCAAATATTCGCTCTTCTCATGCTTCAATCATCATGATCATAGTTTCATATACAGTCTAACCTGCTTTAGTGACCACCTGCATAGAAAGACCACCTGACAGAGACCACATTCTTTTCCTCTTGAAAATGGTTTCTTATTGAATCATGAACTAAAGGAACCTGTAAATAAAGGCCACCTGCCTTTAAAGACCACTTTTCTTGTCTCCCTTGGGTGGTCTTTATAGACAGGATTCATTGTATATAATATGTATATATTTAAATTGCAACTTAATTATAATTGACATGATGTATCCATTATCTTTCTTTCGAAACAAACCCATTTCTCACCCCTTAAATATTTTGCCCTTTACACATGATGCGTCATGTCCCTGGCGTAACACTGCGTCAGTGACCTGATACGGTCTCTGACGCACTGTATAACACATTGCGTTACTGGTGAATGGTCTTACTGCCTTCACATGCGCAAATACTGACGCAAGCGAAATGCGTCATGTCCCTGACGTAGCACTGCGTCAGTGACTGATGTGACTGATGCGGTCTCTGACGCACTGTATAACACATTGCATTACTGGTGAATGGTCTAACTGCCTTCACATGCGCAAGTACTGACGCAAGCGAAATGACGCGTCGTGTTTTAACGGGCATGACCGTCACTCCATGCGTCATTGTAGCGTCCTAACAGCAAAGCGTCTTATTTCTTTGTTTGAGAGTGTATGACTATGTTCATGTCATGATGATGTCGCTATCACAAAGGTCTTTGACAGAAAAATAGCTACTTTAAAAAAAAACTCTTTCACTGAATCATTCACCCATCATTACCGGATAGGTGTCTTCATCAATATTTCTTCAAACATCAGTATTTTCTTTTTCGTCCCGGGCATTACAAGTGCATTTAACAAACAAATTTAACATGCAAACAGGATGCCCGTATGCAAATGGAGTGTAGAGGGGATCTTTTTCGCGCGCACCAAAATAGATTCGAAGCAGAACAGGAAGAACATTGGAGTGAAATCAGATGAGTGGTAAGTGTTTTTACGGCGGCGCGTGCTGCATTGCAAATAAACATGACGCAAGTGGCATAAGAAGGAGTGCAGGGAAGTTTTAGCCTCCATTGGTACCCCCTCTGCGATCGATCTGCTACCAAATGCATCACGCCATCTGACAGTATCAAATGAAGAATCGCGGTGTTCGGTTTCACTGTTACCCGTGATGAATTCATAAAGACGCCCGCCAACCAGAAATCATTCCTCGATTGGAGTACTCATAATAATCCACACTTTCAATAGGCATAAATAACTGTAGCTTACGAATGTACATGTACTCCATTGGGAATGAACTCTGCTTCCTCGCACCACCCCCCCCCCCCCAACAAAATACCAGGGGGGGGGGATAAAAGTTATGAGAAAATGCAGCAGTCGAATGCTCTCCAAATTACTTACAACGATCATCCACTTGGAATGAATACAGATTAAAGAATCTTGATTGTTTAGTGAATAGTCATTGAGAAGTGTCTATTATAAGCGGTTCTGCCTCTTGAATAATCTGTCAATTCCCATATTTAAAATGTACAAAAACACATTCAGACCATGATTTTGGAGGTTATACACTGTATGTGCCTTGGGGAGGGGAGGGGTGTCAATGTTACCATCTAATCCCTTTTCACACGAGGCGTCATGTGCCTGACGTTGATTGGTGTCAGTGACTGGTTCTGTCTTTGACGTGTCATGATAGAGTAACATCGTAGAACAAAATAGTAATTGCATAATGAACCGTTTAAATACTATGCTGCATTGCATTACTGGTGTGTGGGCAAATTACAAATTCACCGGCTTGATTAGCTCAAGAAAGAATGCAATCAATGTGATGTTCAGTCTCAAAACGCTGTTTGTTTCTCTTTGAATTGTTTTTAAAATGTTTTATACATTGTCCTCAATTTCTTCATCAAAGCGAAGCTGGGAGCCCACCAGAACAAACAGAAGAAGAAATATAAGAAGATAAAGAAGATGAAGCAGAAAGAAGAAGAAGAAGAAGAAGAAGAAGAAGAAGAAGAAGAAGAAGAAGAAGAAGAAGAAGAAGATAAAAAAAAAAAAAGAAGAAGAAGAAGAAGAAGAAGAAGAAGAAGAAGAAGAATGAGGAGGAGGAGAACGGAGGAGAATGGAGGAGGGGAGGAGGGGATGAAGAAGAAGAAATAGGTGAAGCAGAAAAATATGAAGAAAATAGGAAGAAGACATAAATCGAGAGCTTAAGACAAGAAAAGAAATATTGATGACAAGACAACATATGACAAGTTTGATTCTTAGGGGTATGCGTGGGTTAGAAGTATGTGTTTGTGGAACCGATCTAGGATTACAAGATTTAGAAGTCTTCTGTCAGCTATCTGTTACTGGTAATTGGATATTATGAGCAGGGGCGGATCCAGGCTTTCTTATTAAAAAAAGGGGGAAAAAGGGGGAAGGGGTGGGCGAATAGGGTTAGGGTTAACCCTATACGAAAGTTATTAATACTAAGGACACTTAATGGGGGGAAATAGCCGTACCCGTATGAAAAGGGGACTTTTATTTGCTATCACGTAAAATCACCAAGAGTTTTCTTTCTCTTTAGGTAAATACAGGTTATATCACTTATGGTTCAATCCTTTTTGGTTGGCATTGTACTATCAAAGGCCATTGTCATAATTGCTATATTCATCATCAACTTTGTTGCGTTAGAATTATTATCAATTCATTTTGCCTATAATAGTGAACAGCATAATATACATGTACACGAATTGAGTCCAACCAACCAAAGTCTTATCAGGGTCGACAGTCTCATTGTACAAGAATAAGAAAAAGAAATAAAGAAAAAAAAAAGAATAAAGGGGAAACGTAAGCGCTGATTAAAAGCTTTTGATATAAATATTACTACGATGCTTGTCATTTCTCCCGTAGCATCAATAAGAAACAAAGGGAGAAGCATACGTATTTCAGGCCTGAATTACTTCAATAATACTTGATCAATGAAATATAGCCATGGTTACCATAAATACACAGGTATTGACCCAAAGACCGATAGTCATTATGCTCACTCAAACGAGAGTGATTTAGAAAAGATGCTATCCAGCAGAATGACAATTGGAAGTCTAGTGATAGATGGGAACGGAACAAAATATCATTTGCTAAAGCCTTACCGCTCTATTAACCTATAGTATTTGCCAACATAAAGTGCAAAACAACATAACGACTCCCATTTATCTGGGAAAACCTATTAATAAGGGATGAAACGAGTCATGTTTTGAAATAAAAGGAATGTTCGATTTCCGCTTCTAAGCTCGAATCCATCTTTTTTTCACTCAGACAACGAGAGGTAGATCAAGCTCAAAAGTAAACGAGGTAGGAGTGGTTCAAGATAAATATATATTATTTAGATTTATTGATATATATACACGAATCTTTTGGGGGTTTGGGGTTTTGGTTTTTTTGCAATCAATTTCAAAATGTGCTTCAGTGCTATTTTTTATTTTTTTATTTTTTATTTATTTATTTATTTATTTATTTATTTATTTATTTTATTTTATTTATTTATTTATTTATTTATTTATTTTTTTTTTGGGGGGGGGGGGGGGAGCGGGCGAGCTTGAATTTTGGGGACTTGAGCCCTTTTGTGTCTTAATATTGTCATAAGCATGTCGAACTTGGGGGGAGGGGGATTCTTGCTTTCATTTTCTACATATTTCTCGCGATTTATTTTGGGCAGGCGCAGTTAAAGGTACTATGTCCCTTTTGCAGCCAACCTCAAATGCTGTAGAACTTTGCAGGAATTATGAATATATTATGTCCTATCTGTGAAATTTAAACGTTAGCAGTGTCCTCATATTCAAATTATGCAAGGAAACCTGTTTACTTGCTAGACTTCACTGTCAGACACTATTGAGTAACTGACTGGCTTTTTTTCTTCTTTGGTAATAACATACATGAAAAGAGTTGTAAAGGGTACATGAGCATTTGTGTACATCAATAACCCACTTCTTGTGATGGCCAAGATTAAACTGATTGAATCTTTGCGCAGCATAAAACGTATGACCATTTGGTACAATTGTCTGAAAATCAAGACTATTACTTTTGGGCTCTATAGCCCTAAAGTCGATTTGACAACTAATAGTCGTTATTTTCCCACTTGAAGACATTTTCAAGCCCCACCTTTTTAAGGGAAGTTCTTAATTAGTATTATCTTTCAAATGCAGTTGGAATTTAACTTTTTCATTTTTTGGGCCTGCAAATGGGACATAGTACCTTTAAGTCATACCTCCTAAAAATACAAGAAATTGCCACTGACATGAGGCTATTGTCATGGAATGGTTTATTGCACGAGCTCTTCTGCGTATAGTTATTGCAATAAAGCATGTCGACCTTGCTTTCCCATTCCTCGCCAATAAATAAAATTACCCTATCAATCTTCCCGCAAGGGTGTCTCTTTCATATGTGAAAGATAATCGGAATAATGTATTTTTTCGTTTATGGAACTAGAATTGCATACATCAACACATTTTGATTAAAGTGAGGAACATCATAACGGCCGTCATCGCATCAGGGAATTCGACTGGGACGCTTCCTGGTCATAATGAATTTAGAGATTTAGCTGATCGACATTGATATTGGCTTATGTATATGTTTCGTGATCAGCTAAAAATGTGTTTTAATAATAAAGATAATAGCTACATGCACATCTATCCATGCCAGGAGATGTTTAAGGTGCCAACGTAGTACTAATGTTTCCCTTGCTCTAGCCACGCTCAACTACACTGCTCTGAAAGCATACCAGGAAGTAATTCCTAACAGTCACCATTTGCTACACCTGTGCTGAGAGTGGCAATGCAGATTAATGCCTTTGACAAATTAGTGTCGCGGCTTAGGCTCGTACCGCGAACCAGGTGATCATCAGTCTGGCGAAGTCTCCACTAAACGACCAAACTTTCAATACAAATATACTGTATTAAAGTAAGATAAGAATTAATATGCTCGAGGGAAAGGAAGATTGATTGTGGGTGTTTTTCGTCAGTATTGCAAGTTCAGATCTTCTGGGTCACTGTCACAAATTTTTCAAAACTCTGCTTTCAACGTGATTGGTGTAAAAGAAAAGAGAGAGATCGTGAACTCCAAGGATTCATATATTTTCTGAGCAAATGCCACTATTTTTCTCCTCCCGCCTAATGCGTCAATAATTGATCGACTCCCATCACCCGGAATAGATTGACCCGCTTCTCATTTATTTCTCTCTTTTCCTACGCTCACTTTCTGATTTATCGCCCCTTCTCGGTGCGTTCACACGAAAGACTGACACCCCAAAGTACACATCTTTTATCTTTAATTGGTTTGACAACTGCACTGTTGGTTTGCACAGTATGAACGCGCTTATCACAACATCATCATTTATAAATGAACATTTGCTACTGTGTAAACAGGGCGTTCGTCTTGGCTCTAGCCAGCCTGCCCTGGATGTGTCCATTTATCTCTCAAACCTGATTCTCAATCTAACCTCATGATTGACGCTCATTCTACCCGGTACAGGAATCAGCAATTGACCTAGATGGGGCCGGGACACCAGCGATTCACAAAAATCAAATGTTTCCCCTTGTTTCAGACCGAGTATTTGTCATTATTGGGTTCCTCATAAATCAATAGTACCCTTGTAATGCTAGAATGGAAGCTCTTTTTAACCTTGTGTATAGGGGAAAACGTGAAATTGATGAGCCAACTTTCTATATCCAGACCAACTAATCATTTGACATTTTATCACCACCTAGTCGAGGAGTTTCCCAAAATGGGGGTGCAGGGAGGAAGGCCGCCATTAGAGGATGCTAGACAAAGTCAATTTGATTTTGTAAGAGTTTTCAAATTCGATATTGACTCTACATAAATGTTTTTTGTTTGCATTTAAGTATCCATTCTAGTCGCATGGTATGCGATCTAAAATCCTGGAATTAATATGATATTGTTCTGTTAGTAAATCCGACTACAATTTTAAATTGCTTCATACACATATAGACATATTTGTAGACATGTTTCCGCTTTATTTCTTCTTTTTCAACCTTCATCTTATCTCTCCCTTTGCCATTCTATATCATCCATCTTACTCGTTAAATCACAATCTTAAGAAGATGTGAACTCATTTATTGGCCGATAATTGTTTTTCTTTTTCTTTTCATATTTTCTTTCCCTGTCTCAGTGACCCTCATGCAATCCCAACTCTAGAGCGTACAATGAGTTCCTTCCAACCTCTACCCATTGAACACCTGGGTTGCGAGGGGCAAATGTACATTAAGGTACTCTCTAAAAAAAATCGAGTGATCACGGACGTCACTCCTCTGGAGAGTGAAAATGTAGTGAAAATAGAGTGAACATTCACTCTTTTCTTCTTAGAGAGCACTCTAAAATCAATCGATTTTCACTCCTAAACAAGTTATCACGGACGTCACTCCCAAGAAAGTGAAAATAGAGTGAAAGTTCACTTTTTTTTTAAAGAGAGTACTTTAGGGACACGGATACAATATAGCGAAGTCACAAGGGGTGGCATTGACATTCAGTGATTATATCGGTACATTTACATTATGACACACACCTCACACACTCATATTCAATTAAAATGCACATTTGAATTTAATTAACCCTCCCTCCGCTCACAATCATGAAAAGGCCATCGTCATTATGTAGGGCAATAAATAGCAATATACTAATTCATATGTACCTTCAAGACGATTTGTATAAATAGGAATGAAAATTCACTCTTTTAGGAGTTATTAAGGATCACTTTGTTTTGGCTTTGAATCCACTTCACATTTGAGTGGAATCCTCTCCAAAGTATTGGTCTGAGTTTTGAGAGTGCAGTACGTAAAAATAACACAAAGTGATTTATGATATAACTCCTAACAGAGTGGATTTCAAGTGCTGTTTAGGTTGTATGATACATGTACTGTGACAATCGTTCCGCGGTGATTCCCTACCTTCGAATTCCTAACTTCGACTTCTTACTCAAATTCTGAACCTAACCTAACACCCACTTGCAACCATAATCCTATACTTCTGACGAAATAAGGCCCATGATAATTATTGATGCTGGGGCACACGTCGGATCACCCCTAACCATTTAGAGAACATGTTAGATAATTTGGATGCACTGGGACATCCCCCACTTCCTCCTGGATACGCCAGTGATTTGGAAGATCATTTACGAGTCTTTACACGTCTCCATTTATCAGATCTTCCCCAAACCCTGTTTGACATTTATGACATAAAGCACTTTATAATGCACATCTTCATGCCATATACGTGCTAGCAACAGGATACAGCAGACATGACTTGTCAACTTAAATTTTGTATCAAATTATTTCTTTTTCACAGCATTATATGACATTAATTGGCAAAATGCTAAAGGGACATCCACAATGATGTATTATTCTTAATCTGTTTAGAAAAGTGAATTAATTTGTTGCTGATTACAATTCATAAATGCCAGTCGTAATGCCGATATACATTTGTAATGAGAGTTTTGATATTCAATGTTTAATGCATGCATGAGCTGAATATTAAAGAACAGAACAAAATTAAATATAAAAATCATTTGCGAATTCATTTGCTGGTTGGAAAGCTGTAAATATTTAAAATCACGCATGCGCCTATACAATGTGCGAAATTTCGAAATGCAATCCATGATGGCTAAACACAATTTGGGTAATTGTGTTTTAATTCACTGTTTAAATCGTGAGCAGAGTAATAATGCTTTTTTTTGGTAAATACCACAGATGAAAATAAAATAGCTGATAGGAGAAATTCTGTATTTTCTTAAATGATGGTATGGTGTAATAATTGGTTTTTCCGATTGGGAAAGGTGCATACTCGAGCAAAGTATCGTGGACATACATTAATACACATTGTGAAATTAAATCGGCTGAGCTTACAGGTCTAATCATACTAGACACAATCCTGGGCCTAAATCAGAATATCACTATCTCAATTGGTGATATTATCACTCTTTGAGTAGGTAATGTGAGCAAATTTAATAACCTGTACCAATTCAAGATGAAAGTTATTAGACCTGTCTTCGACTTGTTGAAACCAAACACATCAGTCTACTCTCGTCAAACTTGAGAACTGCAACATGCATCCTCTAGCGTGAGATGGGGAAGACACGGGTCTAAAATAAAAACTCTCAGAAGGAAAACAAAAGTATAGTGCTTGTAGTTTTTCGGAGGCGGTATCAGAAATATGTATCGAGCAAGCAAAAAGGGGGTCAATTTGGTGGGTATGTTTGGCAACTGGTCAGGGTGGGGTGTATCGCCCTGCCCCCTTCCCTTCGTGATGCCGCCCACTGCATGATGCTACCAACTACTCTGCAGAACAACAACGTCAAATGAACTGCTAACCACAAGGCTAATCTCATGGACACCACTGTCTCCTTGTCTCAAATATATATCAAATTGCTGCTAATAATTCTGGCGATGGACTTTGATAAATGTCACGCACGATTTAAGCGTGTATCAGGGTCTAATTACATTTCGGATTCCACTTACCATGGTCATTCCAATTCGATAAATCTAACTGCTTTCGAAAACAACGTGTGTCTAATTTCATTGTATTGGATGCTTAAAGCGGTTATTTAGACGCATGGGTCAGCACTCAACTTGCAATCTTTCCTAGCTCAAGTATCGTGATTTATATTGGTATCTAGTTTTTTTCTGTATCTAAACTGCCAAACACATTTTTTTTTAAATTATGGAATATCAAAATTTTAATGAGACCTTTTGATGAAGATTCATACAGGAAATATATATCAGGAAGAAGGAGATAAAATGGAACATAAAAGCAGCAGTCATTTCCTCTTATTCGTTAAAAGATTCATTTTTAATATAAATTTAGAGGCCGATAAAATGATGTTTATCATTAGGATTTTCAGTCGTGCTGGGCAACATATTCATGTTAATAAGACAACATTGTCAAAATGATTGGAATAGAATTGCCAAGACGGTGCTACGCCTTCATTCTCTGAATAGGTTCCTTTTTTTTCTATAATATTTTTTCCTCAGAAATTTCAGTTTAATCTTCTTCAAGTCCAGGTTACATTTAAGGACATGGGATCAAGGCAGCACACGTATCATTTACATGCTTGAAGCGAAACCAGAGAAGAGCATAACTGGGTCATTGTAATCTTTAAAGTCCTCTTTAAAGTCCTTCACATGAAATCACAAGCGTAGGGGGAGTCCAGAGATTGACGGGGCACCATCATTATGAGGGAGGGGGCGGACCGGTCCTACTCGGTTGAAAAAAAAATGCAAATTTACAAGTTCGTTAACGGGAGAGGGGTGTACGAGGGCTCATGTCATCTTAAATTCACCTTCTCCTTCCCCTGTTCCTGTCTCCCTCATGTAATGTCAGTTTTGTTTCTTTTCACCATTGATTGGGGGCCACGTACCACCTTTACCCCTGTAGCTACACCACTGACATGAATGTATCCTGGGATGCATCTATTACTTCCGCCAGTCCATGTCACTCGATCCGCTGTCCTCTCAATATCACAAGGGGGCATCATGTTAGAATAGAAACTGGGTCATTATTCCAGTTTTCTTGAGGTTGTGACATGAATGTTCAAAGATTTCCATATTTATTAGCAGGCTGAATGTACATCACAGTTTTTTAACTCATGCAGATCCGATCATCGGCCGATCATTAGGAGCGTTTACACTAGTGACGGCTCATCATCGTAGAACTATGTCACTTTTACGGAGATATGCTATTTACCTTCATCGCACCTTCATGACGTAAGTAAAATCGCATTGTTATGGTCAAAGGGGGGAAAGGGAAGCACGTGACCCACGCTAAAATAACGCGACTGAATAAATGAATGTATCCTTGGAAGCATCACTTATACTTTCTCTCCATCATCAATAATTCATGCACTCCATCCGTCCATCGTCCTCTCAATATCGTCAGGGGCGTCATTTTAGAATAGGAACGGGCCCCTTTCCCTACTTTTCTTGAGGCTGGCGACATGAATGTTCAAATCTTTTATGTATAGCTTATAATCAGGCTAGATGATCATCAATTTTTCCCCGATCATTACGCCCATTTCAACTAGTGACGGTCCATTATCGTAACAACTGTGCCATTTTAACCTCTACTTGCTAAACAACCTTCACTTACAGAATATGAACGAGATTATTTTCCACTTTTCATGTGGTTGGGGGCATGAATGTTCAAAGATTTCCATATTTGTCATCAGGGTAAGTTTTCATCACGTCTTTGTGCTCAAATATAGATCGTATCATAAGGCACACTCTATGAATCCATGAACATAGCAACTGTGCCATTTTGGCGCAGTTACCCGGCAACATCCTAAGAGCGCGATGTACATGTATATGGCTCTGCTATGGATCTCCACCTGTTGTCTACCATGCTTGTTTGTTATCCGCCCATTAGCATTAATACAATCCCCTATGAAACCAAGAACAAAACAAGAAGGGGGCGGGGGAGGGGAGGGCGAACTCTATTATTGTATCGTAGTGTGTATTGTCGTCAATTCTCTTCTCTGCTGTTTTTTCACCGTATTCATTTCGATTCATACCAACAGCACAGTGGCGTGGGCCAAACCATTGAAGGGGCACTGACAACATGGAGGAGAAGGGGTGTGTGAATGAAATGTGGGTTAATTGCCCCCCCCCCACTCAGTGTTATTTAGGGAACGCGTGTTCCCAGCACCCTTCCCCTTTTTAAGGCTGGTGTGTCAATACGGGTAGACTTTTTTCTTTTGTTATACGAGCCTTTTCAGCAACCCCTTTCAGCATAAGTCCGGTGTGTAAAGTCAATACGTGTAGATCTTTTTCTTTGTTACGAGCCGGAGATTTTGAGAACACGCATGCGGTCCTACCGTTCCCTGAGTGGGGGGGGGGGGGGGTTAATTAAGAAGGTCACAATTGGGAGAAGAGGTAGGAAATGGTCCTGTTATTTTCTTTATTTTTCTTTCTCCCTCTTCCTAAGTATTCTCATTCGATTGTGGGAGGGGGTGAACATGCCCCTCTGTCTTCCCGTAGCTACTCCACTCAATTCAATTAAATCAGATGGATGGTCAGAGACGAGTCAATTTTTGTTTGTTGCATCGAAGTGATTAATCAATTATCGTGGATATGGGTGTCATGGTCATTGTGTAAAGAGTTCGGCCCGGTTCGGTAGTGCGCCCTTAATAACTGGCGGATTAAGGATTTTGTAACGGGAGGGGGGGGGGGGGGTGCACTTGTTTCCCGTAGCTATACCCCACTAGAAGTCAATTATATCTGAAAGCCAAGGTAGTTCGTATTCATTGCCAACTGAAGTGATTAATCAATTATCGTGGATATAATGTATGACGATTGTGTGTAGAGGTCGTCCCGGTCAGAAGTGATTACTCAATTTTTCGATTTAGGGTGTGATGTAACTGTGTGTAGAGGTCAACCCGGTCAGGTAGCGTGCACTTAATAACTGGTGAATTCAGGATTATGTGAAGGTTGTAGGGAGAGCTTAAAAGTGGCGTCAAGCACAAAACATCCACATTTGTCAAAAGCACAATATCTCTAAAAATCTCTAACAGGTAACGGAAAGAAATAAGAGGGAAATTTAAATGAAAAGAGGGAGAGAGAGAGAGAGAGAGAGAGAGGGGGGGGGGGGAGTGCAGAAGGGACATGCGCCCAATGTTACCCCTGGGCCCGTCAATTTTGATTCAGATTTGAATATAAACGAGATGGAGTTATTATATTTTTTCATATTTGTTATTTAGCTACACATTTACCTGTTAGACAGAACATTAATTTTTTGCTCTGCGTATTGTGACATAATTTTTCAAATTGATTTTTGATGTCATTATGTCACTTTCGTTTCCGACGACCCAGTGAAAGTTTGAACAAAAACCGCTTAAAAAATAAAAAGGTTATGAATTTTTTAAGGTGCGATCGATCAAACGAAGATTGGCAACTCTGTGACGTATCTTGCCAGGTCCCCTCCCATTTGCCCTGTACTAAAAAATACCCAAAAAAAACCACAAAAAAAAAAAGGAAAAAGAAACAAACAAAAAGGCCAGGGGGTAATTGTCCTAGAACTCTTATAATGATCACTGTCCAATTGTAATAGTTATAAAGTAAAGGCTGTTTAATATCAAACAATACTCAGATATTGACATGAAGAAATTGCTAATTCCTTAAATTACACGTCAACTGTAATAAACATAATTTTGTTGACTAGCTTAATAATATTGCCAATACACTTCATGTCGTGCAGGCATTGAAATGTATATGAAAAACGTATGTATTCGTTCCACTGAATAGATGCGTCGTAAAATTTCGATCTGGAAAGAAAAGCCTCTTCCATCAAGCCTTTTCACATTGAGCAAATCGGATGAAGCAGAAAAAACAGCTAAAAGTAATATAATGAGAATTAAAGAGGTGATTGGTTCTACAAAACTAAAGAATAGCAGTGAACAGAGACACTGTAACTTTTCTTCCTGTAATCATCATAGTCAGTAAAACAGTTGTAGAGGGGGGCGAGGGCTCAAGCCCCCCCCCCCAAATTATTCAAGTCTCCAAAATGTTGGCGGGGCACATGTAGAAAATGAATACAAGCACTATCAAGCACCCCTCCCCCAACAGCAAAAAAACTAACTATATATATATGTATATATATATGTATATAAAATGCATTCTTTTAGAACCACCCCTGTTCATAGTAAACCGTAAAAATGAACGGAAAACCGAATCGGAAAATATAAGCAGATGAGAATATCATCCTAGGGGCGGATCTAGCTTTTTGCCAAGGGGGGGGGGGGGCATATGACCCAGTGGCGGATCCAGGATTTTCCAAAAATCGCGCCGTTTTACTGTTTTACTTTGTTTCCTTTTTTCCTTTTTCTTTTCCCCCTTTTTTTCTTTTTTTTTCACTTAGGGGGTTAAACCGGCGAACCCCCTAGATCCGCCCCTGCATCCACATTAAGAAAGAAGTTGAGTAAACAACTCCACTATGTTTTCAAAGCCACATATAGGTTTTGAAAATGTTGCGTTTGTATATATTTTGTTATATTTGAAAATATGGCATGCCATCAGCCATGTACAAGAAGCCGTGGTGTTTACATTGATTTTGTGTGCCCCTTAAAAGAAAACTGACATTTTTTGTTATTATAATCGTGGTTTTCGGTTTATTGTATAGCATTAATTAACGAGGGACTTCAGCAAAGACAGCTGTTATTCATTATTTTATTCGCTATATGTTGTACCCTCTTAAAAGTGAGCAACCATGGATCTTCTCCGAGGGACTTGGTAATGAGGATTAATGTCTTACCAAAGGGGATTAGCGCATTGACTTGATTTCGAACCCGGAACCTCCCTGTTACGAGATCACGACTCTACATATACCACTGAGCCTCCATGTTAATCACTTTGACAATTTCCACCTGTACCAAACCACGAAAGCGCCTTTAAATTAAAAGATTAGATAAAAATAGAAGATTCTGAAAGTGATGTGGGTCGGTTAGAATTTCCACCTGTCGCAAACCTTAATGAAACGGAAAGCAAAGATGCAGTCGAGCAGTTCTCATGATTATCACGAAATTACGAATGTTTCAGCATACAAAGACATAAAGACCGACCTCCAGTCATTAAGTTTGTTCTTTGCAATCCGCATTTCTTGGCACTTCATATTTTTCGGTCGCGTAATTTCGGAAAGAATGTGATTTTATCACGTTTATTTGTACCAATCTAAAATATGTCTTGCATTTCCTTCATGATGATTATATATTGTAATGCACGTAGCTGTTGTTTGGTAATACATAAATTGGTTCAAGTACGCTCGGCCTTGTTTAAGTGTTCACAAAATGAATATGTTTATGTTAATTTTCTCTTTATTTCTGTCGAAATGTCTCGTCTCTTCATTTTGCATGATTTATCTTCCTGTTATTCTTGTTTAAATCTAGGGATTTCAAACAATATGACTTTGCTGGATTATGCTTCCACTTATTGTATTTATGATTATCCAACGAGGGAAAAGCAAATATACCTGTTAATTCGTTCAAGATGAATAATTCAGCGCATCCAAAGTATTGCTAGAAAAGATTCTAAAAAGCATTTGGTGAGAAATGGTCTCATACATAAGACAAATTAATGCGGTCCCACTTTTCAAATGATGACCTAATTAATAAAGAAGCCATCTTACAGATCTGATAACCCTCTTTTATTTTCATTTGTTTAATCTTGTTTTGTTCAAAGGTAATATATGTTAAACCTAAAAATGTGAGATCCACTATTTAGTCCGCCATATTTTTTTCTTCTCGGAAGTGCGCGCCCCTTAAAAGAAACCTGAACCTCCCTTTACTAATAATGATTGAAGTTGCGATGGTGGTGATTATGGCAATGTTTATAGTGGTAGTACAAGGGTTTATTTATTTATTGGGATAATCATATTAATACCTTCTTTTCTTTTTAAAATTTAACATCAGACATAAAAAAAACGAACATCAAACCACGAACTTCGTCTACCCGAAAATTGGGAATGTTTTTAATAAATAACTAGTAACAATCACGAGTCCCTCGAAAAGTGAAAGTACAAAACAAAAACGTAGATGAAGCTCATGTCATGTAGTCCAGTGCCTAGACTGTTTCCGTTTTCGTAAAACGGAGACAGTCCTTGCCCTTCATTTTCAATCTCGACGGATGTCATTTCGGGGATCGTGCGATCTGTGCAGGATGCGTGACATGTAGATGATCAAAGAATAAACAAAATATATAAAAACGGACATATTCTGGACTAGTGTCATGTCATTAATGTTGGAATGTTGATGACGGAACATGCAATGAATATTAAATTTGCAAGGTGTTATTTCAATCAAAAGTTGATGAATGCACGTGACAATGCTATTATCCAGATCATTAAATTCCCACAAACTCTTTGTATTATTTTATCATTTTGATTCCCCTTTTTTCACTTAGGTGAAAAGGCGTTAATTAACTGTGAATGTTGGATTGTTCTCCTCTTTCTCCCATCTCTCTCTCTCTCTCTCTTTTAATGTTCATCGGCGTCGTCAGGGGGGGGGGGGCTCAGGGGGCTCAGTGCAAAACAAAAACAAAAGGGTATATTAAGAAAGGAGAGGGGGAAAAAGAAGAGAAATAAACACAAGGGAAGAATATTGAAACAGAGAAACAAATGAAGAAAAAGTAAGTGTTTATGTTTGTACAAAAGCCTTTCAGCCGAAATCATTTATTATGACTTGTAAAGGATTTTCTTATCTATAGACGACAGCGAGTGAGACTCCTTTCCCTTTTTGAGAACAACCAAGCCTTTCAATATAAGCCAAAGAAGTTTGTAAACAAAGTATGAGTCTTTATATTAAAGGAAACCCCACCCCCAATAAACAATTGTTACTTATTCTGAAAGATTTATTATTTTCTTGCCCATTAATCTACACGATTCCCCACCAATGTGTATGAGAGAGGTATATATGGCAATAATATTGTACAGTTTCTCACCATGACATGGGCATCGCAATTTTCTTGATAACGTGACGTACTTATGTGAAGTCGTTTATCAGGTAAATGTAATCAAATTCATGGATGCATCCTTACCAGGTGGTAATGAAGCATGCTATTATCTATTGTACTACAATTGCCAAAACGCAAATTGCGTAAATAATGTGGTGCTCTTCCAGGATGAAGTTTTCTCATAAATAAAAAAGATTTTTTTCAACTGCTATATTTTAGTATTTTAAAATGAATTAGTTAAAATTATTCCCTTGTTATCTATTTTTTAAACCAAATACATATTTCTATCATCTCAGCTATGATTTTTCCTCATTGAAAAGTAAAGGTTTTGCTATTGATTTAAAATATCTTTCCAACTATAGCTTGATATGATACATGTACGACTTCAACTGGTACGTCTCAAAATAGTTGCTCGCGAGCCTTTTTTGTGTTTTTCAAAATCACGAGGATGGCAGTCGACCCCATGAAATTAAAATGTGCTCGAATCACCCGCTTGAGCTCTTAATCATTCAGATACTATTGTATAGGGACGCGGCTGATTCCTTTTTGATAAATCTTAAAATTGAGTCTCCCCCATTTAATTGCTCCTTTTGGGGACCCCGTTCGATCTTCCATTTTCTTATTTTGTCTAATGCAGCATTAAAAGTAATGTATCATTCCATTATTCTCTATGATATTCTAATTATTTTCCTGTCGAAATTCGTGTCAGAATGATATATTCATGTTCGCGTTTGCCCTTTGTGCTAGCAGCATCACATGAAGGAACCGGATGCGGAATCGCTGTGGTTCCGGCTTGCTTCTGACTCTAGTAATGTAACCTCTTTTTTCTTCTTCTTAGCTTCTTAGCCATTTCTCCATGTCGTTGTCCCTTCTCTTTCAGTCTCTTCTCCCCCCCCCTCTCTCTCTCTCTCCCCCTCTATCTCTTCCCCTTTCTCTCTCTCTCTCTCTGTATATCTCTCTCTCTGTCTCTCTCGCTCTATCTAATGATCTATCTCCTTTTCCCTCTCCCTCTCCCTCTCCCTCCCTCCCTCTCCCTCCCTCTCCCTCCCTCTCCCTGTCTCTTCTATGTATGTCTGTCTGTCTCTCTTCGTGTTACCAGTTCGCCTTATCATTATCTCAGTGCAGCCATCCTTTAATGTACACGCTATATAATTGTATCTAACCTCTTTAGTCTTTACTCTATTTCTATTTCATCTATCCCTTTATCTGTTTCCGCTGCTTTCACCCACTCACCACAATACATAGCCACTGTGTAGGTAACAATGTGCTCATCGCATGAAAATAATCTTTCGTCGTTTTTTTCCCCTAAACTTTTCACCTAGTCACTATTTATTCTTATTTTGCTCCATTCATTCCCTCTGTCACTATCCCCTCTCAATGATTATTTCAAATTAGATTCACGATTCTTTTAATTCTCATTTCATTCCATTACTCACGCTGTTTCGGTCTTCGCTTTCTCGCTGCGTTTCTATCATTTTATTTTCAATGTGAGTTGGTGACATGGCCATGCTCATGTTGCTTCCTTTTCGACTTTTCTGACACGGGAGCGAACTTCATGATAAAAAAGGAGGCTTCTCTACGCTCGTCTTTGTAAATCAAATTTGCCCTGGTGCCTTGATCGAGATGCCTATCGATATTGATTTACCGATCGGCGAGAGGCTGACTTGCTCGTATCTGTTTCCAACGCCGTTTCTCATTAATTACTAGTTTTGCATTATTCATAGCTTTGCTTGAATTTGGTGTAGCTAGATACATTTGAAAGAGACGACTGAGAAAAAGATTTGTTTTTCATGATAATGCTCGCGTTTCCTGTTTGACGTACTTTTTTGGAAGTCCAAAATGTCAAGACATTCCATGAATGTTCCCACTTCCACCTATATTCCTGCTAATATAAACCTACTGTTATCTTCGGTGTTTCTATCACTTCTCTTCAAATGTCTCAATTCAAAGTAGGATGTAGATAATTCAGAATAAATCTAAGTTACCACTTTACCCTTGACAAATCTTCGACAGCCTCATCACCACAATCATCTTCTGTACCAGCATCACCATGATCATGATCATGATGATGATGATCATCATCATCATCACCATCAAAATGATCACCACCACCATCATCGCTATTTTTCGACTTCCAAATCATGTTGACATCACAAAATAACAATCATGATTGTCTTTCGCTCCCCCCCCCCCAAAAAAAAAAAACAATCACCAATCCTACGTCAAACTCAAAATGGCATCCTTAAAAGCTTGTAAATATAAATCAAATAATTCCTGTTCACTGCACGGCTCATCTCTTCACGCCATCGATACATTGCTCTTTCCAAGGTGGTGTAGCTACAACGACACAGGAGGGGGCACCCCCACTCATCGAATAAAGAGGAAAACGAGGAAAGGAACAAGATATGAATTGGAAAAGGATGAACAAAAAAGAAGATGTGCCCCTCTCCCATCTCCTCCCATGTCATTTTCCGAGTGAGCCGGGTGCCCCCAATGATGCAAGTGCCCCTCAATGGCTTGACTCCTGCAAACCTGCCTTTCCCTAAACCGATGCCTCTATCATCATCACGGTAACGCACATTGTCGAAGCTAGTCCACCAGTATCTCTGAAGGTCAGACTCCCCCCCCCCTGCAATTGATGGTCATCCCGGCAACCAATATAGAAGGACGCTCTTTATTGGAATTGTTCCCGCACTGATTCGAAATAAATTGATTGATTGGAAAATAGGTATTTGCCGTTTGCTTCATATCAAGATCTAGACTATGCATATTTGTAGACGACGGTTGGACAATATGAGACAGACACTCCATGTAAATCTCGAATTATCGCAAGCTTGTATTGACCTTATCACTTTGGTGACCTCAATGTCTAATACATCCAATCGTTCTGTCTCAAGTAGCCGTGTTCCCTATAAATAATTTGAAGAGATACTTCAAACAAGAGTTAAATCCAATCAATAATTGATTTGATTCCTTTTGGAACCGAATTTTGTGTAATAATTACACAATCATTTCTCTTGATAAAAATCTGCGATGAACTCTGCCACTATTTGAGTAGTTTAACTACTTAATTACATGTTATCTATTTTCTCTAATAATTGCCTGAGAACTCTCTTATCTCTGTTCCTTGATCTTCATCGTGTTCTATTTTCTACCGCTGTATTTTGTTTTTTCTTTCACGCTGCATGAAATTGAAGTTATATCCCTTTAATCTTCTAAAATTACATTTCACATTTTGTTCATGCTCGGCAACTTCAAACAGAAAGCTCTCCTCCAAGGTGCACTTATATTTGCCTTTAAAGAAATCGATAATTTCGATAATTACAAACGCACAACCTCTTGCAAGGACTTACATAAATGTCCTTCAAACAAAAACATATAAATGAAACCATGGAAACAGCTCTGTGTATTTTTTCGGCTCTGTTTTTTTCTTTTTACGAACAGTTCATCAACATTTAATGACATGAATATAGCACTGAAAAGTCAGTGTCATGAATGCTTTTCAAATCAATCGAAATAGAAAGCCGACATCAATAGAAATTAAGAATCAATAGTCCTGGCCAAATCACGACCTATTTTTCTCAGAAATGAAATGTAATAAAATTTGGCATGTGAGATACGACATCAAATAAATGTCATTTCAAAGACTATATCCTGCCAGATATAGCTCTTTGTATCACGATGTTGCATTTCTGACTAATGGATATGCCTTTGTTAAATCGAAAGAAATAAATTTCAATCACAATGCTTTTAGTATAATATATGTCACGCTTATTGACATGATAAAACATCAGTGCATTAGAGCAAATAGGAGTCTGTAATAATTGAGTCTTAAATAATTTCCCGCTTGTTTGCTTGACCTCTCAATCTCGTCATTCCTCCACCCCCTCTCTCTCTCTCTCTTTCCCCTCTCTCCCTTCCCCTCTCTCCTCCCCTCTCTCTTCCCCTCTCTCCTTTCCTCTCTTTACCTTTCTCCCTTTGGCGCTATCTCCTTTATTTTTCCGACTGTGTTTCAATATGTGGTATATGTTGTATCTTACTCCGTGTCTTACGTGCTCCCTCTTATTCCTGTGATGCCCCTCTCCTCTTATCATTTCCCCTCTTTTACTGTCTGTATTCCGCCCTCACCCTCGATCTCTTTCTCCTACGATCATAATCTTGTGCTCAAAACTTATTGTCGTTTTGGACTCATTTTCCCCTTGTATAAGGCTGTGCTATTTTCAAGGGAAAATCATAAGGAGATATTTTCAACCTCTAGAGAAGACGTCGCCAAAACCCAACAAAAACCTTATGAGGCTTGTATTAGGCTGCTTGGAACATTCAATGGTATATTTATTGGTACTCTTTTACATTTTCAGATGATCCGTAATCAGGGATAGCATAATCAAATTCTTTTTGTATATGCCATTAGTTATATAAAATATCCCCATCATGCAAAATAGAATCCAGCTACTCACGTTCAGACTGACGGATCTGAAAAAACAACAACACTGGAATAAAACAGAAACATTAAAAGAAAAAAAGATACGGAAAACTTGATACTAAACTTTCTGGATTTGCTAGCCCGCAAGGGCTGTCTTTTCTGAAATTAAGTAACGATTGTATTTACTTATTATTTTCTTTGTAAAAATTAGATTGATTATAAATAGCGCAGTTTTGAAGAATTACTATACTATATTACTTTAGGAGAGGAAACCTAAAAACATTTGAACTTACTCCTCGTCATGTGTATTTGGTAGGCCTAAAAAATCATCTATATTTCATTGAAAGTTAACACTTTGCAAATCTAACTCTATCTGATACACTTAGTGGTATTTGAGACTACCTCATTAATCATGGACTTTCATTCTATCATTAGGCTGTTTTTATTTGATCTTTTAGGGGAAATGTTATAAGTACTAAAGAAGGAGTAATGACGGAAAAAGCCACTTGGATATATAACGGATATTCTTTTTCAGATCTTCCAAATATTTTATAGGGGGAAATGACGGTAATAGATATACTGAACGGGACAGACGTGCTGAATGGGATTCAACGATTTAAATATCCAAATCTTAAATCTTAAATCTTTAAATGATAAAGGCGAGTCCGTGCTACAATGGCTAAATTGGGATGGAATGTAACCATAAATCACCGACCTTTGCTTATTACTTTCACGTTCCCACGCTACATCAGAGTGGTACTTGAAAAGGTAATCGCAAAAATCGATTATTCTTCATAAAAAGGGGGTCAGGCTGTTTCCTGAGAACAGTTTTGAAATGTAAAAGGCAATGCTGAATGCTGGTTAAAAGGATGTTTTTGTTGAAAGGCTGAAAGTCACACATTACAATAGGGCTATCGGAATTGTCAACAATACTTGGTTAATATTCCACACATTGTAAAGAAACCCACATCGTTGCATGTGATGGGACAGTGTATAATCAATTTACTTTATGGCAGTCTTTTAAGTTCTTTTTGAAAGTTGCAAAATAATTAAGTTATATTCCTGCGGGTCTGATGTACCATAATGATATTCCCCCATGAAAGAGGTTTACTGATTAAAGGGCCCCAAAATGGTAAGGCAAGCGTACATACCCCCTTCAAATTCTGGATAAGCCATTCTTTTTTTTTCTTTGGTAATAAAATACATAACATGAGCTGTAGGGTACGTGAGCTTTTGTCTACATCAATAACCCTCTTCTTGTAATGGCCAAAATTAAACTGATTGAATCTTTGCACAGCATTAAACGTACAACCATTTGATACAAGGGTCCGAAAATCAAATTAACCTGCTGCAATCCCTATATTCGATTCTACAATTAACGGTTGCTATTCTCCCACAAAAAGACATTTTCAAGCCCCTTTGTTTAGAGGGAAGTTCTAAATTAGTATTAATTTCAAATGCCGTTGGAATTTAAACTTTTCAGTTTTTGGGCCTGCAAACGGGACCTTTAAATGTTCATATCTTATCCTATTGTAAATTCTTCCGAAATCGGATCTTGATCAATCGTAAAGTGTGCCGTGGGCTTTACAGGAAATTTATAGGAAATACACTTAGTTTGAAAAGGACTTAATTGTTAACAAGAAGTCGTGTGGTTTTCACGCAGAAGTCCCCTTAAGTCAAGTACATCGCTTGATTACTTGGGTGGCTAACCTCAACCAATAATCAATGCTGACGTCAGGTTCAAGGAAATTGCCACTACCGTCTTAAGTTTGTTCTTTTATTCTTAAAAAGGTAAAAGAAGTGACAATTGTAAAACACTTTCATTTAAAGTTCGTTTGATAAGAACATTCAACAGGGAAGGGTTGGGAGGGCGGGGGTACAGTCATAATATTGCATCATAATAATCGGGTTGTTAGGTTAGTACACGAGCATACAATATATTTCTGATATATTGTGTTATATTTGAAAACATGTTGTTTGTTTGTTCCATCTTTTGTGTTATGTTCATGCCTGTCGAATTATTTTATTATCTTTATCCTTGTTTCTTTCGTCCCTTCCTTTCTTCTCCACCTGTAAGAAGAACAGAGCTATTAAATTAATGACTCTGAATAGAGCGATCTAGCCGTATTATGTTTTAGTCACTATCATCATTTTGTGTTTCCAAAATAATGATGTGCGTACATAATTTTATACGGGAAATAAAACCAAGACAAAACCACCCCTCCCTCCCTCTCTCTCTCTCTCTCTCTCTCTCTCCCCCTCTCTCTCTCTCTCTCTCTCTCTCTTTTTCTCCCTCTCTCTTTATCTCTTTCTTTCTCTTTCTCTCTCTCTTTCTCTCTCCCCTCCTCTCTTTCTCTTTTTTTCTTTCGATCTTTATCTCTTTCTCTTTCTTCTCCCTCTCTTCCTATCACTTTCTTTCTCTCTACCCAAGTCTCCCTCACTCTCCCCACCCCTTCTCTCTTTTCTCTTTCTCCACTTGTCTTTTTGTATCATCGCAGACGCTATCCCATCAAGAATAAAGATAGTGGACGTAGGACATGGAAGACCACCAAATTGGTGCTTATGTGCCACCCTGTATAAATATCAGAAATAAATTAATAGATGAATAAGGACTTTGCCATAAGGCTTATTTAATGTAGGATAAATGTATAAAAAGGAGATTAGTCGTCTTCCTGTATAGTAATTAAGGCAATCAATTATAGAAGTAGACTTTTCTTCCCAACACCTTGACCGGATATGTTTCCAGTGATTGATTGCCAAAGTATCCAACAGGAGACATGTAGAATAGGCAAACATTAAAAACGATGAATCATTGATGTACTGGGGAGAGGGGAGAGAGGGAGGGGAGGGGGAGGGAGGATGGTAGGGAGAGGAGGAAGAGAAAGAGAGAGAGAGAGGGAGAGAGAGAGAGAGAGAGAGAGAGAATGTAAAACCGTTATCGTACATGTATAAATATGCCTATAATCATGATTATCAGGACCATAATTATAATAAAGAGTCTTTGAATAATTAACACTTTAAAAAAATCATTATCATTCTTTATATAGAGACTGAATCTTAAGTTTATTTATTTATTATTCATCCTTCCTGTTTAATGATTATTCCTTGCGATATGTGTCATTATGGTAGGTACATGTAGATGTATATTGTTTTTATGTGTTTATGGGTTTCATCATACGATCCTTATAAGGAGTATAATTCTGTAGACACGATGTTTTGTGAATAACTGGGTGTAGAAAGTGAAATAAAGAGAGTGGTATAAGATAAGCAAAGAACGAGGTAGAGAAGATAAATCTTCAAAAACTCAACTTACTTGTTTGCAGGGTACACAGAGTATTAAGTAAGAAAAACTATTTAAATAATGACCGACTCTCTAGGCATTAAGGGATTTGCCTGCGATGATGTTGTGTAAATGTCATTTTTTATATTACTCATCAATAGCTTTTCACTTCGATATAGGCATCTAGGCTAACTGAAGTGCTGATACTACATTCTGCAAATTGCCATAACAAGCTTATTGTGCCCCTCCGATTTTCTCTAATCCTCTCTCTCGTGATAATCCCCCCACGCACAATAATCACATCTCCCCTTCTCTAGCTTCTTCTGATTCAAAGTTTTCCTTTATCTTTAACTAAGCTTGTCGCTGTATCTATTATTCATGACCGTCATGAAATGGCATGACAGAGTAACACTCCCTCTTTTCCTCCAAGCACTCCTAGCTGCTGTAAAGGTTATCCTAACAAGTCATATACGCGACGCTAGATTATAACCCATTCTTACAGCTAGAAGGACGTTAACTTTGCATAACTGTATATGTGTTAACGTCCTTCTGGTTATCATATTACCACAATGGTTTTCACATACAATACAACAGTACATCTGTTGAAAGGTCAAAAGGGCGTTAAATCTGCGCAAATCAAGGTATGAAATCACGCCCTTCTAGATCTAAGCAGACGAGTATTAGCTAAGTCCTTCTTCAGTGGTGCAGAGAGGAACACAATCATGACAATCTTAACTTTCCCGGTCTGATGTAGAAACGATAATGGATTCCATATATACTATACCATGATCATAGAGGAATTCTTGGAATATAAGGAGATTAAAGCAATATATACAATTTGTTACGAGTCAGAAGGATGTAAATTCTGCGTTAAATGAAAGTAAGAGTTAACGCCCTTCTGGCTTTAAGTATAGTAGACGAGTATTATTGAGTGCTTCTTCAATTATGCAGAGACGGACACAATGGACAGTATATAATCCGAGCTTTCTCAGTTCTATATAGCCAAGTTCATCTCCCGAAGGTCCCATTTCTGTTATCCATTATCACAAAGGAATTTCTTGGAATAAATGGAGATTGAAGCGATAGAGCGTGGCCATTTTTGTTTCCAGTTTCAAACAAATGGAATGAGCTTTTGAGGCGAGTGGGACATGTCCAGCAGGCCCGTATGGGTGTTTCCATTCCGGAAATAGAAAAACAAATTTCCTGGAATTCGATAAAACTTCCTTTAATTTTCCAAAATGACTCTTAGATGCCTTTTTGTTGTTTGCTTAGGCAAATAACGTCATACTTATTTTGTTGCATCAGAATATCAACTTTAAACTTTTCGAGCAAGCGAAGCGAGAGAGCACAAAATTACATTTAATTGGGAGAAAATGGGTAAAAGAGATGATAAGGAAGAACATTTTTGATATTTTTTAATTTTTCTTAAGTTTCCTGAAATTTCCTAAAATTATTTCATTTCCTGAAAAGTTCCTTGACAAAGCCAAAACTTCCTGAATTTGTGGAAACCTCTCTTTCTAAGCCCTCTTTTTATTATTTTATTGGTTAGTGATAAAATGAAATGCTTTCTTCGTTTAATGAATAGTTAATATATCAACAACAAAAGGCAATACAAACAAAGAAAACAAACAACATGGAAATAAAAACATTACACCTGGAAAAAACCAAGTGTTTTGAGAAAGTAACTGATTATACAGTTTTTTCCCTATCATATCGATGCGGCGAAGAGCATATGCAACATGAAATGTCATGTTGCAGATTATTAGAAGGACGTCACAGAGCAAACTGGAGGAAAAGCAGAAAACACAACATTGCCAAAGTTATTTTCGTGTGATTTGAAAATGGAGCCTGTGCTTGATATTCAGGCAAACGACATTCAATTCAAGTTAATAAAGTGTTGATGTAGCGTACGCGTGATGTGATTGGTCAATGGCCTTATCCAATCAGCATTCACTATACTGTTCGCCGCATTTCTGTCCTTCCTCTTAATAAGGAAGTGGGCTAAAGTTCATAAAGGCATGGCACGTCCACAGACGTATTTCTTTCTCAAGTAATCGAATTTTCTTCAAGTTAGAATTTATACCAGGTTCTGAATTATTCATGAGCGACATGTCGTACCTCTGCAGACGGTATAATTATATTTTATTCCTTGTTTATCAAATCTGCGATGAAATACGAATAACAGACAGTCAGATTTGATAGAAATACTTTCGCGGTGCATGAAAAATAGGTATACAGAGACGCGTGACGTGTACATTCTATGACCTCCGTGATCATATCTTTGGCATTTATCACAGGACATGATTATCTATTACTTCTTTAGGGCCTTCAAAATACAAAATACCACGTACATTGTTACCTTCGCCGCTACAATGTATAATTATCTTGTGTAACGTAAGCGAGAAGTTTAATTTACGACACTAGTACCTCGGAAATTTCTTCCGGCTTCATTCGAGCAGAAGTTTGGCAGAATTGCATTGCCAAAGCATGACCGTGCTTCCAATCCACAATTTGATAAACCTGTAGAAAGTCATTTGATTACAACTCTGTCGTGCTGGATTAGGCTAGGAATATTGTGTTTTGAGGTCAAACAAATTGCAATAGAATTTTTTTCACCGGAATGCATTTCAGTAAGGTCCCCAAAATGACATACTAAAAGTCCAAAAAAATCCATGTAGTGGAAGTGTGTCTAATTTGCATAAATCCAAAATGGCGCCAATTCTACTGTTTTCACCTAGATTTGGTCAAAATTTTCACATTACATACCTTTAAAAATACTTTTAGTGTACTTTGAATGTCTAAAAAGATATTTTCAAGAATGCTTATGTTCGCGCAAAGTTTCAGGTGCCTAATTGAGTGTCCTAATTTGCATAAATTCAAAATGGCTGCCAAATCAGGCATTTTTTATATTTTTTTAGAGAATTGATTATAATTATAATTCTTGTCCTATGTAATATCAGAATAATTTCGACAACACTTGTTCATGTTGTAAAAATATTTTTAAATTTCAAACATATCATAATTAGGTTCTTTAGTTTGCATAAACACATACATATTCAATTTAGTTTTGTTTCTCACCTTACAATGCATTCCAGAGTAGCTATAACATATGTCTACATTGGTTCACAAATCCGAGTTCAGTTCTTATTGGAAGTCTCCAACAAACATACATTTATGTGGCACGCTGGTCAGTAGTATCATCAAGTTCTAGGTCTGGTGGTGGTGAGTTGGTGCAACTAGTGCCACGACAATCAGTGCAGGCTGTTGAACATTGGAGGCCATACTTCCGGCACGTGCATTTCTTGGTTGCACAGTCTTTCTTGCATCCACATCTGATGACTTTAAGGAGTGATGCGGGTGCTGGTGGTTTATCAGTTTGTATTGGAAGATACTTCCCATCCGTGACCTGCCAACCCCAGTCTACCGGTGTCAGTTTGTCTGCCATTCCTTTCCATTCTAGTATCTGATAGTACACACGCAGACTATGGAACTTTGCTGCTGCTGAAGTTGGGGGCAAAGTCTTTGCTTCTAAGGCAGACGACATTGACGATACCTTTACGCAATATCTTCTGTATCTCAAAGAATCTAGATCTTCTGTTGAGTCACCACCATACAGGCATACAAGTGCCTTCTCTCCAGCTGTAATAATGGTCTCCTTCAGGTCTGATGCTGGCTGACTAAATGCCTTGGCAAGCTCACAGAAGTCGTCATTCTTCATGATTTTCTTCAGTGCTACGCCTTTCCCTAGTCCAAATATGCGAGACGTTGTGTCGCAGCCCAGAAGCGCATGGACAAAAAGAATGTTGCCACACACACTACTTCCTAGAGTTTCCTTCAGCTTTTTGATATTCCATGTTCGATTCTTCTTGGAGTTTGCCTTGGGCTCAGGTGCAAAGAAGACGTCCTTTGCATTCAGATCAGCGTGGTAGATCAGCAAGATGAGAAGGTCTGTATCATCCCCGACAAGAACTGTGTCTTTAAACTGAGCTGCTTCTACCGCTGTAGTAACAATTAAGAGATCTGCATCTCCTCTTGCATGAGATACAGTGCAACCATGCATTTCGAGCTTGGAACTGAGTAGGTTTATGAAGCGTTGCTTGTTAACTTCATTTGCAAGAAATTCGTCTTTCTTGGATTTGATTACCATGTCCTCTGCAAAGTTGACAGTCAGGCCTTGACAACCTCCTGATCGTCTAAGATGTGTTGCGTCCTTGGTTGACGGACCGCCTTGATAGCCATCAAAAACAACCGTTGGCCTTCCATATTTGCTGCTGACATAATTGACATATAGCTGGCATATGTTGTTGAAAGTGCTCTCACGTGGCCAAGGAAAACGGTGAAGTAGTGCACCACCATCCAAAACATAATGAACATCACCACTGGGTAGTGTCTGCTCTCGTGTCAGCTCATGTTCAAACACCTTCCAAAGTGCATCTGCTAGGACTGGTTTGTCGGCCTGTAGGGGGAGACATGATGATTCAAACAGAGCAGGGGGGTGACTGCATAACTCGTAGCTGAAAACTGATGCTAAAGTATCTTCACGTTCCCTACTGACAATGACCAGTCTCTGGAAAAGGAGCTGTGGGTCTACATGAACAGATTCATCGCCGATCTTTACAGCAGTCCTTGCACCTAATGTCACTGCTTGATCACTTCTTTTGAATGAATGTTCATCCACTTTCTTTCCAGCCATGGAGTTCAGTATCTTGTTACCGACGTCTTTGGATTGGTCTACATTTACAGTTTCATCTGCAGTCATTCCATTCGCTATACTGTGCAGAGTAGTGTCTGGACTGAATGGATTACGTTGGCTGAGGTAGTTCAGTATTTCCAGCGTGTCGCTAACATCCCTACTCTGTCTGGCACTTGATACATCTTTGTGTTGCTCACTTGTGAAGAGGTAAGCATTAGTAAGATCTTGCATTGCGGCGTTTACTTCTGCACGTATTGGCATTGACAGAAGCCAAACTGTACGTTGGATTTCGGACATACCACTGCCCCTTGTAAGACCACCACTTGTCTTTAAACTTCTCATTAACACCTGTTCTATGATGAGATCGGTAGACAGTCCTGCCCAGTAGCGATCACTTCTCCTTACTACGTGATACCCTTCTCGGAATCTCATGTAGACTTCAGGGTGTGTGTGTGGTAGTTCACGCATCATTTGCAAGTAGACATAGGCAGATTTAGCATACAGGATGTGTCCAGAAGCGGCAAAATATGGTAGCATGTCATGGATAGCCTGCAGATGAAGCTCCCAGTTTCCTGTTCTCTCAGCTTTGATAAACTTGCGCAAAATGTCTATCATGTCCATATACTGCAACCAGAGAACTGCTGTTCGCGTGGTCAAGGTCTCCTTCTTGGCCTTTATTTGCCTAAGAATTTGGTCAATGACTTCAGAGGAACAAATTTCACCCACCAATGCTGTGGCAGACAAGAGTCTATCATACAGTTTTTGTGCTTCTCCCAAATCTGTTTCTTTGATATCTTGTTCCTTCATGGTATCTGTTGCAGGTTCATTTACGTCTGTGCCACAAGGAAACTGAACTTCAGAAGAATGGTCTCCCCCACGTGCTACTCCATGCACCTCTTCTGGAGGTTGCTGTTCTACATGTGCTGCATCACAATTGGTTTCAGGAATCTGCTCTTCTTCAATTGCTACATCACAATGAAGATCAGGAAGTTGCTGGTCGTTGGTAGTTGTTCCAGAGGGAACTCCAGTGGGCTGCTCCCCGAAGTTAGCTACTCCACATGGAACACCTGGGTGTTGATCCTGCTCACTAGGAACTTCCGGAGGTTTCTCCTCGTTAGTTGGCAGTTGTACGTTATACAAGTCTGCTATCAGCATGGTATTTAGCGCAGCATCAACGAGGAAATGGCCCCGCACAGCTCTAGAAATTGCTTTTCCACCCAGCATATGGCTCACCGAGTTGCTGGCATACACTACTTCAAGAAGTTCCTGGAGTCCTGAGCCCGTCATCAAATGCCCTATACTTCCCAGGAAGCTCATTTCAGTGTGCAATCCTCCAAGTCTCAGAACGATCTGCTTCAAGTCACTGTCACTTGGCTGGCTCCTGATTATTGTGAGTGCCTTCCACCAAAGCGGCTGATCAAAAGTCAGAACAGGTGTAGTATTATACTGTTTAGCATGGGCACAGACAAAACGCAGAGTGGAGTAGACACAAGATGGATCACTAGGATTCATGTCAATCATGGGGAGAAACATAACAGATGACTGTCCAGGGTAGTTGCCCTTGTTTACCATCTGCATCGTTCCGGACCAAGAAGGCCTTGGGGACCGCAGGAGTAAAGATGTCTTCCACAACACATCAAGGTTTGATGTTGGATCTTCTGTTCCCCAATTCACAATCGGCTGGTAGACCAGAGGTTGTACAGTTGTAGATGCTTTGAAATATTCAATGTTGATGCGTCCAACAGCAGCGATGTCCTCAGCGGTTACCGTTTCTCTAGGTACAGGCTTACAGCACTTTGTCCCTGGGGTTTTGGTAGCTATGATGCCCATTCCGTGGAAAGTACCTGATCCATCAAGAGTGTCGATATTATGGTCGACATTGTCTGCAATATACTGAATGCACTCTCCTGGTTCATAGCCTGGTAGTTCAGTTCCTTGAGAAACTGCTGCACTTCTTTCATATTTCTTAACCTCTTGATAACAGCAGGAGAAGCATTGCGCATGCAGTGTGTCGATCAGAAAGCGAGACGAGAATTGATGATGCATTTGTATTCCAAGTCCAAGCTGGAGAGGAGCAAGGAGAACCCTTGGCCGTATTGCGTGCATTATGGCTTGCCCAATAGACGCCAGTTTCACATCTACCTTTTTGCCAACAAACATGTTCCTTAATAGCAATTGCAGGGAATCAGGGAGAAATGCAAGTGCAGCAGTGGTAGACGACATTTCAGCAGGAGTTGGGTAAACGTCACTTGCAATTTTCTTTAACTTGACGTCATTCTTTATGAGCGAGGCAGCAGTCTTTATAATCCTCATTTTCTCCTGCTCTGGTGTGTTGTCCTTTGGCTGCTTGTGGAATTCATACAGAATAGCACTAACTGTGCTACAAAATGTAACTACATCATGCTTTCCGTTCAGTTCAGTTATAACGATTCTCTCACCAAAGTGCCCCTGTATTTTGTTTTTCATGTATACCACACTGTAGGCCTCGTGATCTGTATCCAGTAAATACTGTTGCATCTTAGTAACGAGATCAACTACTGTTGTTTGTTCCTCATCATTTTCCTCCAGGAACTCAACTACTTTTAAGAATGCAGTCAATTTCACCTCCTCTTTAGGTCGGCCAGTTTTAGCCTTTTTGGAAGTGCTTGTGCTCACAGAGTATACCTTTGGTATTTGTTTGTCAGTTTTAAAGTTCACCATGCATTGTTTATGGTATATAGCATCAGCTGCGGGAAGATCATTGATAGATGCAAGTCTTCCAGACACAATTTGGGACCAAGTATCATTTCTTTGTATGCATATCTGTGTAACAGAGTCCTGGAATTCTTTGGTTCTGACAGGGAAAACGTCAAATCCTCGCCTTTTCCCATCATACTTAGCAGGTTGTCCACAGAATATACAGTGCTTTCTGAAATCGAAGGGTGGTTGGAGTGAACGAAGTCCTATACGTTCTTCTTCAACTTTAACATGTTTTGATGCTACCTCCTTTGCGATTCTATTTGGTTCACAGTAGTTTCGACGGCATTTCACATGTACAACTTGTCCAGGATGTACATTTATATTGCTTTCACGTTGTTCGCTTGCACGATTCACTCCATCACTGCCTTTAGCTCCTAGCTCAACTGTAGGCCCTCCATCACTCAATGATTTATTGCAAAAACAACAGCACTCCATGGTGTAAATGCTTAATATAAGGCAAATGATATGACATCTAATATACAGTTAAAATCAATAAAACTTCAGCTGTGAATACTGTACACTTGGAAAAAGTCTATACTCCATTGTTGAACGGGGCTCTGGAGGAGTGTGCCTATTCTAAACTTGGCAGGTATCTATTCTACAGTTAGATGGTGTATATTGTCCTTTATTCATTTGGAGTAATAATGCCCATTCTATCTAGTTGAACGGTATCTAATACTGCTCTGGTGGAAGCTTGACTTCTACAGTTGAAGGGTGACTCCTATCCTGCATTTCTATTTGAAGGATGTCCCAAGTTGAAATGAGGGTTTCTATTCTATATAGATGTAACATGCCTATTCTACAGTTGGGACCTGCATACAATTGAAACAGATAGTAACACAATATATTGGTCATTTATGCAGAAACTAAAAAAATCACAAGAGCAATTCAGTGACACTAAATTCTTTCTGACATTTGACTAGAATAATAATATTCTTAAAATTATACACAAAACGTATGGGAGAGTGTATGGGAGAGGAACGATGCTCACATAATTGTTTTGGGGCTTGACCAACTGACACTGAAATATTAGTAAGGCAGCCTAGTCAAGACCCTCTGATCTAGATCTCAAATCCACCATACTTTTCTGTCAAACACATTTGAAGGGCCCAACAGGGCTATCCAATGCCGCCGCTAAGACTAATAAGGCCATGAAGCTAGCGCCATCGCTAGCCGGCCGGCCAGCGCTAGCATTGGAGCAATCCTTAGTCCTTACATCTTCTACGGCTATAGCTGGCCTAAATCTAATAAAATAGCTAAATTTACCGTTTATCAGACTCATAATGTGTTCCTCTGAAATGGTTTATGTCCATGTCAATCCCTGCTACAGCAACTACAGCCCCCGTCATATTGCTGTAGGCACGTGTGTAGGCTTGCCTTTGTAGCTATCGAGAAAGTTTCTCACCTCTCTAAAGTAAACTGTTGCACTGTGAACAACTTCTAACCAATCCAACGACCATGCGGCTAGGTAAAGCCTCTCCCCTATACATACATGTACATGTAGCCCTACCAACAGCTCTTGTGTTTGTCGGATACTCATAAGGGCTAGTTTTCTGAATATTTTATTTTTGTTTTTATTTAATACAGTCTAGTTATAGTCTAGTGCATGCATAATGAAATAATATAATCTGCAAAGGGGATAAACTGAACATAAATTACATGTTAGACTGTGTGGGTGTGGGTGTGGGTGTGGGTGTGGGTGTGAGTGTGCGAAGGGGTTTGTTTGAGGTGTGTGATGTACATGTAGCATATGGGTATTTTAGTTGATTACAAATGTACAGCAGATTACTTTTCCAACTCTATTAGTGCCACAACAGCTCTACAAGTTGAAACATATGACAAAACCTATGTGTAAATCTTAGTATATTGGCGGCCATTTTGGATTTATGAATGCTGCGATGCACAATTAAACAAGATGTACTTCTGTATATGATATATACACCATATTACATTCATATAAATGTGAAATGTGTGCTTTAAAGTGCCAAAACAATTACCTATGATAAGAAATGCAACTCGATATCGGTGAAAATCTTCGAAAAAGCGGCCATTTTGGATTTATGCAAATTAGGCACACTTCCACTACTTGGATTTTTTTGGACTTTTAGTATGTCATTTTGGGGACCTTACTGAAATGCATTCCGGTGAAAAAAATTCTATTGCAATTTGTTTGACGTTTACCTAAAAAATGACACAATATTCCTAGCCTAGATATATTCCTGTCTTTGTAATCAATACATGCAGAACATCCCACACTACTAAAGGAACATTTTGCCGCTTTTGCACTGGGGGGTATTTGTCATGTTTATTGTAATGAGAACTGACGAGCATCAGAGTGTACCGTCACACGCCCCTTTCCCTAATTTAACAATTTAGGGGTGCAGCTTCCGCAGAAGTGTCCTTCAGGCGTGAAAGTGGGTACGTGATAGATACATTTTGATGTACGCATCTTTATTTGTCATAGCACAACAGTATGCGAATCCAACTAACGATGTTGGTGTTTAGCCAGGCTGGTCCCATATCCCAACTTTCTGTGGACATGGTTGGAATATAATGAAGGTCAGGTTTATCCTGGTGCTCTTGTACTTTTGTACGTCGAGGCAACATTTTCATTTTGATACTTTAAATTGTTTCTTAATGCTAACAGCAATAACAGTTCTTTAATAACTATTCGTTTAGATGAAGAAAAAAAAAAATCATTTATGAGGAAAAAAAAAATCTTCAACATGTTCACATCTTCATGAGATTGCATATTTGATAAAAAGGTGGGAATTATACAAATACTACCAAACATGTAAAATAGGCAATTCAAATGTACTAACTACGGTGCTTCGTTGATCGTGCATGTAAATATCTTGTTGCCGAATGACATTTTTCTAGTTGTGATCTTGGCATGGATCTCGATTAATGTTCAAAGTACTAAAGTTTTGACTTGTCACAATTCATCATCAATAAGGTGTTTATTGTCCATTTCATATTGTGTCAATATGATCTTGTTTTGTTAAAGTTCTCTTTTCATTCTTACCTACTACTTCTTCTCATGGTTCGGTGTCCCACTGAAGTATATTTGAAGTGTAAATGTAAAAAACTACTATCCTAGAAACATGTATATTTTCACGGTGTTTGCTCCGTCGAGGTGCGTCCAAGGAAAACAATGAATTTCAGATTTCCAGCACAATTCCCTTAATCCACTGCCTTCGTAGTTTCATATACTATCATGATAACACAATTGATAACCAAATGAAACCATGGATACAACGCGGCGGCTACTTTTGCAAGTGTAATTGCCACAAGTAAATGTACACTTTATCTCGATACCATTATCACCGAGCTGCTATCAAAGTTAACATCTTTATTTTTCCATTCTCATCAGTTCTGTTCTCACTCTCGCCTTATTTTTTCTTTCCGTCTCAAATTCTCGTTGTCTTACTCTCTCTCTCTATCTATCCTTGAGACACTGAACAATTCTCATTTTATCTTCATATCTATCTTTCTCTCTAAAATGATCTTCCACACTAATCATTTCCTATTTTCTTCCAATGATTCATTACTTTATCACCTATAAAGTACATTAAAAGCTCGCCCCCTCGTCCACTCTACACCCTACCATTTTGTTCACCCTTCCAAGTCCTAGACAAACATCCACTTTCTCTCCACACTTTCTAATCTCAACCACCTGCATTGCTTGCCCTTCTATAATTCTCTCTTCCCCCCTACAACTATGTCACCCTCTCCGATCTTAGGCGATCATAATTATACAAGTGGGCAAATCGTAACATTTCCCTTCTCCGTCTACATCTTTTCTCCCCGTAACCAAACTTGCCTTAGTCGATATTCTCTCTTTACCCTACTACCACTTGTTCACTATAAACTCCTCATTCTGTCTTTACCCCCCTACCACCATGTTCACTATAAACTCATCATTCTCTCTTTACCCTCCTACCACTTTCTTCACTATAAACTCCTCGTTCTCTCTTTACCATCTTACCACTATATTCACTAAAAACTCCTCACCCTCTCTTTACCCCTACCACTATATTCACTAAAAACTCCTCCCCCTCTCTTTATCCCTACCACTATATTCACTAAAAAATCCTCCCCCTCTCTTTACCCCCTACCACTTTGTTCACTATAAGCTCCTCATCCACTCTTTACCCTCCTACTACTTTGTTAACTATAAACTCCTCACCCTCCCTTTACCCCCTACCACTTTGTTCACTATAAGCTCCTCATCCACTCTTTACCCTCCTACTTACTACTTTGTTAACTATAAACTCCTCACCCTCCCTTTACCCCCTACCACTTTGTTCACTATAAGCTCCTCATCCACTCTTTACCCTCCTACTACTTTGTTAACTATAAACTCCTCATCCTCCCTTTACCCCCTACCACTTTGTTCACTATAAGCTCCTCATCCACTCTTTACCCTTCTACTACTTTGTTAACTATAAGCTCCTCACCCTCTCTTTACCCCCTACCACTTTGTTCACTATAAGCTCCTCACCCTCTCTTTACCCCCTACCACTTTGTTCACTATAAGCTCCTCATCCTCCCTTTACCCTCCTACCACTTTGTTAACTATAACCTCCTCATCCTCTCTTTACCCCTACCACTTTGTTAACTATAACCTCCTCATCCTCTCTTTACCCCTACCACTTCTTCCCCTCCTTGAGCCTAGACGATCATGGCGCTTTACACAGGTAGTAGAAACCTTAACATTTAATCAAACCTTAATGTTCTTCTCCTTTTAATCTCTCTCACAGCTCGCCTTCCTTCTCACCCTCTTTTTACCGCCTACCACTTTGTTTATCATATTCCTTTGTTCACCCTTCCCGAGCCCGCATCTTAATTGCGTTTTACATAGTCAGTATAAACCTTAACATTAATCAAGCCTTAATGTTCATCTTCTCTTTCTAATCACTCTTACAGCTCACCTTCTTCCTCACCCTCTCTTTACCGCCTAACACTTTTCTGTTATATTCTTTTGTTCACCCTTTCCGAGCTCGCATCATCATCACGCTTTATAAAGGTCGTATAAACCTTAACGACTCATCATCTTCGTGACAGATGACTGCCTCAAGCCAGAATCGGAGCTGTCGTCGTCCCCTGCTTTATACATCTCATCTTACAACTTTTCGTTGTTTTGAAGTGGAAAAGAAAATGCCTCAATTGGTTATAGCAAGTCTCCAAGCCCATCAATAGCCGACATCTTGGGATTATATCTGACGATTATGATTCAGGAAATAAGCCTATCGAGGTCTTGTGTTCTTCTTGCTTTCGTTATTCTCCTCCTCAACCTTCATCGCCACCAAGATAATCGTCATTATCATCATCATCATCATCTCCTTCTTCTTCTTTTTTTTCTTCTTCTTTTTCTTTTCTGGTCGCCTTGCTTCGCTTTGAAGAAGAAATTGAAGACAATGTATAGGACGTTTTAAAAACAGTCTAACACGCCGTCTTAACAAATCAAATAGAAACATTTTGAGCTAATTCTTCGCAAGAAATATTACGCATTTTATAGGTTTTTATTTCCAAATGTATCGTTTTCATAACTTACTGGATATTTTTTTCTTCTTCGTACAGTATGTCTCTGGTTGCCTCTGTTCTTCGAAAAAAAGATGGTTATAAGAATCTCTTCCTAAAACGCTGCAGTATCATGATAAAACATCAATGGACAGCTTTTAAAATAAAGTGTTGACCTGTGATGTGATCGCCGGCTCGGAAAAATTGATGTATGAAACAGATTTTCTTTTCTACTCATACTAGTAGATTCCTGGAATTGTTGCCTTAATGGTCATGCAATATTTGCGTTCGTCTTCCAGACGTACTTCAAACACCAGCGCGTTCCTAACACGCAGAGGAAAACAAGCAGTCGATTTGAGGCTCTTATGAGAGGCTGAATTGCTTCTACATACTTGTGCCCTAAGGATACCATACAGAATAAACATATCTGTATATATTTCGACCCACTCATTCAATCACGCATTTCCAAGTTAAATTCTACATACAAAATATAATTGCTTTCTACTTAGCTCTCTGGAAAAGTGGACACTGTTTTGCCTTTTCGCTTTCTCTGATATCGCATTGCTATATCGGAAAAACAGTAGATTTTGTCAAGTGCCTTTGTATGCCTTGTAGCAATACGCACTGCAAATTTAACGGAAACAAGATCGCTTTGAATATAGGATAGATCCTGTTTTTGTAATTTCTTGTCGCCGCGCTTTTTTTAGCCTTTGTTATGTTTATCCTTGAAAGCTGGCCATCGAGATGAAAAGAGCGTTTTTTATATTTTTTAATGATTGCCGACAATTATAGAACAGTGTTTTCAAACCCTTTTTAGTCACGACACCCTTTTAAGATATAAACAGTTTTCACGTCACTCCAATCCAAGACTTATTTCAGAAAATTCGTTTTGCATCGCTTTGATACTCCTCAAGTGCCTTACACACGTACGAGCACATTTTTTCTAATTTTCTTGAGCGAGCTAAGCGACTGAGAAAATATAGACATTTTTAATATGGTATACATCTTATGTTGTATCAAAGTACTTAATAAAATGTACACTTTTTCTTTTTTAAATGTCAAATTAACGTTGCCATTTTGTTTTGCCGGGGGCGGGCCCGTAGCCCCCCCCCCCCCCCCCGTGGATCCGCGCCTGGTCTTACTTGATTAATCAGTGTCCCGTTTTTTCTTTTTCGACGACAATATTGCCCCGGGTAGGTTTAGGGCAAATGAAAGGGTCACGTAAAGTTTTGGACAGAGGGTTGAGGTTAGGAATTCAGTTAGTGTAGGATAATGACCGACGGGGTAGCAATTGTCGCCGGATAATGTGTCGTAAGACCGATTAATCTAAATATTTTCATTCAGCCGCATTTCTGAGACTCCACTCTTGATTCTGTCTCCCTGTGGATATATTAGATGACTATAATCATTAAAACAAATCAGGGGCTGTAGTAGATCCGCAAAAAAAGAATCAGACAATTACGGCAAATTTAAAAAGTTCTTGATAATGCTGCCATGCATGCTTCATGCAGAAAGGAAATTGGGTTGAAAAATCCGGGTGCTGAGAATTGCGATGAATCATCATCGACGTTCTTTGTTTAATACGCCTATTAAATGGATTTCAGGCACGTCGTAATGTCCGCTCTTTATCTGGATAAATGCATTCACACAAACAATTCTAGTGTATTTTCTCATTCTTTCACTGTTACGGTAGTTGTACAGGAAAAGAAGTGTGAAAGTAATTCATGACATTATTCTCGGCAAAGTAGTTACGATAGTTTTTCTCATAATATTGCTTTGCGATGGGGTTAATCACGTTCAGATACAGAATTTCCTTATCGTCATAGGAAATGATAATGGACAGCCAGCCAATGAGACCGATATTTTGTCTATGTTTTAGTAATTCTCAAGGGCTACTGGTTTTAAAAGGATGCTCCTAAGGAATTTCTCTCTATTACGCAATTTTTTCGGGAAAATTCAGATAAAATTAAAACATTCTATTATAACATAAAAGTTTGATCAAATTAAAGTGGGTTATGATTATAATCAGCATCGAGTTATTTCAAGACAAAATAAATCGCATTTCTCTACTTTGTGCGAAAATAGTTCACAGCTATATTTCGTTTATTCTCGAAGAACTATGATTTATGAAGCAACAGCTCAGCAGAAGCAGAACTAGATACTTTTTCAGGATACACATACTGAAGACATCGTGTTTCATTTTGATTGATGGCACGACATTATCTTAGGGGCCTCCTTCAGTCTTGTCGACATCATCCTTTGATTTCCTTCATCATCCGGTCCTCTTCAGCACTCAAAATAACTTGCTTCGATACTCCGTGATGTCGTGATATGGAATCATTATAATAAAGTCAAAAAAAGTGTGCTAAGCCTTTTTAAAGCTACGGTCACAAAGGTTCGTACGAACGCTGCGTTTGTACGAATCTCCCTGTCTTTCCATTGTCTTCCCGAATTTCCATTGTCTGAAAATCGTTCGTACGGTGTTCGTAGCCGTTCGTAATGGCATTTGTGACCGAGGCTTTATAAGCTCTCTAAATATGTTTTTTTTTCTACGTGAAATATACAAACGACTTTTTCAAACAAACTATATATCTTCTTTTTGCTTGAATAAACAAACACAGTGTTGTTAAATTTTCAAAATAATGCTTTTGATGTCGATATTCGTGATCTGCATTAAACGTATGAAAAAAGAAGATCCATGGTCAATCAAAGAAAACAGGTAATGATTCAACAACGGCGTTTTATTGTCATCGCTGTTCCATTAGTGCTTTATAATCATTTTCCTGTTATTGGATTTTGATATCTTACTTGGGCTAAGATATGATTTAAAAAGTCAGATTTGTTTTTGCTTAATCAAGACTACAACCACGTTCACAAAAAAAAACTAATAACCTAGTGATATTTGCTCTATTCCATGAATCTTTTATCAAAATTACAATTGCTGATGTAGAAAATAATGCCATCAAATATAGTTAACCTTAATCTGTTTACGCACCTGTAGAGTTGAAACCAAACAGAAAACAAATTGGACCAAATGGGCAAAACACTTCTTTTTCCATGAATACTTCATGATATCCTTTTAGGCCAAATTCGTTTTACATCGATGTCGAATATCACATTACATTAAGAGGAAATGTCAAAGGTATATCCATCTCCCCAATTTGAGATGTGGGGAAGAAGAATCGTCCTAACTAGAACAGTCTAGTGGCAAGGTATATATACAACTATTAAAATGAAGATTTTTTTTTTTTTTTTAGTTTGACGTTTGTCCTTTGGTCTTTGAAACCAGCATGTAAATTGCGTTTTCAAGGGAATGAAGTGAGAAGAAGGTTAACAAACTTGTTGTTATTATTGTTGTTGTTGATGTTATGGCGGACAAGAAATATTTATGTAATGTGATTTTCCTTCAAAAATTTGCGACAATTTGGAAAAAGTGTCATCTACAGTCCAACGATGCAAACTAATGCTTTAAAAACGATTTTGATCATACTAAATCTCGGGACTTCAAATCTATGAATTATCTGATTATTAAGTAAGAACTTTAAGCGATCTTATTTCAACTGCATGAAGGGCATGTTTATTTGAATATGGCATCATTATGAAATCATATATCACTATCCTTGCCCCTCCCCCTCCCCCCGAACAAAAAGACCGGCATGGTTTTATAGTTTACCCATTTCCCCCATCAATCTGAATAATAAATAGATGAATATGATATTAATGTCAGCGTTTTCAAGGCTAAAACTCTATATGAAATCAATTGTAATCCGCCAACAGTCCATCGGAAATCAGAATAACCATGAACGTGTCTATTGTATTATTACGTTATCATAGTCGTATCCTCAATTACCGTTGACCTTCTGAAGCTTGGAGGTTGGTTATAAAAGCGTACTTGCCTTGATTGTATCAGTAACATTATTTTGTTCTTGCGCACCGAACAAAATGTATTCCAACCTTGATTAAATAAGACATAATCTACTTGTATCATCTCGAATTCAGGGATCCTTGATCACACAGCCTCTATAAGATTGCATGTATCGACCCTCACCCCTTCAAACAAAATTAATCTTATATCACACAAGCGCATTGTGGGACGCTGGGGTGAAGTTGAAGGGATCGAGAAAACTGTAAAGTTAATGCCGTTAAGAGCTGAAAACAAATTTAAGAGACAGCATTAAGAGGATGACTGTATAATGATATTAATGGTCAAAACTTCAGAATTCAGAGTAAACATCATACCGATCTTCATAAAGTAATATCGTAGTATACATTTCGGTAGGGAAATTGGAAAAACTTCATGAACACAGAATTAATCTGAGAAATTAATGAGGAAAATGAAAACATGGGAAATTCGCACCCGAAATTGTATCAGCCATTCAATACAGAAGAACAATGTATCTGAGAATAGTATTATGGTCAAACTGACTTATATATTTTCTTTCAATGTCAAATTCAATTGAAATCACAGCGTGGGATGATCGCCAATCCAGACACCCCTTCTATTATCTCTGTGCAGTTGATGGGATAGTACGAGAAACACTTTCTTCCAATGAAGCTGCCTCTAGGGAAATGTGGAAGGGGATAGGTTTTCCCGCCCAAAGTAGAGTGCGACTGTGAAATGTCAATCGTCTGCAAAATGCCAAGGTTAGGATATCATTGCATACATAATATTTTGTACAGGACTGTGGTGAATCAATTCTTGGGGGTGGGGGGTTAAAAAAACGCTGACAAGCAGCAGCAGCAGCGATAACAAGAACAACAACGATAGAAGAAACAGCAAGAAGGACCAATGAGTAATAATTATACTTATACAAAAGAACAAACGTTACCGCATATTCAAATGGCAGGTGTCAAATCACAAAACGAAACTACAAACTATAAATATTTAAAAAATACAAAAAAACATAAAAAAAACAAGATCTAGCAGAGCAGAACGTCCTGCGCCATCTGGAATCCGAATGACATGAAATTAAAAACGAATTCAACCATCCCCTTAGCTGGTGAAATATCGGTACTCTACAGTAAGAGGTAACACAACAAAATCATTATCATCACCACCACCACCATCATCATCATTATCTTCAACAATATCATAACCTGTGTATTTTTTCTTCTCCTTCTACTTCTTCTTCTTCTACTTCTTCTTCTTCTTGTTTCCCTTTCTTCTTCTTCTTCTTTTTCCTCCTCCTCCTCCCAGTCCTCCCTCTCCTTCTCCTCTTTATCATTATGATGACGGCCTCAGTCATGACTGAGTTTCCTCACGATCTTTAATAAGGTCAACATTATTTGTAATTATGTCCATGAAGAGCAACATTGCGAAAATGACATCTGACACAACTTGGTCCTATTAATTAGAATCGAGTTAGGTCGGCTCCGAGATCCACTTTTATAGCGACCAGGGTTTGATAGTGAGCAGCAGCTTCAAGATAAACTTGAGTTCTGGTAAAAAAAAAAAAAGAATTCTCACACAATCAAACGAAACTTACACTGAATGTTTAAGATTACAAATAAATGTCATTTGCCAATCAATTTTGGTAGAAAATGTATACTAGCTCAGTAATGAGCATAGAAAGATAAGGAAATCAAGGTTAGCAGCCCCGACATCATTTGTGTAGTCCCATATACATCTTTCTGTGTACAGTGCTTGGGGCCAAATTTATTATGATTTTGATGGCTCCAGAACCTTGTAGACTACACACCAATACTATACAGGATCAACTTTTTCTGATCCACACCTTTTCTTTCACAATGCAACCGCATGACCAGAACTCAACTTTATCTTTAAAGATAGTGACGTTAAAGTATTCAGATCTTTTTGAAACACATCTGAATTAACCAATAACAATTATAGTAAGTCATTTTAGAAGTTTTTAGAAGTTATAAGAATATCATATTTATTTTGTGTAGCATACGTTTCCACTAACTTTAGAATGATTTTCGCTGTATAGAACAACACTCTCGTTGGTCTTTGAGTAAGTATCATCGCCAGCAGGGTGTGGAGTAGATTATCAATTGATTGTAAATAGATAAATCAAAGTGATACTCCAATCGGTTAACCTCATACCGGGATTTTAAACCTTTCAAAACACTACAAAACATAATTGTAATCACAGATGACAATAGGCAACAGAAGAAACAAAAAATCAAATCGGTGCTGCATGATAATCTTGGAAAATTGCTTGAATGTTGGCTTACTTAATGCGATCATCCAGGTGTGATACAGATGTCAGGTAATTTGTCAATTACGACAGATCATTTCGCATTTATGACTTCACGCCCTCTTATTGGTTTCCCGCTTAACTCTCTCATACTAACTACAACAGCAACAATAATTACAATGCTCTCTGTAGGGATAAGGTCATGAAGTCATGTCATGAAGTTCATTAAAGTATACCTGGGAGGCGACGGCAATGGTTGCTCAAGCTTAAAGGCGCGCCATAACAAAAAGGAAATCGAAAGTGTAAAGAAAAAAATACACAAAACACAAGCAAACAAACACGGGCGAGCCCAAGATATTTTGTCCCATATGTTAGCGCACACATTTCAGATTTAATCTGATAGTTGTATTAAAGCCACACTCCACTACTTATAGCTACTTGCGCCCTCTATATAGCAAACAATGCATAAGCGGTGACCGTTGGTCCCCTATTGTCCCCCTTTTCTTATGTTAATCGAGAGCTTATTTGATGAGATAACAAACTGTCAGTGACAATGCAAAGAGGTCTAGTCCCTCCTGGCCAAACTAGTGCAGATTTAGGCATTAAGGAAAATCCAAGCCTATAATAAAGCAGAACCGCTATTGAATAAAGGAGAACAACAAAAGTAGACTGGTGAAGGTTTTTGAACTTGAATTTTTGACAGTTCTAATAACTGTATAAGTATGTGCATTTCAAATTGGCTAAATCCGTAATGTCAATGTGACATAGTGCCGGACAACTTTCCTGTTTGTTCAAACACACAAAATTACTTAAATTTCAGTTTCTTTAATTCAAAATGTAAAACTCTTTTCTTTTTATCCTATCCATAATACATTTCGAGTAATGCACTGGGGAGAAAGTACTAAGGAGAAAAACAGAAATTAATGATATTTATGTACATGAAAAACGGGAGAGTTGTCCATGAATACGTCACAATCCACTGACTAAATTGCCAATTCGAGATTCACAAAGATTTAGTGATCTCATCTTTCACACTGTCAAACTCATTTATTATATATCGTCTGATTTATTTCAAATTGTCGCCATTATGTTTCTCTTATTTTTCTTCTTTTATAAAAAATAAACTTATTTTATTAGACTTCCCTTCAAATTAGCAGACTCACTAGAGCTTAGATCAGACCAAATAATTAAGTAAATTCGGATATACCTCGGGGACACCAAACATATTGCAGTTGCCCACATGCAAACACTAAATAATGCAAAATTGAAATGTATTTATGACAATTTTTTTTAGAGGAGTGCAAATTATTCATTCGGGTTTTTTTTTTCATTACGAGGTGTTTTTGACATTTCTGCTCGAGTTGATGAGAAGTGGCGCATTTTGTCTGTACAAAGCCATAATAGCATGAGTGAATGCCCTATTGTCTCCGAACAGACGATTTGATCTGCATGACGTCACTATACGATTTGCAGCCGATTTGGTATTGTCTCAGATGGAAAGCTTAAAATAGTCAACAATGTCAAAATTATCTCGATCAGGAAGAATACACATAGTTAAAGGTATAGACCAGTTCCGGTCATGCGATTGCGTTGTGAAAGAAACGTTGTCGAATCGATCAGAAAAGGTGAATCATCTAGCACAGAAGTATTGGTGTGTACTGCAAGGTTCTGGAATCATCAGTCTTGGTAAAGTTAAAAGCACTGTACATAGAAAATTGTATATGGGACTACGCGATATCTATTCAGGCCGGATCGATAAGATGATCTAACAAATATATTAAATAGTAGGCGGTTTCCTGGCAAAATTTGTATCATCACGTATTATTCAAAACATACTCTTTCATATGATTGGTACTAAGAGCTTCAATTTCATTTTTGTTAAAGGGGGACGTTTCCAAAACTGGTCTATACCTTTAAAGTAAAATTTTCATAACAAACCAATCTTATCGTTATTTCTTTTTAAATGTATGGTAAAAGAAATACCCCATGCTCCATTAAAGTTTCCATTTAATTCTCTGATAAATTTAGAACTAAATAATCACCTTTTAAATATCAAAGATATCAATCTTTTTCAAAGAACAGGAAATCCTGTTATGCAGCTGCAACAAGAAATGGAATTGAGATATTAAAGGGTATGTAAATAATGTCAAATAGGACGGGAGGTTTATAATGTACGCACGGGCCGCATTGGCTATCGATCTACATGCAGGGAACAGTTTTGGGGGAATTCTTTGAAAATGCCTTCGGGGAGAGGAGCGGGGGGGGGGGGGTAGTCTGAGCAGGTGGAAATATGTCCGTTCGAGACAGAACATAAACATATCAATTATGCCAGGTTAGCTGTCAGGTCGAGTTGCTGTGGGGAAAGGAGAAAAATCAGGGTAAGAGAATTTGTTGAAATTGGTAAGATTGGATGAAGTCGGGAAATTAATAAATGTGTTACAAATGATTGAAATTCGAAATCACTAAATGTATGCAATGAAGGATTTAGGGTGCTAAAAATGATGAGAAACACAAAAGCAAACAAATTATCAAATTTGTCGAGGGAAGGATACAGAAGTCATTTCTATGCACGTGATTTTTTGGGTGGAGGTGGGGGGGGGGGGCGACCCCCACATGCCTCCTCTCCAGGATCCAGCATTGGTTTTCCGTCCGTTGATACACACAATAAAAGAAGTTATTGTTATCACATTCCACGTGCAGACCACTGTCCTGTCCTACATTATCCTTTTGGAAAATAGTTATTGTACAACAAAGTCCCTGATCTCTCTCACTCTGCCCAATATTTCTTTTAAAATCAATTCGGGAGACATTTAATGATATTACCCTCATTTCTTTTTCGGTAAATCAAATATCCTTCACAGCCTCTGCCTTGATTTACACCAGTAACTGAAATGGCTTCAAATATGAATAACTTCAAATGTCACCTGAATAGGAATGAAACATTACACGTTTTTGTATCGAACGTGTACCCTGGTCAGGGACTAGTTTGTCTCTGCTCTGATGAACAGAAAGAAACCCCATTCCATTATGATGTGGTCCCAGATGTATTATCAAATCTAGAAATCGAATTATGCAAACATGCGAATAAAAAATGTAGTGCGAAGCAGTCTGCGATCAATTTGATCGATATGCCGTCTTTATTGGATGCTTTAAAAATGGAAATTTTCTCCAAAATAGCAGTGGCATCATGGAAAAGAATTCGCGTGGTATGCCGTGTGCCTTTCCATGGTTTCAGTAGGTGAGCTGGAATTGATTTCTTCATTTGAATAAATGTATTTTAAAATTCGAAGTTTGCTCTCTGCTAAACTTTGTTCGAAAGGGTAGAGTGAGGCGTCGAGGGGGGGGGGGCATGCTCGAAGGTATATGATAGAATTATTCCAAAATCCAGACTCTCATTTATTGAAAAAATGTTTGACATTGGTCTGCTTCGAAAAAATAGAACAACATTCCATTTCCCATCATAGAAATAACCTGTCTTGAAACTTGCAAACGATCCCTCAAATCATACGTCTTTCATCAAAACTCTAATGTGATTTATCTATTTCATGAGTCTGTGTACTTTTTGTGTCAGGCAATGATACTTTTTTGATTTAGCGCTCCTGAATTCTTCTTCTTTTTATTTTAATAATTATCATTATTATCATTATATTAGTAGTAGTAGTAGTAGTCGAAATAGTAGTAGTAGTAGTAGTAGTAGTAGTAGTAGTAGTATTGTTCTCATTATTGCTGTTATTATTATCATCATTATTATTATTATGAGTATACTTATTATTAACCGTTTTAAACGCGAGCCAAGTTTATGGTTGCAGTATCAAATTGCGTCATCAAGTGGCTAGACCTAACAAAATCAAACAAAAGGACAAACAAACAAACAAACAAACAATCCAGTACAATTAAATTTAAACAAAACAATGCTTGATGTCGTTTAGATGCATGTTGTAGGAGGAAGATGGATTAACATAAGACAAGAGGAACAGGGAGTGCATTAATAACAAACGGGTATTTAAACGGAGAGCAATAAGAAAAGAGAGAACGAAAAAGTTGTGTGTTATGAGTCTCTAGCAAGCAAACATACCCTCTCCATCGCCCTGTGGCTGCTAGTAAATTGTTCTAATTTTCGCGGGCGTATAACCATCGGCTGTCTCCTGAATGTCAAGCTACTCAATCAAATCTAAGAAAGAAAAAGGACCCTGACGCAAGTCCAATTTGGCCCTAAACTAATTAGAGCAAAGCAATGTATTGATTGGCGGAAGGGGAGGTAAGAACGGTTTCTCACAGTTTTTGTTGACATTTTTTATGGGTCTTCTTCCCTCCAAGCGAAGTTGGAATATCAATTTTTTAGTTCGGGTGTTCACAGACACCTTAGGTTTCCTAAACAAACAGGGACAGACTCATATGATATATGAATATGATTATTAATGTAAATATGGATCAAAAAACTAACAAAGACAGGTGTAATGATCAGGCCCGTAGCCTGGGGGGGGGGGGGGGGGGGGCACGTGCCCCCCCCCCCCATTTTTTTCTCCAAGATCGGTTGAACTTTTTAGACCCCTCCCCAGGACGTCGATCAATTACATGTATGTGCCCCCCCCCCCCCCCAAAAAAAAAAAAAAAAAAAAAAAAAAACATCAAACTCTGGCTACGGCCCTGGCAATGATTGATCTAGAAAGCGAAATTATCTTAATAAATAAAATGCGAAACGATGTGCCCTGGCTTAGTGGCAGAGCAGTGATATCGGACATTAAAGTCTCGGGTTCGAAACCAAATTTATGTGAGTGCCCGTTGGTAATGCTTAAAACCAAGTTCCTGAGAAACGAATTATAGCACTGTGTTTCCATGGTTGGTTACCTAAACGCGGAATAAATGCTTTCTTAGCAATGAGGTAAAAATAAATCATGAATTAATCAATACCTCGAAGAAGAAAGCCGAAGATGTGTTGTAAAACGAATGTCTCTTTCCTCTCACTCTCTCTCTCTCCCTTTCTCTCTCTCTGTCTATCTCTCTCTTCCACATACTCTATCTCTCCCTCTTTCTACCTCTCTTGCCCTCCCTCTCAAGGACGGGACCTTGACTGTTTGTACACGAAGAGACTAAAAATATCGTAAAGCATGCACCTCGTCCTATTATGCATGCTTTCTTTGATAAATACCACATGATTTACAAAGAATGCTAACCAAAAGACTCACCAATGCAGAAATGTCGTGACAAAATAGGTGAGAAAGTGAACCGTGATTAGGTCAAATGAAGTTGCAGTGCTCACACGTGTCAGACAACTTGACTTGTCATGTGTCATAAAAACAGTTAAAGAGAAGGTTGAATTCTGGGAAGAGGTAAAAAATAATTTGTGAGCGTTATCATTGTTATTATGCAAGGGTGGAAGAACATCAGATTAAACATGTTCCCTGAAAAGCATGGCTCTTCAAATGCCTTCATATTCTAAATATGACATGAAACATCGTAAAAATCGGGGGGGGGGGGGGAGGTTTTTTTCGCCATGTGCTCGTGTAGTCCCATATACATCATTCTGTGTACAGTGCTTGTAACTTTGCCAAGATTGGGCCAAATTTCTTATCATTTTGATGATTCCAGAACCTTGCAATACACACGAATACTTATATACTAGATGATCAACCTTTTCTGATAGATTCCACACCGTTTCTTTCACAATGCAATCACATGACCAGAACTCAACTTTAACTTTAATCACGATATTTATTTTGAAATACGCTAGAAGACTTTATATTGGTGTGTACAACTTCCAAACAATCGTATCGATTCGCACGGTAATATAGGAACTTTTATTTTACTTTCTCTTATTACTGGCGATGTTGAGGGTAGAAATGTAGAACGTTAGGATATACTAACAGGTCTGAAATAAATAAATAAAAAAGCATGTCTGTCGGGGACCCCACCGGAAATAAGCTCTCGAGCTTTCGTGGGTTATCCTGTTCAAACTGACTTATTTTTTACCTGTTATTCTTGTATGTTGGAGGCTTGGCGAATAAAAATCAATCAATCATATGACAAGAAAAGAAAAAAAGGGATAATAAGGAGGAGATAACATGATCGGGTAGATTTGCATCACTTATTTTCACTGACAGCAGTCTCAGTACCCTACTGCAGCACCCCTACCAATCAAAGCTCCCATGTCCATATATACAGGGGCGAATCCAGCAGGTGGTGATGGGGGGGGGGGGGGGGGGGGGGGGGGGGGGGCGGCAAATTCGTGAGATTTTATTTTTGTTGTTACTGAATACCCCAACCACCCTTGAGCAACAAAAAAGAGGTACAATTTTAATTTTGTTGTTGTTGCCAGTGGTGGGGGCCCCCGGGCTCTCCTGGATCTGTCAATGCATGGATACACATAATAAAGAGGCCTAGTTCCTTTCCCAAGTGTAAAATATAAGCGTATTTACCATAGCGTGTTGGGAGACAGACGAAAATTATACCGTTTCCATCCACCTCTTCCCCCCCCCTCTCTCTCTCTTCTCTCTCTCTTTACTCTCTCTCTCTCTTTCTTTTCTCTTTGTTTGTCTCTCTCTCTTTTATTTTATCTCTTATATCTTCCTCTTCCTCTCTCTCTATCTTCGTCTCTCGTTATTTCTCACGGTCTCTGTCTCTGTCTATATGCCTCTCTCTCTCTCTCTCTCTCTCTCTCTCTCTCTCTCTCTCTCTATGTCTCTCCGGCTGGGATGAGTTTCTGGGGTGGGGGGTGCAAGGGATCGGGGTATTGTGTACTAAAGCTATGTTGAAAATCTTGGGACCTTTTTACTATGTATATTTGTGCATTGTGTCGATGTCATGTTATGTTTTTCCGATTTTGAATGTAATTGTTTCCTATTTCAATGTCATGCTTTTGATGTCTTTTTATACATGATTTTAATGTAAATGCAATATGTAAAATCCCACAATGAATTTCCATGTTATTATTGGACGAAATAAAATTGAAATGAATTGAATTGAATTGAATAACGTGAACACATTCAATTACTTAGACTTTAATAACAAACGTGCATGTCTTAAAAAATGCATAGAGATCTAAAAGTGTTCTGCAATTTACATGATTGATTTTCAACTAAAATATTGTGCCCGTGAAACATTAAATCTTTAAGGTAGCTGTTTTTTGTAAAAGGTTGTACACCCTTTAGGGGGCGGAATTTAAGAGCCGAGTACTATTCATAAAAATGCACTATGGCAGGTGGATTTGAAGCTATTATTTCCTTTCTTGATTATACGTTGTAAGATGATGATTTGAAAATATTTTGTTGTCTGCTCTGGGGATTAAACCAAAGATAAAAATTATATATCAAATGTTAGTGATCAGCTCAATTTGAAAAAATGTTCAAAACAAAGGTATTTTTTTTTAATTGTTTGCTTGTCTGTTTGTTTTATTTTTACCCGCGTTATTCGAAATCGTCGGAATCGAACATTTGCTTGGCTATGATCGTAAATCGTGAATACATTCTTAAGTAAACTTAACAAAAACCTACGATTAAAAATGATTACTTTTCTATTTCAGTTAATTTAAAAAACAGATAATGTCTGAGATATTTCTTTTCAGGGGAAGTTACTGTATTCTTACTCTCCTCCTCTCATCTATACCCGATGAGAGGACAGGGCAGGTGGGATGCCTGATATTATGTTCCTAGAAACAAATACTATCAGGGGGGTGGCCCCCTCCCCCTTTCAGATAATCCTATAGATACGCCCCTTTTGTAACCTATATAAAAAACCAATGCAGGTGTATCGTAAAGAAAAACTTTTGCACTCTATCGACTTATACGATTCATAATCTCAAAGCTGATTTATTTTTGGTTCATTTACTCTGTAAGAAGGGCCTAATGACAGGTCAGACTCTTTCTTGCACTTCAAATCGATATTCCAGTATATTTGTCTCGTATTTTCGATTTAGTCCGGTCAGTAGGCCAACAGTGCGGGTTGGGCAATATTCGTACCACTTGGACCCTTTGTGGAGTTGTAATATTGCTTTCCATGTCGGACGTTCAACGGTTGGATTGACTGCATGCACCACCTGCCTTTATTTCACACGAGGTTACCCGGACATCATATCACCAGACATAACCATTTTTTTCTCAATCTGTACCCTTAAAGGTTCAGTCTAAAGTAAATGTTACTTTATGTTTGGAATGTTATACTGCTCCGCGTCACTACTGATTGCTGTTTTACCAGACAGATTTGGGGGAGATGGGGTTGTATACTTTTTTTCTCCTCCTTTCTTCTTCTTCTTCTTCTTCTTCTTCTTCTTCTTCTTCTTCTTCTTCTCTCTATCTCTCTCCCTCTCCCTCTCACTCTCTCATTCTTCTGTCATTACGCATATTTTGCCTGTTTGTCTCTAGGCATCGGTCTCTTTCTCCCTGTCTCTGTCTCTCTGTTTCATCAGGGAGTTGGGATTAGAACTCCCTGGTTTCATGGGCATACTTTCATGACTATACTGATACTACCCCCTTACAGAAACAACTTATATTCACCTCACCCCCTGTTTACAAAATTGTTCAAGTTCTGCTTTCTGCTCATGAGGTGACTCTGGCTTAGCCCTTTCCACCCCCCCCCCCACCTTCCGCCTTAAATAAATGCTTTTTTGACACACATGACCCGACTAATGGGGAAATTGTTCCACGACAGTTGAATGCACCGCTGAGTAGGCCTAGCTATTAAAGTCTTACTCCCTCATGAAAAGACATGATTCCGACGTTAATAAGATTTCTCTAGGTGTTCGACAAATCTGCAATATTTGCACTTGTCTTGTATAATATTGACAGCAAGTGTACATAGGCTTATGAGCTTATCCTATATTTCAGGATGTACTTGATGAACTAAATCCTATTAAATCTTCATGTTCCCCTAGGCAAGTAGAATAAGAGGTCGGGTTGAAATATTCCCTGGAGTATTGGATTTATATTCGTTTCCTTGTTATATTTTATTTTGTATAAAGTAGAGTAATCCAATATTGCTTCTGTTGTTTCTAGTAATATAGCAAGTATTTTCAATCGTTCACATACATTGGCTAAATGCCCTACATTTCTTTTCAGAGGTTATACTTATAATTTTAAGAATAGAATAAATGGATCAAACCTAGGCCGGACAAGCAGTACCCTGTTTAATTTCTCTCTTCAGATTTGTAATTGTGTAAAAGACATACATGAAGGCTATAATAAATGCTGGTGCTATGGATTTTCAAATGAATTAAAGTTATTCATTAGTCAATGTTGTCATTGCCATCACTGCCTATTTCATAAAAATGTTAAATGTTCAAAACATTTGATAAAGGCCTTAGTGCTTGACTTTAAAACAGTAATAAGTAATTAAATTGCTTGCAAGACACTCTTGATTACAGTGTTGTATTTTCCGGGGAAGAATTTTGATCATGTTGACAGTTAATTGTTCATGTAGATATTTATGAGATGAACATATAAATGATAGATACAAAATATCACATTCAAATCTATTTTACATACAAAATTACAATAACATAGGAAGCATTTGATGACTTATGCTGACAATCATATCAAGTGAGATAATTGGACTTTCCCTGTATATAAAATGAACCAGTCCAACAATTTTTCGTTCCATGTAGAGGTCAGAGGTCTTAGCCAGTACGTCATTCTTAGTTCATAGTAGACCATGTACGTACTACGTACAGTTTACTGTGCTTTTGTGTGTGTGGTGGATACTATATGATGACGTCATGCGAGGATACGTTCGCTGATTGGATGCTACCATATTGGTAGAGAATTCCAGTCGGAAACAAAGAAAGAAATAAGAAAAGCAATCTAGATTACTAAAGGCTACTTACAGCCTTTTTACACACGAGTAAAATTCTTTAAAGCTGATTAGTTTAAAGCGCCTTAAACTAATCGGCTTTACATACGACATCATTCACACACAGAAATTTCGGTGCGATCGTTAATCGTTTCGTGATTAACTGCTGCTCTTAAAATGCGCAGTAGTGCCATTGCGCATTGAAGGTCATGTCATATCAAACAAAGCGCACGCTCCATCCAGTTTAAACACGTATAACCGTTCACACACAAAATGTCAAGCTCTCTAGATACGAACTTCGTATCTGCAGCCTGCTTTGAGGGGAGTATGAATCGCGACTTCGTATCTATCCGAACATCCTATAAACGATGTTCATACAGGGTAATTTTCTTTAAAGCTGTTTAAAAATGTTGAGTTAAACAGCTTTAAACTAATCAGCTCTAGATACGATGAATTTTAGATGTGTGTGAAAAGGCTGTTAACTGCGCTACTCGCTCTGTCGTTCACTCGGATTTTCGCGATTAGTCTCTTTTTAGTCGCTTGGCGTCTATCAGGCATTGTTTAAAGGCTAGCCCAAACTGGGTTCATAAATAGCCAGAATGACATTGGTTGTCTTTAATATTTCTAGACAAAATGCAAATCCAACCATTGTGGGCGCAAATAAATTTGTATTTAAACTCTATACAAGGGCAAAATAAGTACTAGGATTTGGTTTGGAACATTGATTTTTGGCAATATTGTTAGTAGCGCCGATGAACTTAAAATGCAGAGCGGGACTTACATTACTTTGTTTGTGAAAATATATGTTATGCAAATAACATGGTTAAGTGGATAGAAAATTATGAGTCACTTTTTATAAATACCTTTCAGTGCCAATGATTTTTAGAGGGGCGAGTTGAATTTTTCGTTTGGGGAAAAAACACGTTACCTTTAAATAGAAACGTATTGAGTGGATCGAAATTATAGGAAAGCATTAAGAAATAAATATTTATTGCATCGACCATTTTTCTTGCTGAAATGCACGTTACGATATTTTAAAAATCACTTTGCTAATCGAATTGTTCCCACCGAAATTGTCTTCAAAGTAAAGAAACAAATAATTATAATGATCACAAGAAGACTAATGGAATCTAAATTTGTCATTCTACACTTGGTCGAAAACGTTGAAATTCGAGACATTTAGAAAGCCATGGCCCCTGCAGCTTCAGATGCCACTATACATGAGGCCATGATCATTATCATCATCATCATCATCATCATCATCATCATCATCATTATCGTCTTCACCATCTTCATTATCCCCATTATCATCGCCATCATCATCACTATCATTATCATTACCATCATGATTTTCACCATCGTCATCATCATCATCATTATCATCGTCATTATCGTCATCATCATCATCATCATCATCATCATCATCATCGTCATCATCAATATCAACATCTTTATCACAAAATGATTATGTTACCCAAATAACTCAAACTTTAAACAAGTATCCTTGTCAGACATGTATCGGATAACGGTAGATGTTATTGTTTTTCCTCAGAAGCTAAAAATATAACTTTTTGTACAATACGAGTGACCTATATATAGGTCAAGCTAACTGTGGTTGTCTTTAATATTTCTAGACAAAATGCAAATCCAACCACTGTGGGCGCAAATATGTTTTTATTTAAACTCTATGCAAGGGCAATATAAGTATATACTAGGATTTGGTTTGGAACAATAATTTTTGGCAATATTGGTAGTAGCGCCGATGAGCTTAATTTGAGGAGCGGGACGTACACAATGTTGTTTTTGAAATTATATTTTAAGCCAATAACATGCTAACAGAGGATAGAAAATTATGAGTCAGCTTCTTTGAAATCAGCGCCAATGATTTTTTTAGAGGGGGCGAGTTGCATTTTTTGTTTGGGGAAAACACACGTTACCTTAGAAACATATTGAGTGGATCGAAATAATGGGAAAGCATTAAGGAATAAATATTTATTGCATCGACCATTTTTCTTGTTAAAATGCACGCTACTATATTTTATTTAAACATCAATTTTATTATTATATCGTCCCTACCGAAATTGTCTTCAAAGTAAAGAAACAAATAATTATAATGATGAAAAGGAGACTAATGGAAATAAAATTTGTCATTCTTCACCTGGCTGGAAAGCATAAAGGGATGGATATTTATAGCATCGAACATTTTTCTTGTTGAAATACACGTTACGATATTTTAAACATCACTTTGATCATCGTATTGTTCCCACCGAAATTGTCTTCAAAGTAAAGACAAAAATAATCATAACGATCAAATTTGTCATTCTACACCTTGCCGAAAACGTTGAAATTTGAGACATTACGAGAGCCGTGGGCCCCTGCAGATTCGGAAACAACTATACATTAAGGCCATAATCACTATCATCATTATCACCATTATCGTCATCGCTATCACCATCATCATAATCATCATCATCGTCATAATCATTATCATCATTATCGTCATCACCATCATCATTTTCATCATCATCATCATCACCATTGTAATGATCATCATCATCGTCATCATCATCAATATCATCAATAGTAACATCTTAATCACCAAAATATTATATTTACCTAAATAACACATATCTTAAAGAAGTATCCTTTGTCGGATATGTATCGGATAACTCTGTTCGTAATTGTTTATCCTCAGAAAAAAAACTTGTTTTCGAAACGAGTGCCCTAGGCCAAGCCCAAACTTAGCCTTTTGACAAGGCCTCGTGACTCTGGCTATTTTGCATCCTAAACAGCGGCTGAGATGAGTCTAGATACCGGGGGTGAACGCGCGACCGAGTTGCGCTAGCCACGAAGCCTTTTGCAATCTAAATGTTACTGCTCTGTATGAATTATTCATTACTTTGGATTTATTGACCAATCAGAACGGCCATCTTCCAGTTGGCTTCGTTCATGATTCGTTTATTATCAAAACATGTAAGAAAAGGTAAAAGACGTAAATAAGTCTTGCTTTAAAGCGTGAGAGAGAGAGAGAGAGAGAGAGAAAGAGATTACCTGAGCAATGTAATTTATTTGATCATTTGAGAAGTAAAGGTGTGACAAATGTTTGTTTGTTTGAATATATGCTTGTTTGTTTGTTTGTTTGCTATCTATATATATATATATAACCAGACTATATATCCATACTGAACGAATGGTTGATAAAAGTAGGGGAAGGGGGGGGGGGGGGGGGGTGTTGTGAGGCTCCTTTTATGACTGACCTGGAGGTTCTCCAGTGCTGTCTCTCCCATTATGTGTCTCTGTCTCTCTCTGTCTCTCTCTGTCTCTCTCTGTCTCTCTCTGTCTCTCTCTGTCTCTCTCTGTCTCTCTCTCTCTGCGTTATGCATTGCATCTGATGCTGAATAAAATGTCACATTAACTCTCCCCTTTTCTCTTTCCCCTCTCTACCACTCCCTTCGTTGCTCCTTTTCTCCCCACCCTCATCTCTCTACCTCTCCCTCTGCCTATCTCTCGTTCTCCCACTCTCTGTCCTTCTGTCACCTATCTTTTCCCTTTCTTTCTTTCCGTCCCCAGTTATGCCCTTTCTTGCTCCTCGCATCTCCTTCCTTTTCTTCCTCTCTTCTCTTTGTTTGTCTCCATCCTAAAGTTTGATCATTTATGGGATGTCAGCTCAATTAAGCCGTGCTTTATTATATATATTTAAAAAAAAAAATTTAAGCAGCCTTACTGTAGATATATACAATTGATGTTACACAAATAATAGCGAAAATACGAATAAGACATTACATAGTTGTACATCAAAAGAGAAGAAATGGTGTTCAGAAGAACACATTCTTTCTTTGAATACAATGATCATCAGATTTCAATGGTGCAGAATTATTTCTAATCAACAAAATGTATAGTCAAATCCTTATATGATTGCAACAACAACGGCAACCACAACAACAACAACAGCTAATAATACTGGTAAGTAAGGACAAAGTATTTTTGTTTGTTTGATGTCCCTCTCTAAATGTCATAATTGCGGTACTGAGTTGATCATGAAGACTCACAGAATCAAGCCATGGATCCCCTAGAGACATGAAGTATCATTATTTGCCTTTCAAGACTGAGTGTCAACAATCCCTCTCTCCGTTAAATACCTCAAAGACGCGACTTCGAGCACGGGATATCCCCCCTCCCTTTCTGCTCGGTAATCTTTTCTTTTTCTGATGGATTCAAAGAAAAGCTATTCTGATAATGTAGAGCAGTTGAGATATACTGTTTATAGTGGTCATATAATAGATCACTTCATTTACAGTTGAATCCATTCCAAGTTAAAGAGGAATCCACTCCCAATCATGTCTTGAATTACTCTTTTGAAATTGGATTTTATCTAACGAAGTAATCCATTATAATGACTAGTAACAAAAAAGGGGATTTCCGATCCTATATGCTGAGAGTACGATTACGAATCTTCGTGGCGCTTGGCTGTGTTTTTAAAGGTTTGACCATTTTGCGCGTCGTTTCCTCGTAATTGATCGTAGACAAATCGCTGATAATAAAGACTTGCAGTCGTATTCAGTAAAAAAAACGCAGCTTTCTTGTGATATAAGATGTTTTTCCAAAGCACACACGGAAAGAGAGACGATCCGTCTTCACGTAAAGACCTCGCAAAGAGTCAAACAGACGACACTCTTGATCCCTCGTCTGTTTTGGCGGGAAATTAGGAGACAGGAAGGAAGTCCGCTATTGAATACCATTCAGGCTTACAGTGTAATTGTCCGACAAGAAATTTCATTAGTGAAACAAACTTGGTGCTGTGTTATCTTCTGGTGCAGGAATCGTAGTGCCGTTGTCAGAGAAAAATTAGTTATCGGGTTTTTGTTTAACTGAGATGAAAGACAGAAGAGGAATAATGGAACCCAATATGTGTCATTAGGCATTTTCACATCTCCATTAGATAAAGGTAAGAACAACAATAATAGCCTGATACAGTCGTATATTGCGTGAGAGAAAAAACGGGTAAGCACAATATGAAAAAAAAGAATAGGTTAAAGTGGGACGCTGATGAACTGGACAAAAAAGCATAAAGAAAGAGAGAGAGAGAGAGAGAGAGAGAGAAGGAAAGAAAAGAAGAAAAAAAGAACGGGAGAGAGAAGCAAATGATCGCAATTTTTAGCCCCTGAAAATGGAAGGAGGAGAAAGGGAGCAAGTTTAGGGGATGCTAGAAGAAGACATTTGAAAAGGAAAGAAAGAACATGAAGATAGAAAGATATAAATAAATAAATAAAGAGTTACAGAAAGAGAGAGAGAGAGAGAGAGAGAGAGAGAGAGGGGGGGGGGGGTACACAGGAAGGAATAACAGGAGGAAGCTTATGAAATGATAGCAGGTTTCAGCCGATAGAGATAAAAAAAAGAGGGATGGGAAAAAAATAATACTAATGAGATTAGGACATAATCTAAGATTTGATCTTTTTGATATAGAAATAAAGAAAGAATACTAATAAGCTTAGGACATGATCACAGATTTGATCATGCTGATATAGGAAGAAAGAAAGAATGACAGGCAAAAAATACAAATAAGGGAGAGGCATATAGTACGAGGTAGTGTAGGAAACGGTTGCAGTGCAGTCGACTGCATAATCATGACATAAATCTTTAAAAAGAAATATGGCATGCCAAAATATCCCGGTTTTTCCCCCTTCCACCCAAGAGCATAAATCTTATCTGCTTTTCAGAAGAAAGACGGAGGGTATTAAAGAAGGGAAGGGAAAGGGATGTCACGAAGAAGCTTAGGGAATGATTGCAGTTTTCAGCCGACCGCTTATCATGACATATTATGTAAATCTTCAAAAATGATGGAAGTCAAGAATATCCCGTTGTTCAACCCTTGCAACCCAAGAGCATAAATCTAATCTTGTTATCGAGGAAGCATGACATCACCTTAAATTCTCATTCGTCAATCTTTCCTCTCCATGCCGGCATATCAGTCTTGTGATTAAATTCAGGGCAGCGCCTTCTTAGATGCCTTAATATAAATAAAATAAAATAATAGAAAAGGGGGACTACAGAAGTAGGGTCAAATATGAGATCTATCGTTAAATTTGAACTGGAAATTTCAGGCCAAATGTCCGGTATTTTCAATCGCGCCACTTTACAAAGAAAGTACATCAACAGGAACCGGAAAAGACTGGATGGCATTGCGGTAAAAGATATAAAAACATTTAAAAACGAACAATTTTGGATTTTTCTTTGAATGATATTGTGTTCACGTTTTCTGAGGAACAGAGACGAATGCGGTTAACGTCATTTTCAATTGCTACGTAAGTATTTTCCACTGAATTGGGGCATAAATTTATTCACTTTTCTGTAGCGATGATGACCTTGGTTCGAATTAAGGGAGTAACTTATTCGGTTTGTATGGGCAATGGGTAATATATATAAGTAATAACTGTTATGAATGTATGCTTGTTCAAAGGCGAGTATTCAAAAGGGCTGAGGCGGTTCTACAGGGGGCATTGGAGCACATGCCCCTCCTCATTTCAAGTGGTGAAAAATAAAGTGAAAGAAAAGGCAAGTAAAGAGAGAAAGGGAAAGGGAGAAGGGGGTATGGACGAGATATAGGATGATGCCTGGAGCTCTTCCCGCATGCAACCTTCATTATCTTGTCAGAAACCTTGTAAATTCGTTTGTCATTTTCCGAGTTATATCGGCGCCCCTCCCCGAAATTGTTCCACCGCCCCCTTAATAGGTGGACTCTCGCTTCACCACTTTGAAAAGATATCCCCAAGGTTGATTTTTCAACCTGCTATTGCAACCAGGTCATAGATTCGCGAAGCGTGGGAAATCAAAGGATGGAACGAGGTGGATAATAAGTAAAATACAGCAAAGGTTCGTACCATATAGAGAAGTAGCGTATTCAAACATGGCTAACATATTCCATTGATTATAGGGCCCCAGCTATCAAGCTCTTTATGTTCTTTAAATTACTTTAAATATGTATGAAAGTGATGATTCGAAATAAATCAAGTCATGACATAACAAAATCACGAAGAACTGAATCTTCTTGTTTGTTCATTAAGTTTTAGAATTATGGTAATATATACCCGATGTGGAGCCGGGAACTTGGCGCTTCATAATGATGATGTTCCATATATCAGTGAACTATAACTCTATATTCTCTCGTACATACCTATTCTAAAGCTCGTACACTTTTATGACTATCGGGTAAAGACGTAACCTAACATCAGTCAATAGAAACCATGGCAGAATAGTGAATACTGCATGCGCATGTGGTCATGTGGTTGTTTATATCTAATCTTGCAAAGGTTATGCTAAATTCAATTTGCTAGTTTAGCAGAAGCCGTCTTGGTGCTTCTTCGATAAATTGCTGAGGTACCACACCAGGGAATGAGAAGAATCAGGTGGCGAAGGCGAAGATGTTGAATGTTACGGATAAACCTATTAAGATCAGAGTGAAGGATAGCCTTTCCTGAAAGACGTCACCCGGATCCGTTGCTCTGTTCTCCAACCTTCGTCAGAAAAAAAGAAGATGAATAAAGAAATGAGAGGTCTCTTGACAGAGAAGATAGGAAACACTCGGTTAATTTGTAACAAGTACTTATCCAGGAATAATACATTACTTTTACGAGAAAAACGTAATGAAAAAAATCTTTGAATTCGTTAATGAAACACGGAAACATCATGCAACAACGTGAATCAACCAGTTGCAGTGGAAAGCATCGTTTGAAATATGAGATGTACGAGGTTAAGTATTTAGAAACTGTGTACATTACCATTTTTATGTGGATTTATTAACATATAGAAAATATCAATTTAGATACAAGCCATAGAAGTGAAATATGATAACGAATTGTGATGTGAAGAACCTCGACCATAAAATTATATTCTGAATGCGATAAAACATAAAATCCTGGCTTATATCACCATGAATACAATGCAAGTGAACTGCATGACTTTTAAGGGATGACTACCGATTAGGTGACGCCAGGCGCGTACGCAGGGGGGGGGGTGTTTCGGGGGTTAAACCTCCCCCTTTGGTTTTTTTATGTGTATACCCCCCCTTTTTTTTTCTTCTTTTTTTTTAATAATAATAAAAAAATAAAAAAATATTCCCATGGCTGACCTAAAAAAGATGACCTTACCCCCCTCCCAACGGAGCAAAATGTCAAATTTTCAAATTTGGAGACCAAAAAAAAAAAAAAAAATGTGTCCTCTTACCCCCCCCCCCCCCCGCTTATTCAGCGGCCGGCTGAGTCGTTGGGGACAAAAAAAAAGTGTCCTCTTCCCCCCCCCCCCCGCTTATTCAGCGGCTGGCTGAGTCGATGCGAAATTTTCGGCCCGATTTAAAAATGTTAACCCCCCCCCCCTTGAAAAAATCCTGCGTACGCGCCTGGTTGACGCTGTCCCAATTCGTTCTTCGCTGTTTACAACATATAGATGAATAATATCATCGGGATTTACACTTACCTGCAGCAGAAAAATCCTAAACTTGAGTATACTGATCACGTTCACTAGGATGCTGTATATCGATGTATTCATTAAGATGGTACAGAGATGCGTTTTCTCTCATCAATATCTTTATATGAGAACGTGACAAAGGTTACAAATATCACTTGTTTTGAGGTAAGTTTGTGGAGCAGAGTGATGTTGATACAATACTCTAAAAGACCGGCAGTCATTGAACTCGGGTACAGATTGGAACACATCGAAAAGCTGAAAAACAAACGAAAAACGACGAAAAGCAAAACAAAACGCTAACAAAGAAAATCATAAAAAGGGAAATATACGATAGCACTGACCTACCCGTAGTGCCATATTCGGAACACGTAGTTGAAGATTTCTGGGGTAGCGCCGATCAATAGTATAGGGTGTGTAGTTCAACATTTCTATGTCATCAATCTATAAAATTGAAAAAAATAGTGTTTTTAATTTTGCATTGGCCAAAATAGACCTTGTTGACCATTCGATTGTTGTGAGACTTTAAAAGAAAATAGTGGAAAAGACAAAAGCGCGCGCGCCCGAAGAGAGAGAGAGAGAGAGAGATTATAAACTAACACACTGCATCGATCTTTGCACACAAACAAACTTTACCGTTCACGCTATAAGACGACCAGGTGTCACAACAAGATGACATTATATCAAAAAATCATATGATAAAATCAAAACAACACAACAGTAACAACAGTATGAATACAAAATACAAGCCCACATAATTATGTAAAAATCCACCAAAATATGTAAAATATAATGACATGTCAACCAAAAATGTAAACACATTTCGCCCACAAGTGTAACAATCTGTTCAACCAGAATTGTTAAACATTTCAGCTACAAGTTTAATAAAATTAATTTAAGATTATGTAGTTATTTTTAATTCAAGGATTTTATGACTTGTCTACATTTGATTTTTTGACATTTGTGTGGATTTTTATATTTGCGGGCTGAATCCTCCCCCCCCCCTTCCCATCCCTCAAAGTCAAATATAGCTGGCCCCATAAGATCCGCCACTTTTGTTTTGTTGTAGTTACGAGAAGTCAAAGCTTCCTTTAAACATCTAATGACATGTGCATGATCCTGGGTTGTTTAAGATGACACGGGTGAGGGTGGGCGAGATGGGTCGTGTTTTACCAAGGGCAATTGTTTCCTTTACGGTGATGCAGCCTAGACAAATAAACGGGTCAATGCGTCGCATAGAGTCTGGGTAAATAGAATGAGAGTAGGATTATAGAACAATGTATACAAGTTGGAAATGCTAGGAAACAGAGAAGAATAAGACTGAGGTGAGTTAAAAAAAGATCGGTATAAACTATACAGAAATAAATAAAGGCGAAAAGGGATTTGTAAAAGGATAGGGGAAGAGAAAGAACAAATACTATCGTAAACACTTTTGAAAAATCCATCAAAGGCCATTTCAGTTGCCCTTCTTCAACACCTTTGGTAATGTTCGAACATTACAATAACGTAATGCATTATTTTTTTTAGACAAACAATATGACATTCAAATTCTTTTGACTTATCGAAAGTCTTTGTAATTGTGTTATGAGTGAAAGAAACTAAGTAACAAAGAATAAAGGAGTGAGAAATACATGTTAGACTGTTCAAAGGCTTTACGTAGTAGCGTTTATCAAGGAAAAGGAAACAACCTTTCCACTCAGCTCACCAGACTTTCCTTCATTATTTTCCTTGGCTGACTGATATGTTCAGGGCAATGACCCTTTTATTTTTCATTCATCAAGCACCATTTTCCCCACAGAATATTCATTAGTTTTCGGCTGTATCCCCTAATCAAGCCATCCATTTCTTTGCCATCAAACACTAACAATTGCTTGATTAATCTATTCGGAATTCTCTCCGTGTAATTGAAAGGTAGAATAATGGAATTTGTCAATTAAATATTGATAGAGATGCTTTTCCAATAGGCGTTCATGTACGTGTTCATTGATATACGTGACTAGTCATGGACCTAAAGGAAATGAATATACGTTTGTATAAAAACAAATGTAAGTGTGCTATATCGACTTTGTTGGGTCGGGGCAATTATCTTACGTAATATCCCGAGCAACAACTTACTTGTATTGTTTTACATGGAGTTGTATTTCTATGAGAAAAGAAAGCAGACTGCAACTCGTTTTTACCAAACTGTCCCCAACATGGTAATTTAAGTACAATAGTAGTTTACTTTGACTGGAATGGAGATCAGATGAGTTGATAACATCGCCTCAGCGTCCATGCAATTTGTTTGTAATGGATGGATGATTTATTGCATTGTAAGCAAAATGATGGTGCTTTTAATTAGGAAAATAGAGAACTAAATGAGCCATGAGTACAGACAACGGCTAAACAGAAAATGGTCAATGAGGCCTTAATATAGAAAAATATACCATGAACGATTAAACACCACAACAAAAAGGGTAAAAAACATGAAGCCAATAAAAATGGTCCCAATATCAAAAACACTCGTCAGGAAAGGGTAAACAGGATACGAGATAAGGTGTGGATGTGGTTGTAAACTTGCCTGAGAAGAATTTCTAATCGTCTGCTGCTTGATATCGTCAATTTGCCTCTGTCTGTACCCCCTACCCGGAACAACTTGAGATGTGGATCGATATTCAGGCCGCTGAAACACATTAAAGATTCAATCGCCCCGTGTTTAAGACACATGTCACTGACCGGGCAGAAAGGGTGGACCACATTTCCCTCTCAGAGACAATTATCAATGTTATGTTGAATGCCGAATTAGATCCGAGGCTCCATCTCATTACAGTTTGGACTAAATATAGCTTTTCCACTATCGCAGATTAATCGCAATATTAATTTGCCGCTATTGCAGCACAATTAAATAGGGTTGGGGAGTCATAGCGGTTTCAAAATGTTTTAACCTGCTAGATAAAGCGGTCATACAGTGTTAAATCCAGCATATTAAAGTGTTTATTTGCCATTTTATTTAGATTTTCCCACCACGTCCTTTAAAAAAAAATGATGATTTGTCACCTACGGTCGACCTGTTGCAGCCATGGCTAAAATCTATCTTGACAGACCATAGAATCCACGTTGGCAGTGATATCAATCTATCCAATTAATTTCCCATCACCGGTTCATTTTTTCAACTTTTGACCGGTTACATGGTATTAAAGATTTAGGTCATCTGGCGATAAATTTAATCAGAAGAATTTGTTTGACGATATACTTTTTTCCCATTGCAACGAAACCTGATAGCGCGTGATCAATATGCGCCGCCTGCTGGCAGTGCTCTGACAGTACTAACTAAACGCTATGTTTGGCAATACCAGAAAGTAGATGTTGGTTCACACTGGTCAATGGTCATGTGGGCCTATCTCTACACACTTTTATAAGTATAACAAACAGAAATTTGAAAATAGCTTCAAATCAAAGGTTAGATAAAATATGATACATCAAATAAGTTTACCTTTTCTTGTCTCACAGTGAGCACAGTAAGTGTTGCGAGAACAGTATCGAGAACGATTAGAAAAACACATTGTCATGTGTGATGAAGAGCTAATAGAAGTGGATGAAATTATTCGATACTCCTCCCCTGCATCTGCCGAAAAAACGAAATCACATCATAAACCAGAATCATCATAAATAAGAAATCGTAGGATTAGTTCGTAATGCGAGCTCCTGGAAATGATACCTTTGGGAAGAGAAAATGAACAAGGGCAGAGGAAAGACAGGCATCGAGAAAATCCTCTTCTTCCTCTGACATTTTGCCCGGCTCGGTTTAAAGTAGATATTGTTAAAAAGAATTAAATAAAAGGCATTTGCATTGGCACTATAGCAACATGTAAGCCTAGTAATCCATGTCTAGATTTCCCAATGTTATGTGGCTAGACAGAGAAGAGACAGAGAAGGGAAAGAGGAAGAACGAAGGAGAAAAGGAGGGAGAGCAGAGAGAGAGAGAGAGAGGTAGAGAAAGAGAAAGAGAGAGAGACAAAGGGACGAGAGTGGAGAAGGACGAGATGAGATTGAGACTTGAAGAAACAGAAATGTATATAAATTATGAAGAGAGAGATATTTGACAATATGCAGTATTAAGTTTGTGTGTGTGGGTGTGTTTGATAAATTTGATAGAGAGAGAGAGAGAGAGAGAGGAAAAAAGAGAGATGGGGAGGGATGAAGAGAGATAAATAGAGAGCGAGAGAGAGATGAGTTGATAACTTTTATATGCAAATCATTTTTTAACCTTCTTTGTCGGTTCAATCTGTACTGAATGAGTGCGTGAACTCACTTTTCATGTTTATATAAGACCCGTTCTATTTCGCTCCTAACCAGAACTTATCAACAAAATTGCGATTCATTTTATCGAAACATCAACCATCGAGGCCCCTTTTTAGAGTCCCGATCGCCATTCTCCCCGTTGAGTTAGCGGGCGTATGACAACTTAAGTGCAGATTTATCATTGGAAGTCAAGGGAAACATTATATTTAATAAATACCTTACCCATGCAAACAGCATTGATGAAATCCCCTCTAAACCGTTTCTGTAAGGGAATATTTTGCTTCTATAAATCAAAGTATTGTTGTTTTCATTTTCAGCGCTCATAATAATTTGGGGGAAAGTAAGCCAATGCATAATATCGTTATTTTTGATCTAAATAGAAACGTTACATCTAAATCTTTAATATTGATTTGAGCTCCTGTAAAAAGTGAAACAGAAAACTGAAAAGAGTCTTTCAGTAGTCAGACTTTGTTCAGTATTTTTTATTAATATTTTTTTAAAGCACTAAAAAAAAAGGTTCGCATTTAAACATCTGCGCCTGCGACGAAACCCCCCCCCCCTAATGCATGTTTGCTTTCCAGCGTAGGCTCTATGTTAACATACATCACACCGTATAGTGTATGAATGAATCCCCACATCGCGAATATACAGCTGCAACGACTTTCTTATTTCTAATCATTCCAGATCATACAGCTTTTAAAAATGCATTTCGCTTCTCCAATATAGCATTGGCGAATCCAGGTCACGTGTTGCCAATTGGAGGCCACCGCACCAATTACCCAGACACACCTATGGGGGTCATCTGCTTTTTAACCTCTGGGGACAGGTCATTGGCTATCTAATGAAGGTAGGGTGGTATCATATGGGCGCTAGGTAGCTCAGATGGGTGACGAGTTCTGATTGATCTTAGAAAACTCACCGGGGGCTGGTCGATGATGCCCTCGTGCGCGGACGGACGGATTATTAACACACGTATAGCCGAGACGGGAGGTGAGTGGTATTCGATTGGATACAAACACTCGACTACACCCTTCCAAATTACCGAGTACTTAGCCTTTCCCCTGGATACTCCATCTATCCCTTTCTCTCTCTGTCTCTTTCTCTCTCTTTCCCACTCTCTCTCTCTCTCTCTCTCTCCCTCTCTCTCTCTCTCTCTCTCTCTCTCCATCTGTTTTCTTATGCCTCGGTCACACCGCTAATCCGACTCCATGCCATCTCCAAGTTGAGCGATTCGTGGTGATAGTGCGGTATGGTATGTAATCCCGTAGGATTTGTTTGCCAAAGTTGATTTTTTTTTTGTTGCGGTTTTGGCTTCAAAAGGGTCCCCATTGGCCAAAAATGATGGGGTTCAATTTTCAGACCCCTCCTTAATTTCCTGGGGGGGGGGGGGTCCATATTAGGCGCCAAAATGGCTTATATAACGCGCAATAGGGAAATTCGGTGTCTTCGGGAAAATTGGAACCCCATCAATTTCTGATAGCTTGGACCCTAATGAATCAAAAAATGCACACACACAAAAAAAAATCAACTTTGGCACAAAAATCCTACGGGAGCTGTTTCAGTGACGTACCACACTATGATTCAAAATAATTTTACACCTCAGTAAAACCGTCAAACCGACTGCATACCGACTCCAAACCGACTGCATACCGACTCCATACCGACTGGTCCTTGCCCATTCAGTGCAATGTAATTGTTTGTCTGTCTGTACAAGGTTCTGCGTCGGTCTCGTCGGGTGTGGATGGCCTTATCCCTCGCAGAGCACAATCTGGGTAACCGACGAAGCCAGAACGGCAGATCTTTTTTTCTTTCAGTAAAGAGTTCACCGCGGATGAATCCATGGTTTTCTTCCAGTAAAGAGTTCACCGCGGATGAATCCATGGTTTCCTTTTCAGATTAAATCTGATGATGATTAACCTTATAATTTGCCAAAGTACATGATCAGAGATTTTTAAACGATGACAAGAATTCGGCGAATCTTAACCTTTCCAATTGAATCCCCTGCACGACTGCACCCCTCTCTCTCTAGCTCTCTCACACTATTTCTCTCTCTCTCTCTCTCTCTCTCTCTCTTTCTCTCTTCTTATTCTTGTACCTTGAGGTATTAAACCTGGCCACAGATTAACTTATTTCGTTTGACTGTATAACAAAATTATTTTTATTTCTCTTACGTACTTAGACAAATTATACAGATATTCATGTGATATTAGTTTTGCTTTTGGGCCTCCTTTAAACATGTCGAACATTTTACTACACTTTTCTCTATAATAAGAGATAAATCGATAGAAATGCATTAATATTGCTTTTTATATCTCTTTACGAATTCCTCTTAATCTCTCTCTCTCACATTCTCCCACTCACTATCACCCCTCTAAATATATTATTAAAGTTTACTTCACACACTTCACCAATGCTGATTTTGAATATTATCCCGTCATCACAACGATTTTAAGATAAAAATTACCAGGGGCGTCATTCTCCCCACAGGAGTGATATTTACTCCCATATATATAAGGAAGTTGTCTGGATTCTATAATACACTAAAATGAGCTTGATTGAAGAAGCAGGAAAGTAGCACTAGGAACATGATTGAGAGTAACTGAAGGCGATAAATATTCCACTGCCCCCCTTTTCCATAGGGTCTCATGTCTCATGGAGTCTAAGGAAGGAGGACATTCGCGGTGTGTTGCTTTCACCCATAGTTTTAAAGTGGTATCAGGCAAAATAACGTATACATTGCAGAATACGGGATTGAATGTTGTTTTGGAGTGGTTTGGTTTTTTGTCTTTTGTTGGGGATGCAGATAAACACTTTTCCACTAGGAAGTGATTTTGAGGTCAAGTTTAGGCAAATTTTAGACCACAATGTTTGAATTGCCAGCATAGGGTAACATAATATTTACTCAAAGATAACGGCATACACAAATTGCTCGATTGCCCAGAGGTAGAGCAATAGTTACGTAAACTGAGAGGTCCCGGGTGCCAAACCCTTTGGTGAATCTATACTCCTCATTACTAAGTCCATTGGAGAGGACTCAAAGCAGGCGCGTTTAAAAAAACATCTATAACAAAATTGTAAATGTATAATGTTGATCTATTGATAATATACAATCAGTCACAAAATACAAAAACACATAAGAAACATGTTTTCTTCTGTTTTCTTCTGTATGTTTTGCCTTCGACAAAGCACATGTTAAAATCTGGCTTTAAATTTCAATTCAACATTCCCAAATGATCCCATCATCATATCCTAATCTCCTATATAAGCTTTTTTTAATGTGACATATTTCAAGAAAATTTTGAAAGTTCCAGTTTGGTTTTCTCTTTCTCTACCTCCCTCAAATTTAGAACAAATGTTCAACACTGAAGAAGAAAAAAAGAGGCACCACCTACCATATTTTTAAATGGGCAACTTTGGTGCTATATGGCATTAAAGCGTACTACATCATGACACTTTTTTTTAAACGAAAACAAGAAATGCGTTCTAACTATGATTATTTATTAAAATCAATTTTCTGAAAGCTGATCATCACATCAATTAATCGTCATGATATATCTAATGTATCATGATTAATTATGAATACAGTTCTGATGATCTCTTACGTTATTTACAATGCCATTACATATGAAAATAAAATCCATTTATATCAAAAGGTCATTCTTTTCCCATTTCCAATTTATGACCCCCCCCCCCCATACCCTCCATTCGACTCTCAGCTGTTTCAGTGTGAAGCGTACATGAGATACGAGGTAGACCAAAATACAAAATTCGGTAGCTAAATCCATCTCATTTCTCGAAGCACGATGCCTCAAAATAAGCTAACTATGAATAATAAATTCACCAGCAATCCACCGACATATATCTGCAAACGAGCATGTCATTAGTAGGTTATTTTGGTGAGCTGGTAATCAACTTGAATATTGTCTCTATCTATAGATGGGATGATTGCATGAAAGAGAGAATGACAATCTATCCGTAAATATTGATGCTTTGCATCGAAAATAGGAAAAGTGAAACTGACGTAAGTGATTAAATTTCCTGTATTCAGGGACGAAAGGGTGCGATTCAATCCAGGAGTATGGTGGTAATAAATAGGAAATGCCAATCTAGAAAGCTGCCATTTTTGTTAGCTGCTATGATATGGGTAAGTGGTTTATGCATACATGTAATCCCATTTCATGCAGCACCGTGTGTTTCAATCTAAAATATATATGCAATCATATTCAAGGGCGACTACTGCCTTTCGATTTCAAAATCTATCCAATCTTCTTTTTATATAGGACACAGTAAGCTGACAAATAAATGAAAAGAGGTTTGAAATTGACCTTATCAAATGATTGAATGAATCATGTAAATCACAGTGTCCTATATACTATTATTTTTTAAATTCCCTTTTATCGATTTACATTGAATTTGCGTCTCCTTTTCAAAGTTCAAGTATAATATACTTGTTGTAAATGAATACATAGCTCTTACAGAACTGGAAAAAAAATACAATATTCCTCTGATGAAAGTCTAATTCCTTACAACGGCGAATTAAGTTAAGCCGTCATTATTTTTATTGGAATGGCATTATATATATATATATATATATATTTCATTTTAAAAAAAGGGGGGGGGGGGAGGCTGAACTTACAGGACACAATTAAACTGATTGTGACCAAGGTAAAAAGCTGGATACAGGTATCATATTTTAGAATGAAAATTATGAATGGAGATAACAAATCTACCGTGACACTTGTTTGACGGGAGCAACGGTATCGACAATGAATAATAGTTTTTTTACTGGCTTTCCATTCATATCTCGGTAATATCCACTCTGAGTTCTCCTTTTTGTTTTGCGAAAAACGGTAAGGCTCTTTAACTGGGCAGCTCTGAGTACCTAAGACACCAATCGTTTGTCATTGTCAAGACTAATCGAATCATTAGCCACATAGGCCTAGGGTCTTAGAACAAACCAAGGCCACCTCCAAGATAATCGCTTCCAAGAGGATAGCATTGTCCCGTTGGAAGCCTTCTCATTAACCGCTGGTTTCATCTTTCCGAATTCACGATGCGACGCGAGAAATGTTCTAATGTGTGAAACACTTGTATTTCTTCGACGGAGCGCCGTATACGGAATCCCTTCATTCATGGGCGTCTCCGGTTGGACTACACATGCACTGTTGGAATTGATAATATATAGTAAAAAATAGTAATGATGATGACAATATCATTGATAAAATAATAATAAGAAGAATAATACCAATACTACTAATAATACCAATATTACTACTGTTATTTAAACTACTTCCACTACTTCCACTACTTATAATAATAACAATTTTTGTAGTGAAACTTGCAGAAATAGCATATTCTGCTAATGCGCTGCCAGAAGAATATTTTAACTCTGAACCCCCCTGTCCCAGCCTCATACCACTATCCATCCAAGGGGTAGTTCAAGACGCCCACAAAGTAGGCCTACTATGGTTTGGTCCAGGTTGCCCTGGGTTGCTCGAAGCATTCAAGGAATTATTCGTATAATAGAGTGGCAAAGAACATCAATGCAAGGACTAGTGCTCGATCCGCGAACCACAATCATCATGGGTCGTAATTCTCCTCCATTTTCCTCTTCTTTCCCGATGGGGGGGGGGGGGGGGCGAGGGCCCTCCATTTTTTCAGCGGTAGGACCCTCTAGATGAAAAGTTAGTTTTGAAATAATTTAACATTTTGTTAAAAATTATATTGTCAAAAATGTATACTTGCCGATTTGCTCGATTTCGATGCCAAGAATGCTGCTTTTAACACCCATCAGATCATCGTTCACATTGTGGAGTTATAGATGGTACGGTGCTAACACTCGAAAGTTATCCCCTCTCTTTGACTTCTTCGTTTTATCCTGATTTTACTTCGGGCTTCGCAGTCATTAGCAACATTATACGGAGACGTTCATGGAAAGTAATTGTATACTTGAGTTGATTAACTTGATTGTAGACTGGAGATAACTCACATTATCTGCTCATGATGTTATTTGATTCCTAAAGCAGACTGAGAATCAATTCTCAGAGGGTATCAAGCGACTACATAACCCAGTTTCTCTAATACCTTTATGTAATCAGTAGCTCTAATGTTTCACGGATTGTCTCTTCTACGGACATTTGCCATTTTTGTATCCTTAGATGGATATGTAATGCAAGCATGGTGGAGCGAACTCAGCAGACTGAAGCAGGTTATCGTTTTATAAAAGCTCAAGTAGGATTTAAGTAAAATGATACAGTCTATTCATTCTTAAACACTTCAAACGGATGCCCTTTTGAAAACCCAGTAGAATACAGTAATTGCGACCAATTTGACTTAGTTCTTAAGACATGGGTTCACTGGCACGGCTAGTATCACGAGTATTGTAATGTAGAATTTAAGAAAATTAATGAATTGTAAGTTTTTTGTATTGTTTAAAAGGTAACTTAGGTTGAAGACCTGACCCTATTCCGATGCATAGCCCACAATGAGGCCTGGTATAAAACTTAGCTTCTAACATGGGCCTTGGTGAATCGGTGAGTATCATTTGTATACTTCAAAAACTTGATTTCTCAAACTCATCATGTATTGTTATATAGCGTTGTTTTCATATTTTGTTTGAATTGTAATAATATCTATTGTATTTTTATTTGTGGAAAAATGTTTTTAAGTGAAAAATTGTGAATAAAATGTTATTAAGTGAAAAATTGTGAATGAGATTATTCTCTGTTTTAAGTGGGAATTTTTGTTTTTTAAATATAAGATTTACATGGCCACTGCGCAAGGACGACATGCATAATCGTGAAGTGTTTCATATTGAACCGTTTTTTTGTGTTGAAAATTAGAAAAAATGTTCTTAGGAAAAATGCACTAGGTAAATGAAACAAGATTGGAAATAGACATTCAGGGGCAATGAGACCCTTGATTGGCAGCTCTTCGATAGATCTTGGAAGAAGCATCGAATGTTTATCATACTCGAACTGCTAAATACCGAAATGCTAAATACCGATTGTATTCAGAGTTGCTCCTCAAAAGATATAAAAGTAACTGTGATATTTGTTCTCAATAAGCTGATGGTGTACCATTCCTATAGGCCATTGTTATCCCTAGAACAAAACTAAGGAAATCACTGCATGCTGGATCGTCTCTCCATTGATAGAACACTAGTTGTCAATAGAATGATGTGTATGAGGGGACTGGATATTTCTGGCACATTTGGGACTTTCCTGACCCCATCCAGAAAAGAATCGAGATTGAACGTGTCTTCATATAGAGGAAATAGGCGTCATTGAATTTTACAGGTTTGGAATGCAGATTTTTGTTGTTGATTTTTGTTGATTTTGTTGATTTTTTTATTTATTTATATATTTATTTATTTATTATTATTATTATTATTATTATTATTTTATTTTTTATTTTTTTTAAATTAATTAATTAATTTATTTATTTATTTATTTATTTATTTTTTTTTTTTTGGGGGGGGGGGGTCAAAAGTACCCTCTTAAAGTTGACTCTGATAGCTGTGCTCACAATGCTCACATTAACTTTATGATATCGTTATACTGTTATGTACAAAATAAAACCTATCATAACAATATTGTCAAATGTAGTGTTATCAACCCTTACACTTTTTAGTCTTTTGCGGGACGTTTTGCCAAGGTCAGCACGGAGCTCTACTTTTATAAGGGAACGTGAAACACTATTGTAAATATTAAAAACAAAACAAAAATCAACTCAAGGACAATTTCAATACCCTATTATACATTCCATAGCATTCTTGGTTGGATTATGCAGTACCTCACTGTTGGTGTCGTCGTCCTACGAGCCATGACTGACCCTTTGTGACCCTATTGATGATGAAGTTCCAACCACTTCTATCCTGGGCATAGCGAATTTCATAGGCGACCCATAATGCTGTTGAAATTGCCTTAAGATGATTACTTTCGGAAGTATTTGCGATCAAGTTCGACCTAATTATTTACATTTACATTAATAACAGCTTAAAATTCAAGCGAGAAATAACTTCCCGAGACCCACAATTTTGTCGTAAGAATAGGATCTGTGTTATGATCTAAGGTAGATATGAAGTGATCCACAGGGGAGGGGGAAAAAACAAAAAACAAATCGGATCTTATAAATTGCATTTTATAGATAGAATAACGAAGAAATAAGTCAAAATAAAGTTAAGATAAGTTACTCCAGTATGCATGGGTGATATCATAAGTACTTATTATGGAGATGGTACCTTTTTGAAAGCTTAACGGTCTTTAAAAAGAAGAATTATGTTAAGGTATCTGTTTCAACATTTGAATTGGAAATAGAGGAATCGAGAACAATTATGTTATGTTATCTGTTTCAACATTGGAATTGGAAATAGAGGAAGATTAGATTCTGTTTTGTATCCATAGCAGAACATGCGGAGAAATCCATAATCTAGTCGGATTATCTTGTTATAAAACCGACATTTCGATTTGGTTGCTGACAGAATGATAAATCTTAGCTTTCATGCAAACTAAAAACAAATTAGATCTTCACAAAGCTTTAGCACGTAGTATCCGCCTTTCTACTTTTTTTCTTACTATTCTTTTCAAAAGAAGTATCAGAGGCTCATAATAGATGTAAGACAGTTTCTTTCTCCACTGATCACTCTCGTTTCATTTCGCACTTTCACAAAGTGGGTCGTGGCATGGGATAAGTAAATTATTGCCATGGTAACAGCACTATTTTGTCATGCGTCATCATGATACAGTGATTATGTTGCTGATACCTGATAAAGTTCTTAACCGCTGTTTGCCGAAACGGAAGCAGCGTAAAAAAGAAAACGTATTTTGTATGTTGCATCTTTTTTTTTTTTTAAATCTGAATGACCTACCCTGCTTTTTAAAGAAGACATGAATAAATAAAATAAATGAGGATACAATTAAAATGCTTCCCTTTGCGTTGAATTATAATATATGCCATGGTACATTATTCATCATCGAACTCAATTTAATGCTTACAAATTATTTGAAATGTTGTCACATGTTAAAAGGCGGCTTACGAGAACAGTGACCAACGATACCAAAAGTATGTAGTTCTTAATATGTGTCTTCGGATAAGTTATAGCAGGGTTAAAAACTCGGGGAGCCAATGAGAGAAACAAGCCGCGAGACCGACGTCTTGCGGGCCGCCAGTCTTGTGGGTTTTTGGTTGACTGGGATTTCTCCGTCGTCGGTCGAGTTTCATTCTTTTCGGAGAGAATTGCACATGTTCAGAATGACGTGGAATGCCCGTGAGCGATTGCGATTGTTTAAGAAAGGTTGAACAGAGAGGGAACGTTAGGAATCATAGCCAGCCGGCCGGTCAATTGTTAATGTGGTTAAGAGAAGAAATCAAAAGAGAAAAGGAAAGAAATGAAAGATGATACCAGTGGGGAAGATTAAACAAAATAAAACATAAAATAAGGACGGAAGACGACTATACCACCATTAAGTCACATTAAAATAACATTGCTATCTCACTAACTAACTATCCCATTTTAAGTAGGTGATACGGTGAACATTTAGTTGTTGCGTTGTTTACTGACATACGATAAAAAAAATATTTTAAACCTGATTTTCTCATCTTTTTTGTTAACAGCCATAAGCTCTGAAGTCTGAAAATGAAAATTAGCATAATAGCGTTGCAAAGTCTATTTTTCATGTATAGGTAAATTCGTATCTAGATAATACCTCATTTGTCAGAGAGAGGAAGTCTCATAAGAAAAGCAAAATTCATCCTATTCCACTCCCTGCATCCTGAATAATTTATAAAATAAAATAAAAGGCTTGTTAGAACGGACATCAGGCTATGATTTCCAGGGGGAAAAAGTAGAAGCAACAGTTGAACTATTCGTGAAAGTGTGTCGATGATTATCCGAGGCTTAATATGATTGACGAGAGTACTCTGTTCATTGTCGTCCGCCAATGCATATTGAATTATATAACCGACGTATCCCCCAATTAAAAATAAAAATCATAATTAGCGCTAAAACCATACTGTTAGGTCGTATGGTGTTTATCAAGACAAACACCCGCTTCGTTGTTTAGGTGCTTATTATCATGATTACATCATTCATCAAAGAATAGAATAAGGGGATGAGAATGGACATTCAGAGAACTGTTTTGGCAAGACTGCATCCTCACGTGGGAAATAAAGAATGACTGATGTATAGGTCATGGTGTCTGATATTTACCGGTGATTAGTTCTAAGCTTTAGCTCCAGTGCACCTGCCTTACAAGTGGGTCAAATACTGGACGGTTAATTGTGCATGGTGTACTGCAGGGAAGACGGTCTGTAGAGACTGTTGTGTAAGAGGAAATTGTATTGAGCTTTATCAGAGGCTCACCGCGGATCGTACGAGAGAAAATAGGCAGGTGTCACCTCTCGGGCTGACCTGCTCACTTTCCTCTTACTGGACGTGTATTGTGTAATGGACGATGTTTATCCGTTGTTGACTAGATAACGAACGCATTTTGTGTGTGGAGGATAATACACTAATGCTTTAAAGATAACAAATAGATGAAAGCTTACTTATCATGCTACAAGCCACACAATGATCATATTAACATGGTTAAGAAATATCAGAAGTATATCTTGGATTCGGGCTTGGATTATCCTATTAATATAATAGTCATAGGTTTAAAACTGAGAAGGGTTCATGCATTTTAGTAAGCACACCATTTTTAGAGGGTGATACGTAGCTGCATCAGAAACTATTTGTTTTAATTGTGGACTTAAACAGTTTTTCCTCATGACTTTATTCCAATCGAATACATATTTTCAAGTAAAATTAAAACAAATCCTAAAAAATATCTCTGACACATGGGTCGAAACAAGTTGTCTAATATTCATAGCTATACGAATCTTGCTCGCACCAGAAGAAAAAAAAATGCTAGAACCTTTATATTTTGCGAAATTTCTCGTTAAGTAGAATATTTTTATGCAAAATTCCTGTCCTACCGTTAAAAGAATAACTGTTTAGTAGCTGAATTATTACGAAATACATGTTGTTTACGCAATTCTACTGTGAGTTTCTCTACCTATGATGTGTATAAACACACACAATTTTTTTTCTCGAGAAAAACTTCAGAGACCCCTTTGTGTGTATGTACGTGTGTGTTTGTGTGTGGTATGGATACTATTGGCTAATTCTAGTCTGCATTAGAAAAAAAAGAAGAGGTAATTATCGTTGTGGTCCCAGACTACCATACGCTGCACCATCATGCCCTTGGGGAAAGACATGCAATTTTAACAAAATAAGGACATTCACCAGAATGTGGCTTCTCTGAGAAAACAAAACATCCCCTTTTAATATAATTATCAATTCCTGTGTGCTTTCTTCAACATTTTTTAAGGTTACAATTTTAAGCTAGGATACCAGTATATTCTATAATGATTAAACAGCGACAACTAAAACAGACCGTTAGTTTACAATTGTCTGTACATATATAGCTTGAATTGAGTTATAAGGGTGAAAGTGCTTTAGAAGATTAAATATAGATAGAGTTCAGATTCTCCAGTATTCATACTATTCAACATCCAAAATGTGAAAATTATACTCTTGAAGTTGCTTAATACGCTGTAAAATGATCCCTCTCAAATAGCTCACGAATAACATTACATTCAAACAAATATGTGTTTTCTAAGCACATAACCTTAGGAGGGGGGAGGGGGGAGGGGGGGGGGGGGTAGAATAATACAAATACAAAGCCGCTACCTTATTCCCATATTCCCCTGTCAATTTCATATTTGTCTTGTATCAGAGAACCTCAAATGTCAATTTCTGTATATCTTACTTTCGTAATTTTACGGTCATTAGTCTTGGGAATTGTTAAATTGGCAACATAGTGCATCTTGGCTGTGGCTGATTGAAGTATGGAATGGAATGAAGATTACTTTCAAATGCTGCTTCGTGCAGAGATAGCGTCATCGTGACTGTATTACTTCCTTCTTTTCCCCATAAAATGTAAATATTCGTATAAAATGGCGACTAGTTTTAAATATTCACTTTGACCGATATGTGCCAAATATAATTTGCCTTTCTTCTTTCCAAATATTTATATCGAGAAGTATTATCATCTTTTTTAACATAGAGTGAAACAAGTAGACAGGGAACTCGTCTCGATCACTCTGTGAAATATCTAAAAATATACATTTATTTGTATAACTCTGTATTGAGTAAGTTGAACCCAACATTGGCTTTCATAAGTCAAGTTTAAGAAAGGAGAAACGAGATTTCTTTTCTAAGCATTCTTAAACTCGACTTTAGACATTACTTAAACCCAGCGTCGGATTACATGCAATATTTGTGAAGTGGTCGAAGCCAGGGATGTAATCTAAGGCGTCAACAACATTTATGTCCAAAGTATAAAAGAAATAAATCCTCGAACTACCTGATAACTCTGGTTTGTATTTCATTTTTTATGAATTTTATGGAATTCCTGGCCTGTGTTATACGACCTGGAAACTACGTGCCTACTCTTCTCGATATAGAACGTCATGTAACTCAAACCTAATGGTATTTTAGGTGCCGATCATGGAAACAGCAAGTCGTCTTTACCTTTCTGAACTATCACTGCTCATACTTCAGGATACATGACTCTCAATGATCTCCCAATTTACTCCCTGGGGCTAGGTGGGGGTCTCAGGTAACCCGATTAACCATTCCACCACTGCGACAGGAAAGTAACTTGATTGACTGACAGTTTAGAACAGCGATACCCCCAGATAGAATGTCAACAGTGTTGACCTGAAGGAGAAGTTCTGTATCATATTCGACCTTTTCTTCTGCATCTCTTTCCCCTCATAGATTCTACGAAGTAATCAAATGAAGATTGGTATGGAATGTATCGTCAGAGGCGCCATTGAGGCATTCTTAACCTAAAGGGTGATATGTTGAGGTTTCCGATGATGTGCGTTTCTTCGAAATTCCGGTACGGAAGGAAATGAAAGAATATTGGTTGCGTAGATTAAAACAAAAATAACCTGCAAAGTCTGCCCCCAAGCAACACTTAAGGATACGTCGAACATTTGAGCAGAAATGATTAGATGAAATAATCTGCATACCTGAGTACACATTAATACAAAATATAAATATATATATATATATCTGTATAAAATGTGTATGTGTGATGTGCGTGAGGGTGTGTGAGTGTGAGTGTGTGTGAAGGTGGATGGGTGCGTGTTTTATCAGGTAAAACAGTGAAGAGGCGTGTTAATATATGCTTCAGAAGAATTAATAGAGGTTTTGAGATTTCATATACTTGGAAAATATTTGTAAACTTTCTTATTCTTTATATTCCTCTCTAGAATACTATTAAAAAAGCAATGTACCATGAAAAAAGTGAAAAAAGGTCTCTCTTCGAATGCCCCCATATTTCAAATATGACCAGATTAAACAAAAAACAGAACTACGGACAACGTTTTCGATGCCACATGTAACAGTAGTCCCATGTGTCCATATTCATATATGAACTTTTCAGCAAGATTGTATTCATACCGATGGTTCCAAAAGCTCACAAACTCAACTAAATAATTGCAGTAATTTTGTGAGATAAAAATACTATTCCCACTAAATTCTGGAACGCTTCTTTCATGATGCATGACACGATCAATACCTCAACATTTCTTTCCGTGTAGGTAGAAGTTTTGAAGTAGCAATTTTTGTATCTCTCATGGACTCTAAATGAAAAGTACATTTTAAGCTTGCCTGTAAATATTCTATATCTGCTTTCATGTAGACTAGTAAAACTTCACTTGCATCAAAGATATAGCACTGTAATCGTGCATACATTTTACTTTCCTGAAAAGACCTTGAATTAGATGAACATTCCAAATATCCCTTTACACAAGTTTTTTTTTTCCATACAACATTTAATGTAGCATTAAATGTAATGTATTTTAATTCAATCAATTCCAAAGAGTCAACAACACAAGACATTATGCGCTTACAATGAGCAATTGATATGCAGAGTAGTTGTAATAGGATTCATAGAAGATAAAATACTTTACGATCGTCGCTAGAAAATACTTTCATATAATTCATCTAATTTGAAATATAATATACATTTCCCTGTTTGAATATGGTGTGATATCCGTCCTGTAAACACGATGAAAGAACAAAGAGATCATACACACATATCTTTTTCAAAAAGATACTGAAATGATGCCAGAACAGCAACTTCGAGAAACATTACAACAGTCATACATAATGTTACGTTCAAGCGTTTATCAATACATTCATCAGTGTGGTTTGTTAGTGGTTATTCCTCGTTAAAAAGCACACAATTTGAGAAAATTGTGGGGTCACACCAAAATCACCATTTTCATTATATATAATTAATAAATATATCACTGACTATTTAGGAATATTTCTAACTTATGATTCCTAGGGTCCTTGATCAACCCATAAAACTGAGCGTGTCAATAATTTCAATTCATAATTCTTAAGCTACTGTATATAACTTATACACTAATACATATTTCCTTGCATTAAAAAAAACCCAGCTGTACACGGACATGACGAGTGGACAAGGATGTTACAAATCTGAATGATTATCAGAGACGAAAAACGTATTTGATATTTACTTCATCCTAGTGTTTAAAGAAAATAACGAATTAATTCGAAAGTGAAACTGAATGGACAGTATGAATTCAGTGATTGTTGATTGTGTTACACAATGTTTTGATGCGGTCCACAGTATAAAGCCAAACTTTGGGTCGATTCCGTATTATTTCTCTAATAACCGGTATTCTGGAAACAGGTAGGCTTCAAGAAAATACGAATCTGCATTGTAAGTACTCAAATTAACAAAAAAGTAAAATGTTTCTTATTTAAAGAATCCCTTGGGTTCTTTAAATTAATGCAATAGGTAGTCTCCAGCATCATTCCAAAGCACACGTGATTGACAAGAGTATAATAAGTAATGGTGTATGTTACAAATGTCGTGATCATTTCAAAGAAAAATAAATTCAACACAGGAACCACAGCAGACACGGATTCCAAATATACATTTATGGATAATCTTTGTTTTTTGTACAGCAACAACATCAAGATAGTACATATCTTAAGATTACAAGTACGGGAATTGTACTTCTCAGAACTGCCTCGAATACTCAGAATTGATCAGTGTTCAAGACTTTGATCATTGTCTATCAGTGTTTGTCAATGAATAGAACGTCCGGTTGAATAGAAAGCAAAAACCAGCGTTTACGTCGCGAAAATGATCTGCCTCAAACGTGCTCACTCATTCTTTTGTTTTCCTTCCATTTAATATTAAATGGGGAGAGGTTCCGTCATTTCAAAGTTTACTACACTATATTTGCTGCGTTTTCCTTCAAATCACAAAACAAAACCTAAGCGATGGCATCTCCAAGATTTCGTCCTGTTGTTGGCGTGGGTAACGTGCGTTTGGTGGCTCGATAAATCGTTTAGAGGTTGGAGCAAGTTAAACAGTGGTGGAGCTTCATAAACATTTCATGTTGAATTATGTTAATGCCTTGTTTTACATTAGTAACCCGAATAAAGTAAAATATGACAAACTACAATAATTCGCGGGATTAATGATTGAATTCCTTGGGTTCAACGTAGATTGTATAATCAGTACACAGTCCCGATGGTCGCTTTAATCAGTTCTGTTCTTTATATTTACACTCAGCCACACTTAGATATTCTTCAGGTTACTTATCTTCCGCAAGTCGAACAACTGTGGACACGATGATTATTTCAGAAAAAAATATTATATTATGCATTTTGTCGACCAGGTAGCGTATAATTATTTTCCACTTAATCTTAGCAATAAACTGTATGCCCGAAGATATCGAAGCAACTGACGTTGAAAGATGAAGGATATTTTGTATCGCAGTGCTTTCCGTAAGGAATGTAACTTTGAGAAAATCGACGCGAAATCTGCTGCAGAAATCACCTCTAAAGGCAACATAGCAAAAATATCTGTTTGCTTTCTCATGCATTGGCGGAGAAATCCAACTCAGAAGCCTTTCTTCGTTCGTAATACCTTGATAATGTTTGACGACCTCCCAAATATGAAGAATGTGTGAACACATTATGGCAGTACATTTTGGCAATAGTTTGTATCCATGACAATTCACAGTACTTTGAAAATCTGCGTTTGGATAAATGATTCACTGTTTCAATTTTACACAAAATGTCAACCGGAAAATCTTTCTGAATTCCCGGATCACCACGAGAGCAAGAGGGCTAGATTTCCTAACTCGTTGAAGTGGAGCGAATGGGTAACGCAACCTTGATGAAGCTCTTTACCTCGTAGAACGCTCATATTCGAATCGCGTGCTTGCGTTGTTGGTATACTTTGATTTCCTGTCACTGGACGCCTCTCCGTTCACATTCACATAACTTGGAATACAACAAAGGAATGTTTGGCGGAAAGCATGACGATACCGGTCGCTCATGATGTTATATATAATTGGATTGACAGCGGAGTTTGTGTACATCATTATGCGGGCCGTGTTGACGAGAACCCAGGTGATGTCAGGAGGAAGACTGTGCCGGAATATATCGAAGAGATTGAGCAGACGAAATGGTGTGATGCAGATGATATAGACGGTGATGGTTACAATAAGCATGCGTACAACTTGCTTCTTCATGCGCGTTGAAGAACTCCCTGCAGAACCACGCAGTGAAGAACTCTTGCTAAGGCGCTGTAGTTGGAGCACTATCAAGGTATAGAGGACCATGGTTACAGGTATCACCATGAGCAAGAGGAACTGATCTACAGTAAGCGAGAACCGAAAGCGACCACATGGCTTGTGTGCTCTTGGTAAACAATAGGAGCAGTCTACTTTGGTCCTTGGGTATTGATCAAAGTCGGTCTCGTTTGACGACTCGGGCCAGACCAGATTAACCTCGTACAAATCGGCGAAGATGATGGTGGGAATTTTGTAAAGACAGGTAAAAAGCCATATCAACCCGCATACCAATATCGCTCGCGGTCTCGTGCTCAACTGCTTGAATTTGTGGGGCCAGCAAATAGCAACGTATCGCTCCAGAGTGACCACGATGACCGTCAGTCCAGACACTATAATTCCAACATCGGTTGCAAACATGGTTATCTTGCAGTAAGGACGGCTGATGCTCTTGTAATCCGCAAAGACGGGACTCGTAGCGTAAAGAATCCAGAACTGCGGCACGGCGGCCAAGAAGAAGAGCATGTCGGCGATAGCGAGGTTGATCAGGTAATGATTGGTGACCGTCCTCATACCCTTGATCCGAAGGAAGACCACGATGACCGAAGCGTTCCCAATGACACCGATGATGAAGATGATGGGCATGGCAACCGTGACGAGAAGCCGATCCAAGTAGGAGTAGATGTAGAGCTGGAGAACCTCCTTTGTAATGACATATTCCAATTTGTCTGCAGCCATCGAACTGTTGGCGGATGCGTCACCGGGTCCAAGACTGGAGACGCCATCCTCTAAGATGGTCGCCACGCTTGGAAATGGACTCGTCAAACTCATCGTCCCATTAGTCACTACTTGCAAGATGATACTGTGGCAGAAGGAAATGACAAAGAAATGATAGGTATTAAACGATGTGTTGTTTACAACCCGTGAAGTTCGTGAACAATGATACAAATAAGTTGAAAAGAGAAAAGAGGTACAGCTATATGAACATACATCAAAAGTGATCTCATTTCTAAAATATAAAACTTGGCAAGTACGTTATATTGTTGCATGATCAGTGTACATGCACATCCAAGATATTATGAAGATTAGAAAGAAAATTTATGACCAAATACAAACGTTTTTGACGCAAACAATGCATAATTATCTCGACAAGGGATGTCGAAGTTATCCTGTGCCACCCTGTGTACTGCTTGTTCCTCAGGGTCCATTAAGTAATGAAACGATTTCTTTTTAATCGTTCAAACGGAGGGGATCTCCTGACAAACCTTTAAAGTAATAACGTAGAATTTAATTCCAATCTCCTTCTTGAATTTAATTTCCTCGTGAAAGCTTACCTTCGGACACTTTGTAGACTATTACAAATTGGAAAATATTACTGCCAAAATGTTACATAAATGTATTTCATCTTCCTCTTGAACATAGGAGATATTAAAGTTGATGTGATATCTAGGAAAGAAGTATACAACTCAACTCGCAAATATTATGTTCTTCAAACATTATCAGTTTTTGTAGAAAAGTATGTAGTAATATGCATAAACCTCTCATTCGCACGTGCACGCTATCTCATATCTCTGATGTACGAGGTCAAAACACAACTTCTTTATATATAATATTTCAGAACCTACTCTAACATCCCCAGCAAAACTGATATTGAAACACGCATGTTGAATAGAACTTCTCGCTATTCTTGCAACCAAGGTCCTCAGAAACAATAGCAGACAAAAATATGTACAGTTCATATGAATGGTTTGGTATATCATATGACGATGAAAAAATGCTTTCCGTGCAAATGAGGAGCAACAACCAATTTTGTAGTCTGGTAATTCAAAAAGATTAATGCACTAACAAGCGGCACGAAATCTGTGCACTACGTTGAAATCAACGTTTGATTACTTATTAATTAAAAAGTTCTTTAAAAGGCAAGGTAGAGTTTGCCGACAATTTAAATGTAGTCGTGATTTCAGTAGATCAGACGGCTACATCTAATCTTTACCTCTTAAAAGACTGGTAGCCTAATTTAGTAGCGCTCATGAAAATTATCAATTACCCCGTCCAGGCTTTTCTTGAAAAGGGGAAATATGAGCATTGATGCCTGACTGATATGATTCTGTGCTCTTGTACTGAAAACTTTAATAGTGCAACTTTGACGAGACCGATGAAACCCTAGACTCTTTCATATTGAAGATAATCAGTGTGATGCCGTTCAGATATATACTTTCCCATTTAGCACTAACATCATCAATTTTCCATAAAGACATAGTTGAAGTTTTATAACAAGCGACTCTGGAATACAATGCTTTTACTTAAAGGCACGATACATCCCGATGAACTTAACCTTGTATATATGGAGATGGCAGATTTCATTGATTCTATAGTCAGTAAGTTTTAAGCCCCAAACAGATATGACGCGGTAAACTGAAGCGGTGTTTTATGTTGACGTAATGTGAATTAATTACGCTTCACATGTCTGTATCTTCTACCATAGAGCTAAGGAAATACGTATAGGAAATTCGATGCTCGCAATTGCCGTTCCCTTGCACTTTAAAATAAAACCGCGGCATTTAAATCTGAACGAGCCTTCTAGTGAACATTAAAAACAAAAATGAAAATGAAAGAGGAGGTAATATATTACCATCTCTACTCGAAGACGAGACCACAACAACTTGATCGATTGGTACTTAACACTATTCTGCAAATGAACTGGTTATGCAGTATAGCGACGTGATATTAATGGTAATCTTGTCCTTCTTTCAATTCTAGCTTTGATGTGCACCTGCAACCCACTCAGAAAGCAAGGCAATCGATAGAAAGGGGCGGACGCGGATAAAAGAAGATGATAGGATTCTCGCACCATTAACACATTTCATTGATGTATCCAGATGTGAAGGAAAAGTATAAAACTAATAAGATGACAGAACATGCTGGTAAAAAAAGAACAGAGAACCATACCTGTACCATTATCTGAATGATCTACATATCCTTTCATTTTTTGTCTTCAATTTTTCCAGCAAATGAAAGGCCCATTACACACACTACAAACTTCTAACCAGAAAAAGATTAAAATATAGGAAAGTTGAGAGGAGAAAATGTCTCCGATTTTTGAACTAAGGAGAATATGTTTTGATATATCCCGAGGAGTTATACTTTCTCTTTTACGTTGTTGGCGTCATCGAAAGAAGGTGTATATCATCATCAGGAGAACTAAGGATTAGTCAACTGTTGTACCCCTCAAGACACGATGGTTATCACTATCACCCTACCCATCTTACCTCTACGGGGAATATGATGTCTAAAAATATAAAGAGGGGGGAAGCAGTAACAATTGCGAAATCTTATCATGTGACCTAGCCCCCCCCCCCCTCCCAACCCAGCCAAGAGCAAGGGTGATTCTGATCTCTTCAGGTGACACCATTGGGCGGACGAATGTGTCATGTTGGATCAATACGCCTCGCTGCATTTCGCCATATCCGGCACAACTTTGCCAACAGGAGACTGATAATGGTGCGGAAAGAAAGGTCAAGTACTCGGCACGATGCAAATACCACATCCCAGATCAAAGATACAAGTGTCGACGTTATTGGCTTGATCATAAAGGCCAACTATGGATCAATGATTTCAAGATATGGCGTCAATCTGCGGGGAGAGATCAGGATGAATTTATTTGTCTCTTAATTAGAAAAAAATCCAACTTGCTCATGCGACAGAAAGTGGATTGCGCCGATCTATAGCCCGAGGCAGACGAGCCACAAGAGATGGACGTGCTGTTTCAAGAAGACAAAATGCATTCGAGAAATGGACTTTGGAGGAGTAAAGATCATCTTATGAACCCCATTAGGATGATGAACTCGCAGTGGACTCTGACACTGACTCAAGCCGGCCATGCGAATTAAGGAAATTGTCGAGCATATGGAAATGTAATGAAATGCCCATCCGAGATTAGAAACCGTCAAGAGTAGGGAAGGGAAAGGGGTTTGGGGAAATGAATGGGCAATGGAAAGGCAATATGAATAGTGAAATGATCACAGGAATACGAAAAGAAAACACAATAATGTAAATGCAGTGGTAGATTCATAAAAATTTTGAACATGAAATTGATATGTTCCTTTGTTGGACACTGGGGCGTTACAAATGCATAGGAGTAACCAAAATTAAAGAAATGAAGACTTCAACGAGGAAAGAAGTTATTTGTCATAACCATAGAATCCTCAACGATCATATTCGTTATCAAAACAAAGCGAAGGTGCTTTTGTTTTTAATAGAGCTATTCCATGCTCGAGAAATGTTATATTATCGTGGCATATTTTCCGTCTACTTATCAAACGACACGTTGTTTGGGATGATATGTATTTAAACGATTGAAAGCTCGAAATGGTAATATTTCATTGATATCAATAAAAGCTACATCTCATACGGGAACTGCCTGTGTCCCAATGACACTACCCTGATTTCCACTTAATTCCTTAAAAAACGATTGCGAGATGTACATTAAACAATAGGTACTTTAAAGAATAGAATCAAAAGTTTCCTTATGATTGAAAAAGTCAGAAGATTGGACTATGTTTTTTTTCGAAACAAAAACAAACCACTGACAAAACGTTAAAACAGAAACCTGACACTGAAGTGAAGAGGGTATCTATTCTTGTTTTGCGCAGGGATTTTTTTTTTTGAAACCTGAGCTCCTTCCGGATCTTTGATTCAATCACAATTTGATACACATATGCATTGCCATGGTAACTAGAGGAGCAGTACATCCCCCTGAAGCCGCCCCCTGATACCATTTCTTCAAAACAAGTTTTGTTTGTCTCTCGGATTTGTTAAAATCTAAATTATCTTCAGATGTAAAGTATATACATAGCCATAATATAGAAAGAAAAATAACTGTCAGCAAACCAACGTCGATGGCAGAATTCAATAAGTGATTAGGAAAGGCTTCAGACTCGACACCGAAGGGGTCCTAATCAACCACGCTTTCAAGATAGCTGTTGATTCAAGGACTTCGTTGATCAAATTCCAATTAGGCAAAGGTGCAAAATCCACCGCTTGAAGATGGGCGAAACGTCTCATGAACGATCAGTTGGATTGCTAACGCTAAGCGAGGGTGACATATTTCAAGGATAGTTAATCAATGACTATTCATTAATTGAGTGTATTAACCTGTCTCACCAAGGAAGTGAACACCGTTTCATGGATCCACCCATAATGCCTATTAGGAACGTATTAATTTTGGTCTTCAGGTGTTTTAGGTTCTGTACGTCTGGAGCCAATTTAGACTGTTGTTGTTATTATTTTTTTATTTATTTCAATACGGTAATAATAAAACATGCTTTCAGCCGCAAGGCTGTTTTTTCACCAAGTCCGTAAACAAACGAAGTCAACATTACAAAAATAACATAGCATTTACAAATTTATTTACAAAAGATATATAAAGATTTACAAAAACTAAATACAAGTTATACACAAATTATTTTAACAACAAACAAATTTGAGTAGAGATAACAGAGATAGAAAGGAAAATAGAAGAATCAGACAAACGGTATTTACGAACAAAAAGTATCATGATCAAAATATAGTTGAGGGAGGTTATTCAATGATTAACTGGCAGTTTAAATTGTGTTTGTTTTTTTTAAAGTTAGTTTGAGGTTTGGCACTGTCACTATTGACTGGTTAAAATCCTGTTTCATATAAACTCTAAAAGCAAAAGAAAAAAGCTATGTTTACTTGTCCCCAATATTAGGTATAACTATTATACCCAACATCTTGTATCGCTCTCTGTGTCTCTGTTTCTATCTTCCTTCTTTTCTCTCTGTATCAACCTTTGTGGATATGCATACACCCCATCTCCGCTCTTTCAAAGACCAAAATGTTTAAAAACTAGAAAACGCCATGGAGTTATTGTATATTCCATTTATTTAATGTACCTTCTAATATAAAATACAGGTTGTATATTTTGGTCTGATATCCTTGCATTATGATAAAATGGCAAGTCTACATGGCGTGACCCTTACATGTTGGCCTTTCTTACACTTATGTAAATGTAAGAGAACACCGCAACAAGGATACACTTTTTCATATCATGCATGTATGTTGAGGGCTAAAATATGAAATTGGTTTGACACCAGTGCATGTATATGTATATGAACACGTTAGTATGTGGTATCATTTTGCAAAGAAATTATAATTTTGTGATTTTTATTGCTGCAGGGCATGGCAAAGTCGTTATTGGTAGCAGGTGTGTCTTGGTCTAATCAGGACGAGGACAGTAGAAGCATCTAAAGGCTTTCAGCTGTTTGCAAAATCATAACTAATCATGGTAGTGAGTCCCTTATTATACCCTACGCACAAGAATTCTGAGCAACCTGTGTGATCTCTTATCATTCGCCTTCTTCTATTTTTGTTCGTGTTTAAAAAATTTCATGTGAGGACCTAGAATTTTTTTAAAGGTCTCGCAAAGGGACGGCTGATGCAAAGGCAGCGTGAGGAAACTGGGCTTCTACCCATAAGCAAAACAGAATGTAGTTTATACAATCGGCTTAAGTTAAGAGAAGACCCCCTTTTCCTTGATGGATAAAGGAGACTGGAGCCAGAAGGGTGTTTACTCATATACTTGTTCACAGAGTTAGCCCTTCTGGCTCTAAATAGATTAATATTAACAAAAATGAGACTTTCAATATGCAGCAGTCATGTGGAAAATGTCGAACCTACAGACGATGGTAATGGCAGGAAAATTCAACGGCTTTTATTATTTGTCATCCGAATTATTCATTCTATTATACCTTCGATAGTACATTCTTCTTGTGGAGCTCTTCCTTCCAATTTATTATGCCATAAAACAAAGTCAACATAAGTTCGTATATATCAATGCAAAACTGAGAAATAAAGATTATTCGAATAATTCTTGTAGGTTTCCTTAATGGTTATGTTTGAAATATATATTTTTTTTAAAGACCGAAACACGGTGCAATTAGGCCTTACAAACGACTGTTATGATTTTTACGGAAGTACCTGTAAATCTCTTTGAGTGGAGACAGATGATATATTATGTAACAAACGTATTATGTAAAGGGAACCTTAATTACAAGCATAATGCTTCCAAGGTTTCCTCCTCATTACTGCAGATTATTGTTAGCATCATTTGTATTTAATGACTTGCCATTAAATCGTTTTTATTACTGTTGTATCTATCGAATATTATGTACATGTTTTGCTACATTGTCTATGCCTTACTTTGTAAATTTCTTTTCATATGCAGTTAATGTGGAAATAAACCTTTAAAAAAAAATTAAAAAAGAAGATTCTTTTCGGGATTCCTGACGACGGACACAGCATTCTGTTCGTAATGTTTTCTTTCCTATCACAGTGCTTACAGTGCTATTTAGAACAGAATCGAAACCTGACTACTTACATGGCGCTACCAAAAAAGCCTTCTATACATTACTATATATTCCAAAATCTGTATCGATTAAGGTATGACATCTTCTGTTAATTTTCAACTTGTAGTACGTGTAGCATTTCACAAAAGGAGTAATAAAAGGGTCGGTTCAGTTATATATCTGCAAAAGTCAACTTTTTTTTTACAGGTATATACACAAAAACGAAGGAAATTACTCCCAAACGTGAGATTAGATACAGAGTACTTCATCTGTTGAATTAATGTAATAAAAATCGGCAAGCATTGGTGATACAAAACTAGAGCGCCTAATGGCCAACATTTCATAAGTAAACACTCTAAAAACAGTTGGGCGAAATTTACCCAAAATTAGATGAAAGAAGATCTTGAATGTTGCTGGATAAAATATTATTCGACTTTGCGTAAAAATCTTGTTTCTACCTCCGAGAAGTCCTTTAAAACTCTTCACCTATCCTTGTCGCTCATTTATCTTTGCTCACCTGTCTCTTTCGCTCATTTAATGATACCCCTCCCTCTTTTCACCCTCTCGATCTAATTTCCCCCTCGTTTTTTCTCTCTCTCTCTTTCTCTTCCTCTCTCTAGGATTTATTTTAATGTTATGTTTTAATTTCGGTTTAGGTTTCAAAGTCCATGTTGTATACATTGCATAGCTAATTTCTTACTTCCACTTTGTTTTTTCTTCTTCAAATGAATAAAACAAAACGATCAGTACTTTTCCCCAACAAAACAAAGATACTTACAAAATAACAAAACATCCTATATCGAGAGTTGTTTTTCCGGTTTTCATCACAGATTTGTGGAAAGAGTTAATGGCCAGGATTGATCAACTTACTGTACGACATCACAAGACTATCAAATTTTAATCTCTTAAAAGCATGTTGGAATGATTCGATATCCATTCTGCATAGGAATGTATTTCAAATTTTCACTAGTGCTCCATGTTCTGTTACATTGAGAAATACGAGCTTGTCTTCCGATTCAAGTCTGTTTTTGTCATTGACATAAATGCATGTTATAAAGTGCCTTACATTCTAAAGTGTCAGGGCGATGCATTAATGGAGTGGTACATATATCCATTTCAATTTCAAATATACTAGTGCGATCAAAACGTGTGGAATATTGTAGGCATGTTTATCATGTGCATTGTCTTCCGTTTACCTTTCTTCCTTCTTGAGTTTTACAAAAAACTCCATTGCAGTTTTAAAGTTTATTGAAAACTACGATCAACAATGTAGGTAAGGAAAGCAGTATTATACAAACAAAAATACGAATGATTAATTCAGTATGGGATTTCCTAATAATCTTCTTAAACCATTTGTCTATCCATATGCATTTGCATTGAGAGAATACACATATTTTATTAACCTGACTTGTGTAACCAAGGGCAACAGAAAAATCCAAGCCGGATGTTCTTTTTTTCCTTGATTCAGCACAAAATTTACCGCAATGAGATTGATGAGTGACGTCGATGTTAAGCCTATATCCCCAGTGTTCTCCGGTCGCAAAAGGGGAATATCTTTAAAGATTCAAGAACGAATGCAAATATGTTTTTTAAACAAAATAAGTGACTGATGGATTTACATGATGGAATACCAGAGCGGTGTTACCATGGTGATACCAATTTGACTCTGCCCACTGGCGATGTAGCTCTGCTACTAAGCATGGCTTATTGCGAAGCAAACGTCCGGTATGCATGTATAACAAAGGTGTTCTGATGAGCGAATTGCAGGCAAAAAAAAGGACAGTCTTATGTATTATGTACAACATACACGGTATACAGGGGGAGATATGGGGAGGAACAGAATGCGAAACAGGATGAAGGACCGGAAGAAAATAAACATAAGATAGAAAGCGAGAGAGAGAGAGAGAGAGAGAGAGAGAGAGAAATGAAGCCAGTCACAATTTCAAAGAATTGTTCTATAAACTTCGAACAGTTATTCAATAATGAAAAGTTGATCAGCAAAAGGATACAGATGCAGAAGTGGGGTAAACAAGAGAAGGACGGAGATAAGTCATCCATTATTAATTTCTTTACGTAATAAGGGACAAGAAAACAAATCGTCTTCTTTTATCCTTATCGTTACACAATGCCGTCAAACCTATATTTGGCAGAAAGCTTTTACCTCTAGGTGACAACTCTTAAAAAAACATACATTTGTATTAAAAATAGGTTAGACAAAACAATGTTGATCATCCTATTAGGAGTTTTTAAGTGGTGTTTTGTTTCTTTTCCATGTCTGGAAAGAACGAACAAATTGGCGGACGGGAAATCAATTCGACGAGTCATCGATTGTCGCCTGTCTTTTTTTTTTGCGCCATCTTTTGTTATTACGTTCGAGAGGAAAAGTGGGGCGGGATAAAATGAAGGGCACTACTGCTATATTCTATCCAACAGAAAGAAATAAAACAATCAAAGCTGATAAATTATAACCAGATATTGCCAGGAGCTCTTTGTTAACACGCTACTGAAGGCCTAGAAAAATAAAAAAGCACTTATTATGTGTATGCTTCACTAATCAAAACATTTGTAAGAGTATAATTATATTATGCCCACATTATGAAACTCCGTGTCCTCCATTAATATAACCCCGTCTTTTAGCATGGCTGTACAACGGCGCTCTAGAATGTCAATGAATTCATTCCTATTGTGTATCCATTTACTTCACTTGGGTGGAGAGTGGCAAATGTAGATTAACAATTATATATAAAAAAAATATATGTTCCTTAATAATGCAGTCGGATCTGATCGGGTATTCTTTACAATTTAATAATACAATTTAGAGTGAATTCCCCGCAGAATACCGTCATCATTTTTTTAAACCGTTTTCACAAGGTTTCAAATATTGCTGTTGTTGTTTTTTCATGGGGGAGGGGGGGGGGGAGGGTACTTCTGAAGCTCTCTTATCGGAGGAAGGCAAACTCATTTTGTACGCTTGCCATCAAGAGCTGACTGATATATTTCCATTGTTGTGTGTGTGATACATTTACGTGGCGCCTCTTTTTTTCTTCAAATTATTTTTTTAAGGTAAACTTTACTTGGAACCTATAACTTTATAGAGTGAATTTGGGATAGATCATTCCATGTGTGTGTATGCGTATCGTTTTTTTTCAATGCATACAACTTGTGAAGAAGATGATTTGATGAATGTAAAGTAATCCCCCGTTTTGCTTAACGTATCAGCGCCCTTTCGGCTTTCAGCGAAAATACTAAGTAATTGATGATATACATACTGGTAAACACGTTTCGTCTGTCAACTTAACTAATTTGTTCTCCTCTCCTCCTCTGGGAATATATGATGTATTTCATTCCATCCCATCTCTTTACGTCTCTCTCTCTCTCTATCTCTACCCATCTCTTTTTACAAATATCTCTTCATATCTGACACCCGTTCTTTATTCGTTACTGTCTTTGTCTCTCCGTCACGATTTCTATCTGCATGTCTGTCTTTTTTTTTCCATTCTTGCTATCTGTCTCCTCTTTCAGGTCTCCTCACATGCCTCTGTCTCTGTCTGTCTCTTTCATTCTTACTATCTGTCTCCTCTTTCAGATCTCTTAACAACCTCTGTCTCTGTCTGTCTCTATCATTCACACCTTCTGAGACTTTTGTCTTATTTAATTTATTTGATTTATTTATTACTTTTCTTTCATTAGCATTCTCCTATTAAGCTTGCTTGCATCTTTCTTCTGTTTCCTCATCGTTAATATTCCACACGCTCGAGCACATCTCACACAGTTTATCTCTCTGTATTTTTGTTATCATCTCGTCTCCCCTTCTCTCTCTTTCTTTTAATCTATCTCTCTATATCTCTCTATCCCCTCTCTCTATTTCTTTCTCTCTCTCTCTCTCTCTCTGTCTCTCCCTTTCTCTCTCTCACTCTCTCTCTCTTTCTCTCTCTCTCTTTCTCTCCCTTTCTCTCTCTCACTCTCTTTCGTCCTCCTTCTGATCCTTTTATTGTTTCCGAATTTGCCCCCATTTTTTGTACTATATTGTATGCCTCAGATGAGTACATATTAGGACGCGAAATCGGACATTGAGTAATTAACTTCCAGCTATACGGGATATTGTGTATATTTCTAAACTGACGGCAAGCAGGTCTATGAAAGTGATAATAAAATTGTTAAACGTTGATTCATAATTTTCTAGTTAAATGTTATGTATGAAGCTTACATACCCTGAGAAGCCATCCTTTATTTAAGATTTTGTTATAATGCCATTTCAAGTGAAATGTACTAATATTTTTCTTTTACTCGTCCTAAGAATGAAATATTTTCTTAATAGTAATGAAAAAAGTAAATAATTCGATTTCGCTCGGATTTCTATGTCGATATGTAATCTGTTGACCTAACATGGCATTGTCTAACAATTACGTGGCCTTGTAAAACAAAAACTGATACAAAAAGTGGGATTGAAATCGCGCTGCCTGTTTGGGTCTCAGGGCGCCCTCTTCAAAGGTCTTCAACCTTGCGATAACCCCCTTGCATCGATCGAATCAGGGTATCCTTGATAAAACCGATCACACCTCAAGGTCTTTGCATGGATGTCTTCTAAGATGGAAGTAGTTATGATGATACACATCTAAATACTCCTGAGAGATGCTCCTTAGTGGATCTGCATGCATGCTGGAGCACGGACGGGCCCTGGTAGGATGAGTGAGACCGTCGCTATCAGGGTATCGCCTTACTACTCGCCGGTGCACCTGAAGCTTATAGCGATAGCGTACGACCACCATCTGCGGGGCTCGAGCGTAATGAAAACGACCCTTGTCACCCAGATGAGATCGTGTTTCGGAGGAGCGCTCTACGAAATCATAGTCAGGTAATTTTTAGGATTAGGGCAAAGAAATGGAATGCAATAATTATATTATGCATTTTTTTTCGATATTGGATCATGTTCACTTGTGGGATTGATTGATTCCTACAAAATTAATATGCATTTATGGCGCGAACCTCTACATAAACAGAATGTTTTTTTCGCGGCACCGCCGTCTTTGAATAACGTTTTAACAGTTACGCGCATGGGTTCAGATTGAATCCTGGTCACTAGGTTTATTGATTCTTAAATATAATATAAGCAATTAAAATGTTGTTGTATTCGTTTCATGGCTCATAAATCCGTGCAAATATAATCCCTATCAGGCCCATACTCATTATAAAGCGAGCAGGAAAGGCTGGAAGAATACAAATTGTGGATGAAGAGCTAAGGAGAAAGTGAATCGATGTCACACGCTTTTTGGATGTCATATATATTTGCTATACTCACATAAACTAAGTTGGATAATTTCAACATAATTCTGTGGGCAAAAAATTATTCTGCCTCTACTTACTAAATACTTAAATCCTGACAATCTTCTCTACCAATATTACAATGATTATACATGTAGTTTAGGTTATGACACCTAGAGTCCTGTATTTTTCTCAACTCAGCGCCGTCTGAGATTTCGTTCTGCCTTCAATCACGGGTAGAAAAAGCCTCAGCAACACCTCATGCAATAGCTTTAGAAAGTTAATCAAATTAATTCCATTTCTTGCATCACGATGAATACCAAAGTCGATACGCTGTCTTCTACCTGTTGAAACGGGGCTGCTCTAAAAATAAGATCGATTCGACCAAGTAATGATTTCCCCAGGGCTCCGAGGCTGGATGCATATTTCTCACATAATCCGCGTTCCTGTCTATACCTGAGTGACTCAGATTCCCAGTATTATGAGCTGACAAGTGAGAGGAGATATTGATAGATAGTTCGATGATGCCAAAGTTTATGAATTAGCCCATGGCGTCTCACAATATTTGATGATTGATACGAAGTAAACCATGAGCTGTAAGAGGTGTTTCTGAGGGAAAATGCACGGGGATTTTTCAAACATAATTTGTAAACATGGAATATGAAGAGATGGATACACATTACTTAATCTAATTTAATTCTGTATTTGCTAATTCCAGCCGATACAGGAGTTCAAACAGCTTAAACTACATCTAGATGAATCAAAATGATATGCTAAGTAATGGAAGTGATTTTTTTTTCTCTCTCTCTCTCTTTCTCTCTGTTCCTCTCTCCTTCTATGTCTCTGTCTCTGTCTCTCTCTTTCATCCATTGAGCTAGTTTCAGTTCGTTTACGTACAGGCGATGCGAGGGAGTGAATAGTAATCATGCTAGTGCTTATCATATTGAGCTATTCACCCCACAATAATTGATTCATACATTGGAAAGCCTAGCTGCTTGATGGGCCACATTTAACACGGCTATTGAACTCCACGACAAAAACCATCATCTGTATCCATGGTCAATATGCCATGCATGGGACCATAGCACCAATGGTATTCACACCCCTCGTCCAATCTGATTCAGATTTGACCCATTCACTTGACTGCAAATAACTAACCACTGGTCATTAGTAATGATTATCTGGCCATGCTTAATAATTGACCTATTAGTGATATAACTCTGAATCTACAGAGCATCAACAGAGAAAACGTACCGGGCAGCTAGAAGGAATGGTCCAAACTTATTGGTAATTAATTACTTCTGGAGAAGGCGGTATCGAGTCTTTACCAATTTAAAGCATGACTTCCCCCTCAATCAGTCAGATGATGCAGTAAGGTTACGCGTACAATCTGTACGACGCGCGAGCATACACACACGCACCCACACATACCCGCACACACACGCACAACGCACACACACCGAAAACTCACACACACGCGCTCGCACACACATAACGTACTTTAATACACACACTATTAAACGCAGCACATTAATGATGAATAAGAGGAGGAAAAGAAGGGGAAGCTTTGTTTATATTCGTTGGCGTTCGTTTTGATGCAAAGAGAGGTTTTTTTCTTCCAATTTAATTCAACTGTGCAGGGATGCAATATCGAGCAGGGGATTTACATGTCATATGCGAAGCTTCGATCCCCACTCTAGAAAAAAGATTATGTTTAACATTAAAATAAATACTTTTTTAATGTAACATATAACTCTTCACGGAGGACGAGCTCACGAATCTTCATGCAAGTGCGTCATCGCTTAATCTTTCTAAACGTCTATATCCTTACCATTATTGGAGTTTCATCTTGTACAAATACGCATGAAATTGAATCTGAGGCCCAGTTTGAAATCTAGGTCTGTCTAATATACATTAAGAGTATCATGAATCTCAGTAATCAGCGCATGCAGATATTATTCCATTTATCGAGTCTTGAAATCTCCGCGTATGTCATCGGATGGTGTTTAGATACGAAGGGTCCCCCAGGTGCTCCCGGTTTGCAAGCGGTAAAGGCGGTAAGCTTTCACTATTAATGCTCATTGTAAATATTGATAAACACATCAGATCATGCTCCATCTATCATATGATGACACATGCTGTGCTATAATTTTCATTCTTCATTCAAGAGGTGCACTTACACCAACATCCTGCGTTTAAAGGCATATTGGTTTAATATTGGTTCCCCTAACCCCCCCCCCCTATTTGCATGCTTGTTCTCGACGCTATGATTTATAATTGGAATTATCATCCTTTCAAACAACTATTCATTCGGGATATCTGTTTACTACTACTGCTACTACTGATAATAATAATTATAGGAATAACAAGGATAATGATAATGATAATAAGTTGGCCTTATTTCAGCCGCGGTAAAACGTCATTATAAAAACTGATCTTCCTGCGGACCATGTGAATATTTTCACCCCAGCATTGCCTAGTACCTATTTAACACACAGGGGGTGTTTCATCAACTAAAATTGATCCAATCGATTTTAAGATCGGTTTTAGGGTTTAATGAAACACCCCCTGGGTAGAGAAAGGGACAATATCTACGGATATAAGCACTAAGCAAGGATCAAACCCTGACCTCTATATAGAGAGATCTCGAGAATCAAGGGTCTTCATAAACTTGACAAATCTTCCCCCGTGCTGTCACCATGGACCCTCTAATTCCTGTCATTATACCTGGATGATGATGGAACCTTTTGTGCTAACTGAATTCATAATTTCATGTCGAACTGTCAATTTGTTCAGGAATTTGTTCACTTTCAGAAGCTATACAGCATTGAAGTCCGCAACAGGTTCCAGCCCCTAGAGAAGGAGGAAGAATCAGCTACCGAGAGGTATGAGCGATTCATAACAGCACATAAGGAGGCTACTGAGAAAGTTATCCCAGTGAAAAAGAAGACAAGAAAGTTGCATTTTCCCAACGATACACGTGTAACCAGTTCTAGAAATAAGATCAATAAAGCCTACATGGAGTACCAGAAAGATACAACTGATGAAAATCGGCAGATCTACAAGCAAGCCAAGCACAACCTTGAGGAAGCATACAATGTAATTATAGAAGAAGATCTTGATAGTAAACTAAAAGATGTGGAGAGAGCGCATGCCAACAGTAAACATGGGCAGAGCTGGAGGCTCATAAATGACATAACCGGAAGGAAAGCATCCCCGAAAGGGCAGTTAAAAGGAGACACACAGAAAGACAGGGTCATAAACTGGTTCAACCAGTTCAAGAATCTTCTTGGAAGCCCTCCTGATATAGATGATGAGGATGAAGAAATTCTGCCTATACTAGAGAGTCTGAACATCAAGACAGGGCCATTTGATCTGGAAGAATATTCAAAGGCAATAAAGTCACTAGTAGAAGGGAAGAGCTTTGGGGAAGACGGCATACCACCAGAGGTTCTAAAAAGATGTGACCTGGATGAAATTATTCCGAGTTTCTGCAACAACGCTCTGATCAATGAAGAAAAGCCCCACCAATGGTCCATACTGAACATTGTACCAATACCAAAGTCTGGAGACCTGAGCCAAGGAGGAAACTATCGAGGAATCAGTCTAAGCTCCATCGTGGCCAAAACTTTCAATAAATTGATTTTGAACAGGATCAGACCTGTACTTGATAGTCACCTGAGAACCAACCAAAATGGATTCAGAGTTGGAAGGACCACAGTGGGACATATTTTGGCACTTCGCAGGCTTATAGAAGGAGTAAAAGAAAATCAGCTCCCGGCTATTATCACATGTATTGACTTTCGCAAAGCCTTCGATCCCATCCACAGAGGCAAGATGTTGAAGATCCTTACTGCATATGGCATACCGGAACAACTGGTGAATGCTATTGGCAAGATGTACGAAGACACCAAAGCAAAAGTAATATCACCTGATGGAGAGACTGACCTCTTTGAAATCATGGCTGGTGTGCCTCAAGGTGACACGCTTGCACCTTACCTATTTGTAATAGTCCTCGATTATGCCTTGCGAGCAGCTATAGACGGCCATGAAGAAGAACTTGGATTCCAACTAGAAAGAAGGAGAAGTAGGAGAGTTGGTCCGGAAATCATAACAGACCTAGATTTTGCCGATGACATAGCCCTGCTATCTGAGGAATTAGAGCAAGCCCAAAAACTCCTGAGCAGGCTGGAGACATCGGTAGGCAAGGTCGGGCTCCGGATGAATTCAGGCAAAACCAAGGTCATGTCATTCAATCACAGGGGGATCATCACTATAAAAACAAATGATGAAATTCAGTTGGAGAATGTCCCTGATTTCAAGTACCTGGGAGCACTGATGGTGAGCACAGAAAAAGATGTGAAAGCTCGTAAGTCAGCAGCATGGAGAGCGTGTAGCAAGCTTGGAAGAATCTGGAAATCTTCTCTTCCTAGGCAGTTCAAACAACGTTTGTTTGTTGCTACAGTTGAATCTGTGGTGCTATACGGCTGCGAAGCATGGGCAGTTACAACAACGCTGGCAAAAGAATTAGATGGTTGCTACACCAGACAAATAAGGAGCTGTACAGGAATCTACCAAAAGTATCAGAAAAGATCAGGTAAAGAAGACTACGTTTTGCAGGCCACAGCTGTAGGAACATCAATGAACCAATATCTCAGCTTTTACTCTGGAAACCTAAACACGGGAAGAAGAAACCTGGAAGACCTCATCTTACCTATACAGACCTACTCAAGAAGGATACGGGACTTGAACTGTCAGAGATAAAAGCAGCCATGCTGGACAGGAATGTGTGGAAGGCCATCACAGCTCGGGCAGTTGACCCGACTTAAGCAAGTAAGCAAGTTCAGGAATGAACTAAACGCAAATTTGAGTTCATGAGAAAAAAGTAGGTAGAGACATGATCTGTGCTGTGATACTCTTTCAATCAACAAAATTATTCTATCATAGTAACGAAATTGATAATATTTACGCCTTTTACCTGTATAAAAATTGATAATTACGCATTTTACGCATTTTACCTGTAATTCCTATGACCTAGTCCACCTAGAAAACTGCGACTTTCAAGTTTATTTTTAAACAACACCGATAAAAGTGCTTCATCTACAATACCAACGTGTACTTTCGTCATATCAAAACTGAAATTCATCACCTGGAAATATTCAACTGGCTGGAGAGATAGAATATGCTATCCTTTCAGCGGAATTGCCTTCGGCTAGATAATATCTACTTTGAAACTAAAAGAGAAATGTAAACTGATAGGGGAAAAGCCGGTGTGATTGGAAATTGCTATTTCCCTCTTCCTGCATCCATATGTCCACATGGATACTCTTCGCGGTGTTGAGTTCGCTGACATACTTCTACATCAAGAGCTGGCTGAAAATGACCAGGATGCCAAAAATTGCGCACTTAGAATACGATTTCTTGAATTTGAATCTCTATAAATGTAAGAAATATTTGCCACCGATATTTATTATTTTCGCGATGAGAAAGAAAAAAAATAAGAAAAAAAATCTCGAGGTAGTATGAATCCTGTACCAAATTTCTATTGGCTCTGATAATTAGAGACCTTGCCTTATTTTTTAAACAAAAATGTCAAAAGGCTTAAAGGAAAATAGTGCGAAACCTGTGTATAACATTTACTGTAACGTTTGCTAAGCAGACCCTGAATCTAAATCTCGTGCACGCGAATTATGTTTTTTTGTTTTGACAGCTTGATATAGCTGCAGGTATATTCTTGTTTTGATGTCCTATTTCAGCAGATATCTAAATCAAATGTAGTATAATATATACGTGAGTTTTTAACAAATTCGGGCCTTGTTACATGAGGCCTTTAATCCGTTGGAATAGGAGGAACATGTCCGGGTTTCTCTGAGACACCCAACGGCCCAACAATAATATTTTCAAGCTGTAAAAATGCATTTGTTTGCTGCATTTATTACGGCCTGATATGTTTGCCTAAACATTTACTTGTAAAGATTTAAAATACTTTGAGAAAATCCCTACCAAGTGATGCAAATTTCTGACACCACTTACAACCGTTGTGCATAACCATAATACTTATTCTACTTTATATTTCAGAGGTCTAAAAAAACACAATAAAAAATAAACAAGCAAACAAACAAAACCATAATTCTATTTTTACCAGATTTATTTCTTAGGAGATATGTCATTGCTATTTCTTTCACAGTTGAAGAAGTAGATTTATGGATATGTATCTTTCCCATTATGTATGTCCCTTCATAGAGGCCGTTTCGTAGCCGAAATAAATCATTGTTCTGTTTATTTCATACATATTGTAGCATTTGGACGGTATCCTCGTTACTCAAAGTGACATGATTGTCTCGAGGGCGAGTGCAAAAATATACTTGCAACGACGTCTTTGTGAGAATAAAATCGAATTGTTAATCTCTGCCTTCTCCCAATTAGAAACATGTCTATATTACATTTCTGTATGGAATATTACATTCGTTCTAATCAGCGCTTAAAAAACAGAAAGTAATATAGAATACATTAAATATTACTTTAACAACTCTCCGTGAATTATGACTGCTGTTTAAGCCCTCTTTTGAAGAAAGAGAGATTACATTCGATCCGACTGTGAAACATGGTTTATTGAAATCTTTTACAAATGAAGTCATTTATAATATTAACTTAATACAGTCGTTTTCCGGTTGGTTGACGCAGGGGAAAGCGTTCCCAATGGTGGAATACAGCTATAACATAATCCTGAAGATACTTTCGTTGAATATTGTCTCCAATGTGATTATGTGATGACCGGGGGGTATTTTAAATGTTAGACTTATTGTTTCCTTGATAAACGAATGAGTTGCCTTAAGTTTCTCGATTTCCAGATAAAACAAGGGGAAAATGAAATATATTTTCTTATAACCTGCCCCAGTTTTATGTCAACATTTAGTGAAAGCACGATTCATTCGGGCTCTATTAAAGAATTACCTGGAGTCACGGAATAGGAAATTATTAAAATATGTATTATAAGTGTATTTTCTTAAATTACAAACCCGGAGGTATCATGAACAAAACACTCCATAATGATCAATATGATTACTTTTACCGCTACAGGCGCTTATCTCATTTTTTTTTAATCGTCGATCATATTACCAAGAAAGGCCCCTTTTGCTTTACAATGATAGTGGTCAGTTATATCTGTTTCAATTTTTGATAAAAAGCAAATGTAAACGAAACAACTTCATGAAATGGGCAAACATTTAGACTTATCACAAAGGGAAAATAATAGGAACAATTAAAACTACTTAATGATTTTGTCTGTCTTTCATGGCTGGGTGTAATCAAATTTATCCATCATTATCGAATTATCGAAATGCTTCCACATAACTGCCTTTGAGCTAACTATCACACAAAAATAGCCAAATGTAAGTTGTACCGGTCGCTCTTATAATGTTATTTCTTTTCCATACACTGCTCATAATATTTATAAAAGACTCAAGACATATCAATAGCGCCAATTCAAATTTGATATTTTGTGCGAACGTCCGACTTAATTACATTAGTAGTTTCATATTTGGCCAGTACAACGGAAAAAAGAATTGTATGAAATAAGTATCGTACTTGACACACAAAAGGTGTTGTCCCAGAACAGATTGTTATTTATTCGAAATTGAGAATGCCAATTCAGATGGTGTATAAATAATATAACAGCTTGAGAACCAATTTAAAAACCAAAAGGCGTATTATTTGCTTCGCTATTATTAGATTATCGATATTGAATCTTGAAAATGGTTCCAAATGTCTGGCAAAATTATTTTTTACTTCCATCGGTTTAGCGCGTTCAAGCCTATCAAAAGCAGCTGCAGCGCAAAATGTTCAACCACCAAACCACTCACAAATCCTGTTAATTGATTGCGGAATGTCTACAATTACTTTTGGCCGAAGGATGGCGTACCACATTTGGTTTTGGATTCTAAGGCTTAAATAGCATCAAGTCTTCCTGGACAAACTGTCCCCTCGAATTTTTATAAATGTTTTTAACTGCAAATCTTTTTAGAGTGATTTGATATTGGACAAGTACGGCATCTCAATGAAATTTAAAAGAGGTATTTTTTTACACCACAACTGCAAATTTGGTATATAGCGTCGTCATGAGGCTATCGGTTTTCCACCACAAAATTTACCAGCAACTCACAGAAGAATAATTATTCTTTGCGCATTCTCAATCGCATGATTTTATGTTGCTCATGTTGACAACAATCTCAATACGGATACAGGAATAACAATGCATATCAATGAAACACATGTTTAATAGGATAAAATAATGGCTTGACTATATATTTTACTTTGTATTGAGATGTAAAATAAATGGTAATAGTAAAATAAAACATTGATCAAAACGTCTGTGGGCATTCATTTATAAGTTTTTCTTCGTTTTCTAAAAGGACTTGAAGTAAATTAAATGTTGTATGCATCCGAAAGTGCCGCCTATGACATCTGACATTTCTCAACATAAACGCGTTTAACATATTTAGTTGCCACAGGCTGTGGTTTTTACATGTACAGGTGTACCACAAGAGCCGATCACCCCAAAGAATACGTACCGAAATAACGGAACTATTGTGCTGACAAAGTAACCCATTTCTCGTTTGTGTTGCTACCTGACTACCCTTTTAGCACCTGCTTGTAGCAGTTTTTTATACACGAAATTTTGTGATGGACTAGTGGCGTTAATGGTAAAACCTTCAATAGAGAGGTACAATGTAGTACAATGCAGGGATATTATTTGTCTGTTTGTGTGGCACATAAAGAGAGAAACCTGACGCTCTTGGAGGATGCAAATGGGTCTGCTACAACAGCTGTACCATATCAATCATCATTTCAGAACACCATTGCTGGATTATTACGCGGGGTAAGGTTACAAAATGAAGATTAATCTTCCCTTTCGTCATTCATATGAATTGCCTTGATGAACTGCCAACTATAGCGTACATTAGATACTTCAAAATAGCAAAGAAAATGAATTGCAGAATGAACAATAAAAAACAAAGTACTTGAATATTAATCTTGTTCGACAGCATTTGAATTTGACTGCAAGATTCAATGCCTATTCATGAATGTTGCTGATTAATTGGAATATTATTATGTAACTCTCATGAGATTTCAAAAGAGTCATTTTCGCTTCAAAACAATATGTTGTTCTTTCCTTTGCCCGTGTTCAAACTCCTTAATAATATAAATTCCGTCAAAGATAAAGGTTTAGGTTAAAGATTGGATCTTATATTAGATTTAGCGTTTGGGATAGAGCTAGGTTAAGTATTAGGTGTTGGATGAAAGACTTACGATAAGTGTTAGCAACTGGCCGTAGAGCCACTATCACTTGATAATGTGTTGTCCAAACCTTTCAAGCCTGGCGTCTAACACCGTGGAAGTCATGGAAGAGTGCCTCATACGGTGGCGTAGTAACATTACATCCTTCAAACAAGGTGTCCTATTTCTGACTCCCATATAAAAAAATCCATCCAGGCTTTTAAGTGAGGGCACGCTTAGTTTTCTGGAACACGCCAATTATTAGTGGTGAATGAGGATGATAAAGGTTCCCGAGGGAAGGAAATCCTGACGCCAATGTTAAAACCGCAGTATCCTTCTACGACATACAATATTTCATTTTCTCTCTCACATATAGTGGCACTTCCAAACTAGCTCTTATCGGAGGATGCGCCGATCAGGTCTCTAATCACGATGCAACTGAGGCAAGTGGTTGGCTAGGGGCATTCTGAGAGAGGTGGGGTGTAATATCGTACCCCCATTTTAACTTTTGAACGATTTCTTTCTTTCTTTTTTCAGTTTTCATTTGTGTAACAAATGTTATATCTAGGGAACTGGTACGCCCCCGCCTCCTCCCAATCCTCACACCCTTCCAAAATGATCTTCAACAAAGCCTCAATGTGTGGGTGTTCATTGTCTCTACTCACTTCATCACATCCCGTTCTTCTATCATTATATGTATCCATATAATTTATCTATATAAGCTAACAAGTTAGTAGATATAATAATATTCGTTACATGCAAAGATTCTTGAAACTAGAAAAGCTTCACCAAAGTGCTTTACATATATGCATTTGGTTGTCCAAAGGGTTCCATCAGTTGTCGTCACTCCAAATTCCTGAGGCAAACTGCTTCATAATAATTCACTCCCTTTATTTATTATCCAAAGCCAGTTCAAGAAGACAAATGGTGTCTGAATGGCAAAAATACTCATAAATTCAGGTTCATTTGACGTGCGGAAAACACCAGAATGAAAACCCTTGCTTAAGTTATACATATTTAAGTTGACACACACGTCCATATATTAAATTTATGGACAGCTATGAATTGCAGACAACTCGCTCTTACACGAAATAAGACTGGATCTACAAAAATTAATGATGGCGCCGCGCCGCCACTGGATTTTGAGATAAGCTTTAGTTGGAATAAATGTGACAACATAATCGTCTCTGATGTACTTGACACCTTTTTGTTAGACCATTCATTCCTTGAACGCTCTGGATGTGTCGGAAATGTCGGATGACGCTGACTTCTTGCAGGATGAAATATGAATCGCCACTTCAGTGACGCCAATTCTGTTCTAGGAAATAAGATATAGTGTTGTGTATGCTAATGAATGCATAAGGCTCTATCAGAATGTTTCATTGCGGTAAATTGAGGACTGACGGGTGTAAAGGGGTATTGGGAATAAGACGACTAGACTACATGAATCATGTTTAACGGGGACAGTGGTGTAGCTACGGTTGGCAAGGAGGCATGCATGTGCCCTTCTCTTTCCCCATCGAATGACAAAGAGGGTAAAAGTAAAAGAGGGAGAGAGAAAGAAAAGGGAAGGCAACGTGACAAAAACAGATGAAACATCACCTTCCACACTCTCTCCTTAACCCGTTGACTACTTGATTCTCACATTCCCATAGGCTTAATACAGGAACCACCTGGTTTCAGTATTGAATGGGTTAACCACCGACATTGTTCCGACGCATTTCACCCACCTGAGAAGACTAGTCCCTTCCCATCCCTATCATACCGGTGCCCTCACAATCACTGGACCTAATGTACACCACTGAATGGGTAGCAAGGGAAAGAACCAATTAGACCATGAAGTCATTGAGAAACGTCAAGACCATGATTGGCTTTCAGAAAATGGTGTTGGTTAGTCAAAGAATCACGTGTGACCAACCAATGTGTTGTGACGAAGACTATTCATATCCATTCGCAATGGTAGAAAGCTGCATCTTGAAGAGGCGTTCAGTAATAGTTACAAAGGGGGAATCCTGTCCAAAATAAGGGAGAGTGGATAGGGTGGTCGGTATGTACCTTGGCTGTCATGGTTTGTCCATTATTCTCCTACGTGACGTCGTTATTTTAATGATGATGAACATATGCAATGATTTAAAGAACCAAAGTTCATTAAACATAACCTGCGTTGTGCACTCTTTTAGACACGAGGACATTTGAATTTTTTTTTTTGTTGAAAATGTGGTTAATAGATAAATTTACCCCCCAAAAAAGTATTTAAAACAAATCTTTTTGAACATCTACCAAGTGACAATAATCATCGGGATGGCAACAGAACTAGAATCAGGAAAATGCAATTGTCCTCCAGACAAGCCGTCGATCTAAATTCACTGTCTTGCACAACTTGTTTTGGAGTGAGTGGACCTTTCATCTTGAATCGTGAGCTGCAAACAATGCTGATGGGGGTGAGAGAAACATTAGCCGAGCGACTTGTAATTAGAGAGATTGATCAATGATAGCCGTAGGAATAAGATACTTTGTTGGTCTGCTTGCTATACCTAGAGAAGATGCCACACTCTACGAGGTTCCAGTGACACACTCGTGGGGATTTTCTTTCCATCTTTCGGCGGTCCGATAACTTATCTTCTACTGCAGTATATCGTAGACGACGTAGAGAGCTTAGTAAACTAGATGCGGAAAGCGCAAGTCAAGTATAAATGTAAAACATGTGGTCTTGATGAATGTGTCCGAACCTAATATGAGCATGATGAGTGAATCAATTAATTGAGACAACGAGAGCGTAGAAGCCGTATCCGCCTACTTTCCGCCTACCCGATGTGGTTATCCGCTTAGCCTACTTTGAGTCCGAAAACCTACTCGTCAGATTTCCTTGATTTAAGTAGGAAACCACAAGGGTTTATTAATTCTAACTTTTGGTTGAGTTTTTGTCCTAGTTGGTGTAATATTCAACAAGTGAACGGTGCGCAATTATTTAAATTCATTGCCAGCATATACGCGACTGATGCTCGATATGGGAGCCTAATTAAGCAATCTGGTAACTTTTCACCTGTATCCTAATTTGTTTCAGGCCTATAAAAGCGATAAAACATATTTGGTTAGTGTCTATAAAGCCCAGTGCTGGCCGCTCACACAAAGTCATGAAGGCTTGTTCAGAAATGTCAGAAATGGCTTTGGAAGGCCTCCTGAAAAAAGCCGCGGCTTTTTTTTTTAACGTTTTATTTCGAAGTGCAAGTGAAAATCATATTGCGTGCTACGAAAGTCCTACGGTTATCCACTGAGCTTTGTGCGCGACATACATTTAATGTATAGCGTATTACGCTTTACGTCATCGAAAGAAGAAGTAAAAAGAGAGAAGAAAAAAAAAAAAATCGCGTTTTGCCGCGTTATATCTGAACGAGCTTTCATCCTAAAATAAGAGATGGTCTGCGTGACTAGATGGTCACGTGGAGCAGACCTCGACGTATGTCCACCGCTGTACAATTTATTTTCTAGCGCCTCCTTAAATTTTATTGCGGCTTGTATATATGTTATATTAACAATAAAAATAATAATAAATAAAATAGCACCCTTTCTGGATGTGAAATACAGATTCGCCTGGCAGCTCTTCTGAACAGTCAGTTTCAGTTTGATTCAGTAAACTTAGTAATGCTATGGTCACATTACCCAAAAGTAGCCTGCTCGGCGGCCGAGCGGCGAGTTTTTAACCAATTCTGCCCGGCGGCTGCCCGGCCACCGAGCGGCGGCCGCCCAGGCACCGCTCGTTTTTAGGGCATCGCTCGGTCGCCGCTGAAGTTTTAGCGCGGAGTTAAAATTTGGGCGGCGCCTGCTCACTTTCCACTCGCCGCCCAAAATACGCTCGGTGCCTGGGCGGTCGCCGCCCGGGCACCGACCTAATCGCTGGGCGATGCCTAATTCCAGCAGCGACCGAGCAGGCTACTGATCGGTCGGTCGCTGCTCTGATTTGTGACCATAGCTTAACAGGCCTACAAAAACACGGATATGTTTTCGTAAAACACCTGGAAACGTTTGTTCTTTGCCAGAGTAAACAGAGAAGAATATTTCAATAAGTTACTAACAACGTTCATCTCTTCCGTGGGTAGCTTTGCTTTTCCTAAAAGAAAAGAGAGGATAGCTTATAGGTGTTCTATTTTCGTGTAACGTAGGACAATTTTGAATATAAACTTTAGAAATATCTATGATAGATAATTCAACCAATTATCTCGTGTCTACTACTTTTGCATTTAATGAAAGATAATCGCAAATGCTCACAAAGAAAGTGAGACTGCTGGAAGACTTGTGTTTGTCATCAAGCAGACCATGCTCATTTAGGGAAATCAATGGGAAAGATATTAACTATACGTTAAATTATATGCGTCAATGCCAATTGAATTGCTCTGAAATTCTGTCCAATACCCTTGAAACTGTTCTTTCCAATGATTCCGTTGGGCTAGAATTTAAAATCCGATTAGGCGATTATTGACCATGGGAACAGACCTGGAAAATATGGATTAAAAACTGTCGGTTATAAGAAAGCGCTGACGTTTTGAAAGAAAAGTAACTTATTTTTGTTTAATCCTCTTGGTCAGGGCTGTTTACGTTACGGTAACCATTATAAATTACTACTTTACTTCAATATTTCAATTAGGCACCAACAACGTTCCATGTGTAGCTTTGTTTTTACTAAAGGAAAAGAGAGGATAGCTTATATGTGATATTTTCATGTAACGTAGGACAATTTTGAATGTAAACTTTCGAAACATGTATGATAACTAATACAACCAATTATCTCGTGTCTAATACTTTTGCATTAAATTTAAGATACTCGCAAATGCTCACAATGAAAGTGAGACTGCTAGAAGGCTTGTGTTTGTCATTAAGCATACCATGCTCATTGTAAGAAATCAATGGGAAAGATATTAACTATACGTTAGATTATATGCGTCAATGCCAATTGAATTGCTCTGAAATTCTGTCCAATACCCTTGAAACTGTTCTTTCTATTGATTCCGTTGGGCTAGAATTTAAAATCCGATTAGGCGATTATTGATCATGGGAACAGACCTGTAAAATATGGATTAAAATTGTCGGTTAGAAGAAAGCGCTGACGTTTTGAAAGAAAAGTAACTTATTTTTGTTTAATTCTCTTGGTCAGGGCTGTTTACGTTACGGTAACCATTATAAATTACTACTTTTCTTATGCAGTCTTTTGTTATGTAACCGTAATATAAAAATGAAAGAAAACGAACCTTGACATCTTCAACATTCTGATTATATACTTTGAACTATTTTTTTCTCCATATCAATTAGAACTGTAACGTTTAAGTACAAACGGGAGAATTACTAACCATGCATTCAGTTTCTCCCATTTGTTATCATAATGTTAAATAATTGCCAATGAATGTTGTTCTTTTTGCCGCATTTCTTCCATTGATGTATTATACAGAAGGTGCTCTCCTACAGGCACACCTAAAGTGTATGACATTATGTACATATTTACATATGCCTGCTAACGTATTTCTAAAAGAATTCATTGTCAAAGTTTTCAGCTATTTGATGAATTTGTACACGGCCTTCTGAATAAACCTTCCGCTACATATGATTTGCAACTAAACTCCCAAGATACAAAAATGCCAAAACGTCACTCCATAAACCAATTAATCATTTTTTCCCTCTCAATTCCCCAACCTCATCCTTTCTATACTTGTTCGCGCCTTAAATTCTGTGGTGGGCAGACCTGGAAAGGAATTCAACCGAAATGGATATAAACCGCGAGCGGAGGTGGGTTTCTTTTTTTATTTTATTCATTCACCAGTCTCTTCTTATGTAGCTGGTGATCCTGTATCTACTAGGAAATACGGCGATACGAGAAGATAATTGGGCAATACGTTGGCTACAGGTAGATCAGTTGGAGAAAAAACCCGAATTGAAATAAATGTATTGATGTTTCCGCACTGAAAATGATACAATGTACCAAGGTTGAGGACTTCCAATGAATTTGTGAAAAAATGAAAAAGCTCGGTTTCAGTAAGTCCCTGATCTTAGAGATTCTTATCGTCGCTTAGGCCCTTGGGTGTAGCATTACGTCTGTTGTTATCTTCATCGCATAGATACCTTAAAGCTAGCCTCACACACTTCGATTTTGAGCATGTATCATCAAAGTTACGTTAGAAAAAGGAAAAATGGAGTAGACTTCATATCACTTTAATTTCTTTCGACCTACACAGTCATATATGTATTACCTGCAATGTCAAGATCTAAAGGGTGTGGTGAATCAAATGACACTTTCTTGCTGATATAAACACATTAAACAAAAACGCGTTTCTGGTTTTCAGCCTATTTTCAATTCTGAAATGAAATTTTCACTACTAGTATTTCGGTCTGTCCTGAAGTTATGTCTGGGTTTAAGGTTGCCAAGGACCGGGCGCATTGGTGAATGAGGAGGGGGGGGGGGGGGTACACCCCTGTATAATTTTGAGCTACCAATATTTCTACAACCGTCAATTTCTTTTTAGGCAGTGAGGTGCTTTTTTAAATTTATGTATACCTTCTTCATTAAAATGAAGAACTTTTACATTCTATTTCAATAACACCAATTTATCTATAGTGCACATTAGCATCAAAGTAAACATTAAACAAAAAGGAATTTCAGTATTCTGCCAACGACCATTTTTGGGGTATTTAAGTTAATGTCATCTTTTATCATATAAATTACTTTTTTATTCTCTAATCTTACCTATACTAAATCTAAAAGCTTATTAAAGTTATTGGACGAATAGTTATATTCGGCAACCAGCTCCTCCATCCTGGGAGGAAAGATTTGTTTAAATGTCAGTATCTGCATCTTTCAAGACATTGCCATTTCAGAGCGAATCATAAAAGTGCACGATAACGAAAGCAAACTGATGGTCAGAGAACCCCCTCTCGGCTATTCCCGATTGTACTAATAAAATGAAATTGCACTGATAAAATCTGATCTCACTCTATGATTAAGCAAAGGCAGCACATGAGGGGCAGAGGGAGAGGAGGGGGGGGGGGTGGGAGGAAAGAGAAAGCCATCCAGACAACCAAAATATATAGAAAGAAAGAATTAGTGGCAATGACAAAAAATCTTAGGGAATGACGATACAATTGGAGCAGGGAATCATTTAGTTTTTTGAGAGAGAGCGGTTATAGACACCAAGCTTCCAAACGATTATGCGCAGACTGCATTAATGTTCAGTGTGCTTTCACATGTAATTCACACAGTTCGTGGAGCACGAATGACAACCAAATCTGTGGTTTGGAATTAAAACATTAGTGAAATGAAATTAGAGCCCATGGGGATTTCAGAGGAATGGCACTCAATCAATTCTAGAGATACGTCTCCATCCATGCATAATAATGATGACGTATGTGGAGCGTAGGATATGGGGTAGAGTTGGATGTTGAGAAATGTCAGATATTAAAGCAGTATCATGTCCCTGCTTAAAGAGAACGTTGAGTTGTCCTATCGCGACCACACCAATCCCTTGTTTTCAATGATTATAAATATTCTACAAATAGCACTTTTCATGTTTCGCTTACAAAATGGTCTACTGCCTTCATACTTTCCCCCATTGTTTAATTTGAATAAAACCACCCACTCTTATCCTACAAGGCAACCTGAAAATTTCCATTTAAGAAATCACAAAACCGCGTTGTCTCTCAAATGCATAATACACACCGGCCCAGACATCTGGAGCTCTCTGCCCATTGTAATAAGAAACCTTAGGACATTGTATTCTTTTGAGAAGGCGGTTAAAACTATGTTGTTTAATTATCGATCCTGTCCCGTGTCATTATACTATATTCATGTTTGTGTGTACAGTGACTGTACACTCAACTAATAATGTGTAATCGTCCATGACTTATCATCACTTCTCCATCCATGGATGAACCCGAATTCAATCAGCAGATGAATTCGTTTTATTGTATTAAAAGAAAACCAACGCTCTTTCTCTCCCCTTTCCTTTTTTTTTCTGCAAGTCACTCTTCTGCTTTTTTATTGTTTATTTTTGTATCCAAGTTGAGGGCTGCGGGCACGTCAAACCACTTTGCTTATGCTGTAGCCCTCCTGCATCTAATGCATGTTGATTATGCATTCAATATATTTGTTTAATTTCGTATATTTTCTGTTTGAAATTATATACATATGAAATTTCAATCCAATGTTAATTATGCATTCAACATATTTCTTTAATTTCGTATATTTTTGTGTACGTATACATATGAAATATTATATCAAATCATATCATAATCGTGAAGATGTATGATGACATAAAAGATGCAGAAACCAATAAATCAAATCAAATTAGATAAGCAGTTCTTGTTAGGACACGTGGGCGTCAGTGTCGTACTAAATATAAAAAAAGACTTTATCTAAATTCGAAAATTACTTTTCTGAATGGATAGCAATGTTGTAAAGAATAATTGTCCATGGAACGGGCCTCTTTCAGATCTAAGCTCTTCAAATTCTGTTTTCTAAGAGCAATGTAAGTTTTGTATAAAGCTTCTTTTTTAAATATTGGACTTACCGAAAGCTTCAATTGACAGCATGCCTTTAACTAACTTTTGAAAACGACTTCGTTGAAGATCGAAGTATTTTGACGAACACATAAGTAAGGCCTCACGATCTGCATATAATGTAGAATCGTGGTGTTGGCTAGTCTGCAGGAACAGACACTAATTTGACACGTTACCACACTTCCTAAAGCCTTGAGCAGAGCCTAACTCTTTCAATCTCGGGCTGTGTCCGAAGCAGCTAAAATACAGAGTCTATGAAGTATGCTGCCAGCCTAGTCTAACTGTGCAGTCACTGTTGCGCAAATCGACTGATATTGTGCCTACAAACAAGTGTTGGCTGCTGTAAGAATGACCTTCCGGGGTGAAACTGGTCTGTATTCATTTCATAAAGAGAGACAAAGGCAGGCCAAAACATGCCGACAGGCGAAATAGAATATCCATCGAGTCTCGTAAACCTGTTGACCCCAACAAATATCGATTAGCCGAAATCAATATTGTCGATGAAGCACAAGGCCACATCAAGCTAGTTCCTCTCTCTTCTCCGTCATGTCCATTTTCTTCTTCTATTCTCCCCTCTCTTTGTTTTTCTCTCTTTTTGTGTGTGGATCTATCCCTTTTTTTTTCTTCTCCCTGTTACCTTCAACTGTACCTCCTTTTTTCTCCTTTTCTCCTATTCTATTTTCCCCTCTTTTCTGATACCTTCCCACATTTCCATCATTTTCCCTACCTGTCTTATCAATAAGATCTTCTCCAGCGCCTTCGTCCCTTTTCATTCCCTCTTCTCTTAATTACATTTCATTATCTCTTCCTCACTATCTTTTCTCTTTATTTTGTAAAAATATTTAGGAATGAGGTTGGGTCTATTTTGGCTGGCTGTGTACTCCAACAAATAATATCAATGCTAGGGTGTAATATTTTCCCACATGTGCATAATTCTCATTAAAAGCTTTACCACTTACTGCTAAATTGTTTATGCTTTACACAACTGATAATCCAGAGACGATTAACGTGCTTTGTGAATGATAATTATGAACCCATAGAAAATAAATTATATTATGCGATCTTTTAACTGAATTGTATTGGCTATGAGGTACAAATCTTGATCAATATGTTCACTGTCAACTTTAGTCCCTGTTTTGTAAATCTCCAGACCAGTGTTTACATTTACCACCTTTCCTTGACCTTCAGGGTTGATTCCTTCGATCAATTGATATTTACACAGACAACCCTTCCAAATGAATATCTAGGTCTTCCAAGAACTCAGTCTGAGTTCTAGTAAACAACATTTCATTCATATGAGAGCGTCGTTCATCAAAATATAGGTTCGTTAGATTTAATCAGGTAAAATTTTGGATAAAAATCAAGGACAATTTAGCAGAAACTAATAAACGCACTTCGTAGTTGTCAATATTTTGGTAAATTTTATTTTAAATTGAAATATATGGGTCAAAAGCGAAACGCAGTAAAACTGACAAACAAGATAGGCGGTATTTCTGACAGCGAAGCTTTGCGATAATTTACAGGGACAGAACGAATCTTTTATCATTGAGATTATAAGAGTTGTTTTCTTTAAAACTTATTTTTCAGCTGATAGTTCACTAAATTAAGCAGTTGTCCTAAAATGGTTTAATATAAATATTCTTCATTAAATGTGCATGTTGTGAGTTGCTGTTTCCCTATATACAGAGTTCATGAACTTGAATTTTGCTTCAAATCAAATTATTGTATTGCGATATCAGCCGTAAGAAGAGCCGCTGCTCAGTTGTCCTTGCCTGCAGTTGATTAAATTTTGCCAAAAGACATATGATCTTACTGAAACCACAGTCGTACATACTTCCATAAATACTATCCATCTCGCCTGACCTAATTTCACGTACTGTCCGGTGTTTTATTTTTCTCCATCTTTTGTTCCTGCCCGTCTTGCTTTGTGTTTTAATAAATCGAATTCTCCCGCAACATCACATTACTTCCCGCGCATTGAATGCGAGACTCGAAAGAATTGAGCTCTTCTAACATTCAGCTTCAGATTAATCAAGTTCTGACGTCACATTCACGCTTTAAAAACAAATCTTAACCTTCATCTGTTTCCAGGTGTATGCAAATAGGAATCGTATCTTACGTCAAGTTGAACAATCTGCATTTGGGACGAATCACTTTCATGTAGAGTCAAGAAAGCCTGATATCTCATTAATATCCATCGTATCACCACCATCCTCCTCCAACTCCTCCTTGTCATCATCGTCATCATCATCACCCAACATCATAACCATCATAACGATGTTTAGACTATTCAGACTATTCAGCCTCATGTAGCACAATGCTATCCTACCATACCCTATAAGTAACCTATGCAGTCAGTAGTATATCTCTTTGTAGTCTTTCAGAGATATCCACAGGAGGAGGAATGACCCGCAGACAACCAGACAAATAACAGTTATGACACCGTGTTTTGGTTATCCTTTAAATTCACTGGAGAGTATCGAGGCAACCCCAACAAACGCTTGGAGACACAGGAAATGCATCAGTAGTTTGATTGCAGCCCATGGTCATTCCTCGATCTAAAAGATACTTCTTCATAGGTCACCGAAGCCGTATTCCGAATTTCCGGGAAGAAATGAGAATCATTGCATAGGTCTATTTTACTTCGGTAGACGGTCAGGAGAGACTGTCGAGGTCATTTTCGGTGTTGAATGGTTCTAGTGATAGTTGAATTACGAATAGCTACGACGGTTGAAAGGCTGATTATGACTAAAGATTTTTTAAATTACGAACTATTTGCGAATTAATTCGGGAAACATACTAGTAGTCAGTTAAGAATCTATTTGGGTTAGTCGCAAAAAATAATGTAAGTATAGATGTGCATCATGAATGTTACCAAACATCTACAAGAAAAAGATCAGAACTAACCACTAATGGGAAGTTAAACTCTACTCATTGGTGGCTAATTTATTTCATTTAAGGTTGAAGAAAATTACATTTTCGATATGTAGTCCGTCTTACGTTTTATGTTATGTATATGACCAAAGCTATTAACTGTTAGAGTTCCTTTTTATCTGTTGGTATAAATAGTTTCATGTAGAAGATATAGAATATTTCATTGGATATAGTGTCACGTTAATAGTCAACATCACAAAAAGTGAAGTACTTTAAAGACAAATTTTCCAAGTCCTCAATAGCCATGGCAATCCAAGCCATATCGTAACCTCAAAGCCCCCTATAGTCTGCATCACAAGTGCTTCAATTATTCATCCGTGTCGCATTTTGGTTTGGTTTCTGCTTCAGAGAGGTGCCCTCAATTCGGGGTGAAAAAAATGTCTCTGGAATGAAATTAAGACGACTGTCTCCTCGCATCACGTCCACTGTCCGACCAAACACCATGTTATGATTGCATAAGAAATTGCACTTGGGATTCAATTACGCCTTCCCCGCCATCGGCAATACAAAAAAAAAACGCTCGGAGGACTAGGTAAAATAATATTGCCCTAGAGTTCAGTAAAGGCCACCCTCTCTGAAAATAGTCATGGCATGAACGACACTGTTAACCCTAATACATTTAAACTGAAAGTAGAATAGGGTGGACGAAGTGTTAAACTGAATTTAAACGGCAACCGCGCCTAGTAATCTTGAATCAAGATGGAATGCCTTGCGCGAGAGTGGTTTTACAATGTATATGTCGTATAAATTGGCCAATAAATAACAGTTAATCTAGTTGGATGGCAAGACAGTGCTGGGGCGACAATATTGCTCTGCGGCCAATTACCTACTTTTGCTGAATTACCAACTTGCAGAATTACTAACTTCAAACACTAACCTAACAATAATCCTCGACCTAACCAAATTGCAACCCCAACGCTTGCTTTCAACAAAGGCGGATAAATTTTCGCTGGGTAATATTGTCGAGTCACTAGCAAATCTATCTCGCTAACATACATGTATCTAGAGTGTTATGAATACAGCTTAAAAGATTAAAAGATGTCATACGACAGTCACCTCAACATTGAAAAGCATAAAATATTTACTAAAACATGCACCATTTGCCCTTTTTTAGAGTATGACTTTTGACACTTAATGGGATAAAAAGTTTAGATATTGGTTCGATGTGATTTATCAAAAATGAAATGATACGACTATCGCATACCTTTAAAAAGGGACCATACAGTTTCAAAGGTGACTCTTCAGTATGCCCCGTTGTATTCTCAAGTCATACATCACTTCAAAGACAATTGCCTTTCTTGGAAATAGCCTAGGGGAAGGTGGTCGCTGTGTGCTCACATCGAGAAAATGGAAGGGAAGAAATTTTGACGGAAGGAAGATAGCAAAGAATATGGAAATCAACGTAACAAAACATAGATCAGGTGAGCACTGAAACATAAATCTGGAGGGAGAAAGGGAAATTTTCATTCTAATCTTCAACTGCAGACCGCCACGAACAGAGAGAGAGAGAGAGAGAGAGAGAGAGAGAAATACCTTAAGTTTTAAAGAGCAAAGACGGTGCACAATCAGGAGGCCAAGGGTGACGGGATGAAAATATTTGCATCCATTAATGCTTGGCCTTCAATAAGTCTCTCATCATTCTCTTGCGTGCCAGGATATGTTGTTGTTTTTTCGTCTTCTCTTTCTTTTCCTTCTGTTAGTTCATGTCTTATACCTGACGTTGTATACTCAGCTATCTTAAAGACAAAATCATGATAGCTAAAGGCAAGGATTTTCTCCATCTCTGCTGCTGCGCGGAGCTTTTTTAGCTTCTGGATCTAAGTGCTCTTGTGTGGGCATGCAAATGCCTTTGAAGCGGAAGAGGCAGGCAACAAAGTGCTAACAAAACTGATATCAACGAGAAATGCAGTATTTCCTATTAAATGGACAACTGGCGGGTCGTGGAGGTTAGCGGTTTTTTTCTTCTTGACCGATTTGTTTTTGGAGGGGAGGGGGGGGGGGGGTTACGTGTACTTCTTTTTTTTTCGTCTTATTTTATGTTTCCACATTTATCGTCATAGTATCGTCAACCCTAAAAATACCTCACTTCAATATTTGGTTCCCCCTAGAAGTCAATTATAATAATCAACATCCCAAATATGCATCAGGGCTTGGGAAAAATAAATTGCGATCATACTAGGCAAGCAGGTTTGTTATCTGTTCAATCGAATTCGGATTAGCTGTCATGCTAACCAATCTTTCCTTCCCGCTCACAATCCCTACTTGACGGTACAATTTATGTGCATATTATACCCCGAGATGAGAATTCAAATTCTACGTGGCCCGGTGATTGATGAATTGCTATAGCTTAAGGCAACTGACAGAAATATACCCTTTACGTTGCTTTAAGATTTTATATCCCGGGTTTTGTTTGTTTCCCCATTTTATGCTTGGTGCCAATGTCTTCCATTGTTAATATTATACGGAGAAATACTACACTCTTGAAGACTCCATATGAAGCATTTTTTTGTTATAGTAGATATATTACGTGTGTTTGTTTTCCGTCCCCGAATCTCATTCGAATCTGTGATTTATAACTCGGAGATTATATGCATACCAACTCGGAATAGAATCCCTATTAACCATGTATCTTCTGTAATCCAAGCTCCTTGCAAACATTCTGCATATTTCTTTTGTTTTCTTTTTCTTTCAATCTCGTTCCAAACACGCTACAAGAATATTTGAGCCCCGATATCTTGCATACGCGTGAAATTACTGAAGAGATAATTATGGTGTGACACTATTTTCTCTACATTGCTAGGCTGCTCACCAAAATGGGATCAAGAATAATTGAGCACTGTCTAATTCTTACAAAATTATATCGGGATCGGCTTTACCCAAGTCTTGAATGACAAGTGTTCAGAGTTCACTTTTATAATTGTTAATTATCTGTGAGTGCATTCACTGGGGATGAAAACCATTCACACAAACCTTGTGTAGACAATTCATTTTCATTCGAAATCTGGGCACAGGAACACTGGACAGGAATCAGGAAAAGTTCAGCTGTTCACCTGTTCATTGCGAGATTGTATTGAACAAGGTATTAAATTAAAGAGAGCATAAAAGGCTTTAACAAATGGTATTTAAGACTACTAAATCTACAAAGTAGTGATTGCAAATGGTTTAGGGTTGAATCTCGCTGTGGCCTGATAACAACACGACCGCACAGTGGGAGAGTCTTCGCAATGTGTGACGCAATACGATACAAAGAAGATTCTCGTAAAATAAATAACGAAGAAAAAAAGGCCTAGCATTACTAGCTTCGGGTTGTGAAACAGTGATCATTTTAATATATTGTTGAAACGTGTTCTTAATATCATTTACCGTTCTTATGCATGATTTAGTTCTATTATGTCCGGGTGGAGGTTCAAGTTTTAATATGACACGAAGTCGTGAGCAGGAGGACATAGGTAAGAGTTGGGTTGGGGATGTTGCTGTTGATGAATGCATCTCGTTTAGACAATGTCCAAAGTAATCAAGCCGGCAATCAAGTTTCCCAATGTTGATTCGAATATTGCACTTAAATGTAATCTGTATTCTTAAAGCACTTCTATGTTTATGTAAGTAGTACGAAGATTTCCCCCTGACCGCAACGTTTACCTAGCTGCAGGGATAAAAACGAATCGCTGTTAAGAAAAGCTTCATAAATGCTAATGATATTTGTACGTGCATTTTCCGTTTCTTCTAATAATTACGTTATAGGCTTACTCATCTGTAAATCGTGCACCGAGCACTGTTGCATAGCCTACAAAAGAAAACAAAAAATGATGGAACAGCCCGTCTATAGTTTCTCTAAATCGAGATTATGGATATATCAGCCCTTCCCCTTGTCTGCCTGTCTGTCTGAGTCTGTCTTTCTCTCAGTCCTGATGAGAGAAAACATGGTTGACCAACGATCCAAGTGTAATTCATCACTGTCGTTACACGGTCTATACGAACAAACCCAATCCCACGACGGGCCAGAGTCCGGTGAAGCCTTTTGTAAAGTATGCCTCCCAGGCTTGGTGAGCCCTGGAAAATACAACCCACGAGTTAGTCCCTCATGTTTACGGTGACGGTTACAAGAATTCCCTGCTTTCAACACTTTTAAAAGAAAATCATATCTCGCACGACCTTGTTATACCGCAAAAAAAAACTACATGCAATACTCTAAACCACATCTATACATTGACAACTTTATCCCGTGCAAGCCAAACTCTATTTTCTTTCTATATCTCTCTCTTCTTTCCTCTTTCTTGAACTTTTTCCTCTGATTTTTTGTATTGGTCTACCTGATGTTCCACACTTTTTCACTCGGGTCTTCTATCTATCCCTATTTGTAGTGATTTCTCTCAGTTTCTATCTCTATCTTTTTTTCTCCTTCCGTTTTCTTTCTACCCTCTCTGAGTCTGTTTACTCCATTTTTGTTTCTATTTCTCTTTCGTTTCCTATCTCTTTCATCAGTTACCCCAACACGAAAACATAATTTGTCTTTCTCTCTTTCACTCTCTCTCTCTCTCTCTCTCTCTCTCTTAGCCACCCTTCTCATCTCCTCCTCTTTCTCTCTCTCTCTCTCTCTCTCCCTTTCTCTCTCTCTCTCTCCCTTCCTCTCTCTCTCTCTCTCTCTCTCTTTCTTTCCTTTTATATCCCTATTTCATTCCCCTCCTCACTCATTTCACTGTCATTGGAGGTGATGTTTTGCCACTCGTCATTTTGTTTGCTCCAGTGCCAATCTGTGTAATTACTCATGCCTATGGTACATTACGTTCCTTTAAACTACTCGACGTGTCCACTGTAAAACCCAAGATACCTCAACCAAAGTACATGTGCATTAGGAAAAGTGGATAGTTGCGATGAACACTCCACAGAAATATACGAATATAAGCTAACTTCTGAACTCTTGGGATATTATTATTTCCTGTGTACTTTTCTAGCGTATATAATGAGACAGTAACGAGATCCCTTTTTCTTTTGGCCGTAGAGCTAACAAATGTTTTGATCAGGCAAGGGTGAGTTTTTATTTTATTTTTGTAGACATCTCGTTACAATGCTATGTAGTGAATAAACACTTCGATTTAATTCGATGGGAATAACAATAGAACATTCCTTTTTTCAACTAACCAATTCCTCACAATTATCTACAATAATCTTCATGTTTCTGCACTATAAACAACACAACGAGCAGTTCAAATTATGAAGGACAATTACAGTGTTAGTGGTAGCCGTGATGATACAATATTGCTAAGTCCACATATGGAGACGACCATGGGAATTGAACATTGTCTGTAAAGTATATTATTTTGCTGTAACTGTGGAGCATCTGAAACGAGACAATGCTGGCAATGTCGAACCAAGTTTGTCAGTGAGGAAACATGACATAGCGGAATTGATCGAATTCTCTGCTGACATTTATTTATTCAGGGATAAATTTTATTTCCTGCTGCCTCGTGCATATTTCCTAAATGGCGCGAATATCATGCATCTAGGCACAGTGTAAGGTTGACAATGAATGTAAATTAACATAATAATACAGAAATAGGTAAAGGCAAAGTAAACTACAACGTAAGCCCGATCATCAGCTATTTTGACAGTAAAGTTGATCTTCCTGTTATCCAAAACAAAATCACTTGCCACATCATCGAAACAACAACAGTTTTGCTTGCATATGTTTTAAACTTCCCGCTTTAGAAGACTGTTTAGAATTAATAGCATAATCAGATCACCCGTAGCCGTTGTCAGTATTGGCATGTGCTTGCTAGCTAAAAAGCTACCTGTATCCTATTTGCTACGTTGGTATTCTCATTAGCGAGAGACAGAAGCTGTCAGCCTGCATCCTTCATGGAACGTGTCATCCAGGCATGCAGTTACGTAATCCCTTACGAAATTTAATACGATTATGAATATAGATTTATCATCCGCAGTGATGTATATATAGGGCACGGTATCACCACTTAGGACCTCACCGTGCTGATTTCTACACAGAGTATACTGAAAGACAGCTTACTTTAAACCTAGCAACATTTTTGGAGGCATCTTGCTTAATTTTCTTGTAAATTCTAGAAAAATGACAGACGGATAAGATGGATTAGTTTTATAAATCGCGTTAATGAATTAACAATGAAACGTATATCTAGGATATCATATAGATGAAGCGAAACATTTTGAGAAGGTGTAAATTACATACTTCTATTCAATAATTACTAAGGATCAGTCTGCAATCATATTATTATTAACAGCAAAACACAGTACAAAAATGTTTGCCTGCATGGTCTTACCTCGGTCAATACATAACATTACGTAACATTAAATGGACTAAGATACCATACAAGAAAGAATAATTTTGTGAAAGATCCGATTAGATTTGAATGCATGGGAAAAGAAAAAAGGTACTTACGAGTTGAATTCAGGAATTAGAAGGGAGGAGAAGAACCCACGCCTCGGTTGATGTGCGTAGTTCTGCCTCCGATGAAATGGTCTCCTTATCTAGGGTAGATATGAAACAACTTTGTAGCGTAACGTCGTATTTTTTCAGCACTTGTTGAGTTTTTTCTTCAAAGTACGGTTAAATTCATCCAACAATGGACTCTAATAGAGTGGGTGAGACACGCAGCTGATAACTCCGAGGCATCAACATGGTACAATTACCTCAATTTGTGTTTTGAGTGAGTAAAAGTTAAGATATCGTTGAAATTAGGTGTCAGAGCGGATTGTTTTTGAAGAGAGATTTTCTTCGCACGGTTGGTTGCACGAGGGCTAACGATACGTGTGAAGGCTCGGCATGGTGTGGTAGGATGGTCCAATGGAATCACCTTTGCAAAAACCCCACATCGCAACACTTCCAAGTTTTACTCCTCACTTGGTCATCAGTAGTCCTACATTGTAGCAGAGAAGTAAAACCAGAGATAGAGATGGTGGCTCATCGTTATATAAAATCGACTCGATTAAAAGAGAGAAGAATGAAGGTTTTTCTGATAAATGTATAGACCACTGGGGAAGTTTTGATTTATTTTTCTTTCTGAAACGAGACGCCCAGCTGACTAGCCTCCTACCAGGGTGTCGAATAACAGTTACGATGAAAGCAACCAAATGAATGCGTTCGTTATATACGAGCTCCAGGTGATACCCATGACGTCACGTTCATATACAGCCAATAAGAAGCGAGGAAAAGCAAGTTTCCCGTCTGGTTGTCCTCACTCTACTCGAGCGCACTGCGTCTGTGACCGGAGCTCATCACACAGCATCGTGTTCATTCGACGCTGAGTGCTCGCCCTGAGAAGCACCAGTTGTTGCTGCTCGAGCTTATTGTCATCGGGCACTGATGTTTCATGGGATCGTTATATTCTAACCGTCTAAGAGCCCCTATCGGTCCACTAGCATCTGATCAAATATTTATATCCTTCACCTAGCATCCCATAACGTAATTAAAATTGGCTTAACCCAAGTAAATCTCGGCCTGATCCCGCAGAGGTTCAAAATTAACTTTCCTTTACAAAACACCTAAACCCGAGTCTGAAAACGAGATATTCTTACGCTTTTAGCACGAGTTCGTATGAATAAAAAATAAAATCCCCTGAAATTGTCTATTGCCTATCCTTTCATATTAGGATACCATATGTCTCAGCTCAGCCGAGAGACTGGTCCACAACAAGGTTGATATAATAGTGAAAAGGTGTAATATTTGAATGCACTATTAAAACTAGGTTGACTGCAGTGGGTTTTAAAATCACGTGTGATTTGTTAAAAAATTACAATCTTTCTTTACAATATAAAAGCAATTGTAGAGTCAATCAAAGCTTTTCTGGAATGGTCGAATATATGCATGAAATAATCACTTTGACAACCACGCAAACCTTACAATGATAACAACTTGAAATCCGGCGTTCATGTTGACTTTAATTTGACATTCAGGGAAATTGATTAATAAAATTGTTATAAAAATAATGTCCAATTAAATGAAGAGGAGAAGTCATGTTCTAATTACAGGAATCACAACTGCAAAATGTAATAATTAAGTAGCCAGCCTTCGGCACGTATTTAGTTTGTTTTATGTATTATTATAGCTCAGTGTTTTTCATCTGATTGTTTTTCTTTTCTTTTCTTAATCAGAGATAAAATAATAATTACAGTGCTTATATAGCGCCTAACACTTACTTTGTCAGAAGTCTCTAAGCGCTCTACAATAATGCAGCATAATTACCATGGCTTTAGGGATAACGACATTTGTAAACAAGTTATCGAATATTTTACTTTTGAAAAAATATATATTAGGAATTGCAATAATACAAGAAGAAGCGTAGTTTTTATTTGGTAATACATCAGATTTAATATTCTTAATGTAAAATACATCTGTTCATTTTTGTAAGAATACTCGGTATTCAATAAGTTGTTTTTAAATGCAGAAAAGCAAATCATAACTACAAACTCACAAATCTGAAAACACTGAACCCCAATGTGATATCAAAATTATCGATCGTTCTAAGAAAATCTTTGTGACAGGTAATACGTTCGGAGAAAGTGAATGTGTGAACGCTTGTTTCATAAGTTTTCTACGTAGAGTAATACTTTACCTAACATGTTTAGATCTCCAATAAAATGAAAAGACAACTTTTAACGATGTTTCGTCAGGCGAGTATAATCATATTAGTGAAAGTGTACTGGTCTCTACTTTCCTCGTCCAAGGTTGAGTCTTTCTTTACGAGCTAAACCTCGTGGCAACATAAATAGTTTGTCAGACAAGTCAGTGAACTTCAATGTCGATTTTTTTTTTCTTGACCAGTATAGCCATGTAAAACACTTGAAACTAAATGTTCGTGCAACAACAACTAAAACACGTCATTCGTTTTGCTATCTTTTTCTAGTAAATTTTGTGTTTGAGCTTTACTTGTGGTTTAATGATAATAAGATCCGCTTCCTTACAAAATGTCGTCATAGTTTGATATATTCAACCTAAAAGAAGGAACAAATTCATATTATGAGGTGGGGGCGTGTTGGTAACCGCGTCGCTACTGTTTATTTAACTTTTCCAACATGTAATTTTACATAAAATTTAAAAATAAAATATGCAGTAATAACACGTGCAATCAAGCAGATGATTTGATTTCTATATTACGAATAACATATTTTGAAGGTAGCTACCTGGTCAAGGTTGAATTCTAGTCTTTCTTCACAAGAAAAATATTTTTTGTATAAATGTATTGCTTCCTGGGAGAAATTTCAATTATTTAAACATATTTGCGGCTTACACCCAGTAAATAAGATCGATTGATCGATCTGTATTGTAATTTTTCTTCTATTCTTTAGAGAATGAAACATGTTTTTAATAAAGTGCAATACGGCAATATGTTGTTTTCGAGTTTTGTTTGAAAGATGAAATGTGTTTACATCATCTAATTGTGAGATTGTCATTGTGTTTGAATTCCATACAGATCATTCAAAACACACAATACATTCTCCAAACAAATAAAGAATTAACTGATGACAACAACAATGCATTTTGCAACATTTCACCTTTGACTATAGTCAATTGTACTGGACATTCCATGATTAAATAGTCATTACAAATTGGGTGCCATTGTAAAGGGAGATATGCCGGCATTTCAAAGGTACCAAAGTCAAGTATGATAATATAGTAACGAGAGAGATTTCAACGCTCAAACCTGAATTGCAGATTTCTTTTTTGAGGAGTTTGTTTCAAATAAACCATTTCTTCGCTTAAGTTCAGAGTATGGTATAGAACAACAACGACACGGACAAGGGAGAGACCTAGAATCATCAATATCGGGGAGAAACCTTGTCAGTTCACGTAGGTTAAGAAATGCCTGGATTACATTTGGCCTGCGATTAGTCTACGGAGCCCGTATCCTGCCCGTATCCCCTTTTCCGTGCGGCCTCTGTGCGGAGGCAGGAGGCGGCCATGAGATTTTCGTACGGATTCACGGGCTCCGCAGCCTTTACGATTTTGTTTCGCGAGAAGTTAAACAAATTTGAAAATATCGTAAGCCCGTAGCCCGTATACATGTCGTAGGTGGCATTGCACAATCCCCGCACGGGCATCGCCCGGAGGCCTCGCACTGATTGTGCAGCAAACGTACGATTTTTCGGTGAACATGGGGGCAAAAAAAATCGTACAGAGATTGTAGACTCGTGGGGCATTCGCACGGCCATTGCACAGCTATGGCAAGGTTGCTGCTCGCTGCCCGTGCAGTATCCGTGATATTGAGCAGTCATCTTTGCACGGATGCTGCACGGGTTTCGTACGATTTCCATGCGGAGGCTGCGGAGACTGCACGGCTACTGCATTCAAATTGCACGATTTCCATACAATCTCCGAGCAGCCTCTGTACGGATTTGCCCTGGCCTGCCCCCAAGGGCCAACACAATATATGGCACGATGCTCGTAGATAATGTAAACACAAACATCGAACCCCGTAGCCTCCTACGATGTCTACGAAAAATCGTAGACTAATTTATCGTACGGCGCCCGGGCAAATGTATCCGTGACACGACAACATAATTAAAACACTCCTGACGACGGATAGTCAACCTGTTCGAAACGTCGAGCCACTCCCGCCACTCATCCTCTCCAAGCGCTATAGTTCTCCTTAGAACTATAAGCTAAGAAAGATAACAAACAGTCTTTTTCAAGACTACACAAACAACAGTCCTTTTCAGGATTACACACCCTCAAGAAAGATTACCGAGAGTCCTTTTCAGGACTCCTCAATCCCCCCTCTCTCTCTCTCTCTCTCTCTCACAAACATGGTGCACCCGCAAGCCTACTGTATAATTAAAATTGTCTCTAGTCTCACATTCTGATGATAATTTACATATAAATAATGTATTTTCACATTATTCTTCTATAGAAAATAGGTTATATACTAAAAATCTAATAACAGATTTTTCTCTATCCTTCTCTTTTTTTATCTCTCTTCCTTTCGCTCTTTCAATCTCATTACTTATCTTCCTTTCTTCTTTTTACCACATTCTTCCTCTCTATCTGAATAATTCACGCCAAAAGAGGGAAGTCGGATCATTACGTCATGCCATTATTCTGATTTGTTTCAAATTTTAAACAGGTTTCGCGATCAAAAGCCCCAGATTCACCCGGGCTAGCATACAAATTTGAGTGAAAGAATAGTGAGATCGATAGAGAAACCCTGTTATCGAATACTTTATTCCTCCCTCCTGTCTGGCATAATTCCTAAAAATCAATTGAGCGGGAAATTGGAGTCACTGTTCTCAAGCAATTTCATTTAAGCTCGGTTTCAGATTAAGGGGAATATTGTGTGGCATCTATGTACTTTCTACACCGTTAAAGTAGACATATTGACTTGTATCTTCTATGGCTCCTCGTCAGGGTGCCGTGGTCGAGTATCACTGCCGATGAAATCTATGAGACGGTGATTCATACTTAGCAAAGACATTTATTTTGTTCTTTAGTTACGTCTTAAAAAGATATGAATATTGATATTTAAACAGAATTACAACTTGGCTTGGTAAAGATGTAAAGCTTCGTAACTTTGTGGTAGCCGCAGTTTAGTTAATTACCAGCACAAAAACGGATATGTATTTTATGGCGTAATCAGAGACGCTTTACATCTTCTTTTATCAATTTACAACTGTATATTTAGTTAAATTATGCGCTTAAGTCGTTCGATGACATTCTTTACAACATTTGCATTTCCTAAGCTCAAAGCATTGGCAATGAATGTAAAGTCTTTATTGAATTATCGATACTGTGGAGGAATAAATCACTGACATCATTATTTTCGTCGAACATCAATCTTGGAAGTTACCCTTCATCCTGACCTACAGAAAACCACCCTTTGTCACGTTTTCAAATACTCTTCTCAACATAAAGATGTGACCATTCAATATTTCCGTGTCACCGTTTCCATTTTTCTTTTCTCTCTCTCTCTCTCTCTCTCTCTCTCTCACCGTTACTGAACGAATTCCGTAGAGAGTGCAGCGTTCGTGACATCGATGCAGTTCTGCAAGACTCATAATCAATCGCCTCTCTTATTCAATAAAATGCTCGTGAGACTGTAATATCCCGGCGGTGATCGGAAGCCGTAAGGTTATATTGTTTGGTAATTTGTTTTCACAGGTCTAGTGTCGGCTTGCATTGTGCTTTGTCGGTATATGCCTCTCATTCCCAAACGGTTTGATTCACCGAGCATCCCAGAGATGAATCATATACAATTCATGCCCGAGAATAGAATACCAGGCGATGCTCTAGCGATCATTTTTCCTGCGCGACCCCGCCATCCCAAATCTGGCCTCTAGAAGTATACAAAGCAATTCCTCAAACAACCATCTCCTGCCGAGCTGCAGAAAGAAACGCCAGACCAGAGATTTCCTGCTTCAATCAAAATTAATAAGGCCTAAGTCTGATTTAATTAAACGTGAAGTGCACGCATCATTGTGTGGGTCGTACCTGCTCAAAGGAAAAAATACCGCGTTTAAGTCAACTAATTAACAAACAAAAATATCCACGTCACCTAGTTCAGGTCGTCGTTCTTTTGTAGAGGTGTCGTATCTTGGTCTGGCGGATAAGTCACTGGACCAGGGGCGTACGCAGGGGGGGGGGGGGTTTGGGTGTTCAACCCCCCCCCCTTTGGTATTTTTATGTATGTAAACCCCCCTAAAAAAACCTAAAACCCCCCCCCCCCCCTTTTTTTTTTTTTTTTTTTTTTTTTTTTTTTTTTTTTATTATTTAAAAAAAAAAAAAAAAAAAAAAATCTTACCCACGGCTAACCTAAATAAGGTGACCTTACCCCCCCCCAACGACAAAAATGTCAAATTATGAAATTTCGAGACCCCCCCCCCAAAAAAAAAAAAGTGTCCGCTTACCCCCCCCCCCCCCCCCCCCCCCCCCCCCTGTTTTCTGTGTAGTTTCCAAACACGATACCCTTTTCTTGATAGCCATGGGTTTTGAGGTAGGCAGACGGGTGAAACAAGAGAGTGATGAATGAACATAGGTTTGTCTGGGAGGAAGAGTTGTCATCGGTGGACTGGGTGTCAATGACAAACCTTAGACCTGCCCAGCAGTGGTGTAACAACGGGAAGGCACAAGGCGAGGACTATTGGTTAAAAATAGAATAAGGAAAAGGGAATGAAAAGAGAGAGAACAACAGAAAAGATGTGGCAGTATTAAGTGCAGAGGAGATGATATGTGGACCCTCCTACACCCCCAAACCATGGCCTTGGTCGCATGCATTTCATTTACCGGATAAGACCAAGCCCCCTAAGGACTTATAAAGTCCTCCAATCAATCGCAAGTTTACAGTCTCCTATCTCGGTACGTAGTTGCGATTAATATCAATCGCAACTGTGCTCCATCCATGTCACCAGTGTCCCCTCACTGGTTGTACCCATGCTACCTTACTGTTCCTTTAGACATGCCCCCATCGATATTATACCTTATGCAAGCTGTCCCAACATGATAAACAAAACATGCCGAGTCATATAGCACACAAAGGAATAATTGACAACATAATGACGTATAAAGGGACCATTATTAGAATAAATGAAAGAATGAATGACCTTCTATGTGTACCTTGTCCGTTTAACAGCTGCGCGCGTAACAGCTGCACTGCTAAAGCCAGGGTAATTATGCTGCATTATTGTAGAGCGCTTAGAGACTTCTGATAAAGTAAGTGTTAGGCGCTATATAAGCAAATATAATTATTATTATTATTAAATGTCAGTTAAAATTGTTATCAAAGTGGAGAATATATGCGTCGTTGGTGAAAGTCTTTGTGCTTTATCAGATATGGCATTCTTTGTGACATTTCGGCGATATTTTCTTGTATATCTAGTTTTCTACCGCAACTTAATTTAACGTAAAATATGCAACCACTTTACGTCAACAATTCAACCTATGATAACAATAACCAATTAACGAATCACACCCGATTACTTCTCTCTAAGCAAAATTGAAAGACCTCATCGAATCTATTTAAACAATATTTTTCTGGTACTAAATTAAATAGTACTTTGATTAGATAAGATACAAAAATAAAAAACCAACTAACATTTAAAAAACTGTCGTTATTTTCTTTAGATGCAAAGTCTAAACAATATTATTCAATGAAAACATGAGGCTTTTGAGATTGCATGCATTGCTTATTCGGCGGCTTCGCGTTATCTAATTCGTGGTTTGCCTTTTGATTTCCAAATGTCAGTCTAAGTTCACGCAAGTTATAAAATCTCTAAATTCTCAACAAAGCGCTTCGATGATGGATAAAGCAAATTGAAGAATATAAAATAATTAATCTTAATAACAAGCTTTATATTGCCTGATGAAATGTTGTGTATTTAATATTCTGGTCATTTTAGTCTAAATTTCCAATCAACAAAATAGTGCGAAGCGTATCGATTTTTGTTGTAATATATTTTGTTTTTAATTGTGAAATATCTGATACTGAACATGCATAATAAATAAGTGTGTATTAATTTTGATATTTGCAATATTTAATTTGATATTCTTGATAAAAACTCGTATTCTTTGGCTAGGCAATACTACCTGCGATTTAAAAACAAAAAAAATCATATTTCCCCCTAATTCCTGCAAATGAAAATCTACCCCAGTATCATAAAATACATCTTGATCGAATAAAACAGGAACTTGCTAAATATTAGCGGGTAGTGAGATAATATGGTTCCACACTATTATTTCGCAAAATTCAAATAAATCCAATTGTCACAAAATAATACATTTTTCAGAGGATCGATTTCTGATGTGACGAGAAGAGATTCGGCGACAACGTAACGTGCCACGTCGTATTGACCCCGCCCCCTAAAAAAGAATACACATAATAACAAACATAAAAGAAAAATAGAAAACCGGTGTACACGTGATCCAACATGAAGTTCCCTCAATCAGAAGCTCTTTATTTACGTTATACATGTCTCTCTCATAACCTTCAACTATGGACGTACCCTCTTCCCTTGACAAGGAATCTGCTTTTACAAAACGTGCCTGTGACATAGCTCTATGGGGTTATGGGGCACACGCCGCCCTCTTCTCTGAAATGACAAAAATAGGAGGAAATTGTGGGGGAGGGGAGGGAGAAGGTAAGGTAGACGATGAAGATAACGTGAGAAGAAGATAACACGATTACTTTCCACAACGTTCCCTCAGACGATGGCCCTGTTCTCAGGCTCGCGTCAGTCAGTTGGTGACGAGGTACAGCCCTCTAGCGTGTTTGAAATCAATGAGACCGTCTCCTCGGGAGGTACTACTCAACTTCATCCATGATACCTCCTTGGTCTCGCCGACTATTCTCACTAAACATTATTAAAACCTTGTCATTCTTTAATTATTACGAAATTTTGTTTCATGGTTCATACACAGTGCTGGTCGGGTTTATATGCATCTAATGTATGTTAATTATGCATTCAATATATTTGTTTAAATTTGTTCATTATCTGTATAAAATTATATACACTTAAAATATTGTATCAAACCATATTATGTTCATGAAAATGTATGATGAAAAAAGAAGAAAAAAAGATGCAGAAACCAATAAATCAAATCAAAATATCAAATCAAATAAAAAAAAATATAGGTTAAAATATTTTCCCCCGTTGTTTGATATTCCTCGCAATACTTTGTATCGTAAATCAAGAATAAAAAATAACGTGACAGCTTACACCGCTTCTTTAATCATGCCGCCATTAATCATATTTTGCTCTTAGTAACGTTAAGTATCTATTTCAAGTACTATTCAAATGCAATAAAACAATGCCAGTGCCACTTATCAGATTTTGCAGATAAATCGCTTCATACATAATATGGTCGTTTCTCCATTACACTAGTCTGACAGTCTGAGATATCCTGAGATATCCATCCCGGTTCTCTAAAGAGAGAAAGAAACAAATTATTTTTATTCTTTACTCTCTGTGGTCAGTTACAAAAACTAAGTCCTCAGGAGATCATGTTTTCCGATGTAACTCTAAACCAACACATATCTACAGTATAATCAATCTTGCAGTTGCACACTTTCAATGATGTTATATTTACAATCATTTCATTCTGCATTCTGTTTATATATCATGCACTGAGGAGAAAATGTACAATAACACTGAATTTGATATTGTAAAGGAAAAAGAGGGAAGAACGTACATACAATTTTGACATTAGAAAACATACATGAGACATCTACCTATAAATGAATTTTGTTTTTGATATAAAAAGAGGGTGACGCAGATGCAGTACCAGAATGATAAGAGATGACACAGCCATTCATAAACTACAGTGCCTTGATCTATGCTTCTATTAGAAATTGATCGTTTAGCTTTTATCACAGTGGACTCGCCTCCACCTGAAATCTCCATCTCCCATCCATCTACCGTGAAGCACTGTCATGCAGAAGTGCAATCAGTGCACCAGTCCTATGCCAAGCGGTTTGTGCCATGAGGGTACGATGGAAATGTATCCTGTAAACGATTGGTGGTTAAAAACGTATATCCTGGACAAAAAATGTATCACAAAAGTAAAGCACCTATAACAAGACTTAATAACATCCAATGTAAACGATGGGGATAGGTAAATCAGACTTGATAGGTTAAAATCTTTAAGAGAGTGTTGAGTTCTGGTTAACATGAAGAAATCAATTGTGAGCTTTCTCATTCCCTTTTCGTCAGTTTGATGGAATATCATATTAGAAATATTCCCTGAAAGGAAATGCACTTCAGTTTGCTTCAAGACACATCCCAAGAAAAGCGAATCAGAGTGAGTCATAGTCGGAGTCAAATTCTTTATTTTCCACATAAAACATACAGTGGGAATTCTTTCGGGATGGGTGTATAAGTAAATTATAATACATGGTATGGCTGCTGTACGCAGTAACAGCGATTATATTTAATATTATAAAAACATCGATTATTGTCTTTAATGGGAATTTATTTGTGTTGTTAAGGTTTGACGGAAAAAATTGGCAGAAAAATTGATATATTTAGTCGCTTTTTATTTACCAATCAAAGCACGAGGATAAGCAGTCAATAATTGCATTCAGTTAATTTGTTCATGTTCTGTTTGTTTGAACCGATAAATTGACGGCTGATTCTCGTGCTCGTATTGGTCAACAAAAACATCAATGACGAAACATCGATTTTCTTTTCTTTATGACGTCACACTCATGAAAAGAGATCGACGTTTTCCGAATCGAAATTTTGAAAGATCGAGCTGACATCCATCCAACCTTTATGGCACCGAACGCATGCCATACAATGCAACCATGCTCTCGGATAAGTGTGTATGCGATAACTAATTGGTATGATTTATCTTCGCCTCAGCTAGACTGAAAAGCGTCTTACAAGTGCCAAGACGAAGTATCTTCAGATTATCGCCTAGACTGGCCTACATAATGAAGTGGTCGCATGAACTTTTTAAAGGTAAAATTGTTTTTTGTTGTTGAAATGGGTACTTGTAAAAGGTTACACAGGGCATCTTTTACCAAGAACTTGAAGAAGAATACTGTCAACGCTTCTGAAAGCTTCATGCGAACTTCACATACAATATACTTACAGAGGATGTCACACGGAATTACAGAAACATTTCATTACTAAATATTCAATCCATCTGGAAACCTCAGCAAAACATATAAGAAATTATTAAGAAATATAATTTCGAAGGCTTTTGAAAATATATATTTATAAAAGTATATAATTGTTCTTTGTTATTTAGATAAAGATAATCTTATTTGACCTTTCTTTAGTAACAAGATAAAACGGTTTCAATTTAAGAGCATGTATGGTTTAGTGATTCATTCATTTTACTTATAACTTGCGAGATTCTTGGTTTAAATCCCCATTTTTTGTGTATGTCCTTATTTTGTATCTAAAGTTGTTTCTCTCGACCCAGGTTTCCAAAGGAGTACCTGACTGAAATTGAAAATAAGTCGAGCGATGGTGACGGAAGGTGCGGTTCCCTTTTAAAATTCCGTACCTATCACCTATCACCCGTCCCGGCTTGTTTCGAGAAATAAACCTTCGGAATAGACTCGAATATCATATTTCGCTCAGAGTCAAAATGGCATTAAATCTATGTAAACTTGATTATACGCCTCAGCAGATGCTGTGCTGCCTCTAAAGCTTCTCTCATGACATAAAAAGTAAGGTGATAATATAATTGTTAAGTTTTATATGTTGATATTATCATCGTTCTTGATGGTATATTAACAGGTGTTAAGCGCTAACTGGTGGTATTGTCGATAATAATTTACATCAATAATCAATTATTAACCATATTTTTATATATAAAACTCACCGGGCACTTTTCGTGCTCTAATGACGCGTCACCACCTATTCGCCGATGATGGTCAAAGTACGCCACGGAACCATACCTGTCGTCACAGCAGCTCGGAATCAGTAGATAAATTACCTGCTTTTCTCAAGAAGAGTAGGAATACCTTTAAGATGGCAAAGTTTGCATCTATCGAGGGCTAATGCTGGCAGGTGAAAGATTTATCGCCATCTCTGATGGGTCCAAGATCCGATGATTTAAATGGAGTCTTGAGAGCCCGGACTCTCCAAAAGGAGGATAAATGTATTTTTGAGATGGGAAACCTTTCACGCTCACCTTGAAGGCCTCTTATCTGTTTATCAGGAATAATGTTTTGACGAGGAGAGTGCGAAGAGTCTTCGTCATGTTACTACACAGGGGTATTATAGCTAGAACCTAGGGCGCGGGGGGGGGGGAGTGGAGGCATGATAAACCCTGTACTTAAAAGTGATCGTCGGCAAATTTAGGATTTTTAAAGGCTATCGGCAAAAAAGAAGAAGACTGTTTTCAACTTTCATTTTTAATAAAAATTTGTTTTATATGATTTTGAACATATGTTTGTAATATTGAAATTTTGACAACGATCGTTTACGCTCATCGACAAATGTAAACAAAAATATGGAGAACCCCCTCCCCTTCCATGCGCGTTGGAACATTTCAAGTCAGTGTGCCGAAAAATTAAACCCCCTCCCTTTCATCATAGTCTGGTGACGCCCTATGTTAATGTATTTGACTTAAAGTTAGAATGAACATTGATGAGGGCAATGTGCCGCACTTGCTTGTTCTTCATGTGAAAATCATTTAAATCAATGGATGAATCCGTTGAGCTTGTTAGAGCAAAGAAAATAACCATGTAGTTCACTCCTATTAGTCTCTGTTTTACGCAGCATGCATGAGTGAACACTTTAGTAGAGACAATTTGCAAACTGTATTACAATACAATACTACTAAAGGAGAAAGAAAAGTTTCATTTAAAATTTAGAATCAAATATAATATCAATAAGTAGGGTTAATATTACAAAGATGATGAAAAGCATTTAATTAGCCAAAGTTTCTTTGCTTTCTTGGTATATTAGGCCATTTCAGGCCTAAATTCTCGTTCCCAAAAGCAAAACAAAAACAAAAACACCAGCAAAAATAATAGAAAAGATACCGCCATGGCAAAATAAAAAGACGTTAGCATAGTGTACCTCATATTTCTGCATCGAATTAACACATACATCAATAATTAAGCTTTGGGCCTTTGTTTCGAGCAGGTAAGCTTTCCCCGCAGGAAATGCTGGCCCCGACATGCGATTTTCTATTTATGTTTAATTATTTGTCGCAAAAATCAACCATCGTTTCTTAGCCATGTCCATGGCCTACATCTGATTTATTGATCTTGATGGTCTTCACGAAAGCTACTGAGAAGCGGAAAACGTCATTATTGTAGGGGTACTCCGCCATTTATTTACTTGGTAACGAAGAAAGAATCCATTAGAACTCATTTCATTTAGACATTATCAGCGGTCACGCACTTACATCTTATTAATCTAAATCAATCTTTAAAGTAACGAAGTCATGTTGCCAATATATACATTAGGCGCAGGCGAGTTGGAAAGGATTGGAAAGGGGTGCGAGGGATGCGTTATAGGCGTTCGTGTGGTTGTAATATTGTTTGGTGTTTGATTTTGGTTTTTCTATACTATGAATTGGCGTAGAGTTGGTCCAGTCTTAAAGAAATGGTAATGGGGTCATGGTGGGGAGCAGGGGGTCAGCTTCAAGAGGTGAATGTATGAAAAGCATGGAAATAAAAGCTGAAGAACAAGGCCGTCGAAAGAGGTGAACGTATGAAAGGGGGAGCTAACTTGTTTTGTTTTGTTTTTGTGTTTTTTTGAGGGGGGGGGGGGGGGCTTTTTCTCCCAACTCTCTCTCTCTCTCTCTCTCTCTCTCTCTTTCTTTCTCTCTCCTTTTCTCTCTCCCCTATCTCTCTCTTCGGCATTTGCGTTTGCAAGGGAGCACGTACCTCCGATTTCCCTAGACATTTTGCTGCCAATAGTTGTCACTTCTTCGCAGGGGCGGCGGAGCGTCTTTAATAGTGGGGTGGGGCACCAACTAAAAGGGCACTTTCTGAAATAAATTTTTAGAGATTGGTGGGCCCTTTTACCCCTACATGTACATTGTGATTAGATTATCAGGAATGATTTCATTGTTTGTTTCTCTCTCTACATGGTCCAATATACTGCTTAAACGGACCAATCGGTAACATTGTTCAGATGAGAGAAAATGGTGCTAAGTTAGTGACTTCAACGCTAGATTTATAAAAGTTAATCTGAAATTTGAGTGAAAACAGACCATCATTAATGATAACAAAATCGGAAAAAACTGAACTAATCAATTCGTTAATTCTCCCCACTATATCATTACAATTTAAATACATTTTAGGTGAATTTAAATGATCACAAGGCAATGCATTTGCTATATATACCATTCCAGACATTTAAATGTTGGAAACAAATTTAAAGCCTGTCTTATGACCTCTGTTCATGAAAAACGGTTGTGAAATTTTAAAATGGTTGAGAGAATTTACTGTCAGAGGGTGTTGCACAGTGACTCGTTGGGGCAATTATCATTGATGAAGGTGGAACTTATCAGAGGTGGTAAGAGCCAATTATAAGAATGTAAAAATGGGCTCTTTTCCGAAGCAAAGAAAAGGGGGCACCTTTCCTATGTAAAAAGGAGAACTTTAGGGGTATTTGAAAAAGTGTGGGGGCACTGTGCCCTCCCCCGCCCCATACCGGCTTCACCGCTTCTCCTTCTTCGATAATTTCAAATTTAAGAATTTTCTTCAAAGCTCTTTTTTCCACACCTTTGTTTAAGCCTTCTAGATGTCATTCGTTTGTAGGCACAGAATATATTTCCATTTATTGATGTTGTTGAACATTGACGTAAGCATTCTCTGATCAGCCTACTGGCCGGCCGTGAAGGCGGCCATCGACATGTTCATGATTTCACCTTCATAACCTACTCGCCTTGTGGTTAAATCACGTTATAGATATATTTTCTTTCCTTTCGCCGAAAAACCATGGTTGTCAACTTACTATTTTGAACAAATCGATACAAAGCGTCGTTACGTCGTATGCAGTCTATCGCCTCCTCTATTCCTCTTACTTTTCTCTCCTTTATTTTCGTCCCGTTGAATGTTATTTATATTTGCCCATCATTTTCTTCTTTCTCTTCCCTGCATTTAAAGGCAGCACCAGATAACCTCGGCTTGAGTTATCTTCAACCTTAGGCAAAAAGCCCTGTTTGTTAAACTTTCGAAATGTGTAAACATTGCAAGGGCGTCTTACTTTATATTCCGAACTAATGAGTATTGACATTTCCAATGACATGATTTCTCGAAAGTGTTTGCGATTGTGATGAATGATAAACGGGCTTTCATTTTTTTTTAAATCTGCAGGCAAGGAAATTAATATTTTCGTCAAATTTTGAAATAGTTGACCCGAAGCGCGAAGGATTTTCTGAAAAGTTAAATACAGTAGTCGTCTCCTTTATTTTGGTCATTTGCCGAATAATAATAATAATAATGATAATAATAATAATAATAATAGGCATTTGTATAGCGCTGTCTATCTAGACAATGCTATTCCGAGGCTCACAAGAAAAATAGAAAGAATGAGAAAGTTTGGACGAATACAGACCAATCAAATGCCATGTTGAACCAGCTATATCCTTCCTCTCCTTTCTCTTTTGTCCCTCAATTTGTGTGTGTGTGTGTGCGTGTGTGCGTGTGTGTGTGTGTGTGTGTGTGTGTGTGTCTCTCTCTCTCTCTCTCTTTTTCATTGATTCTCGGTCTCCCTGTTGAAATTGCACTTATTAAAAAGAGATTGTTAATATTATAATTATATAATGGAAACATATCAACATCAATTATCAAACATCAAGTATCAAGTGACAGCTTATTACTCTGCTAGTTTGTGCGAAAAGTTAAATGAAAATCACATTAATTGCTGATGAAGAGGAAAGCAAAACACATCAGCAAACTAATGACACTGGGATGCAAACATTCGGTTATCGACTAACAACACATGCACAATACTGTACCAAGGTTCGTACGAGGACAAATCCAAATCACCTTACATTATTTTCACCCATTAACAGCTATTTATCTCCCGCCCCGGTGCTAATGCCTCTTGTGTGCCAATAAGCATACCAACTCGAACGCGAGAGTATTCATAATTTGGGTCGCGTGTGATTTAATTAGAATTGGAGGCAATTTGTTTCGACGAAAATGAAGATTGAAAGCGAGATGAGTCAACATTAGCAAGGTGTTTTACATCAACGTAACGTGATAGAAGCCTTGCAAACATGAGCGTTATGGTTACCTTTATAATAATACCTGGTCTAATACCTAAAAGGAACAGTATTATACAAATTAAAAGCTTATTTTAATGAAATCGTGTCCGCTGTGTTGAGATTTAAGATATCTCCTTAAACTAAAGAAGTAGTAGGCGAAACGATAAGGACTTGCATACTTGATCTGAGTGGGGAAGCGTTCCCTTATCATCTGTTTCGTCTTTACCGACGGATCTCAACTCGGAGCCCGTGTTTACAGCCTAGCATCTCCTCCCCTCCCCCACAGGACACACCCAAACAGACTGAGGTAGACACTAAGAGGCAATATTTGGAAAATAAAAGTCAAATCTTGCCACAAATAATGGAAGATATTAATCAAAGTCACCAAGAGGCATAATTAACATAGTCTGCTTCAAGCTGGGTCCATATCTATCGGGTGCTACCGTCACCTTATTTAACCCAAATACCTAGGAGGGATTCTCCCAACTGAACTATGAAGCAAAAAGAAAGGTCACTAAGTGCAACCCTTAAGCTGCGTTATCGCCTGTATCTTTTATTATGCTCCTTATCGGGGACGATATCTCGGAGGAATTGTTCTGATTTGTGATGTGTGTCCCTTTGGAAGTCGTAACGGAGACTTGCACTGCGATCGAAGACAGACGACATTTGGGTAATTAGGAGCTTTTCCGGTGGCGAAGATAAGAGTATATCTAGAAAGCATGGCATTACTAACAGTACGCTGTTTTTTTTTTCTCATTCGAAACGAGAGACAAGTAGGATGTCGAAGATGATATCTGTGGCATGTGCTGATCACAAAGAATATTGCCTATGAGGAGACATTTTCTTCCTTTCCTCACGTATTTTGTGCAGTGATGTTTTTGGCCTCGTCCTCCATTAGAATTTCAAGGTTTTCCGTCGAGGAGACTAATGGTTGTATTATGTTGGCTAACCATGGACACAAAGCAATCAATATATTTGTTTCCCTAAATATTATGATAAGAGTCCTTTTTTCCACATCTCACCCTGGCAAGCCTGATAGTCGAGTGTTCACAGCTTTCGTTGTTATGCGAAAATTGCGAAGTGACCTTTAAGCAAAATGCAAGCCTACTGTTATAAAGATGTCCGCCCCCCCCCCCCCCCCCCAAAAAAAAAAAAAAAAAAAAAAAATTATCACTTATCAATATAAAAGAAAAAATATATAATTATGATATAATTATATGCTGTTTTTCTTTTATATCAGTATCTTCCTTCTGTATATTATACATAAGGAAGATACAGTGTACTGATAATAAATTCGGGGTAAAGCCGGGGTAATGATATGATTGCAGGGCCATCAGAAACTACAGCATAAATACTGATGAGGCTACGCTGCATGGGTACACAATACATATTTGTATTATTATAATAGTCATTATTATTGATTAGTGATCAGCCCGGCAAACAAGTCTAATTGCATTGTGTGCGCGTGCGTGCCTTCGCTCGCGTGTGCGGGTGTGTGCCTGCGTGTGTGTGCATGTGCGTGTGCGCTCGCGTGTGTGTGTGTGTGTGCGTGTGTGTATGTATGTGATTCTGTGTCTGTGTGTATGTATGTGAATAGATGGTTGAGGGTGTGAGTATGTTGGTGTGGAAAGGTATGCGTGCGCGTGATCTTAGAGCGAGGAAAGCAAAAAGAGAGGGAGGGAGAAAGAAAGAGAGAGAGAGAGAGAGAGAGAGAGAAAAAAACAAAAAAGAAAAAGAGGATAAAAGAAATAGAGTGTAATTTTCTTCAACAGAATTTTATTTCCAATATGGCGCATTTTTTGTTTCATGCTGTATAAAAAGTCGATCACAGTAATATTGCGGTTAGTAATTTAAGCCATTCGTTATAAATGTCGACCGTAAGTATGGTTAAGCTTTTTAAATTATCATCATTAATACTTTAGAATTATTTTCAGATTGGTTTCAAACCCGTCTTTAATCTACGTCTCCATGAGCATGCGTCTTCTAACTATGTGCTTGTACATGTATAAATATAACGACTGTGCGATACTTGCTCAAATATTGACATTACATCACGCGAAAGTGTCTAACTCCCTCAAAAGTTAGATAGCCGAGAACACTGTTTGGACAGAATTAACTACCTAATTGATGCGAATAATTATGGAATTTAAACAATTACATTAAAATTGGAAAAAAGGGTCAATCATACTTTGAACATTTAGGAAAACAAATTGTGTTCGAAAATCTAGAAAGGACTTGACTCCCATCAGATATTTAAGTGTCTTTACGAGAAACAAAACCTAGATGATTTTCTTCATCAATGAACGCACAGAGCAAAGATTTTATTCACAAGCGAATTATTTAACTGAAAGTTCCACTGCATAGATTTCGTTATTGTACCATGCATTAGAACCATATTTCATATTAAACGTTCACTGTCATCTAAGTTTCACGATGTGTGAGATTAAAACTAGCATAATAAAAAATAACGTCTATTGCCGTATAACACAAGGCAAGAGGTATCATGCTACATGCCAACTTACACGATGTTATAACACTATATATCATGAGCTCAGAATAGTGTGCCTGTCATGCCTGTATTACAAGCTGAATGTGGTTCAACTGTGATGCCATGGCTTATAGGAAATAATTTGCTAAATGAATTTTCTTATAATGTTCACCTGAATGTGCATTTTACTTTCTTATTGAGCCTGATTTGTGTATTTCAAGAAATTGTTTTTCGTTATTTCGATTCTCATTTGAAACATGTTGAATGAGTTTCTTTGGATCAGGTCTGAAATAGACAAAAGGGGATTTATGAACTCTGAATGATATTCAATGAACCCAGGAACACAGACTAAACCGTTCACAAATAATTTAAGCCTCGTGAATTTTTCAAGAATAAAGCTTTAACAAACAAATATGAAATTCTAAGAATGAAATATATTCAATCGAGGCATGTATATTAAATGTTTGATATTAACCAGATACTCAACAGTCACGGCGCAAATTCGCAGTTGATTAAACTTCATACAACAAATCAGGCAGGTCAAACATTAACGGATAGCTGAGGAGAGACTAAGGTTAGAGAAAAAGGGTAGCTTGATGTGAGTAGGTTTAATTTATGTGGCGCCTGGTAGGAATTAAGACATTAAACTCAAACAGCTTGTTTAACGATAAATAAACTTGACATTTATCTATTCGTTAGCCTTGTTTCGCATTTCGGTTCTTCCGCCGTGGCGGAGCGGGCTGTAAACTGCGAGAGGACTCATACAAAAGTCACATGGTATAGACACATCTTTGGCATCAATTCATTTCATTTTTGTAAAACGGGATTCATCATTAACAAAGAAATAAAGATTGCATTTATCAAATATGTTCTTGTAATATCTTGCGTTGAAGATGGAAATGGAATTACCTTGGCTCATATTTGAATTCTATTCAAACGTAACAATATTCTGTTATATTCCTAGTTGCATGCACTGATATTTTCTCTGTGTGCATATATATATACTTTTCCCTAAGTCTTGTCTTAAGTCATCTTTACCTCGAGCTTCTGAAACAAAAGTATGTTACCACCCCCCCTAACCCTATTATGTACCTGCTCCCTGTGAATTATGACCATTTCGTTTGCGGGTAATAATGATGATATACTAGGACACATGTGTTTATAGTTCAAGTCATATAAACTGTCAAGAGTCAGGCTGAGAATGATAAGGCTAAACGATGTAGATAAACTTTCAGGACATTTTTTTATTTTAAATCCCTGATCAAACTTTGCTTTAAAAAAATGCCATTTAAAATTAATAGAAAATTACACATTACAAACGTAATCAAATTAAATATGGCTTATAATCTTGCCTGAATCAAAGGTTAGGATGTATCCGCTGAATACCACAAAACAAAAATAGGAAAAACAAGATCATCACTACAGACCCACACACATTTGATGAACTGTATATTTCATTTTCCGATCCATTAACATATAATAGAAAAATTAAAGAGCAGACTCACACCTAGGGTTAGCTCACTGTGAATCAATATCATGTCACCTTCCTATAGCATATTCCTCATTCATTATCATTTGCTGGAATTGCGGCCATATTCTATACATTTTTCACATCATCACAATCTAAGCATCAGACTGTTCTATGTATAGGCACAGATATTTGATTACTTTAGGTCGCGAGGCATCCCTTAGGTCATCACTTTAATTGCTGAAATTACATTCGTAAAGCAAATGTCAATATATAAACGCAAAGTTTAGTACCCCGTTCGATTTGATCCTTTCGTCTGCAAAAACACACCAGGCGACATTCGGTACAGTTTTCCCTGAAAAATAAGTCAGTCAGTCAAGGCAAGCAAGCATCCACAGGGCTATTGATATTAATTTTCTTTATGGCAATGTGTTGAAAGTTATCAACAATAACAATTCATCAGCACCTTTCCCCAATCAATGATCTGTTTTAGTTTGTGAGAAATAATCAAGGAGAGAGATTGCATGTAGCCTTAAAGCTATACCGAGGCATGGAAAAGGGAGATCCTGATTGATTATCATTATGATTTTCGCTTGGAAGTCTTCATATAGGTCAGGCTGTTTGAGACAGACTGCTCAATATTACTTAAAGACGTTGTTTAACGATGTTAAATCTGAGATGCATGGCCCTACGTGCTATCAGTGTCTGTGACATTGTGTAATATTGAAGCCCTAACAAATTGCGCTTCAAAATGATCATGAAGTGCCTCAAAAAAGTAGAAATCTTTGAGTGACCGGTTTTACCATACTCATTTCCCCCAGTAGACTGTAGTGTTTAGTACAAAAACCGTTGGAAAAAATGTTTTATTAAAATTTCGATTAATTTTAATAATACTCTTGATAATCAGACAGGCGATCGGCTTGTAAAAGTCACGGAATTCCTGACTGACCTAAAAGTTTATTATAATTATGATTGCAGCATGAGTTAAATCCAGCATTTTGTCCAGAATCTGAGGCAAAGATACCGAATCCCTTTAAGCAAAATTTAAACTGAAAGTTCATTGATTTCTTTGGCTGGGCACTTGTTTTTAGCACACATTTCAAAAGGTTTGACAGAAATTGAATATTATGTACTAAAATTTAGCACGACAAGTGAAACTCCTCGCACCTGTTTTTTTAGCATTTCATTTTTTCTAGTGTAATACATAGAGTTAATTCCCTTCTGGATCAGATAATCAGATTTTTGTTCTCGCTTCTACAATCTCACCGTGTGTTCCAATTATGTTATGTTCAGTTGAAAAGTTTCTTGCTAAAGGAAGGCCAGAAGCCATTTGTAGATGAAAAATAATTTTTGCAAACAAAATGACCTTCTGAACAACAGTTTCCCCTGTAGGTTTACAGAGCTAGGAAATATTTCTGTCCATACCATATACCAGATGTCGACTAAGTTTAAGAAATTACGTGCTACGATTTAAAGAGAGTCATTAAACAGACAATCGTACAGACACGACTTTCATGTACGTCGCGCGAGCTTGGTCATGAATTCGCGAAAATAGAAGGGAACGACGTTCGACACAAATACATAAATGTTGGCAAATGAAAATAGAACTTGACTCCTCTCAAAATCATTACCACTGTCAACATGCACGACCTGCTCCGGGGTTGAGAGAGGCGAGCAGAGGAGATATCGATATGATGAGGGAGACACCTGATTACCTGAGGGAGAAGGGGGTGGAATATCACGTGACAAAGATAAAGAGATGGCTACTTGCATAGACCGCCTACGCACGCGTGATGACTGTGAAGACGTCCCTTTGTCAATGTCGGATTGGTCATATCTCACCTAGTTAACAATATCAAAACTGACAAAACATACACAAAATGCGAAACAGTATAAAGAGAGGAACAGAAAAAGAGGCTAAGTACGCGAGAGAGAAAAACAACCTGAGAGTAAAATGCATTAAATCTATAAACAAAGAGAGTTAAAAGAAATATTCATTGTTGTAATCACAAATTAGCTAAAACACTCATCACCATTAAGTCTACTCTTGTTTGAGGTCGCCTTTATGCTTACATTTGACCATGTTCATTGGCGTATCTTATGCTATGGTCACATTACCCAAAAGTAGCCTGCTCGGCGGCCGAGCGGCGAGTTTTTAACCAATTCTGCCCGGCGGCTGCCCGGCCACCGAGCGGCGACCGGTCAGTCACCGCTCGTTGTTAGGGCATCGCTCGGTCGCCGCTGAAGTTTTAGCGCGGAGTTAAAATTTGGGCGGCGCCTGCCCACTTTTCACTCGCCGCCCAAAATACGCTCGGTGCCTGGGCGGTCGCCGCCCGGGCACCGAACTAATCGCTGGGCGATGCCTAATTCCAGCAGCGACCGAGCAGGCTACTGATCGGTCGGTCGCTGCTCTAATTTGTGACCATAGCTTTAGGAAAGTAGTATTCGGAGCAATCTCTGATATCGCATCTCAGTCCAAGCAGGGACTTGATATCAAGTCCCTGGTCCAAGCGAGTGACAGCGATATATTTTACAGTATTCAAACAGCAGAAAGGTATTTCACATACAGCAAATATTAAATAATAAAATGTCCTCCACCCTAAGTTTGTTGCGTTTGGCCAATCCTTCTGAAAGGCGTTCAGGGCTCGTCCACTCCCATCAGCCAAGCTCGCTGTTGCTTGGCTAAACTTTAGCCTTGAACATGTTGTCTCTCGAACAAACATGGTTTACGAAAAGGCTCTCTGCAATTCCCAAGCCTTTTGTGATTGAATCTAATTGTCGATGTGGCGGTAATGCGCCAACCAGTAAGATATATATAAAAACCTTTCCAAGACGTATGAATGTTAAAGCGAGCATATCACCAGCACTTATAGTCCGAAAGGTCTTATTACTTTCATGGGGCCCACATTTATTGTACAATATGATGTTTACACAGTAGGCTTGCGGGTGCACCATGTGTGTGTGTGTGATAGAGAGAGAGAGAGAGAGGATTGAGGAGTCCTGAAAAGGACTCTCGGTAATCTTTCTTGAGGGTGTGTAGTCCTGAAAAGGACCGTTTGTGTAGTCTTGAAAAAGACTGTTGGTTATCTTTCTTAGCTTATAGTTCTAAGGAGAACTATAGCGCTTGAAGGGGATGAGTGGTGGGAGTGGCTCAACATATGATGTTGTTGGGTCGTGTATTGTATTTCACTTTAAATTAATCTGTTTTTATCTAATTTAGGGAAAATTCCATGGTGAAGTAGACGCTACATTATAAATAATGGGCATCACACGCAAATCTTTTGATTTGTGAATGATAATTATGTAGGAAATCATGCGACATCGGATTTATTTTGCATTATTCAGTTTCCTCGGAATCTTACCATTGAAAATGGACATTTGTAACTATGGTCACTAATATTTCGTTCAAAGCGACCCTGATTAACGTGAGATCAGTGATCTTTGCATTTACCCAAACAAGCTAGAGTGAATATGAAATATAAATCTGTCTAGACTTTTGAAGGATTATTGGATACTTATAGATTTATGCCGGAGCTGGAATTCCAGTCCCCGAACACAAACTGGATACAATTCGTATGGAAAGGTACTGTCGTGATGAATCTGAAACACAAATAGCAATTATCTTTACGTTTACAATGTGGACTTTTGATACTTCCAAAATAACCTAGTTTCATTAAATATATTGGCGCTCTCATTGTTCCTGACCTATTAACGTATTATTAGTCAAACGCGTAATGTCAAGTCATCATCAAACAAGAACAGTATAGCGATACATTGCTCAATTTGTTAATATCAACATGCTGCCAAATCAAGGACTTCTATGATAATTTTAGGTTTTGAGCAACTTTAAATTTCAGTTCAATGCAATACTGGTCCTTTTCATCCTTGATATTCAGTTGGACTCTGAATTGTATTTTGAAGAATGTATGACTTTAAAATTATTACAGACACGTAGAATTTTTTCTTTGAATGAGATTCACAGCTAAGAATAATCTCGATAAAAATACAAAATGACAAGAAGATTTTTTTTCTTCTCTTATTCACGCCATTGATGGAAAGCATACATGAATGTTTTTCAAGCCACCTCTTGTGCATGATGATGCATCGATCGAAAATGCGTTGGGATCTTTTTTATATTAGACTCATAATCGCTAAACCTATATATTCTTTCCATGTCAAACATTAATAAGTGCCCTAAAAATAATCATGTTCATCTACGTAGTATCAATTCGTGGGAATGTGACAAAATGGTACCACAGACATTGGTATAAACTAGATCACGGACAAAGGCGTGTATGACAAAACACCTTGAGGACATGATATACTTAGACCCCGCCATCAATCAGCCCCTGAGACCACGACCTGGTGTGCTGAGGGCCGGAAGTGGGCGGACACACGGTAATGGAGGTGATACCTGGTCAGGCACGGAGAGCCAGCCACATTTCCGTGGTTAGAAATTCACCCACCATAAAAAGTACGACGTACCTTTTCTAGAGGGAGAGGTGTATTAATAGCATTCTGCAAGCTATTTGGGTGGACGTATACAGGGATTCGCAATTGAATTTTGCCTGTGATGCTTTGTTCACTAACAGGTATAAAGTTGTGTCAGTCTGGGCTAGCGGCGTTTTCAGACTAACAGGGAAGCCAGTGTAGGCCTACAATCCCACCTCTGTGTATGAATGTTTGAATAAAAATAATCAATAAAACTTTAAGTGTGTCAAACGGAACAAATAAAAGACGCCCCAGACGGATTCCGCACCCTCCGTTCTCCAATTTCTGGATACGTCACTGATGGTCAATGTAAACATTTTTTCTTTAAGGTAATAGTTAGAAGACCTCAATGAACGATTCTTCAAATTAAACCCAACCTATTGATCACCAAGTAAATACAACCTACAGTATGTATATTGTACTTGTTGCATACAATGCGCCAATGGCTGACATAGGTCTGCGTCAGCTGGTGCGACTTTTGACGCAACGTTTCATACTGCCACCATACATAAAAGTGAACGCAAAACATTAGGACGAACAGTGCGTTGGATTACTGGCGCATGTACCATTACTAACAGTTGCAATTGATTTAGCGCCTGTCCCACTGGATACGAAGCACTTTGAGATGCCATCCATCCATTTGGAATAGACATGTCTTCACACTCTGTTTGAAATGTTCAACTGTTGGTGAGGACTGAGGAGGGAGCCTGTTCCGGAGTTTGGGCGTAGTGGAGGAGAAAGTTGCATCGGCAGCTAATTTGTTGCTAAGTGGTTGAATGAAGGTCACTGAAGATGTTAGACGAGAGCCTTCATTATGCTTGGTTAGCGTAGGAACGGTAATTACGCAATCGAATGACACCTCGTGTGCAACCTGCACACTATCTTTATAGAGCGCCAGTGGAAGCGTACCGCTAAACCCAACTCCAGAGGACTATGACCCTAGGGTCTCTTGCCTCAAATGCACTTACCTGCCATACGTACCATCACACACTTATCGTGTCATTAAGCAATATTTCACAGCAAGTTATGTGACGCTATTATGACCAATATGTGGGCACATAATGTATTTTGTCTGCACCGAGACGGCTATATCGAGAATAAGGGCGGTAGGCTCTCTGCTATGCGATTGCGTGAAGGTTATGTTGACTCAAATACAACTGGTGTATTTGGCAGCTTGCGTCTACTGTATACATTTTGAGAGAGTTTTGACTGTAGGCTGCAAACCTGTTGTTAGATAATTATAAAGTTTGGCGTTTTACTATCTACTGCATTATTGAGCCATAGTACTGTATTTGATTTTATTTTTGTCTGTTTCATTTTTCTGAAAGCGAAGTGCAAAAAAGTAAACAAAAACAGGAACTATTTTGGAAACTTTAGGATACCTTTATCATAGTTACATCTTTGCATCGAAACTTGGAACAAAAATCATACTACTAATAATAATACAGCATTTGTAATGCGCCACCAATCTAGTAAACTATTATGAGGCGCAGAGGGAGATTATTACCCTTGCTTTAGCACTCTAGTTTTTCAAGGAATTAATTCCTGCCAAGTACCCATTTACATCACCTGGGTTGAGTGTGGCAAATATAGATCAATCTTACCTGAATATTGAATATCAATGAGCTCTTAATGAAACACATTACACCTAATGGAGATCGGTCGTAGTCGCTGTTTGTTAAGTAGGCCTGATTTAAACATAAAGAAGTCATCATATATTCAGCTCTAATTGGTTTGATGTAAATACAGTCGCTGAGTGGTCGTGAGTAGCCATCCTCTAAAAAGCCTCAAGGCTTGGTTTTTCAAAACTGAAGGAGTGAGTAAAGATTTCTGTGTACTTGACCCTCAGAATACATTACTTCACCATTCCAATAATTACAATAAAGTTGAAAGGGAATATTTGCAAAAATGCATTTGCGTTGCGCTATCACAATGGCATGGTCAAATTAAATAATCCATAGGCCTATATAACTTATTCATATAATTTTTACTTGGTGGCCTAGTGGTCTGCTACTGCAGCATACACTTTGAATGAGCTAGGATTCCTCAGAGCATGAAGGGTTTCTTAATCAAGATCTGTAGATCTAACTAATAATTTGACAAACTTTCAAATTGCCTAACCTTGCCCGCACAAAGGTGTCGGTCCGGATTCTGTAATGGGGGAGGGTTCACCGAAGCCCCTGACAAGAACCTTGCCCGCACAAAGGTGTCGGTCCGGATTCTGTAATGGGGGAGGGTTCACCGAAGCCCCTGACAAGCAATATCGATTTTTTTTTTTTTTTTTTTTTTTTTTTTTTTTTGGGGGGGGGGGGGGGGTACTTTAAAGTGTACCGGTGGTTGTGCGTCATTAAATCTGCCAGTGTGTAAACTGTGCAACTATTTCACTGTACGGATGTGGATGAAAGCTACTTTCAGTGATTTAGAAACATTAAATATGCTGGATAATTTAATTAAAATTGCTTGCAGCAGTGCAGCAGTGGACACGACTTTAAAAAAAATATTGATAAGAAATCTAAATTGTTCACAATATTTTCACAATTATATTGCGAATGACCTTCTCTCTGACCATATTGTACGAGCCCACGTAGAATTACAGAGAGGGAATTACTTATAAACCGATTTTGTTTAGATCTAATGAAACTGCGGCGCTCATGGGTAATTTCACATCGTACGTAACTGCATGCAAAACAAAACGGGACATGGCCTTATCTCAATTCTGTAATTAAAGCCTAGAGAGCAATTCATGAAACCATTTCACCCAATTAGAGTACAATTTCCTGTTTTACCACAATGCCCATGACCGCTGCTCTGGTGTGAACGGCAATTTAGCCATCAAGCCACCAAGAAATGTGAGCCCAGGCATAGAGGAAAGTTCAAGGGAGAAGATAGATGACCTAGCTATATGTGGTAGGTTCAAAGCCTATACTGGCATGATAAATTATGCTATAAAGTTAATTAACAGCTCCAAAACAGTAATGTGTAAGGATGAATATCAAACCAGAATTGAATGCCTTGTTTTTTCTTTAAACAAAACATTGATAATGTTAAGAAATGTTATGCAAATTCCGGGAGACGAACATTGTACATGTATTCATATGGGCCTAATTGGAAAGGTAATCATGGTAGATTTTTAGATGTTAAATGATTATGGGGCCGCTTGACCACTTTATGGTATCGTGAATTTGGTATTACCATCATCCCTTTAATGTAAATATGATGTGACAACCATAAGTAATATACAGTAATATATATGTTTCATTAATTCGTGAAATGTTTGATGTGGCGTTTGACGTTGTGGCTGTTGATTTCGTGGAAAGTTTGTAAGAGAATAGCAGTAGGCGTGGTAATAGTGATGAAAATAATTGTTGGCTAAAGTCAATAGGTATAACGGTCAAATATATTCTTGTAAAGGAAATAACCGTTCTACAGCAGGACCCTGAGTATTAACATTTTGAACATTTAAAATTCCAGGTGTAAAATCTGATTAAATTAGAAGAAAAAACACGAGCAAGATCGGGTGTCACTAGTACAGGCTTTAATATTCAATCTGTCATAATTTTCGTTAGAGATATCCAATTCCTATATAGATTGAATTTACCTGCGCTTGTCGAAATAATCAAATCTATAATCAAATGGTTTATATTAAGTCGTTCATTTTCTCTTTATGTTTGTAATATTGTTTTATTTTTGGATGCATCTTTCATGATTATTGTGAATATATCTAATTAAGCCCCGGGGATCCGGTGCGAGTTCTATTGAATCATAACATGCTATTTTTTCTTCAAACATTTTTTCTTCTTCAAACGTATGTATATAGTGTTTCTTATATCCACTAGGAGACAATGTTGCCAGTGGCAAGAGTAATACGACACGAAATGAGATTCCTTACCCCATTCCTATTTCTGGTTGTCATGGTAATAAATATCCCAATCCTCCTATTAGTTACACACTGAAGACAAACATACTTTACTTTAGAAAAGTATAGATGCCTTGCCTTTTGGAATACTTATCTAGGTATCTGTAATTGACAATCACCTCTTTCGACATGGTGGTATCAAAGTACTGTAATGCCTATACACAGAGGAATTTTATGTGAAGGCCATCGTCGATTTGAAAATGTAAATTGGTACTTTCATGCTAAGGTTTCAGGAACGCAAAAAAAGCATACGAACCAATACGAAACAATACAAAAGCTTGATTTCATTTGCACTTTAAGGAAATAGCTGGAAAGCTCATGAATTCTATTTGAGATAATTGATATATTTATACAGATAAAAACTGATTGCGTTTAATGTTCTTTACACGTTATTTAAATGACGTCTTACTTAATTCGAATACTCCTGCACGTCATTACCCATGTTACTTTCAGGCCTCGAGGAGTATGCGTACAACAAACAAAGTTTCATGTGCTGAATTTACGAATTCCTGCGTGATTATGGCGTAGTAAATTCAGCAGTAGGTGGAATTTAACAATCATCTGGATCTTCAAGGTCCTCACAGATGTTTGCACTACATTCCACGAAAATAAACAACTTATAGATCAAACGTAAAAGATATATTAGGTAGTTCCATTCCCGTACAGTAACACAAAATAATGTACACCAAATATAATTTGGTATACTTTTGTGTGATGTTATGGGAAAGGAGGTACCCCTACAGGGAGCCATATTCCTCCTCCCCTCCCCCCGTAGTTCCACAAGTGAACCTTACTTTGAATAGAGTTTTTAAACTTGTTATAATTTTTTATATAATTGTTGGATTTACAAACATATAAATATTTTATAAATATTTATAGTTAGAGAAATTGAAACAATATTGACTATTAAGTTGTATGTAAAATAAACAAAGGGGCTTTAATAGAAAACAGTAGACTGGTAACCGGTCAATATTACCCACATATGCTCTGCTTTTGTGTGCAGGAGATTTAAAGAAAACCGAGATTATGCAAACCGGGTATTCGATATCTTCATTTGCCTGAAGGAATGGCTTTACCAAAGACGGTTGGGTAGTGCCAAAAGGTGGTTAAAAGTATATTCTATGTAATAGAGTTAGCGCCCTTTGGCACGCACTCGAATGACTTTTTGTTTGGAAACATTATACATAGGGAGATAAAGGATCGCTCCTGAGAGATGATACAGAGATAGGTTCTTGCTATCTCCAAGACACATATCCCTTTCTCCCCTTTTGGATTGATGTGGTATCATGCACCTGTACCCCGTAGATGTGATTATCTACCATACTTTGTTACATTCCCGGGCGGATCAATCGTATTCCTCTATCGTATCCTTATTTAAATCTCGCTTTCCTCTTTAATAACTGTATTGGTTACTGTGACTAGGCCTATAGGTATCTTATTAAATCCCCCTCTTACAGTGTTGATCCCTTCATCATCAATCAGGAGAGAGCCGGGGACAATGGAAAGTCTCCGTTTAAAGGGACAAGTGACGTATCATCCCGTGCAGGGCTCCAGTTTCCAGTGGGACGTGTTCATCGGTTAACTAGGCGTTGTGGCGTGCGCCTGTAATCCAGCTAAAAAAGTGGAAGTTACGAACTGATTCAGCCGAGGACACAGGTTCGAAACTGAGTCACGTCTTTCGGATGGTGACGTTTAAAGGTCGGTCCCAGACGTAAATAATCATATCTGATTGATACACGTCTGTAAAAACCCAATACACACACACACACTCCTTTCACTCACAATATTTTCACAGTAATGCAAGTAATTTATTATACTGTAATTTATTTCTACATAGGGTTTTACATTCGTCTTCAACATGGTATAATAAAGCAAAATTAGTCATTAATTTCCAGTATCATTGCCCATCGAATCAAGATTTGTATTATTGATATGAACAAATTTGTTTCAGAAAAAAAAAATCGATAATGCAAATAACTAACTATACCTATGACGCACAAACTCTAGTGATTCATGGATCAGCAAATTTCAAAATCCTATTCCGTGAGCATAAAACTTAACACACATAAAAAGCAAGTCATCACTATCAATATGTAATATTTTACAATTGTTAAACGAGAAAATTAAAATGTAACTAGACTTTAATTCGTCACTTTGACGAATTAGGTGATACGTATGCTAATGGTTTACATAATAAAGAATGCATTACACGATATCATATTATTTCATGAAATGCTTCATCCATTAAGATCTATCCATATGTCAAGTTTAAATTGTGTCCCCTTGATCATTATGGATCTAGGGAAGATAGATTGAAAAAATATGACCATTGACCCTGCGCAGTAACCAGTTACACCTTTGACTCTAATTTACATCATGAAGATAACATTTTGACGATTTTATCTTATTCAAAGAAATGAAAATGTAATTGATAAATGATTATCATCATTATGATAATGATGATCATGATGATCATGATGAAGATCATAATCATGAGCGGGATCCTGACATCTTATTGACAAAATGAGGGGTAATTTAGATAGCACATAGTCTTAGCTACAGCATACTCAAAAATCAACAAAATCCAAGCAGAAATAACGGCGATATTGCTCGCAAAAGACAGGAATGTAGAATCCAGATTTGAGAAAAAATTATGTCCCACAGGGATGGATTAAGTGAAAATAGGGAAACAATAAAGTAAATAGGGTTGTTTATTACATTATTTGCGATTCTACGTGTTCGAATAATTAAAGGAGATGGTACAGTGAAAGGTCAACAAGAAAAAAAAAGTTCAGAATTTTTTTGGGGGAGACACCCGGACTCGAACCCGGGATCTCAAGGTCGGAAGTCAAGTGCGTTACCGATTTACCAAAACATTTCCCATAGCGATTACACGTAAACGAAAATGGAATTCTAAAATCCCACTTTGCAAGTAAAATATGAGCATGATCCCGGCATATGATCGAAAAATGAAGTACACATTGGAGATAGCTCATTGTCTCAGCTACAACATACTCGAAGCTCACCGAAAAAAAAGTCAAAACAACGGAGATGTTGCTCGCGAAAGACGGAAATGTAGAATGCAGTTTTGAGAAATAGTCATGTCCCATAGACAATACACGCAAAATGTGAAAAATTGACATGCCTCCTTTAATTGCAAAAATACGCCATGATACCTTTGTCAAACAGGAAAATTATGTACACTATATTTGTAGGAAATTATCTCAGCTACAACATATCAAAATTTTGAAGAAAAACAATCGATATTTTCAGAGATACAATCAATTTTCCAAAAATATGCAAACGTCATAATATGCAAATTTAAATTTTGAGTTCGGAGGCCATTATGATGACATCATGAGTTAATTGAGGATCAAATGAGACATGAAATCATATCTCCAACTCATGATTTATCAACATATGAAAACATATTGGGAGTTCATATCTATTCTGAAGAGTTACAATGAATTTTGTATAGGTATGTTTTTGCCCATATATTGTGGATAAAGATAATGCAGATCCGCGCGCGCTGTCAACTTTGACGGACGCTCATTGCGTTATTAAAAGGTGAACAAATTATCAAAATGCTTGGAAAAATGTGCCAAATACGCTGAAATAGAAAATTTGGCAATTCTATGTTACAAAATGCTAGTGCGCACAAAAAACGCGCGCGCATGCGCGTGTGCATGATTTTTTGTCAAATGCTCCATATGGCCTGAAACGTATGCAAAAAAAATTTGAGATGATTTAGAGCATTTTTATTTTTTGCGCGCGCGTAAACGCGCGGACGAACGCGCCCGCGCGCATTTGCGCACGTTTATTGACCTGAAATTGACCGGACGAATATTGATCTTATTCATGATAAATATGAATGAAAAATTACTTTCCGTTATGAAGATATGATCATAAGTTGATTTTCACAAAATGGCGCCTAGATGACGTCATAATGACTTTGAGTCTTTGAAAAGTCAAGCAGTTCTAAGTTAGACTAAGATCTATCATCATGGCAAGTTTCATGATAATGGCTTTATTCAGTCTTGAGATATCCTGCGAACAAATTCGAGGAAGAATAATAATAAATAAATAAATAAATAAATAAATAATAAAAATCTTGACGAAATCAAAAGGTGATACGTCTACGTACGTATCACCTAATTAAAAATAAAATGTCATTTATTATTTTCTTCCAATTTGAACACGATAAAGAGGTTGATACTTCGAGATTGATGAATCGAGCTGATGTTTTTTCGTGATGGTGTAACAGTTGTCGGTGTAGGTTTGTTTCATTGTGTTGTGTTGATTACGACCGCACCATGTTATTCTAATATTCATATTTACCTACATTTTATCCTCTAAATTTGCTTTATTACCACATAAAATGAACAATTCAAATCAAATTTCAGTGCGTATAAAGGATCATCTACGTCACACTTGCTTGCTAAGACTTCCGACAAAAGTCAACTCAAGCCAAATACAATAACCATGTCCATTACATTGAAATGTGCAAACATTGCAATGATGTAATTAGTAACACTAACATTATGCAAAGAGGGTAATAAAATCGCCCTAAAGTTACCCCTATCCTCTGTGGCCATTTATGACAGAACTATGTATGTTCACATGAAAGGATAAACGAGGGCACAGCTCCGTTGAGAACCACACACAATGTGGGCGATCTGTCAACATCTAGTGAAGATCATCTCTGACCGCTATCTAGTGTACAATAACATCGGTGTTCCTATTAGCTAGAGCTTGGGTTTTCAGTGTAAACAAACTACCTGTGACAAGTCCGGCACTTCAAACTACCTCCTACTACGAGTGTTGTCTAAATCATATACAGTGGTCGTCCAAGTAGTCCTGTGGTAAATGGTCACACACTCCATCATACATTTACACTGCGTCCCTTTTCATTGAGCCTTGTTGGTTGTAGACAAGTCAAAACAAAAAAATACCTTTGAGAATATTCTTAACGGCATGACACATCAATTTATTATAATTTTTTTCATAGCAATGACACTGATGCATGGAAGCGAACTGATAGGGTTGTAAAACCCAACGACAAGTACAGACACACCTATAATCTTCTTTGCCAGACATTTTTTCTACGGGTCTTCTTTGTATCTATGTAAAATAATGTAGGTTAATATCAGTTTCCTTCATTAACTTATCAATAATAACGTCATGTATAATCCTATCGTCCATGTCCCTGGTCGCGTGATGTATTGTTTGCCCACAAGGATACACTGTTATAGAATCTTGTTAAGTTACTATTGTGTCCCTAGACGGATCATTTCAACAGATGAGGCCGTGACCTCTGAGGGCCTAATACTAGGATTACCTTTGCCCTAGGTATCTTATTATCATGGCTCCTTTGATACGGACAAGACTATTTCCTTCATAGTTTCTGGCAGCATCTTTGAACTACCGCAACCCGTATGGGGTCGGACAGGGTTGAATGTTTGACCTACATATCTTTCTCATCTATTGCCTTGAATTGCAGCAGTTTAATTTTTGTATAGAGAGTACCCTATGGGACTCATTTTAGGACTCGTATGTGTTCCAATACTGGCGAATGCCTCTGGTCGTTGGCAAAGCGTGCCTCCGGAAAAAGAGTGTTGGCGATGTATCGTATGATTTTTTTTCTCTCTCTCTTTCTCTTTCCCTAACTCTCTCTACCACAATCTCTATCTTTTTTTTCTCTCTGTCTCTACCTTTATCTTTTTTGTTTCTCTCTCTCTCTCTCTGCCTAACTCTCTCTATCTATCTTTTTCGCCCCTCTATTCCCATCTCTCTATTTCTCCCTCTCTCTCTTTCTCTTTCCCTCTTTCTTTCCGTGGCCCCTCTGAAAGTGAGTCGTCCTATCTACTCGATCACTGCAAGCGCCCCCACCCATTCTCCCTACGCCATTGGTTTGCACTCTTGAAATGCAGTGCCTCTCGTCACTTACGCCTTCTGCTTTAAGTACATGAGGCCTATTATACGTTTTTACATCGTATAGTTTATTTTCGGCTGACCTTGCCCACGAAGGCCAAGATAAAAAAAAGGTTACCTTTTCTTGTTGTCCAAGACATCATACTAAGCCTTACATCATCAACAAGAAGTCCTTTAATCTTGCCATCTTTAGATTCCCTACTAAGTGTAGGTGCTGGGATGGTCAGCATGAGCTTGGTCACACTGTCCTTAGAAAACCTTAAGTTGAATCAATCAAACTCCGATGGTCTTGAGAAAACAACGCCAGACCCTGCTCTCGCTTTAAGGACGAGCAAAGCCAGAAAGAAACAATAAATTGATTGATTTATTTTGTTATTGCTGTTGCCTTCGTCTAGAAGGTTATCGCACTGTTTACCGACTGATTGCCAATAAGAAAAGGTTGTGATTCAAGAATCAAATGGTACAAATACCAGACTGAACTAATCCCGCAATTTCTCCACTTCCTATTTGTACGTGATCTTCTTCACTAGACAAACTGAATTTAGCCCTATATGCTATCCTCCCTTTTAACCTCTCACGACCTTGTTCTTTCTCTCCTTCACTGGGCTTTCATGTCAAAATCTTGAGTTACATTAAAGATGTGCACTCTTGATCTTAAAGAGAAGTATGAGTTCTGGTAACTGTGAAAAATTAAATTGTAGGCTTTCTAATCATTTTTATTTCAATATGGAAACATATCATGTTAAAAAATGTCTCTTGAAATGGGAGCAATCTTCGAATGCTTCCATGATCGAAATATTACCACGAATAGCTTTGAACTCTTGACCAAACTTCTTAATCGCCTGTATTTGTAGAGCCATTTACCCTTTTCTTTGTGCAATGCATTTCACTGTTGCGATTTCCAGCAATTTCTGATCATTTTTTGATTATTTTGGTATTACCTTTATAACTTTAGTTCTCATGTATAAACCGACCTCTTCAATAGATAAGACAGTTCTATCTTCATAGAAATGGTATTTAGAGTTAATCCAAGCATAAGTAAATGAACCACCTTAGAAGATTTTGTGTAATCATTATACTGAAGGACATTTCACCACTTGAGCTCGTTTTTCATTTCTCTGTCCAAGTCTCAGTTGTTATGCCAATTTAGAGCTTTAATTGTGAGATGCCATTGACCGTGAAAACTCAACGCAGCTATTTTGACTTCGACTCAGGTGTGCCGCTATATTTGATATCATCATACTAATTACTACCCCCCTTGACACTCGTCATAACCGGACAACTACCCCAAGTCAATGATCACACGAATACGATAGGCCGAATGAAATCCAACTCTCTTCTTTCTTGAGCTTTGAATGTTGTTTGCTTGGCTGGGATATCCTGGAGCTTTAAGTAGAGGGGTAGGATGAAGAGAAAGAAGCAGAGGATGTATCGATCAAGTGTACATCTTCACATCTTTGTGCCAACAGTGTCAGAGAGGAGCGCGGCGGAAAATCCCTTTAGACGTATCGATTGCGAAGCGATCCGAGCAAATCCGCAAGACCATTAGGGAAAGGCTATGCTCTCTGCCTGGAACACATCAAAAAGTAGTCTGACTTGCAGACCAAGCCATATTTGATTCTGTGTCTATCTCACGTGAAAGTTTAAATGAAAAATGTTTACCAGGGGACATTTTCAGCAAAGATAGCTAAAATGGGATTCTCGCCACATCCATGTAGTCTGTAAATAGGATTATCCTAGTCGAAAGAAATTATATTCTTGAGTTCGCATTAATTGGAGATTATATTTCAAAAGTTTCAGCTCTTAAGAAGACTACTTCAAAATTTTGGCGCAATATTCAGTAATTTAGCAGGACATTAAAAGAACCCGCCATGAACTGAGGCATGTTTTAATTCTAGGTGTACACACGGGATGACTGTGTCGACTGACGTGTTTGTACGCCTACGATCAATCCTGGTAGCCCGCAGAATTGGACTAGAAAACAAGAATGAAGTGGATTCCAAATTCGGGTGCATATCTCTGTCAAGTTTACTGTACTATCTGGTCATAGGAGGCGTTCATGTTTGTACCTGGCTGGGTGCACGCAAATCAACGTCACACCGGTATGGAACACACTGCGAGATGGCTTAATTACGGGCCGGAAAATGAAACGTTATCTTCGGAGTAACACCCACCTTAGGTTGCAGGCATACCTCCAAGCCCGATCCCGCGGCAAGAAAACACCACAATGAAACAGAGGAGAAAGAATCCACACGAATTGTATTTGATGGTGACGACAGATGAGAGTCTATTTGTGCTGACCCCAAATTTATTAGAGCTGAGTGTTTGGCAGCATGCTGTTGTTGCTGAATGCTTGTCTGCTTTATCATAAAGATCTATCCGTCCTAACGTTGTATACAGAGCAGAACACATCTATATAGAAATGCTTATTACTTAATTTATAAGTATAAATTTACATGTAATGTGACTGATTGATTCGTAATATATTTTGAAAATTTGACTACAATATGTGGTACGACTCTAAAATGATTTAAATAGTTTGAAGAAGAAACAAATCAGTAAAAACTAACATTTTAAACGTAGGACTCTTGTTTGTATATATCCGATTTGAATCTCGCCATAAATGTCCCAATGGGGACGTGCCGAACCATTTGAAGGTTATTTTCTCTAAAAACGGAAACCTGTCAACGCCATGTTTATTCAATCAAACTCGGAATATTAAAAATACAAGATATGGAAGTATCCGTTTTCACCTTCAGGTGGCCATCCTTGGCAATGTAAAATGATACGAGAGCAATAGGAATTGTCAATCGCCAATGGTCACATGTACGATCAATATTTGAAGGAAACCTTCAACTACAAACCTGTACATATTCTTGAGGACACACTGAACTTGGTAGGTCGAACGACGTTTACAGATTGAATAAAGGCCTTTAAGTTGTCAAACAAATAAACAAATAAACAAAAAAACATTTAGATTCTTGTACAGGTACCAACTCTGTTCGCCCGTCACATTCACTTCGATTCAAAATTGCTGATAGGTCCTTGAAATGCCTAATCCAATATCAATACTACGTTTTAATCACGATTTCTTAAGTATCATACAAGTCGTTGAGTATTGTTTATTATTGTTATAGACATGCCAATACTAAAGTCTTCCACATAGAGTCAAATCTATATCATTTAGAATTCATAGATATGTGAAAACTCATATATATTTTCAATATCCATCATTTAAACATAAATGTTCTTCAACATCAGATATCGAACAGGAACTGGTCGTTATGTCAGGATTAAATTCATTAATGTTGACGTCTTGTACATAGGCTATTCATGGCGCCAAACAAAGCAGGATGGTAAGTCATCAACAGGGGGGTGAAGGTCAAATGCACGAAGGACGATGACCGTCTATTCCCGGGCAGTGGACGGTTATGAATTTGTCATTTACAATTACCGAGTCCCTTTGAACGGTGAAAATAAATTGTCGATGCAAATATAAAGTGACTTTCTATTCTCCTAAATGTACTTTGTTACTTTGAATGGGGAAATAAGGCGCCACAAGAAATGCTTTGTCGTAAATGGTGCATTCACTTTATCAGACAATCGTTAGATAAAACACAATCGTATACTGATGTCTTTCAGAAGTAATACAGTATTTACTTTTTATATTCAACCTATTTTGCCAATTTGTTGGGTATAGGTCTAGCATTTAGGTCGGCCAATCACTTTACATCCAAACACAGTTGTATATTCTAGAACATGTGCTCGATGTTTCGTTTCTTTTTTTGTCATTGATTATCTAAGAATTGCGCGCGCTCGTTCGTATTTGCAAATTTGATGGGCACAAAGTGCAATGGGGAAAATCGTTTGACGTTATCACCAGTAGTATATTCACCCTCATCAGAAGGGGTTCAGATTTGAAAAGGAAGAAGTGGGGTGTTGGGGGAAGGGGTGTCGAGATTGAATTTACCAGTGGGGATAGAGTAATGATATCAAGGCCGATAATGAAATGTAACGAACACAGAGGCTACCTCAGATAATTTTATAGCTATTAGCATTTTAAACCCCGACAGTTATTCTGATTCATCGAAGGAATTATAACCCCCCCCCCCACCCCTATACGGCACAATCCTTTAAAAAAACATTTCATAATTATAAAACAAGACAAGCAGTAGAAGTATAAATTATAGGCACCTTTTTGACGTGTGGCATCATTTTTCGAAACTAAGATAAGTTCCATGGTGTCTACCTTCTAGCACATTGCGGCTAAAAGTATACTTCCGTATGGGTGAAGCTCGAACGTTCAAATGATTACGTAATGATCTACGACTGCTCACTGCTCATTGAGTGAACATATATCTTAGCTTATGCAGAAAACATAATTTCCCATTCTGTTTTCGGAGATGCAGTTGTTGTGAACAGAAAATATATAGACAATATTCGAATCGACAACAGGAACATATACAAAATTTGTACCGATTTTCTGATTGCTATTCATCGTGCATATTTGCTTTTCACGCAAACATCATGAATCACTGTAAGTGTGCCCTTTAGTACCCAGTCACGACACATTAATTTAGCGATTATCGGCATGCGAACCCTCTTTACTTGGAGGCACCCTTAGCTACAACGACAGGTGGGCAAATATGCTTCTGACATCTGAATGAACTGACGTGGACTGTGACAGATCTTAGTTGAGTGTTAGAGTGACTTTTGACTCATGGGCCACTGGAGCATATTATAATAGGAGTGACATTTTAAGCAACTTGACCACGACTAACAGAAATTACCATGGGATTCAGTTGCGCAGCAAGAGGAGTAATGGGGACACGTGCCCCTCTCTCGGCTCTATCGAGCGGCGAAAAATATAAGCATATAACAAGAAAAAAAGGCGAGAAAAGGGAAAGAGAGAAAAAGGAGAAGATAAAAAGAACTAGAAAAGAAGGCGCATTGATCAGCTCCCACACCATTAATCAGAAGCGTTAAAGATGAAGTTGAGTTCTGGTCATGCGATTGCATCGTGAAAGAAACGGTGTGGAACCGACCAGAAAAGGTTGATCATCTAGCATATAAGAATTTGTGTGTATTGCAAGGTTCTGGAATCATCAAAATGATAAGAAATTTGGCCAAGTCTTGGTAAAGTTACAAACACTTGCACAGAAAGATGTATATGGGACTACACGAACACGTGGCGTAAAAAGCCGGCCCCCGATTTTTACGATGTTACATGCATATTTAGAATAAGAAGGCATTTGAAGAGCCATGCTTTTCAGGGAACATGTCTTAACTGATGTTCTTCCACACTTGCATAATAAGAATGAGTAATGCTCACAAATTATTTTTCACCTCTTCCCAGAACTCAACCTTCTCTTTAAGTTCGCATTCCATCTTCCGAGAAAGACCGGTGCTCCCCCACCCACCTATTGTTCCAGTGCCCCTCAATGGATGGATTCACTCTACGCCCCTGAGTGGAGTTAGGTACGGAGATTCTTCCCGAATGAGGTTCCGAATCACGTTATATCTATATAACATGGTGTTGGGGGCATTGCGGTATTAAACATAAAAGCCCCAAATCTCTGCGAATCGTACTGACCTCACTGAATCACAGACTGGCCACAGGTATAATAAAGTTGATACCTGCACATTTATCATTAATCTCCACCCCAAGTTAGCATAAATATGCAAGAGGGAGTCTGATTTATCTTTGAGTCAAGTTTAGCAGTATTACTCAAATCAATAATAAATTATTTTTGTACTGATGTATAGGCTTACCTTTCCACATTTTGTTTTTCCCCCTTTAATAACAAATATAAAGCTTCCAAAAAGAATTGCAGAATGAATTTTTCATGATCAATGTATATACGCACTCTCACTGGGTGTGAGTGTGTGTGTTTGGTGTGGGTTCGATGTTTCATTGCTAAAGTGAATCCATTATTAATCCAAAGGTCCACAATGGGCTGAAATTTGATGATGGGAAATAAGAACTGACAGCCTCGTTTATAGAGAGTAGAAAATGTCGGAAAGTTTCACTTGAAACGAATTTAACGTCAACATCATTCAATTCTTGCTGCATTTGAAAGGCCATTCAAATGTACCCAGTGGCGTTATATAGAGACATGTGATTTGTTTGTCCTTTCCTTGGTGTTCTGACCTAAAAAAATGAAAAGGTGAACCATTTGCCTTGACGTAACACTGTTCGTAATGACGTAGCATGGGGAAAGCCATTGAGGGTGGGGGAGGCACTGAAGTGATGGGGGGGGGGGGGCAGAGGTCTTTTTTTTCGGAAAATGAATTGCGAATTTACAAGGCTACTGATTAAGGAGAGAACGCAGGAGGTGATCCTGTCATCTTGTTTTCTCGGCCTTCTCCCTTCTCCCTTTCGCTTTCTCTCCCTTTGTTCACAATTCAGTGGGGGAAGGGGGAGGGCACGTGCCCTTGTGAGAAAATGCAGCTACGACACTGTCTGTTCATATTTTACGGGTCAGATGCTCCGCCTCCCACTCGTGACCAACATCAGGAATGATACATAATTAAATATACTCTGCCGGAACTGAAAGATGAGACTTTAAATCATCATTAAAAAATTATGAAACATTCTGTTTCATTCTAAAATTGTTTCTGATCTTCTTTGCCTCGTGAAAATTAAAATGCATTAGACGATGAAAAATTATTTCCAAATTGCAACTATCAAGCAACGCGTTATAACGAAATGATGTACTTATCTTGCATGTCTGCGTGAGGGTATATGTCCAGCACAAACTATGTTATTCCCATGCAGATGGCCACAAGTTGCAACAAACTGTATCAGCTTGCAGAAATTGATATTATCCAAGCTTCAACATGATATACATGCATGTATCATTTAACGCAATACAAATATTGCCTTTTTGATGGGATGAATGTTAACGATAGCAAAAACAAGTAACATTCTTGTAAAATTCTATTTACTCATTGCCTACTGGAACCGGATGGCTATTGTATTAAACCTGTAAGGAATATGAGAATTCAGAAGTCAATGTGTAAATTAGGATACTAATTTTAAACATTCCTCAAAATTTGCTTGGTTAAGAATCAAGCTGGACAATATAATTGGTAAATCGCGATTTAAACTTCTTCTGGGCACATTCAAGCATTCTCTTGCAGCCACATATTATGACCGTTGTCGTTGTTAAGAGGTATTTGAAATATGAATAACTTGTCACTCTTTATTTCAAATATTCCTTTGTTCTTTATCGTCTGCAAAGTGATATGCGATCTTACTTTGTAAAAAAATGACTGTTACAATGCCTTAAGGAATGAACACAAGAATATTCGTAGTTAGTTGTTGTCCAAATCTCAGATCGTGTTCTCTCGTCTCATTTGGGACTACGACGCGATACAATGTTATAATCAACAGCAGACTACAGGCGGTCAAGATATGTTTCACATCTGAAAAATAAGTCTGTGACAGACGTAATCACACTTTTTCATTCAAACTATGATGGATTATACTCCCGAATCTGAACAGGGATGACTTTTATTTTTTGAAGAGCTGGAGTATTATTCTAATCCATGAGTTCTTCGGTGTATTACTTTTATCATACTTCATCAAGCATAAATATTATCGTACTTAAAAAAAAAGAACGAATAATTATGGCATCGCGTTTCTTCTTCTCCTTGTTTTTTATTATTCTTCTTCTTCTTATTTCATGGATGGGTCTTGGTATAGTGGTTAATACACTTGAATCTCGGTCCAAATGTTGGGGTTCGAATCCCAGCCAGGCACCAATGCCCTTTAACAAGACAGCAATCCTGATGAGGCCACCCTCCGTGAATAAGACCCAATTACTATTTTCATTATTTCTGATAAAGTGCTGCTCAGGTGGTACAGGTAATTGCACTGTTCTAAATTTAAACGAATGATACTTGTCACAGAACACCCTATTGACTTGTGATCCATAGACGGACAATCAGTGCTACACATCATTATGTAACTCCATCATGTGAAATGGGCATTATGTCAGATTTTTGACTGGCATTTTATTGCACGTTTATGAGCACGGGTGGAGGATTACATGATCATATCACCAAGATTTAGCTTTAAATACGTTTACTCAGTACAGCCCCGCGGAGGAGGATGGTTCACTAGGGGGCTAACGGCACGGACATGACCTCTCTCTCGGGACAATTCTAAACATAGCAGAGACGTTGATATCAATATTGCGATGATAATGACATAAATGTAATGTGTAAAGAGGCTCAGCATTATCTAATGGAAATTGTGCTCAGAAACGTTTATTGCTGATGATCATATCATGATGGTCCCAAAATCCAATTTGCCGGAGACTATTTCAGATGACCGATGCTGTGGCAGGAAATCTGAAAGGAGCATTCTGGTAAATATCTTACCAGATGCACAAGAATAGAATATTTGGAGAAAAAAAATGAAAAATTAGATATTTTTTTTCTCTCCTTTAAGTTTTTCTGTTTTGTTTTTGCCCCCACTAATGTTGACTGTAATACAACCCAGTTCCCTGCGAACAAAACAATTTAACAATTATATATTTTGTTTTAGTTCGTCTTGTGCCCCCGATATTAGATTAACAGTTCGTTTGCTCGTTCGCACTGCACAAAAACATAACCAACAGAACCGGGATCAGATCCTTGCGGTGTAGGTCTACACATACTCATCTCGGACATCAAAAAGATATTTATAAAAAAGAACTGATGTAATATATTGATTACGTTTGTAACCAACAGTTATTTGCCCATTGTCTATAACCAAATTGTGTATAAGTGTCTATTTGTATTGCAGAAGTGCACGTTTGTCAATTTTAAAGATTTCTCATAATCTCATAGAGGGAATAATTATGACGTCATCTACCATCGCTGCAACAGCCGAAAGGGGATAATTCGAAGTCCGACATGTCTAGAACTATGACAGCCCACTTATGGTACGTCCTTGAACGCATATCGCTGGCCGCCATTTCTAGAAAAATCGATAAAGTACGTGTGATGGAGTTAGAAAGTTAGGTTTGTAGACAAGAAGCTCCAGATCGGTACAGAGAAAGAGAGATAGTAAAATAGAGAGAGAAAAGAGAAAAGTGAGAGAAGGAGAGAGAAGGGGGGGGGGGGGGAGAGAAAGAAGCTTTCATATATTGATTTTAACCTCCATACATAACATTATTCATTTAGCATACCATATTCCATAAGTCGAGAAAAACGCAGGTGTTCGTAATGGCTTTTCTTTTTGCAATCAAAATGAAATATGATGTAATATTCACAAAATGTTTATACTATTAATACAAGATGATTTATTATCTAAATTTATGCTTTAATAATTAAGTAGCATTATTATTTCTTGTATTGCGTCATTGGAATAATGTTGCATATACCTGTCTAGGCGACTCATGTTCTCTCATCCTATTCCTTTTGCCCCCCCCCCTCATTTACCCCCATCCCCATCTCGTAGATGTAACGACACCCCTAATTTTAACGGGGAATAATACCAACACAGTAAAGAGACAAACTGACAATGGAAAAATCTATATTACTACAAATCGGTGTATCGTTTTCCCTACAACTGTCTTCAACAAAACATCCGAATAATAACGGTTAGGAAGAAAGAAAATTGTGTGGGCGATAGCCTCCCCCCCCCCCTCATCCTCTGCCCCCATTATAATGCCCAGTTAAACATAATCATAATCAATAAAAACTAGCAGTGGGCCTGCGATACCGACGGGTCTCGACCTGCCCTGGCTGGTTAACTCTACCTTCTCGTCTGAAAGATATTCCACCCACCTGTATATCAATTTTAGGATACGCCATTGTTTCTGCTATTAGAAGAAGAAAATACTAACCTTGCCCTAACCATAGCAATCGGCGGGAAAAAAGAAAACTGGGTCTCTTTAATGTATTTTCCTAAAAACATCTGAATTTATTTTCTTCCTTACACCCAGTGTTTCATTTCAGAAGCATCATAATAATGTTGTATTCAATATTCATTGAAAATTCATACAAATTCATAGAAAATTCATTAAAAGATCCTTTAGATTTTTGAATTTATTTATTCAAATATCTTACTAAAATATCCGTTTGTCATGTTTCTTTGTGAAAATACATACTTTGAAATCGATTACCTTATTAAAGCGATCTTAACATCATTAAAATGTATTTTTCTATTTCCTATGAGCCAGGTTAGCTGTCTGATTTTCCTCAAATACATATAAATTGGTATTTGTTTAATCTGATATCTTGTAATTTCTGTTTTTATCGAAAGCAATTTATTTGGGTATCCATTCTCATTAAACTGTTTTCAGCCTTGGCGCTTGGATTGTAAACACGACCTCAAATGATAGGCATGAATTAAATGTTAAATGTGAACAGATCTTAAAAAGGCAATCCAGTCCCTATGAACCCGACTTAGTTTGGCTCTTCTTCAAAATGAGGCGAAGGAAAAGCGACATGATACACGGTAGTCAACAGATCCTTGTGACAAATGTAAAATGAACTTGGTTAAAAGCTGATTTCCGCTGTTTTATTGCAGACGTCGGACTGAAGTGATGCTTCAAGGTGAAGAGAGAGGCGTGACCAGACATTTTCCCCATGAGGAGGAGGAGGAGGATGACGGGTAAAAGAACACGCGGAAACGACCGCAAGAAGAAAATGCGATCACGGTAAATAAAAGATAGGGGAAACAAACCCCAGCTTCTCCGCATAGCACACCTTCACTCCATATGTTACCCTCATGGACGCTGCGAGAAAAGTGCATACTACTTTTCATCTCAAATGATTAGTGGAGACAATTATATAGAGCTCTGTTTAAGAAATGATTTAGAATAAGGTATAATTAAATAGGACCTTGCACTTCAAATGCGACGTCATTGTATGTATCAATACAACCCTGGATTTAAAGCGGTTATCCACCCCCCCCCCCCCTCCTCCATCTCTCCCCTCCCCATTTGGCTAGTGTGAAAAACTGCACAGGCCAGATTTTAAATTCGATTTGATAAAAATGCACTTATTGAACAATGTCTTGTCACAAACGCAGCCTAACATCCTTTCGCTATTTTATCTTCCCCCCTCTCTCTCTCTCTCTCTCTCTTTCTCCTTATCTCTTCTTTGCATTTTAATACTTTTCGGAAAATAAAATATATGATTTTGTAACGATGAAAGTATTTCCATTCTTTTCAAGGTCCGTCTCTCTTTTTCTGTGCAATATTTTTCATCAATTAAGCAAACGACCTGTTTCTGTTTAAAAACTCCGCCGACAAATTCGTTGCACTAACCATACAAATATTATAAATAATGCAAATATCAATTTTTATTTTTATTTTGCATGTTATGCAGCTTGGAAGAGGATTGTTGTCATGGCAACAGTGACTAAAAAACCTTTTAAAGTGATTAAATCAGTCTGATTCATAGAATAGGGATTTTCAATGCATTTCCGAAGTAATCTGTATTTGCATTAATTTCACTTTCAAGATACGAAGCATTTCACAATAATTCAGAACAAAAAATACAATGCACCCAGAACATTTTGACCCAAACTATTCGATAGAATAAGAGGAAAAAGCGAAGCGAAGGAGAACAAAAAAAAATCGAGCATACAGTATTGATTATTGTCATAGAATTGATTGGAACCTATTTTCTACATTCATCATTTATTGCTGACGCGGGACTCATTCTATTGTTCCTCGTGCCCCGGCATTGATTAAAAACCTACTTTCAGGAAGAAGGGTTGATGGAGAAAAATATAACGATATTATTAAAATTTAATATGCAGAAGAGGCATGACAAAAAGAGCGTGTACAAAAATGTGAAGAAAAAAAAAATCATGTTTGCATACAGGTTATTACAATTATTATGATTATCTTTTTTTTTTAAAGAATTTTTTTGTTTTTGTTTTGTGAAAACTGTATCCAGACCGTGTCTTTGTTCGTCTGTAAACATGGTAAAAGTCACTGAATACGTCATCATATACATTGCTCGTCGATATTCGAGCAAACGATTGTATTGTCACACGAAAACAGGTCACAATGGCAAGGCGAGTGTTGATACATATTGCTTGTTATCAAAAGAATGCCTTTCTTTCATGTTGCTATTATTGCCGCCATTAAAAATGAAATTCAGGAAAGTTTTTTTTTTCTTCTTCGTATTCCTTTGTGACTTGCGAAAACACATATTCCCTGAGACTTGCCTTTTGTATTTGTTACCTGAAAATAGTTTCCCTATATTATTGAATCACACACGACATAAGAGAGGAAGAGAGAGATAGAGAGACTAAAAGAGAGAGAGATATATACAGAAAGAGAGAGAGAGAGATATATACAGAGAGAGAGAGAAAGAGAGAGTCAGAGTAAGAAAGGAGAGAGAGAGAGAGATATATATATACAGAGAGAGAGAGAGAAAGAGAGAGTCAGAGTAAGAAAGGAGAGAGAGAGAGAGAGAGTAAGAAAGGAGAGAGAGAGAGAGAGAGTAAGTAAGGAAGGAGAAGGGGTGGGGGAGAGTGACGAAGGAGAAAGAAAGAGAGCGTCCACTGCCAGATAAAACAATGCCTTGAGGGTTCAAACAGGTTGATCAGTTGGTAAATAAAGGGAGTGTAGCAACCACGAATCTGACCCTTAAATGCACACGCACACATCTTGTTCGATCGTTCATACTGACGGACGAGCAAATAAAAGGCAACTTTCCGAAGAAATCAAGATATAACGTTAAAAAAAAACATTTATTTGTATCATATGAATATTGTTTTATTGTGATTCATTTTCTATTTCAATTTATCGTGTGACATGACAAATCACAGCGATATTCATTATCATTTTCTTTCATAATTTGCCCATGACAGTCAAGAAAAGATTTTTTTTATTAAGAAAAAAAGAAGAAAGATTTGGGTCTTTAAAATAATTTGAAAATTTGCCTGCAGTCTGATATTTTATAAAATGGTTATATAGTATTACGCTATACAATAACTGAATCATATACGTGTAATTCCGTGGAAAATAGATATTTTAACCACATACCGATTGTTTTAACAGTTGTAGAGTAAATTCTTGAATGTTATTTCGAAACGTTGAATAATAATAATAATAATGTTCAATTCTTATATAGCGCATATTACAAAATTGTCTCTATGCGCTTAGATACGAGAGAGAGAGAGAGAGAGAAGAGAGAAAAGACATGAAGAATATTGAGCTTTCACCGTTTAGCAATTACAATTATCAAATCAATTACAAAATTCACATGTTTACTATATAAATTTAAATTTAAGACTGGCATGAATATTTAGGGTTGTGAAGCCAGAAATCCGATGAAACTAAAAATGGTCGATCCAGCAAAACCATCTAAAACAAAATTGGATGAACTCTTCCGATTAGTGGTAAATTGATCATAACACATTACATACAATATTTGACAAATATCTTGCCTGAAAACCTTGCTTAGATGGATAAAAAACGAAGGTACTAGGAGGTTCGGCAAGAGGCAAGGTCGAGTGTACCCTCGGCATATTTCTGATCTCCCCAATTATTTCACATTGCGAGTTGCAGATTTTACTTGATAAACTCATTAAAAAAAAAAAAAAATGTCTGCCTTAGTCCGTAGGCCTATAGGTAATCGAATTTGATTTGTTCTATCGCCTGGTTTGGGATGATATAAAAAGGCTAAGAACTAAATTACCGTGAAAGAAATGGTAATAATATTATTATCCCAACTCCTAACTTATAATTTGGCTCGTATTATATTAAGCGGCTTTTTTTCCTTTCGACCTTGTAAGCCTCTTGTTTTAAAATACATATTTACCAGTATGGGATTGAAAATGAAACATCCACACAATAGAATTGGTTTTTAAATCACACATCCGTTGTATAAGCCCCCAAAAGGACACTAACAATTCCCTCTTTTCTTTACGTGTGTATGTATTCATCGATATTATGTGAAAACCTCTGTATTCACTTTACCCCTTCTTGTTTTTGTAAAGGGTCTGTTTATATTAGAAAATAAATATATGAATGTGACAAAGTATCTTGTAACTTTATTAGCCTAGATGTTTGATGGATGATCAATAAAATTGAATTGAAATTCATTTAATTCTTAAAAGATGCGTGAATATGCACAGCCCTTGGCAAATTGGTCCACATTTAGGGGTAGCTATTCAGACAGGGTTAACTGTAACATATTTTAAAACCTACCGTCAATTCTAACTGTACAACCATACTTATATTGGTTAGGGTCATCCCCACCTTTTATCTTCAATCATGTAAACACACCAACGACTTACCGGTCCGATTTCACAAATCCCGGTTTATTAAGGGAAAAGTTGTGACACGATTTATGTCCCATTTTGTTGAAAACATTTCAATCTACTATTTCGTTAGAAAAAAACATGCAATTTATACTAGATTAAATGTTTGCTTTCGTCATGTGTTGTAATGCATTTGTTTCTATCTTCTTGTGCGTGTGTGTGTATGTGCGCGTGCGTGTGGGCGTATTTATGTGTGTGCGTGTGTGTGTGTGTGTGTGGCAGGGGATGTTTCTTATGTGCATCATACCCTTGTCACTTCAAGCGATCCGGCATGTCAAAAGCCGTGAAGTATACATGTACTTCCCACCAGACTGAGCTTGAGTAATATGTGACTAGCTCTTGTAACACGGTACGTTTGTTTGCAGCAAAACACTTCAGAGACAGTTCAAATTTAGTCGCGTCGTCTAAACTTTAGACATGGTTGAAAAATAAAGACACTTCACGGGCTTAGGTCATATATGAAGTGTCTTCTCAAAGATAGAATGACTGTAATGTACGAGACTTTCAGTGTACAAAACATTTATTATACTCGACCTATAGAGCGACATAGTTGTTGTCCTCTCATTTATTCATTCATTTATCATTCCATCTTCATAATTATGTCTACAATAAGCTACTACTGTATATTAATCCACAAAACTGGATACAAAACTCGGGCCAAAATAAATTCAGACCATAAAAATTATCGTAGTCATATAGATTACCACTTGTCTACATTTCGTCCCTATTTTCACGAAGTGACGGTATAGTGAGGAAAATCGTCACGCAGATATATTTGTAATTCAAATAATGACCTCCAATTCTAAAATATAATCACATTAATCATTTTTTTCTACGCGCTCAAAGGTCATTAATCATTTTTTTTATTGACAAAGTGACTCATCTAATACCGGATATATTCGTAGGCAGGCGCGTAGGCAGGATTTTTGCAAGGGGGGGGGGGGGTAAGAGGACACATTTTTTTTTTTTTTTAATTAAAAAAAAAAAAAAAAAAAAATCCAAAAGGGGGGGGGGGGGGGTTTACAGAAGTTTAGGGGGGTTTACACACAAAAAATTACCAAAGGGGGGGTTCAACCCCCCCCCCCCCCCCCCCCCCCCCTGTGTACGCGCCTGTTCGTAGGTATTGATCAGCAGCTAAATGTTAACCCTTGAATCTCCAAATTTGCTCGATGCGTGCCCCTCCTCCCAATCATGAAAATAGAGACACGTTTTTGGAAAATTTGTTGGACACTAACTGCACGCCAAAATATTACCCTTTGTTTTATATCTTGCCAGACGTGCATACATGGTCTGTAAATAAATGCATAAACATATAGCTAGTAGAGTAGAAATAGTTACGTGAAACGGAAGCCGCGCTTGTTTAGAGGTCAAATTCATGGAGCACCGAAAACCATCCTCCCTTTGAAATTGTATGGGGAGGGGAACTATTTGACGCTCTATCAATTGACCTTTGAGCGCGTACACAATCACGTGCCACAGCTATCTTTATCAATACGCTATGCATAATTCGATCAGTCGCCGCCATTGCCTCAGGGGTGACAGCACATTATCACAATCCCTCAATGAATGAATAACTGGCTCTTAAAATCCAGACAAGTCAGGCTTTTAAGAAAATCGATCTTGAAGTATTTTTTAAACATCTATACATAAATGGTTTCATGGCAGCCGGCTGAATGTGAAATGTGACATGAATGTAATACCAAACCATGGCTCTCCGGGGCATGCTGTATCTTCTCGCCATTATTCAACTTAATTTAATTTTTAAAAAATTGTCCCCTCTGTCTCTCTCTTCATGATACAATTTTGAATACTAGATAACTTTCACATGTTGCGAATGTTCTAAGATAACGAGTTCCATAGGATTTGTCCCCGTTTAGGTTCGTCACGATTCATTGCATGTTTATTTTCCATAGAATATTAGAATATTTTTTATTTCTTATACGTTGAGATATTGTATTGTCATCATCTCTCCTTTTTTGTATAGGCTTATGCATGCTTATGATAAACGAAGGCCAAGGGGTTAATGATAACATGTATCAGTGAATGAAGTTACATAATGCAGCGAAGAATCCAAGTAGTCGGTGTTCTAGGGAGCATATCCCCTTCTCCTTCGGGTCGACAGGCGTGCGATATACCCGATTCATTTCGCTTCCATACTAATTAATTTCTGAATATGCCATTGCACTTGTATCCTTATATCGTTTTGTTCTGCATCTGAACTTAAATCTAATCATAAGACTATTCGTGCATGTGTGTGTCTTTTGGTTGTATATTTGTGGTAATCCTCTTTCGCAGAGCAATTATGCTTTAACGGTAATTTCAAGGTAATACTTTACGTGGATCACATGATTTATGAATGTCTATAAAAGAAAGTTATCATCTGTATATTCAACTCTGTTAGAGCTGTCTTATCCCAGGTTTTGAGTTGTTGCCTTCCATATATCACATCAAGGTTAATTATTGTTACTTGACTTTTCGATTTAAATTAATGTGATGACAATAAATAGGTTTTATTGATGTTAAACGGCTTATTCGCATGAACAAAAACATTTTCAGGAATACAGGATAAGAAGGTCAATTTTTTCATGAGAAAAAATGATGTGTCTTCTTTAGTTTCTTTGTGCGGTGACTCTGGGTCACGACAGGCCAGTCGGTTAATAGGATAAGTGGACCACGGTTGTCACTCGTTGGGCCATCAAGTCCCCCTTTTTCCTGAATAATAAAAGGTGTTGATTACTCCCCCTCACATCAGCCCTCAATTCATGCCTGCCTGACCTAGCTGATAGCATTGCCTCCATCCGATATCCCTCCGAGATTAACAGTTTAAGTGATTGAAGTACGTGAGGGATAACATGTCGCCGGCTAGAATACAAATACACACATACACTGAAAGGGTGATTGCAACAAGTGCATATAGCTGTTAAAATTACATCATGGACTTAAAGAGAAGGTTGAGTTCTAGCTGGTAGGAGTGAAACATATTTCGTGGGTTTTCTCTTTCTTTATTATGCTAGATTGGAAAAATATCGCTGAGTATGTCCCCTGAAAGGATCGCTCTTCAAGTGGACTTATATCAGAAATGTGATAAGAAATATATGAAAAGTTTGGAGCAAACTTCCGGGCCACGTGGGTGTGGAGTCGCATATACCTATTTCTGTTTGCAGTGCATGACTGTGATTGTCAGAAATATTGAGAAAAATTGTTTTCATTATTATAAGCATTTAAAAACCTGCCGGTTATACATCAAATCTTATGTACAGCACTATCAACCTTTCCAGTCTGGTTCCAGACAGTCATTTACGATGTAATTGCATGGCTAATACTCTACACTGTCTTTAAGTCGAAGCAGAGGGCCTCACCAACATTCCCAATAAAGTAAGTTGTCCGAGTATTGTTGCAAGGGTTACAGCTTACTTTACATTGCGATAGTCATGCCACTTGTAATATGTTCTTTGGCGGGTATGTGATTTCATGAATTTTTTAGCCAATATTTAGTCGAAAATGACGGTCCACATACGCCTTATAGAGTATGTTGCAACAGTATACTTAAATGAGGTTATACTACGACAAACAGTTTACAATTTTTTTTTCTGGGCTAAGAATTGTCAGCAAGCATTGAAGGGCGATACAATCTGAAAAGCAAGCTGCTTGGTGAAAAATCAGAGGAACACATTGGTGAAAACTAAAATTAAATCAAATTATCAATGAGAAATGTACAATCAATAATGGCTAGGAATAGTGCCTGGGAGTTTTCCCGAATAGGGAATGTCATTGTGATGTAGAGATAGCTTTAACATTTGCTCCTTCATGCACAATAGTTAAAATAGTTTTCCTGAAATTTCACTAGCGTTGAGGATTTCTTTGTATTATAGAGAACACATAACATTGCGTAATCGACAATTATTGGGATAGATCTCATGAAAAATTTACTCAGGATAAAACTGAAAATTCATGGTGTTCTTTATTGCACAGGAGGTGAAAGAGTTAATCCTAAATACATGAAATACGTCTCCGTCGAAAGTATCTCCCAACTTTATATTAACGTATAGATTGGAAAACTTAGCTTCCAAGTAATTCTTAAATTTCTTCATAGTCGTCCTACTTTAAACTTCAATTTTTTTCTTGTGTATCTTCCTCCTCTTCCTCCTGTTAAAAGGTTGGATGGCCTTTTGTCGACTTTTTTCTCAGCGAGCAGGTTCACCTGAATCTTAAGTGATATTTTCTCCATAACTATATTAATGTTCGGCATACAAATTATTTGCTTTACTACCGCGATGTCACTGAAATGATTTCCGAATGGCATATCCATTACTCAAAACAGACATGGAAGAATAATTGCATTATAGATGTATAATATACACGTATATATTTCAATAACAGAGAATAAGGAAGAAGAGTCAGAGGAGCGCGAAATGGTGCAACTATTGGGATATACCGATGAAAATGTTCATATACCGAGAAAAAAATAGTAAGATATATGAATTTAAGCAAAAACATTTAACAGAAATTCTTTTAATGCTAAATATACAGAAAATTCTTTGTCCACGTTTGTGTTATAGTAGAATCTACTCGATTGTTGTAAAGAATTGGGGGGGGGGGGGCTTGAACCCAGAAGATAGAAATCGCGTGCTCGATTTGTAATTGAAAACAAGACAGAAAAGGTCTTATGGAACCCACGGGAGTTGAACCTTCCATGTACTGCTTGGAAGGCAGCGACTACAATCGGGCAATAATCTACTCGTTCATATATGCGTTGCCACATTGAAAGGGAAAATACTAATGTCCTTTCTGGTAATCAAGGGCATTCGGATTACCCTGACAATTTTTCGCTTTTTCGAATATGACTTGGTAATTTGAGATAAGTGAGAAAGTGGTACTCATCATCAATACATGGAGTAGGTCAGAAAACAAAAAAGCATCACAAATGAATGAGGGAACTAAAACTTCAAAACAGAAAGGTCATGAAAAACAAATGAATAATAACATGATCCCATTTATTTAAACATTTGCCATCTTACCTTTACTTTCTAATGAGTCTCAGATATTTTAAGTGATGGAACCCCTTGTAAAAGAGTAAACACTTAGCTGTTCTAACGTTTTCATCGATCATGAATAATAATAGCCGTCGCTAGATCAATTTCTTGAGTTGCTTTCATGATATTGTTTGCCAGTGACTCACCCCTTTTATGGGAAATATTCAACTTTTAGAATTGGATACTTTTTCCAATGTTAGTCTTATATCTTCGTTCTTTAAAAAAGAATGAATGCATAATATGTATGAAAAAACACTTGAAATTTGAAACGATTTAAGATAGAATTTACTTTCATCCTTCTAGTACTAGAAAACATTACAGCTTTCGCTACCGTAAAAGGCTTTTGCGATACAATGTTCCTCGTTTTCTCTTTGCAGCTTAAAGGAATTGAAACCCAACAAAGCTTTGTTGATAAAGCCTTATTTATAATTTTGAGTCAGTTATAAATATTTTTAAGTTACTTCTTCTAGATTATTTAGCAACGAAATAAATCTCTCCATAAAAATCACTTTCCTTGCTAGACATTCTCCTGTGGGAGTCGCCATTGTGATTAAAATATTGATGTCAGTTGAGTGCATCTTTTGAAATACCCACTGACCCGTAGTTTAGTTACAATGTAGGGCACTAACCTGTGAATGCATGATAATGTTCTCTCATAACTTATTGTGAAAACATATTTGATTTAGTTGTTTCAAACAGTTGAACAGTTTCTTTTATTTAGCAATATTTGGCATGCAAAGGTTGTTGCTTGGTCTGATAAATCTCTGCTATTTATTCACAATGTAACATGGATGTACATGATTATGTCATCATATCTTCTGTTATTCGTATTTTCCAAAGTCTTTCTATTTCTTTTAACTTTTCTCCCCTGTTTTCTTGAGGCATCCTTTGTTTATTTTGCCTTTAACATACCTCTTCACCTTGTTATTTTACCGGCAATATCACTTGATTGTAACGGGATAAGAGGTTTGGAGATACAATCGTGACGTCAGGAATCCAAAATAGAAATGACCGTTGATCATTTAGTTTTGCTAGAAATAATCCATACGTTAGAAAATGTATTGATGTGTTTCTACATGAACCTAACTTTTTATTTTAGATTATGACAAGACATAACTCTAAGTGTCTGTCGGCGATATTGTAATTTAATTCATGGGTGTCGATCCCGGGGGGATGGGGGGATATATCCTCCCCCCCCCCCAATATTTCAGGTGGGGGGTGGCCTGTACAATCACCCCTCCCCCCCCCCCCCAATAATTCACCATAAAACTTTTTTTTTAAATGAAGAGAAAAATTAATGATGAGAGTCCGATGAGAGTAGTTAATGGTTAGCCAATAGTTATTATTCGCAAGATGACCATCAATATACACATTTTGCTATCTCATTTTCATAATACATACATATTTAGGAAGTTAATAAGACAACCGTATATGAGACAAGAATAAATTGAATTCTCGCTCATACGGCTTCATCAGGAATTGATGAATTTATTCAATTTGTTCAATCAACAGCATCATAGAAATGCAGTGCGTCAAAAGCAACGAGCTAAATGTTAAGCGCGAAGCACAAAAGTAGCAATCTGCAATGCACATCAGACAATCCTGGACAGTGTAAACATAGATGAAGTCTGTGACGATTTCGTGATGAGATCGGAGACAAGGAGAAAGATTTTCGGACATTAGTATGACTTATAAAATAGTTCACTAGTTGATATGTCGTTTCCGTTCACCCTTTTTAAAATTCACGTCATTGTATCTTTATTCTTATTTTTTTCACTCATTTTATTTCCTGATATTTCCTAAAACATTTTTCATTTTTGGAGAAAGATAATTATGTCACAACTTATTTGTGACACAACTTATTTTCAGTGGGGAAACTGAATTCAGACAAGGATTAATATAGAGAACAGTACAACGAATCGTCTTCTTTCTCTAATAATTTAGCGAACAGGGCAAAGCTGTTAGGGGGGCTACTGAATTCAGACGTGGATTAAGAGTAATAATCAAATGAAACGTGAAAGCTTCCGCGCTACGCGCGGAATGGGCGAAAATTAATACAGACAAGGATTAAGAGTAATAATTTATTGAAACATTAAAGCTTCCGCGCTTCGCGCGGTAGGGGGGAAACTGAATTCATGAAGGACACGATACAACAAATCGTCTTCTTTCTCTAATAATGTAATAAACTGTGAAAGCTTCCGCGCTTCGCGCAGGAATGGGCAAAAATGAATTCAGACAAGGATTAATAGTCGAGAATGGTACATCGAATCGTCTTCTTTCTTTAATAATCTAATGAAACGTCGGAGCTTCCGCGCTACGCGCGGAGGAAGGCGAACTTCATTCAAACAAGGATTAAGAGTCGAGAATGGTACATAGAACCGTCTGCTTTCTTTAATAATCTAATGAAACGTCAGAGCTTCCGCGCTACGCGCGGAGGAAGCGCAAGGAAGGGGAACTTGATTTAAACAAGGATTAAGAGTCGAGAATGGTACATCGAATCGTCTTCTTTTTTTATAATCTAATGAAACGTCAGAGCTACCGCGATACGCGCGGAGGAAGGGGAATTTGATTCAAACAAGGATTAGGAGTCGAGAACGGTCCAACGAATCGGCTTCTTTCTCTAATAATTTAGTGAAACGTCAAAGCTTCCGCGCTTTGCGCGAGGGGGGGACTCCCCCTCCCTGCACCCAACCCCCTAGGAACCGCGCTTCGCGTGCTCACTACCGCTCCCCTAAAATTAAATCCTGGCTACGCGCTTGGGAGGGGGTGCAACTTGCCACACGCTTCTACCACTTTGGTTGCTTCGATCCATTGCCGAAAATATTTTGGCACCTATCATCCCCCCCCCCCCCCCCAACCACGGATACAAATCGACACCCTTGATGAAATTCATAAACTCTCAGAAGTAAATGAATGTTAAACTTGTCTTCAAATAACCATGTTAGCCCCCCCCCCCCCCCCCCAAACAAAAAACCAAATCCCTTGAAAATGCTTTAGTACTGAGAATGAAATAATAATTCTATAGTATTAGGCAAAGAGAAGGAAGATACTGATTGGGAATATGTTAAAGATTTACGTGCTTTAGTATTATTGTAAGAAGTTGAAGGTCCTTTATTATTTCAAACATGTTGGAAATGCATCTTTAGTATTTGTACTACTCAGTACGCTGGAAACAAGTACATATTCCTTAAACCTGATGATTTTATTTCTTTAGTCTCTCACTTTCTTCGATTTTGTCTTCAGGCGATTCCCAAGATCATGAATAGTCATTCGATACGATTGCAGAAATCGGAGAAATCAAGAGGCTACATTATTCACGTAAAGCACATTATCCATTCCGAAGCTGGTTTTGATGCACTTCCTGTCTCAGTATCACGTTTCTTATTTTACTGAACGTTTGGAAAGGTTGCGATGTCATAGATTGGATAGGGTTTTATCCTGGTGACACACTGTCAAATATAAAGATATTGAGCTGAATGCAAATAGCTCAACGATTTAGAAAGGGGGAGCCCCTTCTTAGCACACTCCTATTTTTTTCCTTCTGTTTCTCAGTAATCATTTTGTATAGACAGTTCCTACATTGTCTCATGACCACATGAGATTCCTTGTATACCATCAAACCTCTCTCTCTCTCTCTCTCTCACACACACACACACACACACACACACACACACACACGCCCACGCACACACACGAACATCCCACACACACGCGCACACACACACGCACATCCACCCACAACACATCTGTACTCTCTCCCTCAATTCCTATACTCGCCTGTCTAATTGTCGCTGCCCCTCTTTCTTTTTCTAATTGCCCCCCACCCCTCTTTAAAACAACATGCTAAGAAGGATAACAAGCTGAGCAATGTGCGTACAGGCTATGACTATTTTAGGGCTTTGTTTGGATTAATAAAATTGTCATCATTGTCATGTAGAGATATTTTAATCGAAAAATTAGCTCGATCGGCCGAACGTTGGAAGAATTCATTTCAGATCAGATTCTTTTTTTTAAACTAAGCTAATTTAACTCTTCTGTAATAATGTTCCTTGAATCATATCGGTGCTGGCGCTCCTGCACTTTCAATGCATTATCTGAACGCAGAAAGCCACTCGATCCGGTTTTTTTTTTTACTGCGGTACTGTACCTTCCTGACATGAAAATGAATCACTGTGAAAAGTAAAAGATTGATGATTATGACCCGATTTATATGTTGATTCTTTTTGTGAAATGTCCAAGGATGAATGCTAGATTTACTAGGTTCATCCATTTGTCTTCCTCTGTCTTGTGTGTCGTTTCAATTAAATTGTTTCCATGTTCAACCATTCGACATGCATTGTAGACGAGAAAGGATACAGTCGCAACAAAATGTAGTTTCCAGCAACTTGAAGAAAACAATTTGTCTCTGGAGGCATACACAGAAGACCAAACTCGATGAATATGATAATTATGAAATATGAAAGAAAAATGTAGGCTAGCAAAATAGAAAGAGGAATTGAGGAGTGAAAGCTAGGAAGGGAGATGGGTATAGAGAGATACGAGGGAAAGAAATAGAGAAAGAGAAATGAAGGAATTAAACAAAATACAAAACGTATTACCAATAACATTATTTACCGTAATGAAAGGATACTGGAATGTTGGATAATATATAACTTAATAAACAAAATCCTGCTTAGGTCTCCAACTTCATCAAAGAACGAGAAGATGGACGTTTCTAAATATTAAACGTAGGAGAATTTTCCTGCTTACTCTGTCTTATCTCATTTATAGATGTATTTGGATAGTGTTTCATCAAAGAGAAGGTTGGGCCCCATTTCACAAAGCTTTTCATCAGTGAGAAATGACAGTTTTTGTTATGAGCTAGTGAAATCCTTGCTTCTGATTGGTAATCAGCAGATTGTCACTGTTTTTTTGTCATTTGTCAATGAAAAAAAGCTTTGTGACATGGGGCCCTGGAATTTGTGAGGAATGACTTGTGAGCTTTCTCATCTGTATGTACATGTGCATTCAAACAATATCATAGCAATGTCCCAAGAAAAGGATTATTGCTCTTAAAGGGCTCTAAAGTTTATAAAAACCCCTAATAAAAGTAAGACGCGTGCCACATGTCTTTTGTAGTTCCTAGTACCCATATGTATTAGGCCTACTGTTAATAGTTTGTGCTTTCAGCAGGAGATAGCCAGTTTGTAATAGCTTTAACGATTCTACCACCTTCCAAGAGGCATAGACGGCATTTTCCTGCTTACATCATCAACCAATTAGAATCACTTGAAAACTGTTACATTCACAATGTACTTGCATGACCCGTAGGCCCTACTCAAATTCATCTTTTAAAAATGAATCTCCAACTGTCTAAAAAAACGAATCGTGTCCCAGGCGAAACATACACTTAAGTATGTATGTATGCAGATCCTATACATTATTGATGAGGAAATAGAAGACAAGTATGCTATGGTTAGAGAGAATTTATATTTCATGAAACATAGAGAAAACAATCATTGGATTACATCCAACCAACTATTAATAATACAGTGCCGAGACGAAAGTATGAAATTGATATGACCGAGACTGCAAGGCGTTAGTCGTGGAAGGGCATCGAACGAGTGAGAAATTCTTTCCCAAGTGAAATGTTTATATGGCACATTGTCATGATAATAAAAGGTGGTAAAAATAAAATAAATAGTGGCAGACAGATTATGAAAAGAATTACGACTGTACCGACGTTGGGAAACGGATCATCATAAAGCATTATTACTCTATTCAGGCATTAAGGAGTGAAATTGTCTTTAAAAATTGAAATTGAAATTTTGAGGGATGTGGTTAAGGAAAGTCTGTAATAACACGATCACAAAGAATTTCGGACAATCAACCCAAAGCAATTCCAAAAGTTTATCCAGCACTTATTTTAAAAAATGCGAAAAACTGCAATAATGTATTAAAGAATCCGAGCATAATTTCTATGGGTAATACAATAGGGTATTGAAATTAACCTTTAGTTGATAATTCTTGGGATTGCTTTCCAAGGGCGTATCCAGGATTGTTTTAAGGGGAGGTGTTTTTTGCCCAATTCGTAAGAAAATATTTAGCGGCGAATCAGCCAGCCGGTGACTAAGCGGGGGGGGGGGGGCGAAGGGGGTAAGGAGCTTAATTTTTTTTGTTTTTTTTTGTTGCCCAATTCGTGAGGAAATATTTAGCGGCGAGTCAGCCAGCCGGTGAATAAGCGGGGAGGAAGAGTGGGGGGGGGGGGCGTAAGCACTAATGTTTTTTTGGCTCAATGGGGGGGGGGGGGGTGAACACCTTTCTTTTCCCTCAACATCCCCCTTTGGGAATTTTTTATTTTATTTATTTGTTTTGCCAGGGGGGAGGGGCATAGATAAAACACAGATCATTCTAAAACAACCCCTGTTTGCCAAGGGGGGGGGGGGGGTTGAACACCTAAAACCACCCCACCCCCTTGATACGCCAATGTTGCTTTCTTTAAGAATATTCTCAAATGATCAACAAAAACACTAAGTAGAAGATGTAATTGAAAAGAAATTTTCCGTGAAAGTCTGTTTAGTAGGGTTGCACAGAGTAGAAGTCATCAAACCATAGAAAGCATGGGACAAGTCTTGTATTCGTGTTCCGAGTTAGTATTTTTAATCAGAGTTAACATATCCTACAAAATTCAAAGAATATTGCAATGAATGTAATTTAGTATTGTTATTGTTGCGTGTTTATTATTATAATAACACTATACAAGAAATATTTAATTGAACTTTACTTCAAGTACTCGCCTGACTTTTTGAGGGGGAAAGTTGGATAGCCACCAATTGAATTCCGTTGTTTTCTTGAGGCGATATATGTTCCTTCCGTAACCTTAAGTTCTCGCCATTTTAATGATCGTCGGTATTCAAATTGCCAGTAACACAATCCCGGGTGCTCACTGATTGCAAGACCTATCTGACGTAAAATCAAATATGTTCGAGTTCTATTTGCAAATGCTGACACCCAATACTTAATTTAGACGGCAAGATTTCGATTGTTTGTGCAGACATCGCTTTATTGAGAGCGGTTGCGTTGTTTATTTTTAGGAAAACTATCCCTGACAAGGTTTTTTGTGCGGAGGAATTAATTCAGGGGCGGTTTAAGGAAAGCGGACTGGTCTGGAGAAGGTTCCTGTCTTGCAGCCCTCTGATATTTCCTGTGGGGACCGTGATAAGTCATACATGGTGGCTCCGACTTCCTGATACAAAAGTCATGTTCGACCAAACACGTGGTTAAGACTGGAATCCAGAAAGGGTTGACGGACGCTGCTTCAAGCAAGGGCACAGAATTTTAATCTTCCGACCAAAAAAGTTGTGACGAGGGCGAACCAGCCAGCCTTGATTAAACTTCACCTTGTTTGGCTCAGATCACGCTATCTATCGACTCCGCTTCTCCGATGTTCATTCCACATTGCCGTCTAATTCGACGGAGTTCATTATAAGCAGTCACCTATACCGGTGACACCAGGGAGAGAGAGAGAGAGAGAGAGAGGGAGAGAGAGAGAGAGAGAGTTTGGGGGAGAGGGGATAGAAGAAAAAGAAAACAAGGAGTGGGTTGAGAGATGGGAAGGGGACACAGGGAGATAGAGAGAGCATCAGAGAGAATAGAGAGAAGAACAGCAAACAAATATTGCTCTTAAATTTCGGTTAGTTGTAATAAGATGTTTGGAATTCAGTTAAAACTAAAATGAGCGTTAGTTAGTCAACGTAAAGGGGAATTGTGCCACATTATGCAATTCAGAATATTGAATTTCCAAATGTTTCATAACATAATGATTCAATTGTGGCCCCTCTCCAGTCCTAAACCAAATAGACTCAGTTTCTAAATATAAAAAAAAAAATTGAAATTAGAACAAAAGTTTGAATATGATGTTCTAATTATCAAGCTTTATTTAAATTCGGATCCCCAAGCTTCGTGCAGAAGGATTTTTTTAAATCTCAATACTTGTGATTCTGTATAATATTATGAATATAACATATAAAATCCAGTTTATTACTTTCCACATTTCTTGACCGATATTCGCATTTCATTAACCCGAGAACTGCAAAAGGCCAAGGGCACCGCCGCAGGTAGTATAAAAGAATTTATGAAATAATTTATAAGTACCCGATATGTGGGCGAGCGTGTGTTGAAAAGAGGTAAAATCACATTTTATGCCGTGTTTTTTTTTTGCTATCTTATTTTAACATGAACATCGCATGTCATCTGAACGAGTCGTCTCCTATCTCTAATTGATTCTCTTTTCCATACATCATCAAACCTTTGTAATTAAGCTCGTGATAGAGAGGCGGTTCGAGGGTTTTGTGAAAGTAGGGGGAACAATTAAAAAGAATGCACAATTAGGATTAAATTGTTGTTATGTTGTCGTTGTGTATTTAGTGTGCCAAAAGGAGGGGGCAGGGTGGTTTTACTGGTTAGGTGACACTCGGTGAATTCAGTAGCTTGAGAATTGAAGATCAATTCATACCGACGTTACTCGCGTTATAAAAGAGAAAAAGCACACTTCATTTAATAGCCAGTTAAGTCTTCATTACATGCATCTAAATTATCACGAATACATCGTCTTCAAAAAAGAGCACTTCGAATTTGTGCCAATCCTCATTATCTAGCCCCTTCTTTACCTTTATTCCGCCGTTTTTCAACATTAAATGTGTATGACTCAAACAAATTATCGATTGCTTCTTTGATGCACAAGTTTTTTACGAAACACCTCCCTCCTTTTCTTATTCAAATGTTTTGTTTAAACGAAAATGTCCATGCTTACTCTACTCGACAGTCGGCCAAATTCCGTCTCTGGAAAACAGAAACTAATATACTTTCAAAATCAGTTCGTTACCTTGGCCCCATTATCTGGAATTCCTTGCCTTCTGACATTCAACTCACACAATTCAATGCACTCTTTAAAAAACGAATGAAAAGATTCCTTCTCTCTAAATGATCAAATTAAATAATGTCAATTTACCTTGCTACTCAGCTTTGTAGAGTGCTGGAGTGTGGCGTCGCAACGGTCACACCCCTCCGGCTGTCGTTAGCATTATTCATAATTCATTTGTAAACAACTACTTTTTTTTTTTTTTTTTTTTCTTGTTTTGTTTTTGTTTTTGTTTACCCTGGTGATCCCCTCCTTACAAGCCCTTGAGGCTTTTTTCGGGACACCCTTTTCTTTCATTTATTTGTATTACTAGCTCTTATGTATGTATTACTCTGTTATTTTGATGTAAACATGAAATTATGCATGACATACTGTAAACTTGTTTGATTTTTAATTGTACATATCGGAAGAAATAAATGAGAGCTATATGCTCTCTCAATCAAGTCTCCCATTTTCCCCTTCAAAATATGACGCTGCTTGGGGAAAGTCTTCATTGACTTTCATCTTCTTAGCATTATCATTAATCAAACAATATTCACTATAACACAACGCATTCACCTTAAAACCTTATTTTCATAAATACTATCGAAATGTTAAACGATTTGTGTGTATATTTTCTTCTCGACCATGTTGTCTAGAATGATGTCCAAGTTCTGGACTATCATGAAACATAGTGACGTTAACCACCCTCATATAATCAGTGACCGTGGGTGAAAGCTAAACTTAGCTATATTGCTCGCGTCCCAACTCCTCTGGATGTTTTGAATGTCAATATGAAGCGGAGGTGGCAGAAAATATACTAGAACGAGGCAACAAGGTGTTGTTTTGCTTTGACCCATCAAGGTGCAAGGCATGTGAAACACGAATTAAATCAAACACACAGTCATAGAATACGGATGGATATATTGGAAGTACAATCGAATGGTAGGCCGAATTGTTGTAGGTCAATGAAGACTGTTAAGACTTAATTTTTTATACTGATTATAGGCTATTAATTTTAATTTGGGATCAAGAAATAATTTAAAAGAATTGACAGTACATCAATGCTTACGAGAAGGGTAAATCACTTGGGAACGCCGCGACTGTGGCGTAAGCTTATTGTCAATTGTGTGTACTTTATGGGTGTTCAAAGGGGAAAGAGAGGGGGGGGGGGGTGGTGACGCCCCATTTATTCTATAAGACATAAGCCATTAAAAAGGACTGCCCATACAGTTGATAAATCTTCGACACGTTTGATTGTCATTGTAGCCATTAATTGAACCCTTTTGACATTAGGTCAATAAGCGCAGATCTCACCCATTTTTCAAGCGTTCAAGTATTTTCTTTACGTATTCAAACCCCTCGAGTCTGGTTTTCGTCTCTGATCTTCAGATCGACGTCACATGTTTATGACATCATGCGGATAGCATCACTAGCAAGCAGTAAACACATAGTGGGTGGGAGGGATGAGTCAGATATTATCAGACAACTGTGATGGTGATTCAGCTCATGCTCTACGGCCCATATTCTTATCATACTTTACAACTTTGCTTAAAAGGAATTGCATTTGGGCCAGGGGCCTACGTCTTTTTATTCTGCGTTTGCGTGTGAGTGTGCGTGTGTGCGTGTGTGCGTGTATGTGTGTGCGTTGCGTGTGTGTGCGCGTGTGTGTGTGTGTGATTTTGTTGTGTGTGTGTCCCGGGTGTGTGTCTTTTTTAGTTAATTTTTTTATCTTAGGGAGGGCGCAAACTGAGGCACAATATAAATGAGGTTTTCCTCTCTTTTTTTTCGTACAAGGATTTTCGAAATAATGTTCGATAAATGAACTCAATGAAAAAAATATAGGTAGGCGATCACTTAGTTTTTGTCGCAACTGTGTTTTTCTTCTTCAGGCTGTAATACATTGAATATTTTACTAATACATTTTGGTTTGTTTTCCTACTATTTTGACAGCGTCCTTTTTCATCATTTTTTCTCCTAGTTCAATTTATGCTCCGCCTTCGAAATAGAGTTAATTGGAATGTCAAAATGCCACTCCATTTATTTTACGCAACAAGTATGTTACCTTCTTGCTATAATTCATCCTAATTTGTCTCTACACAGAAATAGAAATACCCCTTCACATCGTGAAAACTGCCCGGTTCTCGAGCGTGAATTGTATGACCTGGGGTTATTGGGTTGTAATTAGGACCCGGTGACGTCTTCTACCTGTCTCGTCAGAAGGCAGAAAGAGTCAAAGAGGGGACGGGAAAAAGTGTCCATGTCCAAAAAAACGCGTAATTTGATTTTCCCGCGAAGAAGACTTTTGCAGCTGCGCGCTCAAACGTCACAGCACTCCGGCTAAGCCCGTAGCATGCAAGTCAAAGGAAGAAAAAGAAAAATTTAGTAGACTTAATTTGGTTGAAAAAAGTGGACATCCTTAAAAGTCACGCCCTACTTCTGGGGGTTTCCAATGAAAAGTAAAGAGACAGGACAATGCCGGACCGTGGAGAGATCGCTTTCATTACTTAGATAGATCTTATCGATGGACCTGATTCGAGTGATTGATTTTTAAACATCTTTCCAAAGCATGCAGAACATGATTGACACGAAGATAAGTAGCCTATGGGACATGTGAGAGGTCAGCCCGGACGTCAGAAGTGCATCCTGGCTAACAGATTTTAACCAAGAATTCTGACTTGCTATGCTGACCGGAACCATTAGGAATAGGCCTATTTAACATTTAACTCTTAATTTTCCAAGAAAAGAAAGGAAATACAACGGGTCACTGTGAAGGGGGCGGGGGAGTTATCAATCGATGAAGATAGAAGTGGTGTATAAAGATTATATAAATCATAGGGTGGTCATTTTCCAAACGAGGGGAGGGGTAGGTGGATGTAGCTGGGCAGTCCCGATTCCCTCCCTCTCTCTGCTCCTCTTTCTCTCTCTTTGCCCCTTCCCTCCCCATTACCATTTCCCATTGCGCTATTGCATTGCTTTAAATTGATAAATGAATCAATCGACTCATCTTGGGAAAGGAAAGAAGCAAAATCCCAACAACGCGTCAAAAATCGAAATACACCATCCCCGAATTGTTTGGCCACGATTATGTGACCCCATGATTCGGAGAGGATTTTGTGAATTTGTAGGGTTAACATAGGGGGCAGGAAACAGGATGAAGGGGGTTGGCCGATCAGGAAGCGAGGCTTTTATCGAGTCATGAATATTTCATAGGGGGTATGAAGGTCAAAGATTAAAGGCCTCCGAGTGTTTTGATGAGATTGCCGTGTTCTGTTCTCCGCCCCACCCCTCTCTCTTTCTCTCTCTCTCTCTCTCTCTCCACTTTCTCGTTTTTCTCATTTCTTATCCTCTATATATTTCTCTTTGAACGTAAGTATGTCTATTTTCCTCTTTCCAAGTAAGTTTCATGCTACGCTTCTTTGAGTAGGCCTATGATGTATTTCAACCGGTTCCCCGAGATTACGCGCTTGATTCAGAATCTAGTTGAGTTCATGTCATCCTATTTTAGACGCTCTAGATATAGGAGGATGCATAATAATTGATCAAGAGCGGATCTATGGTTCTTTAGGCATAATTCATAAAATTTTCTGATAAAGTAATGAAAATTTTTGTATTATGCCCCACTGGCTATAAGAGGGGGCTCGGATAATTGATTAATACCTCTTCCCTAAATTTGCAACTGTAATAACTATGCGGTGAGATACCTAAAAGACTCCTGAAGACGAAGTACGTGACATTTGATGGCTGGCTACCTAGTACCTAGCCTCTGCAAGATGATTGAAAATTACCGAACTTGATTGCAATAAAACGTGCTCCTTACCTTAGCGGGGGAGCCACGTCAATCAACATGTAACTAACATTCTGGAAGTATGTACACTCTGTAACGTTTTCATCGCCAGGATTACAAAGTAGTACGTTTATCCAGGAGAGAGAACTGATGAAGGCAAGTAAAAACGAGATGGAAACTTGGGGCTTTTTAATAAACATGTCGACTCGTGAAGATTTTTTAATGCTCATTAGCTCGAGTGATATACCCTTGTTTCCCACCCAAGGCCATTCAATACTTTATCTTTCTCTTAAAGGTTATGTTTCCTATTGAGAGGGAAGGGAAGGAGAGAGAAAGAGAGAGAGAGAGAGTAGGAGAGAGATATAAGGAGACAGAGAGAAAGGGGGCTGAAGAGAATAGTTAGATATGAGTTTAGTTTAACGATAATCAGGATATACAGACAAAGGGAAAGCAAAAGAGACAAGCACACTAAAAGAGAGAAAGAGAGAGAGAGAGAGAGAGAAAGAGAGAGAGAGAAGGGGGCTGGAATAGAATAGTTTGAGAGAAAGAAATGCATTATTTCACATTAATCAGACGGTTTGGATTTCACGATCTTCAGTAGATGTGAAATGTGCATGACGATAAACGGGATAATAATGCAGAAAGAGGGAAAGCTAGAGAAACGGGCAGAATTAGAGAACAAAAGAGAGAGAGAGAGAGAGAGAGAGAGAGAGAGAAACACACACACACACACATAAAGAGGGGACTGGAAGAGAATAGTTTAAGAGGAAAAAAAATCATAATTATACATTAATCAGAAGGTTTGGATTTTACGATCTTCAGTAGATGTGAGTTTAGCATAACGATAAACAGGATATACAGACGGAAAGGAAAAGCTAAAGAGACGGGCATACCAAAAGAGAGGGAGAGAGAGAGATTCAGAAACAGAGAGACAGAAATAGAGAGACAGAGAGGGGGCTGGAAGAGAATAGTTGAAGAGATGTAAATGCGTTATTACATTAATCACAAGGTCTGAATTTTATGATCTTTAGTAGATGGTGATAAACGGGATATACAGACAGAGGGAAAGAGAGAGAGAAAGAGAGAGAGAGAGAGACAGACAGACATAAATAGAGGGAGAGAAAGAGAGAGAGAGACATAGATAGAGGGAGAGAGAGAGAGAAAGAGAAAGAGAAAGAGAGAGAGAGAGAGATGGGGGAGCTGGAAGAGAAAAGTTTAAGAGAAAGAAATGCATTATTTTACATTAATCAGAAGGTCAATGAGAAATGTGCAAGACGAAGACAGGTTTTACAGACAGAGGGAAAGCTAGAAAGACGGGCAGATTTAGAGAAAGAGATAGACATAGAGAGAGAGAGAGAGAGAGAGAGAGAGGGGAGAGAGAAAGAGAGAGAGAGAGAGAGAGGGGGGAGAGAGAGAGAGAGAGAGAGACAGACAGACAGAGAGAAGATATTTAGAGGACATCTAAAGATATTCAACAAATATGAACTTGACAAATTACTCTGTAACCATCAGTTTACAAATTGATATGGAGCAATCAAATATCTGATTCAAATACAAGCAAACAATTTTTTTTTCATGCTTTCAATGTCATCCGTTTCGCCTTTCTAAAAATTTGTTGATGCAATGTTCCCTTAAGTGATAAACAATGCACAAATGCCTGTGAGAATGACATTAAAAACATATCATATTCTGCCGACAGCGTACGATGTTTCTCTAGAATTTGAGCAGTCCACGTGCCTTGAAATATTTATTACGCCATAATATTGAATGTTCAAAAATAGAATGAATATTTTTCAGTACGAAATGAGAGACTTTTTTTCATCTATCTCTCCATAACTATGTACTATTTCGATGATAAATTCCTTATTCAAGGTTGTTTCTTGTATTCTAAATTTAATTGTGACATTTATGACAACCGCTCGGATTTTATCGAGATTCTATCGACCTCTTTCTGGAGAGCTAGATCAGTTTAGAGATCTACACTAGCGTTTTAATGGGTGATAAATTGCTTCTCGAAATATCTTCTTCTACTTTCGAAGGACAGCCATAATATAATTTCATATCCAAAAGTGGTGTAATGAAGAGTCATTGTAGGACATAAAAAGACACACGGTCTGAATTTCTTTGAAGATTCTTACAATTTTGCTAATATTCGATATCTCAGTTGTAAAAGTGCACAGTAAAAATTGAATAGTAACATCTATCATATTTTGTTGTGGAACAGAAATAGTTTACACTTTGAAAAATCAGTTCAACATTTTAACATCCTTGTACATATTTCTGGGAAAACATAAAAACTAGATGGACAAAAGCAAAACTGTTCCCTCATTGAAACGAGTTTTGACCCTTTTTTTTGGAGCAATTACGAATGTATTCCTTGTGATAATGTTGCACCGTTCGTGTTCTTTTTTAAACATCAACTTTGTGATTTCATAACAAAATAGCTGAAAAAATAATTTCTTTTATAAGAAATGTATTTTGATAGAGGGCAATTATGCGCTACCCTATGTTTGAATGAACATTCTACGTTAATGACTTGTTGCCGTTGACAAAACAAATTGAATTTGGTTAATGGACCTACTAACATTACCTTGAATGAAGAGAAGAGTGGACTTGCCCTTTGTGTCATTCTGATGTACATGTTTCTAGTCTTCATTTTTATAATGATGTACAGTACCTACAATTTTGTTTGTCAAACTAGTTTTACATCCATGATCATCAAATGAGATATCAAGTTCTTTTTTTTTTGTGGGGGGGGGGTGTGTTGCTGTTTTACTCGTGCTCAAAATATTGATTTTTAAAGTTCACAATTATTTTTAAATTCTATTGAAATATGTCAGAGATTTAAAAAAAAAAAAAAAAAAAAAAAAAAACTTTTGATCATGTGAGTTCACGGTATTTTCACAATTTCAGTAATAAGTTTGGTTGTTGTTTCATGTAATCAATAACATGTAATCTTCACAAAAATATATTATAATGCTTATTAAGGTCTTGTTTCCTTTACAGCTGTGGATGAATCCGAGTAAATACTACTCTTTTTCGAAGTCAATCTTTCTCACAATCCCTTTAAGATAATGATATTATCTACGTCTCAAGTACTACAAGATGACCTCTACAAATAGGCGGAAAAGGAGGAGGTAGATTGACCTGACAACACTCCCATATCATAAGGCGGGTCGAAATTCAAAGAAAAGTTAACGCTTGGTTAAGTTCTATCGAAAAACGTTTGGCGCGCAATCACGCCGGCAATCACGAATTGCCCGTTCACCGTGAAACAATTAGCTCACTCTTGGCGTTTAACCGCCTTCCCACACACACGTGATTGTCAGGAACTATCCTTTGAACACCGTATCTCTGAAAGGGGAAAAAGACACGGAATTTTCTCTGTTCTTTTTCAAACAAGAATTCGTATAGTGTCTGTAAGATATGGATATTTTGTTTAAATGTGAAAGTGATATGATGTAGGTCACCCGTATGCACTAGTAACATTTAGTTTTATATTTCTTGTTTATTCATGTTTTCTTTGATTTTCTCATTTAAGGTTTCACAAGGACCTTGTGAGTATATTTCATTTTGAAAATGGTTCTCAAGAAACAATTTACATTTTTAACATCGAGGTCGATATAGTGATTCTCAAGAAAACATTAAAAACTCGCATAACCAATTATATTGATAACTGTGTCACGTTTTTTCTTTAAATCTACTACTACATTAATGATATTGCATGGGTTATGGTAGCACAAACATGTTTGTTCATGTTTCATTTTGAAAATGGTTCTCAAGAAACAAATTACATTATTAACATCGAGGTCGATATAGTGATTCTCAAGAAAACATTAAAAACTCGCATAACCAATTATATTGATAACTGTGTCACGTTTTTTTCTTTAAATCTACTACTACATTAATGATATTGCATGGGTTATGGTAACACAAACAACAAACACCGAACATGCAGCCCAAAAGCTGAAACTGCTCAATTTACATCGAAATACATTGATGTGCAAATGAATTGAAATTGACATGCTTGTTTTGTAAGATATTAATTACTCAACCATATTGAAAACATTGTATCATTTATTAGCTTGCTCTAGACAATGATGAACAACTTTTAAACTAAATTTGGAGTCTATTTTCAATACGTGCAAATTTGTTTTGTCAATGTACATACCGAAAAATCGCATCTACGAATTCTTTTGCAAACCATCGATCAACGCTTTACCCTACATGGTGTAACTAAGTCAAATGACAGGTGTTAACCTTAGATCAAGGCGATAAGTGAGATAATTTTCTAATTGATTTGAGAATTGTTAACCCTTCAGGTCCCTTATTTCCCTACCCGACTCCGTATATACAGGGGCGGATCCAAGAGGGGCTTATTTTTCCCCAATAATTCCCCCCCCCCCGCAATGTTATTTCGGGAATCCCGTGTGCCCTTTCAGAAGAGCACGGTCTGAAAAAACACCTTTGTCAAGCGTAATATGATATAAACCAAAGGAATTTTACAAGGGTTTCAATATTTATTTACAAGTGTTATCACCAGAAAAATATCTTACAGTCCTCTCGAGTCTCCAAAATGGGGGAGGGGGCGCCGTCGGCCTTTTTACCACTTAAAAGGTTGATTTTCTAATGCCATTTTCATGGGGCTGCATATTCCACCTCATAGATCTACCTTAATGATTTTATGTATGTAAGTACTATACATTTCTTGAATAACACGATCGCTAAAATATTCAAAAACTCAACCCAAATGCCATCTTGACAGCCTTAATTATCGATCACTTTTAGAAAGTTTCGAACCTTACGATAAAGCATTACGTCCTCCGAACCTTATTCTACTGAAATTGCCCAGGAACTGATTTCTTGAAAGTCTTTACGATTTAAAGAGGGGATATGAAATACATTCGTCCATCCAGTTTGGACCTTGAACTTTAACCTTTACATCAATAAGGTTCGGGTCACTGAAATTAATTCAGATAAAGGAATGAATGAGGAATTTATACCCGATCGACATAGTCCTCAATGCCTTCCGAGGAATATTGAGAGGAAAACAACAGATAATGACATGTTCAGTTTTAATCTGTGGGGTCCATCGTTATGGGTAATAAAATACTCCCTGTCAAACCGATTATGGTCCTGTCATCCTTGCTTTGTATCAATCTATTGATAGAATGATGATGGTGAGTTCACAATACGGAAAAAAAGACCCTCTGCAGAATAACAAATACTACAGACCTTTTTCTTTATTTTCACTGGCCCATTGGATTATGTATGATTTCAATTACTGGGGAAAAGTAACTCATATCTAAAGGGATTTTAGATAAGATAAAGCAAGTTGAAGCCTAGGAAATAGCAACACACATGCAGCCATTCGCTTCTTTCATGGGCCTTAAGGACTAAAAGATATTACAAAACACACAATAAAATACCTTAAAGTACATTTTTCTTAAAACATAGAACATATTTCCAAATAAATTTCATAGAGGCAAGAAACTGTACAGATGAAGCTAAAGTTTGTAGCTATACTATGAAATTGAATACATGTATCTTTTTTAATTATCGACCTATATCTATACTCCCTGTTTTCTTAAAGATTTTAGAAAGAGCTGTTTGTAATCGACGTTTTATGTTTTTAAATAAGTGCAATATTATCACAGAATGCCAATATGGTTTCAGACCTGGGCACTCTACATCTAATGCAATTATGCATTTTATTTATAATGTATTAAAAACTTTTGAAAATAATTATATTTTAATGGGCCTTTTTTTAGACTTAAGTAAAGCATTCGACACATTAGACCACACTATTTTATTGAAAAAATTATATTATTATGGTATTCGTGGAGTAACTTTAACATGATTTGAAATTTATTTAGAAAATAGAAACCAATTTGTACAAATATATAAAGATAAATCTAATACCGAAAAATGTAGATGTGGAGTGCCTCAAGGATCCATCCTTGGACCTCTCTTATTTATTATTTATGTTAATGACATGTGCAATATTTTTGATAAATTGAAGTTTATTTTATTTGCTGATGACACAAGTGTTTTTATGTTTCATTCTAATGTCCAGGTTTTACAAAATGTTTTTAAGCAAGAAATTTTGAAACTTTCTAATTGGTTACATATAATAAATTGGTTTTAAATTATGATAAAGCTAAGTATATGTTTTTTACAAATAAAAATATTGATTTTAACAACCTTCATTTGGGAGTAAAATAATCATAAACTTGAACGTGTAGATAATCTGAAGTTTTAAGGTATTGTAATTAATCATAAATTTAAGTGGCATGAGCATATAAATGTGGTGTGTAATAAAATAGCCAAAAATATTGGTATTTTATATAAAGTTCATTTTTATCCCTTAAATATTCTGAAAATGTTGTATCATACTTTAATAACACCATATTTTAATTACTGTATAGTTACATGGACACATTTTAATAACAATAATATGTTAAGGTTACTTAAGCTTCAAAAGAAAGCAATACGCAATATCACTCATTCCCAATATTATGCTCATTGTAATCCTTTATTTTGTAAACTTGGAATTTTAAATGTTATCGATATGCATAATTTTTATATTGCATTTTTCATGTTTTAATGGTAATTTGCCTACTCTTTTATCAACATGTTTTAACTTGAATTGTGATGTGCATAATTTTAATACTTGAAATGACCTAAATTATCACCTCCCCAAGATTAGAAAGACATGTATGAAAAATTCGCAATTTTTTAAAGGACCATTAATATGGAATAGTATACCTCAGGAATTCAAAAAATGCAAAACCCTCAATCTTTTTAAAATTGAATATAAACAATTTCTGTTAAATAAGTATAATAATCAGTATTAATAGTATGGGCAAGTTTGACACTTTTTAAAGTCTATTTGTACATAACAGTATGTTTTTTTTAATGTTCTTTTGTTCATGTTTCTTTTTTCCTGTATGTATGTATTTTGGGTATAGGCTTTCATATAAGGAACCCTTCCTTTCTGCCTATCCCAATCATTCCATTCTGGATTTGTATATGTTTTAAATGTTTTTATGAAGAGTGTTGAATAAACTTTGAATTTGAATTGAATCTTTAATACATCATTTTTTCATGTAACCTCAGAAAAAGCAAATGAAAAACTTGAGAGGCGGTGGCGTTCTGATGCCAAACAGGCTGTTCTTTTCAATGTAAGAGTTGGTCTCAGTGAAGGTTAAGGATTTCAATCATTGAATTGAGTAATAAAATATATAACACAACTGTCATAGTATATAACAACAATGTTCATAACCATTTGGTAATATAGACTATTTAGCTTGAATTTAAACACTACCTAGCTTACACCTTAATCATGCCTATATTAAGGTCACCCAAGCATGAAAAAGGACTGGCAACTGTCGGAGGAGAGAAAACTATCCCCGGGAGGCGCTGACCTAAAAAAATGCACTCTTGACCAAGAAATCCGCCATGATTGGCTGGTAATTATTGATACAGGTTTGTAACTGTTTGTTTGCTTCAGGGACGTAATGCTACAGTCTTTCTGCGGTCAGTCAATCTCACTCCTCAATCGGAACACGGGTTTGAAAGGCTTCTGTAAGAACTGTCTTGTGTTGACATATCCCTTTCTCTAAGATTACACCTTTTAAAGACCGATGGTTTGATATGGCGGGTCATGTGTCAGATCAACGTCGTATAATAGATGTAAAAATCGATGATTGTTTTTATTCAATAATGGTACTGAATCTTGTTTTATTGTGGTAATTGGAAGGTTAGTCCGAAATTTCAATCACGCTCATACACAGTCATGATATTAGTTTTGTCAGCTATACTAAATCCCTACTCTGCCAAGTGCTAACACAATAATTTGTTATGTGGCACCGTAGATGTTTCGATCAAATTATTCTAATGAAAAGAAAATCAAATAAAAGGAAAGTATTCCCTTCTTTAGGACAGATTACTCATTTAAAAATATCCACGCCACCTTCAAATTCTTGCAAACATGTATCTGTGGTAAGGTAGGACTGTCGAAATAAAAGTTGAATTAAGTGTATTAATGTAAAAAAGGTGACTGAAATCATGGAAGTTTGTATCTAATAACTAAATAGGAAGACGATTTCTTGAGACTCATTCTTGAGGCTCTTTTAATTGGTCCCAGATGACATTTTATAACACCCGGTATCTTCATCACCTGTTAATAATCTTATAATATCCAGTGAATTGTTCTGTTATTAGATACCGCTTTATCCTTCAAGTTGACGAACAGTATGTAGCGTGAAGGTCTTCTAAATGTGACACGTTTCTTTAATACAGTAATTTTCGACCCAGGCATCAAGATATCAATAACATCACGTACTCTGACATAATGGGGTAGACTGAGTGAGAGTTGTGTAAGATTATGTCAATCTTGATCAAATATACCAATCACACCTAATTCCTAGTAGCATGAACTCTCGAATCACCTCAAAGTTATGTTACATTTTTAGATAATCGTAAATGTTGATTCATTTTTAAATAATCTTTTGTAGAAGAAATTAAACCAAAACAGTTTGAATCAAAATAATCTGAATTCAGCTCTGGAAAGGGAAAAAGTGATGTAGATTCTAATAATGTTTGTATGGTATCTTACAGGTTGAATTCCAAAATCGTCCAGATTTATCATCGTCTGCAAGTAGATATCATGATACTAACTGTACAAATCATATGCATATAAAACTTTGCATTTATCACAAACGATGCATAATCCAAACTGTATAATACAGCTGTTTTAAGTGAATAATGAACCAAAATCACATTATTACTTTTCCGAAAATGCAATACTAGAGAACCGTCAACAATTTGTTTGAGGCTGTGAGGAAGAAGAATTATACACTTATGTTTGGTACACGCATTTTTAACTCGAGGATTCGTGGTCATTTTTTCCCGATGGTATGTCATTGATAGTGACAGGTTGTAACAAGGTAGTGGGCGCACCTTAATAAACCAAAACGCGTTACAGGACCATGCAGGAATGTTCCGTGATGCCATCCCAAGCAAGTCCGATGGAAATAAACAAATTATCTTGATGTATATTTTTAAGATTATTCAAGGGCGGAACGAGGGATACCTTGTAAATCTAAAGCCTATATCTGTAGTACTTTTGTCATAAATTACGATAAGCAAAGTGCAGAGGCGGCAATCCCGGGAATACAGAGAAAAACGCGAGCAATGTATATAATGAAGTGAAATCGTTTTAACCCCCTCCTCTGTATATCATGGAAAGTCGCTAGACATGAATCAATGGAAGATAAACAAAATCATGATGATTCAGCATCAAAATGTTACACTGCGATTTCCTTGTCAACTATATTTAAGAGCAGTGGTCTATTCCATATAATGAGTTGTGAAAGAGTTAGAATTATGTTGTCGTCACCAACATTAATTAATATCAGACTAGTTTTCTTTTTATTCTGATATGTTAAATCTATTCATTTATTCTTTCGTCCATTTACTTATTGGATTATAAGAATTTGGCCACAATGGATTAATTGTTGACCTTTCCATTTCAAAAAGATAAATATATATTTATATAGTAAAAACTGGCACATCATTCTGTTTGCCAATGGCAGAAGCTCGGCTTAATGCCACGCTACTTTTTTTTAGACGAAAAAGAATTATTCTTAGCTAAGCTGGTAACACATCGTTTATGCTTTCGGCGATTACGTGATGTAGAAATTTGAACTTTCAGGAGCATGAAAATGTTTCTTGTCATGCTTATGAGAAATAAGATATGACTAGAACATTTTCAAGGCTATATGAGACGGGATTTCCCAAATATTGACGTGGGAGGGAAATACGAAATTAAAGAGAAGGTGTGGATCTTCAAAGCTGAACATTCATGTGTGAGCTCTCTCATACTTTGATATAAATAATAATATCAATATCTGAGATTTGTAAGGCGCCGAATCCCCTTGAAATCAAATGATCACGGCGCACTTGTGAAACAAAAACAAAAGAGATCACACAAAGGCATATGCATTACAAATAAAGGAACAGAAGTAACATAGAACTTACACAAATGACGGAACAATTAATTTTATGCTGAATTTAACATATACGTTTTGAGATTATGTTTAAACACTTCATCTGATCTGCTATTACCAATCTCTCGGATGAAAGCCACTTTAGGAGAATATCATTGTAGAAATGTCCACTGAAAATAATTGCTCTACAAGGCTATTATATTAGAGAATGGAAAAGAAATATCTGAAAGGTTTGGACCAAACTGACATGCAATGTGTGTGCAGTCCCATATACCAATGTCTGTGTGCAATACATGTGTTTCTCAGCAAAAGTCATTTTATTCATTTTATATCATTTTATTCATTCCATAATTTGTCCTACAAATCATCCTTTCCTAAACACGATCGCATTCATTTTGTTATTCAAGAGTTCAACTTGGGCCAGTTTCAATACCGTATGTATTGCTTATAAAATCATGTTCTGTTTATGTATTGGGCTTACATCATTGCCATGTTCATATATTTAAATAAGTGGGGCGCAAGGCTGTTGAAATTGTCTGCCGTTGATTTTTTTTCGAAGGTTTTTTTCGATTATGTTACTAGTTGTGTCCAGACGATTTCTATCTCAATGTACTCGAATGCCTAGAACTCAACTTCATCTTGAATAAAGATACATGTAAGGGAGACACTGCATGATGGTTTATTAATAGTTTTTCGATCAAGAAATAAACTTTGGATTCCATTCTTAAATGAATTACTGACAATTGATGGCGAGGTGTAATGCTGAATGTCAGTATTGCACTGTTGCTATCTTAGGATCATGTCAGCAAGCCCGCCAAAAACGGTATCGATGATAGATCGTGTGGGTGGGGCGATGCCTGTGGAATACCAATGTGTAAACCTTACGTCCTGGGGTACTAATTTGAACACGTATAGAAGAACAGGCTGTCGATCACATTATATAAGTGTTTAAATATTCCTTCCCAGGTATCGAGAGAGTAGACAACTCATACAATTATTTCAAAACACGCTCATAAAATGATTTTTCATTTTATTCACCACTATTATTCTGCAAAACATGCATTAATATTAAGTTTTAATTTGAGAACAGCAATCAATATTTTATTCGACATCAAAAACAACGAATATAAGTGTTAACTGGTTAAAATGTGTGGTTAAAATTTGATGTTTTTCATTACCATTCCTTTTATCATTCCTCATTCTTGTTTTGTAATCATTTGTCACCCTTCTTCATATCTTCTGATTTCCTTCTTACAACTTTTCGTTCATATTCTCGGTTTTTCATCATATATCAGTTATTAATCTTTCCATCTTCTTTATTCATAAAAGTGAATAATATTTTGGTTTGCGTCCAGTCTATGCCCGCTGCCTTTATTTGTTGAGGGAAGGTCAATATCACACTGTACAGGCCTACATTATACTGATCTTCAAATCGCTTCCAACATGAACTAGAAATATTTGAACTTTAAGAAAAGAGCATGATTACCTCTTCATTATTGATATTTCCTGTCCAATTTAAATGAGCGCGGGTAACCATTAGCATGAAACTGTTGTACCAATATGATTGTGTTCCAAAAAGGAGGGAGTTTGTAGTCTTAGATTCACAGCACTAAAGATACAAGGTATATATCCATCAGTCTTATCAGTTTCATATCATATGTGACATATGATTACATTCACTCGATGGCTGTAGAAATCATTACATCATGGATGCGCCTTTTTTGTGGGATTTTTTCTTCTTCTTCTGTACGATTCTTCTTTTTTTTTTCCTTTAGTGTTCTTTTTTTTACATAGCAGAAGAGCATTGCCTCCTTATTTTCCTTCTTTATTTAGACATTCCTGCTTCAGGCGAGGGCCTTGCAAAAAAAGTTTAAGCTGTGTTCTATATGACATTTTAACTATCTCTCTCGTCAGTTGCAAGAAGTGTCATATAGGACTGTGTCACCGACTTACCCCGTGTTTAAGGCGCCATGTGATACTGATATCGTATACAAAGTGTATATGCATAATGAACAGAGCACACACTACGTTATATTAATGGCGCATGCATGCGCTAATTGCCTTCACGGGTAAGATTAGCGCAGGTATTGACGCAGTCGAAATAAGTCCTCGCGTGCAACGGCCATGCATTCATTCTGCCCGCCCCACACAATTTGTCGTCTACTGACCCAGGACTGCGTCAGCGACTTGCCTATGCCTATGACATTTCGTGAGAGAATGAGCGCAAAGTGAACAGTGTTCATGTTCTTTGGAATTATAAAAGGCTTCTTTAGGCTCGATGAGCGTAGGTTGTAACGTCAAAATGATGCCCTCAGAGTGCAACGAGCATTAAGTTACAACTGCATGAACGCGACGGCACATAATCACTTTTTAAATGCTCTTTAGCAATTTTGCTGTTGTGCTGTATAAATACAGTGAAGGTGGCCGGTGCTATAGGGGTTACTAGTCTGTGAACAGCATCGAAAAACATGTCTCCTAGAAACAACAGTTATTGCAACTTGGATTGAAGGATCCTGAAGGCTTACACAATACTAACAGAAGCGGCTGATGGGTCAATGGTGGGCAACAACCCTCTGTAGATTTAAAAGGGAATTTCGCCTCATAGAAATTTGACCGAGGTATAAAGAATCGGGAAAACAAGTTAGGGAAATTTTGGAAATGTTAGGAAAACTAATGTACTCAGTTAGATTTACCAAGTAAATATCCTTCAGAGAAACATGTAATTGAAGATGTGAAAACTAAGGACAAAATAGAGAGACTTTTCAAAATTTTACCAAGCAACGATCCCTCCATGACCAGGATTCTCCCATTGGCAATTTTGATAACGCAGAGACATAACGAGTGATGTCACAAAGGAACATTTTTTATGTTATTGTACACAAGTCAAATTCAATCAAATATCAAATTCATACAACGAAGCATTACACGGTAGGATATAAATAATTACTAGATATTGAGTACACGTGTTGGAATATATCAGCATTCAAGATATTCGTAAACTAATTAATTCTGTTGAAATGTAAGCATGCATGACGCGGTGGAAATGAATGATTTATTCGCTTTACTGACAAGGTACACAGTCCATAATACAATGTGCTACATTTGCTCAACCAATATTTAGAGTCGGGAAACGGATTATTGAGTGATTTTACAGACAGAGAGAAGGTGACAGTTTTTACTGCATAGTATAGGACATCATACATCATGATTGAATTGCTAAACAATTATTGAATATCATGAAAAGAATAAGAACATGAAAACAGAATAAAATACAGTCAGGTAAAACTCAAAGAAAATACGCATCGAGAATCAAAAGAAGTAATAGAAATAAGAATAAAACTATAAAAGTATTCATCTTCTGAAAATATTCCGGGACAACAATTATACAACTTCTGTATTGGACTCGACTCTTAAGATAATATAATTGCGTGGTACCTCACATACTAACTTATATCTCACTTTTCAATGAGAAAATTGTTTGGTGTAAGCGGTTTTAAGTAAAATATATTCGATTATAAAAGACAATGAAACTTTAAGAAAAAGCTGGAACTCATCAACCTTTGAGTTTGCTTTTTTTTCCTGTTGAAAATACACATTCACACAAATCCCAAAACCTAAGTGCTTTTCATTTTTTTCTTCTGTCGTATGACTTTTGACTGATTACAGTGTCTATTTTTGTATTTAAACTTGGTTTAAACTTTCAACTTGCGTGAAGAAAACACAGGTACGTTATGCTCATTGTAGACTTTAAGTATTAACATGTAAAACCGTAGAATATCATGCAGCCCGTGTACTTTACGTTATACTGTTATAGGGAAAGAGAGAACGATATGTAGATATGGAATGATAGAGGCCGGCCAGGAGGGAAAATGTGATAGAACATGAATCGTTTTCTAACCGATTAAATGTCTAGTTTGTATATTAGATGATTCATCATGTTCCCTAGAACTGGATCAATGCAGTGCTGAATGATAATATCAATGAGAAGACGAGGTTAAAAATAGCATGAGAAATTCTATTAGTACTTGGGGGGGGGGGGGGGGAAACAGGGGGAAAAATTCAAAGGTGTGCTCACGTGCATACAATGCGAATAATTATGTATAACGTTTGCAGAGGTACCGTGGTCTAGTGGCTAAGTCATGGGGCTGTGGATCAAAATGAAAGGTCCTCGGTTCAAGCCCTGCGCTCATGACATTTGACATCCGATGACCCTGGTAATAATACACTGCAAATACGTAACATAAGAATATGGTTAGTAGGAGGAGGAGGAGAAAAGAAAAAGATTAGAGGAAAGACGGCTAGGGAGGTAGAGGGAGCTTATCCCCTCACTCTGGTAAAGAACCAGCCCATCACCATGGTGACATGTCTCAACAGCTCCCAACCAACATGGGGTTGAAAGGAGGACGTTTTCTTATATTTGCCATCATTTTCAGTTTCATGTTTCTTCTTCTTCTTCTTCTTCTTGTTCAAGATATCAATCATTCATTGAAATTGCTATAAATATGCATAACTGTACGAAATGAGTGTGTACAATGATTTGTTTGTCCGATCCTCAATCAAGTTGATTTTAGGCATCTTTATGTCTTTGCATTGATAATAGGATGAAATAAATCTTTTAATAAGTCTGAAATTGTCTCAGGGCTAGAGATTCGCTTGGACATGGTTGCTTGACGTCCCCCGTTTCAAGAATAGTGTCAACAGCTTGATGATCCTACGGCATAAGTGCTGGAAACACACATAAGTCAATCTTCATTTCCGAGATGTTTTCGTAAAATCAACGTGTTTCAGGTACTACAACTTTTTCAGAATCAGGCTCACTTGTAAAACGTATGTTGAGCGCAAGAAAGGCTTACCGTAACCTTGTTTTTGTTTAAGTATACAAGTTTTCATCCTCTGGTTCGCAAGAGACAAAAGACCATGTCAACATTACCTCCACGTGATACACTCTGCATTGTGTTTCGTATTCAAATTAATTTCGTTATTAAAGGTATTACAAAGTTTTGGGAAATTTTGAAAAATGGGTGGATAGTGATTGTTTACAATTTGGATGTATTTGGATGCCCCTGTGGATGTATTAAAAACACTAGAATCTTTAGTCCCTAGAACACTTCTGCTTTCGAGAAAATTTGAATATAAAGATTTAACGGTGCTCCCGGTAAATTTTGATAAATTTCAAATAGCTCCTACGGCCGTACAATGGTAACTGCGACCATGACAAACTCAGAATATGTAATTGTGGTATATAATTTCCGAACAGGAATAGCTAATCGGTCAATTTTAGTCAAGAAACATTGTTTTATAGCTTAATTAATATCTTGACCTTGAGAGGGAGCTATAAAATAAGTGTTTATTATTTACAACTTCATAACTTTAGAGTCGATTTCGACCGCGACAACGATCAGTGAATATTGTAGGATCGCATATGCTTCCAATATGTTCATTTGAACCAAATTCACGACCCCATACCAAAACTTTGTATTACCTTTAATTAAGCTTGGAAGTCAGTATGAACCCTTCATGCACCGTATGCACGTATACCTTGCCTTTGCTTGTTCAAATCAAATGATTTTCGTCTTTGAATTCTCGAGCAGAGCTACATAAAATGCGAGGTGTGTTTACATTTTTTTTCCTCGTTATGTCGCATTCTTTCAAAGGTTTTTGGAGGATGACTTCCCTGAGGAACATGTCCCCTCCCCTGCTAATCACCCATGATCTAGTGTTTTGCTTCTTTTGTTGATGCATATGACGTAATTGTGTTTCTTTGAATATCTGAAAACTATAGTTCAGCTGAGACATGCGATATGGAGCCGTTGCATTTAGAATCTACATTTGACTGACAAGCTAAAAACCTCTTTCAGTCTTATTTAATCCCCAAATTTATTGTGTAATCACCTCACTATAGATTTTAACAAATGTACGCGGGCACCTATAGCCGCCAAATATTATATGAATACATCAATAACATATTCTGTCATATGAGGCTTTTCGGGAATCTTGCTTCAAAGATTTATCAAGTTTCTAAAAGTTGCGAGCGGGTGAAGCGAAGTCGTGAGCTTGGTAATAATGTAATTTCGATATAAAGATAATATATTCGGGAATCTCCCTGTCAAATAGAAGGATGTTCGGGCAACTCTTTGCCCAAATATAAAGGTATTCAGAATCTTCGCTGCCTGGAATCATCCTGTTTCTAAATGTTGCGAGACAGCGAAGCGAGCGAGGTAGAAAATGACTTAAATATATTTAAAATGCTATTTCGTCATGAAATTTAACTCTAGTAGTTTCTAATACTTGGTTTCATGAAATCGACGTTATGCCAAAATGATTGTTTTTATATAAATAAAAATCTCTCGCGGCACCCTGATTGAAAAACGTTGGTCTAGACATTGACTTTTATGTCTATACATTTAAATCCATTCAAGGTGATTTACCAAATGGCCTCACTTAATAATCAATTTTGATCACATATTATGATAATTGAGCCACAGTCAACAACACAGGCTTCATTCAGTAGTCCTTGGCAATCTGTGTATGTATTTGTTTAATTATTTCATAACAAAAACATGTTTACTTCTTTACTGTCTTGATCATTACAAAAGAAATAAGTGAGATACATTCACTGTATAATTGTCAGAAATTATGAGAGAAAAGGGGAGAGTCACAGAGAGAGAGAGAGACAGAGACAGAGACAGAGAGACAGAGAGAATGGGGAGGCGAAGAGTATACTGTGTATATAGGGTGGGTGTCTGTAGGAGTGAGGAAAGAGAGAGAGACAGAGAGACAGAGAGAATGGGGAGGCGAAGAGTATACTGTGTATATAGGGTGGGTGTCTGTAGGAGTGAGGAAAGAGAGAGAGAGAGAGAGAGAGAGAGAGAGAGGGGGGTGGATGAGAAGAGAGGGAAACTGAATATGAAAAAGAAAGGGGAATGTGATAAAGGGAGTCACAAAGAAAGAGAAAGTGAGAAATGAGCTGACAGAGGGGAGTTTGTAACATTTCAGAGAAAGGCGTCAAACCATCTGAGAAAGTAAACATGTGAGAGAGATACCACGGGAATGGAGAGTGAAGGAGGAGCAGAGAGAGAGAGGGAGAGAGAGAGAACACAGAGAAGTGTTGGTCAGAGAGGAAACGGGGTATAAACACACACGAAATCAGACCGAATGCCACATGGGAAATTCAGGATAGTGCACTAAGAATTCAATTTGGAGAAAAACATGCATTTTACAACTTATTGGAAAGTCAGAGTCGACTACATGGTCTTCAATCTAAATTCAATTTTGAAGTGATCCATCTGGACAAATCAATATACACTGTATCTCACACCCGGACATTCATCCCCCAAAACTCCTTTCATGTTATTTGTAGAAAAACAGACATTACACAGCTATATACCATGCTTAAGGCCACATAT